>NC_083878.1:1914375-2552500 GCF_032452875.1 Bos javanicus | reverse complement strand
GGAATATTGTTTTTTGTGTGTTAAGGCGTGTCTGACTCCTTGTGACCCCATGGACTGTAGCTCTCCAGGCTCCTCTGTCCGTGAAATTCTCCAGGCAAGAATACTGGAGTGGGCAGCCATTTCCTCCCCCAACCCAGGGATCAAACCCACATTTCCTGCATTGGCAGGTGTATTCTTTACCACTGAGCCACCAGAAAAGCCCTTTTTAGGAGTAAATGTGCATAAAACTGGAAGATGATTCTGATAGGATAATTTCCCTAGGTTGGCAATTTTCTAGTCTTAGGACCCCTCTACGCTACAAAAAAGAACTCCAAACAGCTTTTATTATTTGGGTTATAGCCACTGATGTTTATTTACTAGAGTAAACGCATTTTAAAGTAACTTAATTAACATTTTATGAAGAACAACTTCGAAAACAAATTCAGGGAGAACAGCATTTTACATTTTTGTAAATCTCTTTCATGACCAGCTTAATAAGACAGTTGGATTCTCACAACTGTTTTCAAAACCTGTTGTGTGAATTGATGTAAAGCTGACTTCACACAGGTAGGGAGTTGGAAGAAGTTTCTAAATTGGCTTCTCAGATAATAGGGGCTATGAGATACGTCACTACACAGGTGGTAGATTCTTAAAGGCAATGTGGATGTGAAACCTTATCAGTGAGCATACTTACCAAGAGCAACACTTGCATTAAAACCCACTTGTCTCTTACACTTTTAATGAGTCTTGCCCATGAGTGTCTTTGTAACGTGCCTTAGTCACTTGGAAAATGCTCACTCACTAAATTATGCAAATCTTTCTTTAATACACTTCATCATAAATCATGTATTCCTATCACCACCAATCCCCTCAGAAAAGCCTAAGCATTGAGAAGATGTCAAGCTCCTGATGTCAATATGGGTTTTCACAAATTTGAATTTTTGCTGGAAAGCTTGTTTTATCATTGGCAACACGATCAGTTTCCCTTGAAGTGACAGGCTCATTCCATTCATTTCCCAGAAAATGTCTCCCAGAAAATGTCTCCCAAATAGCCAAGTCTAAACACTACAGTTTGCTCATTCTTGCAAGTAGAAATGGTTACGCCATGGACACGGCTGATGGAGCACGCAACCGCACAACTGCTTTTCCTCGGGACAGCCTCACCTCCGTGTGCAGCATGGCCGCAGCATGCCTGCTTCCGACAGAATGCTGTGTGCTCAAGGGTGGAGATCTAATACAATTTATTTGTATTGGTTCTACTGAGGATGTTTCTCAGTGGAGTTGGCAGTATTTTCACTGAGGGCAAGGCATGGAGACCCGACTGCAGTATCTGGTGCCATTCCCTTGCTTCGGAGGTGCTGACCTCTCTACATGCCCTGAAGCACTCTAGGGATTTCTATTGACTGGCAGGCACATTTTGAGAACCACGGCTCTAGATACTGCCCCAGCTGTCTTCAAAATCTAAGGTCATGATTTCTGTGGTATAAAACTGAACTGAAGGCCATGGCCTTGAGGATGGTCCTCAAGTCAAAACCCACTTGGTCGTGCCTGTCTGAGGACAGCCTGAGACCCCAGCGCTGCCGGCCTGTGCCTGTTTTTCTACCTCTTTCAGCATTATTTCCCTAAGGGGCTGCTTCTTACCACTCGCCCCCACTATGGAAATCTAACATGACAGACCACAGAGTATTTATGTACTGTGGTTCTTTAGAGGGCACATACTGTCCCTTTAGGATTATTTTGCCCCTCACCCAAGACCCAATTCGGAGAAGGCAATGGCACCCCACTCCAGTACTCTTGCCTGGAAAATCCCATGGATGGAGGAGTCTGGTGGGCTGCAGTCCATGAGGTCGCTAAGAGTTGGACACGACTGAGCGACTTCATTTTCACTTTTCACTTTCACGCATTGGAGAAGGAAATGGCAACCCACTCCAGTGTTCTTGCCTGGAGAATCCCAAGGACAGTGGAGCCTGATGGGCTGCCGTCTATGGGGTCGCACAGAGTCAGACACGACTGAAGCGACTTAGCAGCAGCAGCAGCAGCAGGACCCAATTTTCACCCCCACTAAGACTGTATGACTTGTGGCCAACAGTAACTTGCTGCTAGGGTTCACATTCTCTCCGTTTATTTCTCAGCACTCCCCGACTGTCATCACAGCACCTGGCACAGAAGGTATGCAAGGGTTTCTAAGGGAAAGCAGAGGGGTCTCTTATTCTAACAAACGTACATTAAGGAATTAATTTCAGTACTGGCTGCATGTCTTAAATGCAAGGATTTACCCAGAAACTGGGAAGACAGGGCCTACTTCAGAGAAGGACTCACCATGAAATTCTTTTAAATTGTGAATGTCCCTATAACATAAAATAGGACTTGGGACTCGGATTATTTGTATAAAGCTTATAGTCTCAGAAAGGGCTGAGCTACATCCCTCCTACATAAAGATACAATGATTATAAATAGTATACTTAACCTCTGCTCTCCAATTGAACACTGCCCTAAAGCAAAATCTGCCTTAAGTACAAGGCACAGATATTCTGCAGCTCTTTACCAGGGCTCCGTGTCAAAGGGGGAAGAGTGAGTGGGCCGGTGGCCCTGAGCCTCTCCCCAAGTCTGAATGCAGGAGGGCCAAATAAAGGAAGGTCAAGGATGCTCCTGGTCCTCTTAGGGACTGGGGAAGTCCGAGGACATTTTCTGGGGAAGCACGATTCTATCCAAAGCCAAAGTGGCTCAGATGCCTTCAGACGGCTGATACTTCCAGAAGGCCAACTCTCCATCGTCACTGCAGGAGGCCAGAAGCCCCCGTTCCTTGGGGTTCCAGGCCACGCAGTTGACATCCTGGGAGTGGGCCTGAGGCACGTGGGCTGTCAGCGAGAAGGTGGGCTGCTGCGGGTCTGAGCCGGGATCCTCCTCAAATACTCGGATAGCATCATCCCCACAGGCGGTAGCCAGGGTCCCTGTCAGCTGACACCTGGGGGGTGGGGGGAACAGGTGCGTCGGTGGCGTGCAGGTGGCTCCTCCCTCCCCACCTGGCAAGTCAGGGGCGAGGGGCTGGTGCTAGTCTCAAACTCGAGGACGCAGCTGTAAGTCTCTTACCCTAGAGCCTCTAACAAACGTAGCTGCAAACATCACCCCAAGCTTCAAGTGCTGCCATCTAGGTCTCTTTCCATGTAATTAACCTAAAAAACTACATATAACTCTGAATTGTACTTTTCTCACTTGGCACAGCAGTTGCCCTGACATGAAGTGTTCCTGACCGTTTTTTTAAACTGATGCGACAGGTCACTTAATTTTACCATACTTAGTCCATTTTTGCTATTTCCAAATGTTTGATAGTATAAATAAAACTTAGATGCACGTCAACTTTTTCAGTTATTTAGGGTTATTTCCTGAGGAGAGATTCTCAGGGCCCGAACTGCCCTCTGACCGACTCTCCTATGTGAACGGTATGGCTTTCCTAGGCTCCCTAAGGTAGAAGCAGTGTTACCAAACCATAAAACCCGAGCCATGAAGCCACAGTTTCAAGAATACGTATTTCTGGATGGTTTGATGCTGTGGATGGTATGGAGCTACCCTCAGCCTGGGTCTAAGTCTGTCCCCTGCTCCTGTGAACCCTGGGCCAGCCAGTGCTAAACCAGCATGGAGACAGTCTAGCCTGATCTGATGACATGAGGGTGGCTGCTCTATATCCCCACGTATTCCCAAAGGCGAAAGAGCACCCTGACTTCTCGAAAATCACTAGAATGGGTGGGCAGGGTGGAGGGGAGGAGTGGCGGTCTTACCAAGCGACGTCATAAATGGTCCTGGAGTGGAAGCCTGACAAGGTGCAGACACACTTCCAGCTGGCCTCGGAGCCGCTGCATGCAACCCCTGCGTGACAGACTTCTCTTGAGCCTTGGGCGTATCCATGCCCTGGGCACCTCAGGGGAGAACCTGCCCCGCTGCAGAGGAGACCCTGACTTGCCCTCCCCCATCCGCACCACCTGAGGCCTCATGCTCACTCCTGTCCCCATCCACCCTGATCTGCCTTAGACACTGCAGCCAGACTGGCATTTTCACACCAGGGTTCGGAGAAGAAGACGTCCTGCTCCTCAAAATCCCTTTTGCTACAGACTATGTCTGACAACTTATCCTGCCTTTTTGGAGAAGACTCTTGAGAGTCCTTTGGACAGCAAGGAGATCTAACCAGTCAATCCTAAAGGAAATCAACCCTGAATGCTCATTGGAAAGACTGATGCTGAAGGTGAAGCTCCAATACTTTGGCCACCTGATGCGAAAAACTGACTCACTGGAAAAGACCTTGATGCTGGGAAAGACTGAGGGCAGGAGGAGAAGGGGACAACAAGGGATGAGATGGTTGGATGGCATCACTGACTCAATGGACATGAGTTTCAGCAAGCTCTGGGAGATGGTGAAGGACAGGGAAGTCTCACGTGCTACAGTTCATGGAGTTGCAAAGAGTCAGACACGACTTAGTGACTAAACAACATCAGGCACCCAGCCCAACCTACCTTATTTCTCTCCAAACTCCTTATGCCCTATGCTCCATCTACCCTATGCAAATCCCTGTTCCTGGTGTAAACGTAGGCCGCCTTTACTTTCAATGCCTTTGCTCATGTGGTCCTCTTTGCATCTAGAATTTCCTTTTTTTCTTTTGTGGCTATGTCTGGCAACATGTGGGAGCTTAGTTCCCTGACCAGGGATCAAACCAGTGCCCCCTGCATTGGAAGCATGGAGTCTTAACCACCGGAAGTCACAGAAGTCTCTTATGTTAAAATGCTACACATTCCTTTCAGTCTAGGCCCCCTTCCCCAGAGCCTCCCTGGACTCTTCCAGCACTTTCCCTGGAGCCCTCCCACGGCACATCTATGAAGGGCCCAGTTTTCTGTGACTCATCCATGTGTCTCAGCCCCTCCGCAGAGATGGGCCTTCAGCCCCTAGGCTGGGCCCTCACCTTGCTCGTTGCCTGGAAGGTACTGGCGCCAGATGCGCACGGTGCGGTCGTCGCTGCAGGACGCCAGGCGCTGGCCACTGGGGTCAAAGGCCAAGCTCCACACGGTGGACTCGTGGCCTTCGAGGGTGGCGCAGCACACCCAGTCATCCTCTTCCTCCCGGTAGAGCTTCACTGTGTCGTCGTAGCTGGCGGAGGCCAGCAGCTGTAGGGGAGGCCAAGGACAGCACCGTATGTATGTGTAGGGCCCGGGAGTGTCTGCGGTTCCAAGACTTCTCCCTCCCGGGACAGGACAGTCCCAGGGATGTGCTTTTATAAAGGGACTCACTGACATCTTCTGGTCACAGATAGAGATTCCTGGGAAAGCCAGGTTGAGGCTGAAGAGCAGAAGGCAGCTGGGTACAACCCTCCAACATCACAATTACTTCCCACCAAGACACCTGGCTCTTACCTCCTGGCTCGGGTGCCAAACCACATGCTTGACATCCTGTGTGTGGGAGTTGAGGACACTGACACACTCATACTCATCCTCTTCATCAACTGTGGAGAAGAAAAGAAGGGGCACACAAGCTGACCGTCAGGGGCACAAGGGTGGGGCGCGGAGACTGGGTGGCAGGCTCCCAAGTGCACCTGGAGGGATCTGGACTCACCTTCCCAGACCCACACACTCTTGTCTCGGCTGCAGGTGGCAAGGAGGTTGCCAGATGGAGCCCAGGCCACTGATTTGACCTCATTTTCATGGCCCTCCAGAGTGGTTACACACTGCGAACAGTGAAGAGGGACTAAAATCAGTGCCAGCTCAGACCCCTGTGGTCCTTGCAAGTCCACTCCCACTGACCCGGGCCGGCTCTGGTTCCTAAACCAGGAACATCCCTGGTGGTCCGGTGGTTAAGAATCAGCCTGCCAGTGCAACGCACACAGGTTCCAACACTGGTCCCCAGAAGCCTCCACACGCCCTGGAGCAACTAAGCCCGTCCACCGCAACTACTGAAGCCCAAGAGCTCTACGCCTTTACTCCGAAGCAAAAGAAGCCACCACAAGGAGAGGTCCACGCACCGCAACAAAGAGCAGCCCCCACTTGCCACAACTGGAGAAAGCCCACGCGAAGCAGCGGAGACTCAGCACAGCCGAAAATAAAATATTAGAATAAAAAAACGTTCCTAAACCAGCCCTGGGGATCAAACAGGCAACAATCCTGGTCCCATCTATTTACCTCAAAGTCATCCTCATTCTTCTTCCAAATGCAAGTGGTGGCATCAAAGCTGGCCGAGGCCAGGTAATTTCCGCATGGAGACCAGGCCACCTTCCGCACGGTGCGCTGGTGGCCTTCACAAAGGACAGATTTGCAGATCCAGCTGTCACCTGAAAGCAGAGGACAGGTCAGGCTCTGGAGCTGGGTGCACAAGAAGGTGCTGAACACTAGCTGTGCCGTTGGGTAACAGGGTCCAGCATCAGAGCCAGGCTGGGGGTCAGAGCTCAGTGAGTGTATTGAACAACAGGCTTTAACTGACTCCAGTTACAGTTACAGAAAGCTGGAGGCATCCTTCTGAAACAAATCTGAGGAATCACCCTCCTGATTTAAAATTGTCAAGAGTACCTACATGCGTGCGTGCGTGTGTGTGTGTGTGTGTGTGTGTGTGTGCACCCGCCCTAAGCCACTTCAGTCACCTCTGACTCTTTGCGACCCCATGGACCATAGACTGCCAGGCTCCTCTGTCCATGGAATTTTCCAGGCAAGAATACTGGAGTGGATAGCCATTCCGACCTCCAGGGGATCTTCCTGACCCAGGGATCCAACTGGCCTCTCTTGTGTTGGCAGTTGCCACCTGGTAAATGCCCTCGGGTTAAATTTAAACTTCTTCAACTGCTGCAAATTACTTTGAAGCCTACTTTCTTCCTTCTCTTCTCATTTTCCTGCCTCAGCAATTATCACAATTTCCCTAACAGTTTCAGTCTCTCTATTGACATTTTAGCTTCTAGTAGTTGCTGACTCCTTCACCGGAAAACCCGTTCTCAAAGTGGCTAAGGTTCAACTCTAAGAAAACCCCTCCATCCTCTCCCTCGGCCCGTGACCATCGTCCAGGGTCTGCCTGTCCCGCAGGCTGCGTACTCCCCGAGACTGGCACCCACATCAAGCGCAAGGAGACCCCTTGGCGGCAGGGGTCGTGCAGCCGGATCGGGGCTTACCCTCCCTGCCCCAGATGCGGACGCTGCGGTCGCCACCGCACGAGGCCAGCAAAGTTCCCGCGGGGTTCCAGGCCAGGAACCAGCAGCGGGAGTCCGGGTGCGCCAGGATACGGCTAAGCAGCACCAGCGAGTCCTTCATGGCTGCCCGGCGCAGGAGGAGACAAAAATGAGCAGAGCCAGCCGCTCCGACTGCGGTTCCCACAGAGCAAACCCCTTGGGCCCGACTGCCAGGGTCCACCCTGGAAATGAAGCGCCCGCTGCTTCGGCTGCGCTGCCTTCTGGGAGTTGTAGTCGTCCTTTCCCCACCCTACTCCCCCAACCGCGGCCCCACCTCAACGAAAAGCATCACGGCACGGCCTGGAACTACCAGTCCCGTGAGGCCTTGCGCAGGGAGCCGGCGGCGCGCCCGGGCTGTGTCGCGCGCCGGGAACGGGGCGGGGAGCCGGAGGAGGCGGGGTCAGAGGTGGAGGAAGCCGGAAGTGGATCGGGCAGGGGTCTGTCCGGGCGTTGCGGGTTTGGGCCCTGAGATCTCTCGGGTCGGGGTAACTGAGGAGCCCGTGACCGGGACGGAACGACGCCATCCCGGCACTGAAGCCTGCTGACTGGTGAGGATCAGGAGTCGTTGAGGGGTGGGTCCTATCTGGGCAGAGATCGCACCGCAGAGCGCAGTTCCCAGATCCTGGGTCCCCGATCCTTGCGGCCCAGCTTGGCCCTCCGCCCCCGGGCACCCTCTGGCCAGGACCCCGAGTCCGGCTCTTTCTTCCACCAGTAACGGATACCTCCGCCCCAGCCCCTCTCCCTACTGTATTCTGCCAAGGTCCAGCGGGCCCCCAGCCCTCTCCGGGTCATCGTCTCGCACCTCCGCAGCTCCACTCCGGGGACCCCGTCCCCGCCCCCCGAACCTCTGCAGCTCTCCTGTCTCTGCTCAGCCCTCGGTCCCACCCCCATCCCCTGGGGTCGGCCCTGACCGCCTTCCTCCAGCCTCACCTGCTACGAACCCAGTACGTTGCTCTCCTCCCCCCGGACAGGCAGGCTCTCTGCGCCCCGCGGAGGTCGGCGGCTACCAGCAGCGACCGCTGAGCGACGGCGGGCGGCCCCGGACATGTACGCCCCCGGAGGCGCAGGGCTACCCGGCGGGCGCCGGCGGAGGAGCCCGGGAGGCAGCACTCTGCCCAAGCAGCCGGAGCGTAGTCTGGCCTCGGCCCTGCCGGGTGCCCTGTCCATCACCGCGCTGTGCACCGCTCTCGCCGAGCCTGCCTGGCTGCACATCCACGGTGGCACCTGTTCCCGCCAAGAGCTGGGGGTCTCCGACGTCCTAGGCTACGTGCACCCGGACCTGCTGAAAGGTGAGGGCGCTGCGCGCCAGCCCTCTTCTTTCTGGGCGCCCGGGCATCCTCGGAAAGGTGCGGACTGGAGCTGAGATAGCCTGGGGTAGGCACCTGGTTGAAGGAAACAGCCCATTGCTGCCTGATGTTCTTGCCCACCAGGTGGCTCTGTTTGGGGTCCGGCCCCTCATTAATTCTGATGTTATTCAGCCAAGCACCCACTCCTCAACTCCATGGTAATCTGGACTGCTATTTTCGGCTTCTTTTGGGGGAAGGGCGCTGTATATCAGAGAGAAGATAAGGGTGCTAGGCATCACAATTACCTGTCTCCTTCTAAGGAGCCCGAGATACAGGAAGATTTTTTTTTTTTTTTTGGGTCGGGGCGGGGGGCGGGGTGGTCAGCTTGAGAAAAAGGAACTTTAAAATTTTTAAAGATTTTAAAAGATGTTTGTGAGTTCTGCAGTCTTTGGATTGTTAGAGAAAAAGGGAGTCTGCGGTATTTTCAATAACCAGAAGTCAGTTCCATTGCTACCCTCAGTAAAACAATAGGAGTTTGGCTCGTGGAACCCTCACAAGTGTGACGGAATGAGGTAAGTTTGCTTTGTTCATTATGGTGCTTCCCGGCCAGGGAAGCAGAAGAAAGGGGAACCAGACCATCATCTTTACTGGATACAGGGGAGGCCTGTAGCCCATCCTTCCCAGCCCTCCTCTCTGGTAATGAAGGTACAGGCTGTGTGGTGTGGGGGCAGTATTGCACTGCCTGGTTTTTACAGGGAAAATGGTCAGTGGATTGCAAACAGCCCTTATTAACAGCAGAGTTCATTACCCTCAAGGCCTTTTGAACCATTCCTGAAGGTTTTCTCCATGTGCCACTCCTGGCTGTAATTCATTCCAGATGTGTGTTGCCCCATATCTCGGATTCCTGTTCCTGTTAGGTATCTTTAACATTGTCTGTTTAAGGATTCACACTGCCTGGGGTTTGGTGAAAAGGTCAAGTTCTCTTTGAGTGCCTTGGATCATACACCACTTGTGCAGGTCGAGGCTGAAAAGCCCTGTCCTTGTGGCCTAATGTTGTCTTTCTCTGAGAGTTCTCTTGCTGGTTCGCATTTCTCTTGAGTTTTCAAAGCTTTCGGATGATTTTGTAGAGAACAGGATGGGGGCTTCTGGTTTATTTCCAGGTATCACCGTGATGATAGCTTTCAATGTGTTGGCTCACTAAGACCTATGGGCTTCGCTGGTGGCTCAGATAGTAAAGAATCCACCTGCAATGCAGGAGACCCAGGTTCGATTCCTGGATGGGGAAGATCCCCTGGAGAAGGAAATGGCAGCCCACTCCAGTATTCCTGCCTGGGAAATACCATGGACAGAGAAGCTCACAGGCTACATTTCCTGGGGTCACAGAGAGACACGACTTAGCAACTAACACTAACACTTACCCACAGGATGGAGACCACGTGCTATGCAGCTTTCTCTGTGGCAAAAAGCCCATCAAGCTTGAGTCGAGTCAGGGTGACTTTTCTGTTAGCACGTTCCCCAGAACTTGCCTTGAGGCACAGCTGCCACTTTGCACCGCTTCATCCAGACCTTGCAGTTGATCCCCTTGGTGGTCAGTATTTCAGGTGCTTGGTGTCGCATCAAAACCGGGAGTGTACGTGCATGCTCAGTCGTGCCCTACTTTTTGTAACCCCACGGACTGTAGCCTGCCAGGCTCCTCAAGAATACTGGAGTGGGTTGCCATTTCCTTCTCTAGGGAATCTTCCCGACCCAGGGATTGAACCCGAATCTCCTGTATCTTCTTCATTGGCAGGTGGATTCTTTACCACTAGCTTCCTGGAAAGCCCCCAAGCTGAAAGGGAATTCATGATGCCTCTCTATTTCAGATCGTTCCTAGGAAGGCTTGTAAAATTCCTGCGATGGAGGGAGGGGCCCATCTGATTCCATGTCTTCATTCCAAAGGTCCAGGAAACTGTGTCTCAGAGAAGTGAAATGATCTCTGCAGGGGCACACAGCTGGGAACGGCAGAGTTGAGTTCACCTCACTTTTGACATCAGTATAAAGTGATGCCATCTCGTTATGTTTGCTTTACTTTAGCTGTCGTAAGGAACGACCTCACGATGGTTTATCTCACTTTGGCCTACATCCTTGTCAAAGGCACATCAAAAATAAATTATTGGTTCTGTTCTCCTCTGTTCACACACGTATCTTCACACACGTATCTACCTTTTCTGAGAAATTATCCAAGCTGGATTTTGTCTTTTATAAGGCAGGTCGCCTCCACCTTTACATGGTGCCTGCCCGTCCATGTGTTTAGGGGTCTCAGCCCACGAATGGTTTCAGCCTGGTTTACCTTGGTCTCGGCGGCCATTGCAAGCTGGGAGCGCTTGGTGTCCCGTAACAAAGCTGACAGTGCTGCCTCATGAGCTGTCACAGAAGGTGGTAAAGAATCTGAAGGTCCCTGATTGCTTCTTCTTGGTGCGTGCTTAGTTGTTCAGTCATGTCTGACTCTCTGTGACCCCATGGACTGTAACCCGCCAGACTCCTCTGTCCACGGGATTCTCCAGTCAAGAATACTGGAGTGGGTTGTCATTTCCTTCTGCAGGGGATCTTCCCAACCCAGGGATCGAACCCAGGTCTCCTGCATTGCAGGTGGATTCTTTACCTTCTGGTCCACCAGGGAAGCCTCCTTCTTCTCTGTACCAGTTGGCTTTTGGGTGCCCGCTGGGCCTTCAGTCGTTTGCTACTCTGTAGGGCTGTGCCAAGCCTCAGGGTCTAGCAGAAATCCTACTGTGGAAGCCTCGCTATTCCCCATCTCAGGAGAGGCCAGAGCTGTGGGGTACAGGCCTCGTGCCTGTGGGTGCTTCCAGACGGAGAGCAGACCCTGCCAGGTCTCTGCAGGTGATGGGGAGTGGAGCGGGCCAACAGGCTTTGGCATGATGCCTTCCCGTTTCTTGGCCCCTTGCCTGAGTACCAGGCATCACGCTAAGCACCCTTCATGCCTGGCTGTAGTGTCACCTAAACGACTTCTTTATTTGGTAGGTAACTATCATCACCCCCATCATACACACACAAACACTCTCAGGTCTCGGGCCCAGGCTGGTCTCTTGCTAAGGGGTACCCAGCTGCTCCGAGTGGCATGGACTCCACCCTCACCACTGCGCCTCAGTGCACACTAGACTGTTCCTCCGTCCGAGCTGTCCCGGGCCTCTTACTTCCCCATTCTGGCTGAGTTTTTCTCACAAGCCCAGGCAAAACTATGTTCTTTATTCCTCTTCCCCTCTCATTGCTGGGCTGAGTCAAAGCCCATCATCCTCTCTCATTCCCAGAGCCCTGAAGGCTTTTACAAACGCCACGGCTTGAAAGATCCTGTTGGGAATTCCTCTGCTCCCCGGGGCTGCCCCCTTCTCACACAGCTCTTCAGCCTGGGCCAGGGGGCCAGAGACACGCCCAGACCTCTGGTGGCCCCCAACAAGGCAGCCCAGATAACCATTCCTTCTGAGCCTCAAGCCCTCTCTGCCCCTCAAGTGTGCCCAGCAAGGGGGCAGCCGGGACCAGAGGCTCAGGAAACATCTCTGGAGAATGAGGGAGTGTAAGATGTGAAGTTGGGGGGATCATGATTGACAGCAAGCCATGGGAAGGTCAAAGGCCTTCTGGGAAGGGCTGGCGTGTCTGAGGGGTGGTGACCAATGCAGCTGGCATTTCCAGATCCTGTAGGGGCATATCCTTGGAGGCAGCTTGGCCAGGACCCTTGGGATCTGTGGGACGACCCAGCTGGGCAGTGGAGGGCCCTCTTGGAGTCTTGTGTCAGAAGTCTTGTCTGGAAGCTAAAAAGTCAAGAGTAGGGTGCAGCTGTATAAAGTGGGTGGATGAATGCTGGAAGGACTGACTCAAGGACTCCAGTGAGGGGGGAATAGGAGAAGGAACAGAAGGGAACTGGCGAGAAGCCACTAGAAGCTTCCTGCCTGCTGCCTCTCTGGGTCAGGAGGGGATGAGAGCCATGGGCAGGTAGACAGGAAGAGCAGGGGCCTTCCAAACAAATCCAGCCCAGTGACTCACCAATGACCTTGGGCAAAGTCAGGTCTGTGGGATCCTATTACACAGCAGCTGCCTTCTTCCCCGGTGACTGGAGGGGACAGGCAAGCAATGGTTACGGAAGTAAACAGGCCACCGCACAACTGGAGCACAGGGTGCATTCAGTCTGACCAGGGTGTAGTGGATGCGGCGCTGGTGGGATCTAAATTCAGCTCCACCTGCCATTTCTCTTCATAAATAAAACAACATACACACAGCATTTGAGGATGGGCTTCTTTTAGGCAGCCCTCTCAACAAAGCAGATATTCATTGCCCTCCCTGCCACACCGATGTCTGGCAGGGGAGGAGAGAAAGGGACATTGAGATCCCGACCCCAGGAGAGCCTGAGCAGGGTTCCAAGGAGGGCTGGGGTAACGCTGCCTGTCTCTGCTGCGTGCTCTGAGACCCTCTGATGAGAGCACCGCGGGGGCGTGGGGCAGGGCTCTGGGGTATCTGTCGGCATCACTCCAAGGGAAGCTTCCATTGGCTTTCCCCCTTGACCCGGAAGGTTTGCTCAGAACTTTAGAGTGGAGAAAAGCATAAAGCAGTCAGGTGGAAACAAAACCTATTTGAACTGTGGGTGCAAAGCCCCTTCTCTGAACCATGTCATCACCCCCGTGGTGCTGATCCTCTAGCCCCCACTGGCTGATGTGCGTGGACGGGGCAGTTCTTGGTGTTGGGAGGAAAGGCATGCCAAGGAAGACACTGCTGTGGCCACCCAGCACAGAGGGAGTGGGGCTGCTCTTTCCTGGCACTTTGGGGTCTGGCTGCCCTCAAGGGCCCCTGTGCAGATGGGGCAGGTGTCATTGCTTCCATTGACAGGTGAGCGGGCAGATGTCAAGGCCAACTTGCTCGAGGTGATGCATGACCTGTGGTGGGACTGAGACTGGGTGCCCAGTTTATATGCCTTCTGCTTTTTTTTTTTTTTTTAATATTTCTTTGTTTGGCTGCACCAGGTCTTGGTTGCAGCATGCGAGTCTTTTAAGTCGTGGCATGTGGGATCTAGTTCCCTGACCAGGAATTGAACCCAGGCCCTCTGTGGTGGGAGCTCGAAGTCTTAGCCACTGGGCCACGAGGGAAGTCCCCTGCCTTCTGCTTTTAAGAGTCAAGACTCTGGCCTTCCCTGATGGCCAAGTGGAAAAGAATCCACCTGCCAATGCAGGAGACACGGGTTCGATCCCTGATCCGGGAAGATCTCACCTGCCATATGCCACAACTACTGAGCCTGTGCTCTAGAGCCCGGGAGCTGCAACTGCTGAAGCCCAAGGCCTTAGGCCCATGCTCTGCAACACAAGATGGCACTGCAGTGAGAAAAGCCCAGGCGCCATGAGAGTAGCCCCTGCTCGCTGCAAGAGGAGAAAAGCCCGCACACGGCAACGAAGACCCAGAGCAACCAAAAATAAATAAAGTACACAGTATATGTATTTTTTTAATTAAAAAAAAAAAAAAAAAGAACCAGGCTCTGATGGTTGCTGAAGCTTAGACCACACCCAACAGGTTTGGCCCAATAATTCCCAGGAGGAGCTCCATTTATTGCTTAACAACCCAAACCTTTTTGGCCTAGAAGAGATTTCATGCTTCCAGCTGTTTCCGTAGTGAGCTCAGCGGCCACTCGTGCTGACGGGGCTCTGCCAGCATCCACGGTCCTTTTTGACTTCTCACTCAAATCCAGCTCTTCAGGATTTGATCGATTAGCTCCATCGGGGAAATGTAAAGCGGCTGACTCTGGTGCTTGGTGATGGTGAGCATCACAGTGCGAGGGAGCCTGACACTGGTTCGCAGCCTAGCTCTGTGCTGTGTGTGACCTGCAGGAAGTCACAACCTCTTGGAGCCTCTGATTCCTCATCTGAACCGGATGACGAATCCCCTGGAGTGGAGTGAGGCTTAACTAAGATAACATTTGCCCCACCTGTGTGCGAGGGCAGGCATCCCTGGAGGGCAATGCAAGAAACTGCCAACAAGGAAGCTGAGAGGCTTCCCTGGAGGTCCAGCGGTTCAGACACTGCACCTCCACTGGAGGGGCTTGGATTCAATCCCTGCTTGGGGACTAAGATCCCGCATGCCGTATGGTGGGGCCAAAATAAAATTAAAAAAAAAAGATGTTTATCTCTTGGGAGGGGCAGCTGAACATCTGTGAAAGTCTTCCTTGTGACTGAAATAAGGATATTCTGAAACATAAGGCCCCTGGACGTGTGTAAAGGATCCTGTACGTTGTAAAAGGATGCTAATACAGTGGACATCCTGTAGTCACTATGCCACCAAAGAAAGGATCTCTGAAGCCCTGGGTGTTCCATTTTTCAGTTGAAACTAGTTGTTAAATTAAAACCGAGTAGCGCAATTAAAGCATCACTCAGAGGGCCTGGCCATGTTGAGTAATGTGGGAGGAATCTGAACTCAGCCTGCTGCAGAGCAGAGTGTGATGTAAACCCTTCCACCCTGCTGCTCAGAAGTTATTCTTGGGGGCACTAGAACAATACTTGCATCCTGCCGGGTCCCTGCCGTGTGCTACGTGGACCCCTGGAACTGTGGCGTAGAGCTTTTAGCAACGTTCACAGTGCAGCCAGGACACGGCCCGTGTCTGGGAGCTTTTGTTTCAGAGAGGCCCTGTGGGCTTCTAGACTCCTTCAGGCCCGCAGGGCCAGAGTAAGTGAAGGCTGGACTTTGTTGCTGGCAGAGCTTAGGCACAGGCAGGCCTCCTGGCAGCAGGCGATCACCCAGGCTGGATGAGTGGGCTCCAAACAGATGGTCAGCTGACAGGAGAGTGACAGATAGCTCTGAGGGCAGCTTGGCAGGTGACCTGAAGCCAGATCAAGGCATATGAGTCATGTGGGCTCAGCCAACATCTGCCTGGCGAATTTTGTGCCCGAGGCAGAAGTGTGCGCTGTCACAAAGGCCCAGGTCCCCTGGGTATCTGGTCTGGTTTTTCTGTGGGAGGCCAGGCCTCAGGCCAGGTGACCCCATGAGGCTAGTCAACGTCTGGTGATTCCAGTCAGCTTGATTGAGCTCAGGTGCCCTCCCCAGCTTTTGGACTCTTCCTTTGGATCCAGTGTTTCCTGGAGTGTAAGGCTCAAGCCGCCTGTGCCTCTTGTGGCAATTCAGATTCCCAGGCCCTGCTCCAAACCAAGAGCTCAGATCCTCTGCAGCTTGGGCACATGCTCTCAGCCAGCACTCTGCTGTTTCTCTGTGCACCTGAGAGGGATAACCACCATCCCACAGCCTCTTGGCCTGAGATCCAAACTCAGGAAAGGAGTGGACAGTGTAAATCTCGTCAGCCCTTTTCAAAATTTTCCAAGTCCATTTTGGTGATCCATGGTCTAAATAAAAGAAGAACTTGCTGGTGGCTGAATAGGGGAAGTTAAGGCCCATTTTCTACTTTTTATCAAAGCTTAAAATGGTTTCTTTTTGGATCAGCCTTTGTCCTGTCTGTGTTTCTAGAACTGTGGCAGGTTGCATAGATATCAAAGGGAACTGACAGTGCAGTCTAGATGGAATAAAAAAAAAATATTTTTTTAAAGAAAGCAAGAACGATGTTGAAGTCCCAGAAGAACATGTAGGCTGCTCGCTGTGTCTGGTGTGCAGTTGTCGTCCTGGGGTCTTTCACCAGGACCCTGGGGCCTCCTCACTCTTTGAACGTTGGGTCTCCTTTTTAGCATCTTCCTTTTTCTTGGTCCCTTCCCTCGTTTTTGCTAGAGCGAGCAGCCCCCAAAGGCTTTGCCCTCATTTTAGAAGGTGTTTGGTGCTGTCGGCTTCTGAACCTTTCACGCTTTTGTGGTATAAATCTGCTTCTTAGCTTTTCCCATTTCTGGCTTATACTTCAGCTTATCTCTTGTGTCAAGTCCATTCTAGTTCTGAGACCCTTTACTTCCCAGTTTTCAGAATTCTGTTTTGCCCTTCCTCTCTTTGTGCAGGTCTAGGTCTTAAAAATTTTTTTTGTTTTAGTAGGATTTGGGGAGGAGCAAAAATAAATAAGGAGGTCCAGTCTACCAGATTTCCTCATGTGTTTAGTTCTCGCTTGTAATTCTATGGTTCTCTAAACTGCTTCAGCTTCTTATTTATTTACTTATTTTGGCCACACTGTGTGGCATGTGGGATCTTAGTTCCCTAACTAGGGATCAAACCCATGCCCCCTGCAGTGAAAGCACAGAGTCTTAACTGCTAGACAGACAGGGAAGTCCCTTCAGTGTCTTTTTGAGTGAAAAAGAGGACGGAGTGACTGGATAGAGAATGGACTCAAAGGGGACTCTGGCCCTTGTCCCTTTGGCTGTCTCAGCTCAGAAGTCAAGGGGCTTCTCCTGCCAGCTGGAAGCACACTTTAGCAGAATGGGTTAATATGTCACATTAATTCTCAGAGTCTTTAAAGATGATTAGAACAGCGTGGCAAGTACAGTTAACCCTTGAACAACAATGGGGTTAGGGATGGTGACCCTCCCAGCAGTTGAAAATCATGTATGATTTATGTAATTTATAGTTGACCTCTGGATCTGTGATTCCACGTCTCAGATTTAACCAACTCTGATCGTATAGTACTCTTGAGAAAGAATCCACATATGAGTGGACCCTCATATTGTTCAAGGGTCCACTGTCCACTGAAGTCGGGTGCTGCACTTGGACTAGTCCCGAGGGGGAAGGGGGAAGGACTCGAGGCTCATGGGAGCAGTGACCCAGCAGTCCTGTCTGCTAATAGAGGATCCTCCCCCTTCTTTGCAGATTCCCTGGGTCATCTCCTAGCTCCCCTGGATTGTGGTGTGGGGAGAACTCCTCCCAGGTGGGGACTTCCTGCCCCAGGGTGTTCCTGGGAGCCCTGAGGATTTGGTTCTTCCCCTGCAGACTTCTGCATGAATCCCCAGACAGTCCTGCTCCTGCGGGTCATCGCCGCCTTCTGCTTCCTGGGCATCCTGTGCAGCCTCTCTGCGTTCCTTCTGGATGTCTTCGGGCCCAAGCATCCCGCCCTGAAGATCACCCGTCGCTATGCCTTCGCCCACATCCTCACGGGTAAGCCTGGGCCACTCCCAGTGTGGAACCGACTGCCACGGGGCTGGGGCATCCTGTCTGGAGTCGCAAGTGGGGACCGAGGGCTTTCCACGCGCAGACAGTTCCTGCTGCTCGTTCCAGCTATGGCCTTTCACAGAGGGGCGGCATGGGGCAGCAGGGCAGACCCACTCGGCTGAGCCGGAGGGAGCAAATGTTGTTAGAACTTCTAAGAGCTGTCATCATTCTCCAAGAATGGGATCTGAAGCTCGGCTGGGCTCATGGGGCCCAGAAGGAGCCAGAGAGGAAACACTGTGTCTCCCTGGAACGCATGGTTTCAGATTCCCTCTCCTCACCATTCCTGTAGACCAGGCTGCTCTGCTGGTAAAAGGCTTCTCTTGTCCCTCATGACGGGGCTGCTGTGTTGATTTGACCTGGGTTAGTACTGACTCTGATACCTATTCCTCTTAGGCATCCAATGACCTCCAGCAGGCCTAGCAGCCCAATTCCGAATTCTTAAGACAGAGAGAATCTGACCGGCCTCGGCAGGGTCAGGCCTCTGTCCCCAACCCTGGCCATACGAGCTCCCCGGCACTGGGTGTGGGGGCAGGCAGCTTCTCTGAGAATGGGGTTTGGGTGGGAAGGCTGCAGCTGGTTCAAGCACCCAGGCTGCAGGGTGCCTGCCAGCCCCCTTTTCCCTCTGTCCCCCCAGTCCTGCAGTGTGCCACAGTCATCGGCTTCTCTTACTGGGCTTCCGAACTCATCCTGGCCCAGCAGCAGCAGCATAAGAAGTACCACGGGTCCCAGGTTTACGTCACCTTTGCCGTTAGCTTCTACCTGGTGGCTGGCGCTGGCGGGGCCTCCATCCTGGCCACAGCGGCCAACCTCCTGCGCCACTACCCCACGGAGGAGGAGGAGCAAGCGCTGGAGCTGCTCTCGGAGATGGAGGAGAACGAGCCCTACCCGGCAGAGTACGAGGTCATCAACCAGTTCCAGCCGCCCCCGGCCTATACACCGTAGTGCCCACCATGGGCTTTGGTCCTGGGCCGCCCTCCCCACTCTACAGCGCCGCCCCCACCCAGAGGTGCTCCTTTCCCCAGCAGGTCTCACTGGTAGGATCCTGACCACCGCCACCAACCTTCCCCGGGAGAGGCTCTACCTTTGGGGCTGTTCCTAGATCCCCACTCTCGAAACCTGGGGTTCACTGATTTTAGATAACACACTCTTTTCCCTCTTGAACCTGCCTCTCCCTCCACGGTCACTAGTCATTACCAACCAGGGACGGTCATACACGTTTCCCCCTTTGTGGGCCTGATCTCTGAGGCTGAGATTTTTCCCTGGGGTGCTGTTAGCAGTGGACAGTCCCTGATGGAAGAAGCATCCCTAGAGCTCAAGAGAAAGGGGACCATGCCCCGCAGGCTCGCCTTGTAGCTGTCCCCATGTGTCCCCTAGCGGTAACTCTGGACCGAGCCCCTCTCCCGCCCCTTCTGGGAAAACCCAGCACAGGGCCGCCCACTCTGTGGATTTCTCTGCACTTTAGTCTTTGGACTGCCCGTCACATGGGTCCTGTTTTTGCGGGAAGAAGGGATGGCCTCCAGGAAGCAGAGCACGTGCCCGCCCCGCCCATCCCTGCTGGTGGCCCGAGACCCGGTGGGGACAGTGGGTCTCCTGAGGCCTGGAAAGGACCAGTGTGAAGAGGGCCGCATCTCCCCAGCCCCATCACCTCTTAAAATGTGAGTGGTTTTAAAAGGGAAAAACAGCCAAGCAACACCACCAATACTCTCTTTTTAAACTAGTGACGAGAACGTCGTCTGTTGATCCCATTCCTTCTGGCCCTGCAGCATTTGGGGCCACTGTCCCTTCCAGTCCCTGGCCATTGCTCCCCGAATCTCTCCCGACAGAATGCAGCCCTCCTCCGTCCCCCTCTCCCTCCCTCCCAGTGACCGTGGCCCCTGGGGGCCTTCCTGTGGGACCCAGAGCTGCATCATTGCCCGGCGGTGGGCTGAGGACTGTGGCCTGGCTGGCTGGCCAGCGTGGTGCTCCTCAGGACTGCAGCGCTGAGACATAACCTGGCCTCCAAGTAGAAACAGGGGCTGCAGCAGGGCAGGAAGCCCACCGCCCTCCACATAGGAACCACAACCAGGGGACCCCAGCTGCGTGAGGCGTCAGAGCCGCCTGGTCAAGACGAGCAGACCTGCCTGTGTCCTTCAAGCTCGGCGGGTCCCCTGGACTGTGACTTGGGGCGGTGGCTTGCTGCACACCCCCTCCCCTTCTTGAATGTACTCTGGTCTCACAGTGCGCTACCAGCTCTTTCTTGCCCGGCCGTCACCGGCTGTCCTGTTTGCCACACATGGCCCTGGATCAGCTGAGTTTTCTGCCCTGAGACCTGGGGCATCAAGTGGGAGAAATCTGAGCGCTTCGGTGCGGATCCAGATGGCCACGCTTCTTGGGAATCAGTGTCCAGGGTTGAGCAGAAAAGCAGACAGATCTTCGTGTCCTTCACAGGCCATAGACAGAGTAAGACTGGAGAACGGACACCATCGTTGACCTGTGGCTCGAAGGGACTGCCATGTCCCCTGTCCTTCCATGGCCAGACTGCCCACAGGTGTCTAGACAGATGTCCGTGTGGGCGGTGAAAGCCGTGCCTGTGCCTGAGTGAGCGGCCTCCTGGGGCTCAGTGTGATGCCAGAGCGTCCCATGGCGACTCACACTCTTCCGGACTTTTCTCTCAGGCAAGAATGCGTGATACCTGAGCACAGTTATGGAGCTCAAATCAGTCTCATCTTGCTGTAACGTGCGAGTTTGTCTTTGGAGGATTTCCAGGGCGTGGACAGCTCTCTCTGACCCTGGGGGTCTGAGCTGGCAGACAGGAGACCGGGCACTGAACACGCATGCCAAAGTGACCGGTCATCTCACGAGGACCCACACCCAGGACCCTGTGAGCCGTTCCACGTGGTTCAGAATCCAGTTTTTATTCGCTCCCCAAGCCTCTAGCCTTTCTTTCTCTTTCCCTTGCCCTCCTGACACTGATAGTTGTCATATAAACTCCCCTGGTTGTGTTTTTTTTTTTTTCCTAGAAAAAAAAATTAAAAAGCAAAACAAAACAAAAAACCAGAAACCACAAATAAGAATGCAGTTGCCAGTGGCTCCCTGTCATTTTTCTGTCCCAGTTTCCCCAATTTGGTTTGTTCCCTGCCTGTGGGAGAAGCAGGAGAAATTGAAGAAGGGAGTTCCCCGGCGGTCCTGTGACTGGGACTCCGCACTTCCACTGCAGGTGCACAAGTTCAGTCCCTAGTCAGGAAACTAAGATCCTCTGTGGCATGGCCACACACACACACAAAACAAATTGAGGAAGTGTGCCATAATTTTTAAAAAGTTAGAAGGAACTTGACCCTGCTTGTTCCATGCGAGGCATCCGCACCTAAACAGTCCTCTAATCCTGACAGCTTCCACCCCGAGGTTCCAAGGCTGGGAACCAAGGATGCCTCCCCCCAGGTCTTGACTTCAGACCCTGAGCTCTTCCCTCTATATCCCATGAGCTGCAGAAGAGCATGGCTTCAGAAGTCCAGCCCTTGTGTGCACAGACTTCAGGGCCAGGACTCGCAGAAGAAGATGCACGTTCTTTAGAAGCCATGGGGAATGATCCCTGATGGTTCCCCACATTCCCTTTATCCATTCACAGTGTCAGCTGGCACCCGGGCCCCAGTGTGCATCACAGCGACAGAGCTCAGGGCTCCCTGGAAGGAGCAGCCCACTTGGCCTTTTCATTATTATTATTATTATTATTATTACTGGGGAGAGTACACATGTCTCTCAGGAGCTGGGAATGTGTTCTTTTCTTCTCTCATTTCATTTCAGACACTTAATGAAAGGTGCTTTGCATAAAAAGCACCATTTAGTCTCCATGAGTGAAATGTGATGACATTCAGAGGCCGTTCGCCAAAGATTTTATATTCTTAGTCTAGGAGATGGACTTGTCCGTGGAAAGACAGAAGTAAGTGACTAATGGACAGCAGGGGAAGTGCGGGGCCCAGAGGGGAGGCTGCATGAGGCAGCTTTGTGTGAGGGGCTGTTGGAAGTGGGGTGGCGGGGACTGCTGCTGAGGGAAAGCACCGAGGAACAGCTGGTGGCCCGGATGTGGTGAGAGAAGAAGCCAGAAAGGCATGGGGGCCCGTTGCAGGGGCCAGAAGCAGTGGGAAGCCCTGGAAGGATTTTGTGAAGAGAAAGAGGGTTTATCTGAATGACTGGTGACTTAAGGAGGGTCAGCCTGGCAAGTGGGAGAATCTGAGAGCATGTGGAGGCCGGGACCCTGAAAGGCAGGGCCTCCGGGGTTGGGAACACAGGAGCCCCAGTTCCTGCTGACCCATCACAGCTAGAAGGCTGTGTGTGTGAGGTGAAGGGCAGCAGGGAGAGGACCTTGGGAGCAAGAGGAAGAGGCTGTTGCATCTTGTGGGAGAGCAGTTTACTTAACTAGAGAATCTTTTCAGCTGACATCTTGCCCACAGGTGTCTCAGCCACTAAATGGGTCACAAGCTTCTGTTCCCACCAAGGCCCTCCGACCCAGCTGTCAGGAAGGCAGAAACCTGGCAGGGGGCACTGGATGCCCCTTGAGACTGTAGGCTCAGCCTTGAGACAGGAGAGCTTCATAGAGACAGAGACACTTAACATGGTCCTTGAAGAATGGGTAGGCTTTCCTGAGACAATGAGGTAGTCAGTGGAGAGGGACAGGGCTTTTAGGGAACAGCGAGCTGGTGTTCTGAGATACCCATGGAGGGGGTTGGTTAGTGGCTGGACCCAGCCTGTGTGGGTCTGGAATGTTAACCTTATTATCAGAACATGGTTGTGAGATACCGAACACTTAACACAGAGCCATCGTGATTAAGTGGAATTTGTTGGTTCCATAACTGAAAGGTTAGGTGGCTGGTGACTGTGTGTATGTTAGTCGCTCAGTCGTGTCCGACTCTGCAACCCCGTAGACTGTAGTCTGCCAGGGATCCTCCAGACAAGAATACTGGAGTGGGTTGCCATTTCCTTCTCCAGGGGATCTTCCCGACCCAGGGATTGAACCTGGGTCTCCTGCACTGCAGGCAGGTTCTTTACCATCTGAGCCAGCAGGACTGGTGGCAAGGGGCCTCAGACAATGACGTGGAGGCGTGGTTGCTCTCCATGCCTCTGCTCCGTGCGTGGGCTCAGGCAGTCTCCCTCCAACGACAGTGAAGACGGCAGCCGCAGGTGCACACTAACCTCTTTTTGAAAGACCAGGATGAGTCTCTTGCCCAGCCGAGATCATGGCCCTTCCCCTCCACTGTGGCTGAGGGTTTGGAGCTCTAGCCTATGGTCCAGATGGGGATGGCGACATTTGGGATCTTGGGTTCAGCAATGGCACTACAGTGTTGGTTGGGATGTATGAGGCCTACACCAGTGAAGAGACCCTTTGCCGGCACTGGCCTACACAATGGAGATGAAATGCCCCCGCCCCCTGGCCCCCAGCCCTCCTGACTGGGACACTGCGACACGTGAAAACCGGCCAGCTCTGCTCTCTTGCAGAAGTTCTGTGTGTCCCATCTTCGAACAGGGCTGAGCCTTGAAATCAGGCTGGCCCACACTCAAACAGGCCAACGGCCTGGATCACCCTGGCTCATTCTCAGGAATTGTTATTTTTCCTTCTCTCTGATGCTCTGCCCTTTTCTTTCACCTTCATTCCTGGGTCCACCTGGCTTCTGACTTTCCCAACTTTGTTCTTGTCTACTTTGAGCTCAGTGCTCTGCTTGAGTAGTGCCTGGCACCCCTGAAGACACACACAGCCTGCGTGCATCCAGCTGTTTGGGGAAACCACCTACCTCACCCCAGTCCCACTGCTAGTCAGCCCAGTGGGGTGGGGAGGGAGCAGGCTCCAGGGCACAGGCAGGGGCTGACACCAGAGCTCCTGAAATGCCATCTGAAGGAACGATGCCTTCTTTGACACATGTTCAACAGCTAATACCCATGTCTGTAAGGTGGGTTTCCATCCCCTAATGTGGGACCTACGTATTTCAGAAAGATGATGAGAAATTGGAGAGAGTCAAGGTAAGCATTCTACATGGATGAAAGACTAGGAGAAAAATAAACATCTCTAGAGAAAAGGATGCAATAACAATCTGAAATGTGTGAGGAGATAGTTACCAATGAGATGTGTGCCCTTTGGGACTTCCTCGGCAGTCCAGTGGTTAAGTCTTTGCCTTCTACTGCAGGGGGCGCAGGTTCCATCCCTGGTCAGGGAACTAAGACTCACATGCCACATCTTGTAGCCAATTAAAAAAAAGATGTGGGACCTTAAAAGGGTTTCCCTGGTGGCTCAGACAGTTTAAGAATCTGTTTGCAGTGCCAGAGACCTGGGGTTTGATCCCTAAGGTCAGGAAGATCCCCTGGAGGAGGGAAAGGCAACCTACGCCAGTATTCTTGCCTGGAGAAGTCCATGGACAGGGCCTGGTGGGCTACAGTCCATGGGGTCGCACAGAGTCAGCACTGCCCTCTGGGACTCAGTTTCCTTATCTGTAAATGAGGAGCAGAACTGAATAACTTTAATGTTCTTGTCATCCTAATCTCCAGCTTCCTCAGAAGGAGGTGCCACCTTCTATATCCACTCTGGGGGAAGCAAGACAGAATGACTTTGAATTTACTTTTTAAAAAAGTATGTACATTTAAAAAAATGTACATTAAAAAAAAAAAGTTTTGAAAAAAAATGTGTACTTGCTGAAAAGTTGCAAGGATGGGATGAGGAATTCGCATATACCTTTCAGCTAGATGTACCAAATGGCAACATTCTTGTCACATTTAATTTTTATTAAGATAAAATTCACACACCTGACCTCCCAGGTAGCCCAGTGATAAAGAATCCACCTGCCAGTGCAGGAGATGCAAGAGACATGGGTTCAGTCCCTGGGTCGGAGAGATCCCCTGGAGAAGGGGATGGCAACCCACTCCAGTATTCTTGCCTGGAGAATCCCATGGACAGAGGAGCCTGGTGGGCTACAGTCTGTGGAGTCGCAAAGAGTCAGACACGACTGAAGTGACTTAAATGGTAACATAATTCACGTACCGTGAAATGCACCCTTGTGACGTATAATTCAGTACTTTTTAATATATTCACAAGGTTATGCAATCATCACCACTAATTCCAGAACATTTTTATCACACCCCCCCCCCAAGAAACCTGTGGCTATCAGCAGTCACTTCCCATTCCTGTCCCTGCCCCAGCCCTTTACAACCACTAATCTATTTTCTGTCTCAGTGGATTTGCCTGTTCTGGACATTTAGTGTAAATGGACTGTGTGTCCTTTTGTATCTGGTCGGGAAGATCCCCTGGAGAAGGAAACGGCAACCCACTTCAGTATGCTTGTCTGGAAAATCCCATGGATGGAGGGACCTGGCCGGCTACAGTCCATGGGGTTGCAAAGAGTTGGACACGACTGAGCAACTTCACTCACTGTCTCTATCACTTAGCATAATGCTTTCAAGGGTCATCCATGTTGTAACATATGTCAATCCTTCACTGATTTGTGTGGGGACTATTCCACCATAGTTACATACTGCACTTTGTTTATCCATCAATCAGGCAAGTGACACATGTTTCTGTTTTTTGGCTACTGTAAATAATGCTGCCATGAACATTTCTGTCCAAGCCTTATTGTGAACATGTTCTCAGTCCTCTTGCATACATGCCTAAGAGAGGAACTGCTGGGTCATGGTGACTCTCATGCTTAAGACTTTGAGGAACTGCCAGGCTGTTTTCTAAAGTAGCCACACCATTTCATGTTCCTATCAGCAACATACGAGGTTTCTAATGTCTCCACATTCTCACCAATACTTGTTTTTCCTTATTCATGTTGAAACATCTTTTCTGATATTACCGAAGTTGAAAAATGACTCAAAATTCAAATTGGTCATGCAAGAAAGGAATTTACTGGCTGAGGACCAGGAAAGTCAAGTAATGCAGTGAATTTGGGGCTCCACGGGTGCTCCCTGGACCACCTCTATCTCTCTCGGCCCCACTCATTCCCCAGCCAGGCTCTTCCCTGATGGTGATACAGGGACCGGCTAGCTTCAGACTTTCCTCCGAGCACCAGGTCCAGCTGAAGACACAGCAAACTTTTCTTTCTTGCCGTTTCCAAATACCTCAGGGTTCACGCTTCAGGACCCAGGGTTCACACTCCTGGCCAGGAGGATTGGATGACCTGACTGGCTTGGTCGAGGGTCACTCGTCAAGCCCTGATCCTGGGAATAGGATCATATGGATGAAAGGAAGGAGGGGTAGGGAGGGATGGTTCCATGAAAAGGAAACCAAAGTATTTCACTAAGAGAAGGTGGGATGGAGGCTGAGCAGCTGAGACACGGTGGTTCCCAGAAATGGAGAGGATGCTGAACTGGTGAATCTACATGCTGAACTTTCCCTCCCCTGCAGGGTCAGGCTCCGTTCCCCAGCACCCCTGAGGGACCCTTGTCCAAAATCCCCTTGAGCACCCTCATGACATGGCCTTGTCATCGTTTGTTTCCATGTCTGCCTCAAGCTTTTCATTTTATTCATCTTTGTTTCCCCAGCTGATCTCCAGTGTCTTCTCTGAGATCTTCTCAGCTGAGAAGGGAAGGGAAACCCAAGTGATGGAAGGTCATTCTAGAGTTCCAACAAAAAAGTGCAGTGGGAATTCAGAGAAGGGCAAGATGATGGGGTCAGGAAAGCTATACTAAGGTGTCTCTGTGGGTCTAAGAAATAAAGGAGTGGCCAACAGAGGTCAAAATATCTCCTTTATTACTGGCAGAGAGGCTGAGTTGGAGGATATGGTTTTAGGTTTGTTCACTAAGTGGGCTGTTACTACAGATCCCATAATGAGGCTGACTAACCCACTCAGAAAGTTATGACCAACCTAGATAGCATATTCAAAAGCAGAGACATTACTTTGCCAACAAAGGTTCGTCTAGTCAAGGCTATGGTTTTTCCTGTGGTCATGTATGGATGTGAGAGTTGGACTCTGAAGAAGGCTGAGCGCTGAAGAATTGATGCTTTTGAACTGTGGTGTTGGAGAAGACTCTTGAGAGTCCCTTGGACTGCAAGGAGATCCAACCAGTCCATTCTAAAGGAGATCAGCCCTGGGATTTCTTTGGAAGGAATGATGCTAAAGCTGAAACTCCAGTACTTTGGCCACTTCATGCAAAGAGTTGACTCATTGGAAAAGATTCTGATGCTGGGAGGGATTGAGGGCAGGAGGAGAAGGGGACGACAGAGGATGAGATGGCTGGATGGCATCACTGAGTCGATGGACGTGAGTCTCAGTGAACTCCGGGAGTTGGTGATGGACAGGGAGGCCTGGCGTGCTGCGATTCATGGGGTCGCAAAGAGTCGGGCACGACTGAGCGACTGATCTGATCTGATCTGATCTGAACCCACTCAGTCACGGCAACAGGAGACCGAGAGAAAGCCTGCCTGGCCCTTGAGCTCTAGAGGGTAGAGCTATATCAGCAAGAGCAGCAGGGTGCTGTACCATGCAGGCAGCTCACTGCCAAGACCAAGGAGGGGTGGAGCTGCCCTATGCATGGCCAGTGCCCCTCTTTACCCCACACCTCCACCAGAACGGGCAGCTTTACAGACTTTGAAAACTTGTCATTAGTTTTTTGGCTGTGCTGTGCAGCCTGTGGGATCTTAGTTCTCTGCTGCTAAGCTGCTAAGTCACTTCAGTTGTGTCCGACCGTGTGCGACCCCATAGACAGCAGCCCACCAGGCTCCCCTGTCCCTGGGATTCTCCAGGCAAGAACACTGGAGTGGGTTGCCATGTCCTTCTCCAGTGCATGAAAGTGAAAAGTCAAAGTGAAGTCATTCAGTCGTGCCTGACTCTTAGCGACCTCATGGACTGCAGCCTACCAGGCTCCTCCATCCTTGGGATTTCCCAGGCAAGAGTACTGGAGTGGGGTGCCATTGCCTTCTCTGGTTAGTTCCCTGACTAGGGATCAAACTTACCCCCCTGCATTGGAAGGTCGGAGTCTTAACCACTGGACTGCCAGGGAAGTCCTCAGAATTGAAAGTAAAAAAGGGGTAGAGACAGGACAGGAGTATGACCCCTCGTGGAGTTCCTTGCACATGGAAGGAAACAGGTAAGGTTTCCTAAGGTGGAAATGGCCTTACGGAAGGTGGTACTTAAGATGGTCTACTGGGTTCCAAGCAGGAGGCACTGAAGAGGCTTCAGGCCGACACTCTTAGCTGCAGTTTCTTTCTTTCACATGTATTTCTTTGGTTGCACCAGGCCCTCGCTGCAGCACGCAGGATCTTTAACTGTGGCATGCAGACTCGCAGTTGCAGCATGTGGGCTCTAGTTCCCGACCAGGGAGCAAACCCGGGGCCCCCTGCACTGGGAGGGGGCAATCTTAGCCCCTGGACCACCAGGGAAGTTAAGATGCAGTTTCTAGTCACCGCTCTGTCTCATGGTCCTAAATGACTGCTCTCCTGCTTGCCTTCCAGCTGGGCTCCTCGGGTCTTGACTTGCCTGCACAGTTGTGCATCTCTGGTCCTGTCCCAGCCTACAATGCAATGAGCAGTCCATTCCCAGGTGCAGCGGCCCCTGTAGTTGGGTTTCTTCCCGCTGTGACCTGGGCCAGGCTGAAGATGCGGGCAACCTGAGCTGAGCCAGAAACGCACTGGTTGCTAGGAGGGAAGGCCTAGCAGTAGGAGTCATGTGCCACTTCACGCCCTGGGCTCCAGGCCCTCCACTGTCCAGCTGGGAAAAGGGGAACAATTCTTGCCTCCACGAGGCAGGGAGCGCTTGCTCCAAAGGCAGGCTTCCTGGAGGTTGCCTGAACATGGTACTCATCAGGGATTTTGATGTGCTTCTGGGACGAGTTGATCCGAGATGTCTTTGGTCTTGCAGTACATGTGCAGCCCATCTTGATGACACAAAGAGATGCTTTCATGCACTGCTTCTAGGTTATGAATTAGGGGGAAATTGCCTGCTCTGAAAAGATTTCACATACTGATGAATAAGTGGGTGAATACTGCAAACTCTTCCCATTCTAAACAATAGATGAATAGAGCTTTGGGTTGTGTATCATTTTGAAGGGAAAGAAGGTAATTACTGCTATCTTTTGGCCTGACAGTTGGAGCCCAGGGGTTGCATCAGATTCAAGCAGATTAATTTCCAAGTTCTTGGGGGAAAGGGACTAAAGCCATAGGCATCAAAGCTAACCCTCAGAACTTCCCTGGTGATCCAGTGGCTAAGACTCCGAGTTCCCAATGCAGGGGGCCTGGGCTCCATGCCTAGTCATGGAACTAGATCCTATATGATACAATTAAGAGATCCTGCATGCTGCCATGAAGACCCATGATCCTGCATGCTGCAACTGAGACCCGGCACAGCCAAAAAAAAAAAAAAGCTAACTCTAGATATGCAAATGATACCACTCTAATGGCAGAAAGTGAAGAGGAACTAAGAGCCTCTTGATGAGGGTGAAAGAGGACAGTGAAAAATCTGGCTTAAAACTCAACATTCAAAAAACTAAGATCGTGGCATCTGGTCCCATCACCGCATGGCAAACAGATGAGGGAAAAGTGACAGATTTTATTTTCTTGGGCTCCAAAATCACTGCAGAGGTTGACTGCAGCCATGAAATTAAAAGACGCTTGCTCCTTGGAAGAAAAGCTATGACAAACCTGGACAGCATAGTAAAAAGCAGAGACATCACTTTGGGACAAAGGTCCTTCTAGTCAAAGTTATGGTTTTTCCAGTAGTCATGTAAAGATATGAGAGTTGGACCATAAAGAAGGCTGCGTGCCGAAGAAGTGATGCTTTCCAATTGTGGTGCTGGAGAAGACTCTTGAGAGTCCCTTGGACAGCAAGGAGATCAAACCAGTCCATCCTAAAGGAAATAAACCCTGAATATTCATTGGAAGGACTGATGATGAAGCTGAAGCTCCAATCCTTTGACCACCTGATACGAAGAGCTGACTCATTTGAAAAGACCCCGATGCTGGGAAAGATTGAGGGCAGGAGGAGAAGGGGACGACAAAGGATGAGATGGTTGGATGGCATCACCGACTCAATGGTCATGAGTTTGGGTAAACTCCAGGAGTTGGTGATGGACAGGGAGGCCTGGTGTGTTGCAGTTCATGGGGTCGCAAAGAGTCAGACACGACTTAGTGACTGAACAACAACAACCCTAATTCACTTAGAGTGGGTCCATTTAACCTTCAGGAATGCCTATCCTCAGGTGTAATGCTGTAACTAAATTCTACACACCATCACTAAGCCAATAAATAGGTGCTTTCTGTCTCTCTGCCACATCCTGAAATTAGGATGATGCCCAGTTTAGGACCTGAAACCTGCAGGCCCTAAGGAAGCACAGAACAGGGGGTAAGGGCGTGTGCTAAGGGACAGCACGGAGGGACCGCTGGATGGGCGTTTCAGCGCCCCAACCAGGCAGAGAGAGGGCCCACGACCTAACTCCCCATGCCAGCTCTCAGGACGTCCGTGCGTGGTGCGTGCTCAGTTGTCTGACTCTTTTGTGACCCCACAGACTGTAGCCCACCAGGCTCCTCTGCCCACGGGATTTCCCAGCAAGAATACTGGAGTGGGTTGCCATCACCTTCTCCAGGGGATCTTCCTGACCTAGGGATTGAGCCCACATCTCCTGTGTCTCCTGCATTGGCAGGCGGATTCTATTACCACTGAGCCACCTAGGAAGCCCACTCTCTGGAGAGGAGTACTCTATTGAGCTCCATGACATAGCCTGATTCAGGCAGGGTTCCCTGGGCAGCAGGCTTCGAGACAGAGACTAGCATGTGGATTGGGAGTTTCATACACAGCTTTTGTCAGGTGGAGAAGGTGGGAGTTCTGAAGCTGGGATCACCTTTTTTTTCTCTTTTTGGCCACACCCACAGCTTGTAGGATCATAGTTCCTTGACCCAGGGATCAAACCTGTGACCCCTGCAATAGAAGTGCGGATTCTTAACCACTGGACCTCCAGGGAAGTCCTGGGATGGCTTTTTGAGTTGTCCTGAGTTGGGGTGAGGGGCCCAGGCCTTTAGATTCCAGCTTCAGCCAGTCATTTGATGCATGCTATCCCCAGGGTGGAGGTTGTGACTTTGGGTGAAGTTCTCCTTTCACTTGAGGGGAATTCCTGGAGAGGGCTGATAACTGGGGCCTAGAAGCCAGCCCCTTCTCAGCAGCAAGGGGCAGAAGACCTTCCCCCGTGAAGGGCAACCCGGGTCGCGCGTCCTCGTGTCTGCTGCTCCTCATGCCTCTTAGGCCCATTTTGTGTAAGTTCTGGGAGCAGAAACGGATGGTTAATGGGACGAACCACAGCCCCCACCCCTGCAGCTGAGCTTGAGGCCCCAACTAATACTCATCGTCTCCCTCCCCTACTCCCCATTTTCTGTTCTCACTGGCAGGAAGCACCTCTGCTGAGCTCCTGGTCACCATGCCCGTTCTAGGCCACGGCTGCTGCACTTGCCTATTTAGCATTGCTGTCAGGATGGTGACTGCTGCTTCTTGCCTGCTGGTCCTTTGGCTCAAAGTGCCTGGTGCCAACTGTGAATGAGTTCCATGGGACTTTTGCTGTATCTCCTGATGGAAATACTTCCTCTTTGGGAAACAGGACCTCAAAATCCTCAAAGTTCAGAGTTCTGGTGACATAAATACCCAAATGGAATAATGGGACTAATGGGAAATGGAGCCACTCCTGCTTCGACCCCTTGGTTCCTGAACCTCTCTATCCTTCCTGTTGGGACACAGCGCCATGCTGACTGACTGACAGAGCGCAAACTATGTCCTGGAAGGTGCTGCTCCATCCTTAGTTTGCAGCATCTCTGTGCTGGCACCCAGCTATGCCCTCACAGGCTACTCCTCCTCTCTGTTCAGGCTGGTGTCTTTTGGGTGGTATAGAATGTGGTAGGGCCAGTGGATTCCATGGTCATGTGTCACTGTCACATACCTCCTTGGCTGTGCAGTGGGTCCTTTGGTCTTGATTTGATGATATGTGGGACCCTGTGACAATGTGTCAGACACTCCGTAAACACTCAAGATAGCAGTGCTGGCTGACACCTGGCAGGCAAAAAAGGCCAACCATACCCAGAACACAGCAACTCCAATCAAAATCAATTGCTGCCCGTTCCCAGGATGGAAGTTATCTATTGTAGTCAACTTGGCATCAAGCAGCTGACTGTGTTCTATGAGGAATACTGATTCTAGGGGCTCGGCATTGATTTCGTTGCTGGTAGACTGGACGTTCAGCAATGGCAGGAACTTTATCAGCCTTTGTGAATGGGAGCCCATGTTCTTGGGTCCACATGTTGCTCCCATCCCTGCCACTGTGGCTACTCCATTCATTGCCAGTACGAGGTGGTCACAGCATCTGGCTGATATCGATTGGTGAGTCATTCTTTCTATTTGGCTATTTACTGCCTCTTGCACAGTAGGTGCCCTCTGCTGGGCATCTGCTCATTTCTTGCCCAAACACATAATCCAACCGCATGCCTGTATCCAACACCTCCTCGTCCTTGGTCTTCTCTCTCCTCCCGGGCTCCTGTGCAACCAGCCAAGCCATGCTAGTACCATCAGTTCAGTTCAGTTCAGTCGCTCGGTCCTGTCTGACTCTTTGCGACCCCATGGACCACACAGCATGCCAGGCTTCCCTGTCCTTCACCAACTCCCGGAGCTTACTCAAACTCATGTCCATCGAGTTGGTGATGCCATCCAACCATCTCATCCTCTCTTGTCCCATTCCCCTCCTGTCTTCAATCTTTTCCAGCTTCAGGATCTTTTCCAATGAGTCAGTCCTTCACATCAGGTGGCCAAAGTACTGGAGCTTCAGCTTCAACATCAGTCCTTCCAATGAATATTCAGGACTGATTTTCTTTAGGATCGACTGGTTTGATCTCCTTGCAGTACAAGGCACTCTCAAGAGTCTTCTCCAACACCACAGTTCAAAAGCATCAATTCTTTGGTTCTCAGCTTTCTTTATAGTCTGGCTCTCACATCCATACATGACTACTGGAAAAACCACAGCTTTGACTAGACAGACCTCCATTGGCAAAGCAATGTCTCTGCTTTTTAATATGCTGTCTAGGTTGGTCATAGCTTTTCTTCCAAGGAGCATCTTTTAATTTCATGGCTGCAGTCACCCTCTGCAGTGATTTTGGAGCCCAAGAAAATAAAGTCTGTCACTGTTTCCATTGTTTCCCCATCTATTTGCTATGATCTTCATTTTATGAATGTTGAATTTTAAGCCAGCTTTTTCACTCTCCTCTTTCACTTTCATCAAGAGGCTCTTTAGTTCTTCTTTGCTTTCTGACATAAGGGTGGTGTCTTCTGCATAGCTGAGGTTATTGCTACTGCCTTAAATCCATATATATTCCAACCTTGCCTACATTTCTGTTTACACCAAGTGTGAGAGGAATTATTCACTGGGACAATTTCCCTTGGCACCATCTTTCAAGATCACCCTAGGGTGGGGCTGTAGTGCAGCTGCGGTTCTTTTTCAGCTTGCACCCACACACCACTTTGACCTTTGTAAAAAGCAAAGTGTCATAAGCAAATCAAGCTTTTTTTTTTTGCCACATCAAGTGGCATGTGGAACTTCCTGGACCAGGGATCAAACCTGCACTCCCTGCAGTGGAAGCATAGAGTCCTAACCCCTGTACTACCAGAGAAGTCCAAGCTTTGCTTTTTTTCCTCCTTGGCCAGATGGTCATAAAGAGACTCCACCTTCTATGCAGCCATAGGCAGGGCTGAGGGAGAGGCATCAATGTGTACCAGGAAAGAGAATGTGTAGGTGAAAGGATGCTCACGTCCCAGATATCAGGCGAGTCCTTGGGATGGCCGACAAGGGTGGGTTTTTGGCTTCGTGCAGGCAAGAATTCAAGATCAAGTCATAGTAAAGTGAAAGCAGGTTTGTTCAGGGAGATACTCCATAGACAAGAGGGTGGGCCATCTCAGGTGAGAGGCCCTGAAATATGGGGGGGCGGTTTATGGGCTGGGTAATTTCATAGGCTAATGAGGTGGGAGGATTATTCCTACTATTTCTGGAGAGGGGCCCCAGAATTGGGTCACCACCCACTTTCTGGTCTTCTGTGCTGGGCCTTGGAGCTGTCATGGCACTTACGGGTGTGTCATGTAGCTGATGTATTAGGAGCGTATACTGAGGCTCAAGTAGAAGTCGACTTGTCTGCTGTGTTGGATCTAGTCAGTTCTAACCAGTTTATGTTGTGTCCTCAACGGCTATGCCGCTCTTTGGAAGGCTGTACCCTGCGTCTTCCTGTTTTCAGTGCATAAATGCTAGGTGACACGGACGTCCAGGGCATCTGTTTGTGTGGCTTACTGTGCCCCTGGCCTCTCATCCCAATTCTGCATGCACCACTTACTATGGATTATTATGCCTACTCAGCTTTATGTTTTAGTGGGTCTAATAGGCAGGACCTAACTTATATAAGACAAGCTAATGATTAAGAATTTTGGATCAAGTCAAAATTATACAAAGGGAATACGTTTTTTCAATGTTGTTCTGGGAATACACAAGCAAAACAAAGTTTGCTGATGGACTGGAAGAGAGGTTAGGCTAGAGAGTACTGTTAGGGTCTGAACAACAAAGTGGTAGAGAAGATGGTAGAGAAGAAATGGATTTTGAAACTTCTGAAGCTGAATGGATAGGTAGGTACAGCAATGGAGACAGCAAGCATGTTCAGGTCGTCCTTTTAATGCCAAAATCTTGGCTCTCTGTGCACCAAGACCAAACAGAAATACGGAGAAAGAGTTATGGGGAGGAGAAGGAAAAGTGGCTTTATTGCTTTGCCAGGCAAAGGGGGAACACAGTAGGCTAGCCCTTCAAGAACTGTGCTCCCCTCCCTGGTGAACAGGGAGAGCTTATACAGTCAGGCAGGGTATGTGATCGGGATCTAACCCTAACCCATCCTTCTGGAAGTTTCAAAAAGGGCGAGGTTGTTGACAAATTAGGGTCTGTGCTAGGAAAGATTGAAGGCAAAAGGAGAAGAGGGTGGCAGAGGATGAGATGGTCAGATAGCATCCCTGACTCATTGGGCGTGAATTTGAGCAAACTTGGGGAGATAGTGAAGGACAGGGAAGCCTGGCACGGTGCAGTCCACATGGGGTTATAAAGAGTCGGATTTAGCAACTGAACACAACGCAAGGTCATAGGTGGTCTAGTCTGCTAATCTTGTTGAATCTCTCTGGTCCCTTTAATTTTGCCCCGGGTCCTTTTGTGACTGCTCCTCCCTTGATTAGCAAGTCTTTTGCCCTTTGGGCTTCCCTGGTGGCTCAGACAGTAAAGCATCTGCCTGCAATGCGGGAGACCTGGGTTCGATTCCTGGGTTGGGAAGATCCCCTGAAGAAGGAAATGGCAATCCACTCCAGCACTCTTGCCTGGAAAATCCCATGGATGGAGGAGGCCGATAGGCTACAGTCCGTGGGGTTGCAAAGCCTACTCACCCGGGAGCCCCACAGGGTCCAGCTTGGCATCACTTTCAAAAACAAACCACAGCTGCAAAAGGAAGGAGAGGGGTGGTGTCTGAAAAAAGGAAGAGTTCAGGTCTCCTTCTTCACAGTGAACTTGACAGTGTTTATGTACTGGGCAGAAAGAGGCAACAAAGGACGGAAAATGGCTGGATCGGAGCTGCGCAGCTGGCATTGCTGAGAACTCATTTTGGTAAACAGAAAAAAAAAAAAAAAAAAAAGAACAAAAGCAGAAGCCCTAAGCTCCTTAAAATCAAAGGAAGCCGGAGAGAAGGAAAATCCAACCTTTCCCCCTTTGTTGGACTGCTTCTGTGCTTGCCCAGCTTCCAAACGGAAGAGCACGGAGTCAGCAACAGAGACATCATTGGTTTAATGGACGGGGGAGCTTACACGTCTGAAGCAAGGTTCTGAAGTGACACCCCACCCTGTGAAGTGCAGGGCAGACAGGACATGGTGGCAGGCTTGGCTGTCGCAGGGAAGGGGAGATGGCCAGTTGTAGGGGAACTGATTTCAGGTGGGCTCATTAGTTACCAGGGAAAACAGCAAAGGGACATGCCGTTCACCACCCCTTTGATAAGCTATCACTAGCTGGGGCCTGGGGCAAGTACCTAGGAGGTGTGTAGCAAGGTCAATCATGTGAGTAGGGTGTAGGTGAAGCAGGTACAGGTCTCGCAGAGCATGCACAGAGAGGTCAACCACCATCCTGAGTGGCCTGACCATACACCCTCACATCCGCTTCCAGCTATCCTACCACCAGTGAGAAAAGCTTGGCTCCACAAAGCATCAAATACCATTTTCTATTATATACCCATTTCTCCTTATTTCAATGGAAAATAAACATCCCCAGAGTCAAAGCAGACAGTCTGGATAGATCTAAATTTCAGCTCCCAGTAAAGCAATTTTTTTCTTTTTGGAGAAATATCTTTTATTAAGACCACATAAAACTGCTCACGTAGGTGCATTAAGTGTGAAATTTCTAAATGCACTCACTGCCTTGGAATGAGCAGTTTCTCACATGAAGACTTCCTTTTACAGTACTGTAACATATAAGCTTAATATAAGTTTAAAAAATAAAACAATTTCGTGTAGGTTTTCCTACTGGACATCCAGCCCTTTCGTTTTAACGAGGTTGTGCACAGAATGGTCATTAAATACTCTTCAAGATCATTTAGCCAGGCTGTTCTTGGATACTGCCAAGTAGGTTTTAGGAAACTTGTTTACCTTCTCACGCTGTCACCTTCGGGTCAAAGGCAGAAGGACAGCTACTAAGCGACCAGGGCCATCTGCCCCAGATAACTCCATTCTGCTGCCCTTTTACGAAAGGGCTACCGCATTTCCACATTGAGGTGGGTCACCTGCCCAAGCAGCTCTCTTGACCGTGTCCTAGGCTCTAAGGATGTCCCGCTGGCCCGCTCTCGGTCGAGGTGTCGCAGAGAGAGGGTCGGTGCTCAGGGGTCTTGGCTCGTACAGCGCTTCCGGGAAAGCTAGCGGGGAGGCCGAGGAAGGCTCGGCAGGGTCTCCATTCACCAAAGGCATCTACGCTGTCCCGCCCCCAGTCCCCAATCTGGATATCCCCAGCGCCTCGCGGACGCAAAGCCAAGATCCCACCCTCACCCTCGACTCAAATTAGAGGCGACGATCACAAGCCTCTTAAAACAATCGAGAGGGCACTGAGCCGGGTTCTAAGGCACCTGGCCACCGACCCTAGCGGGGCGGGGTCGGGCGGCCGGAAGATGGCGGTGGCGGCGGGGTCCGCCGGTCACTCTCCGAGCCGCCCTTGACTAGTTCTCGCCGCCGCGCCACCTACCTTGCTAGCGAGGGTTCCAGGCTCGCCGCGCGAGGGGGCAGTGACGAGCACCTGGCGCCACCAATCAGAACCCGGAGTCTCGACCGCGCCCAATCAGGGCCGGGAGGCGGAGACTTGGGGGTATAGGGTGCAAGTTGGCAGCGCATGTGGTGGACGCGGAACGCTCGGGATCTCTGCGCCAGCTTCGCCGCTTTTCGCGCGTTCTGTACCCCGGCCCCTGTCGCCGGCCTGAGGAGGCCGAGGAGGCAGGTGGCCGAAAGGGCGGTCGGCCCTCCGGCGTTGCGGCCGGAACCGCGGAGAGCCTGCTGCAGTGGTCGCAGGCCCACCGCCGCGGCCGGTGCCTTGACCGACTCTCTTAAAGGAGACTTCTCCTCAGCGGTTGCTGCCCAGGGAGATGAAGGACCTGTTAGACCGTGAGGCGACTTCGGGGTCGGCCAACTAGGAGGACTCGGCGAGAGGGCGCCCGCACCCTCCCGGCCTTGTTCCTTTGGCGCCGTGAGCGAGGTGTCGCTCTCCTCCGGGCGCGCGGCGTGTGCACGCGGCCCCGGCGGGGCGATCGGGCGGCATGTTTCCGCGCAGGCCGCCGACCGGCCTGGCTGCCTGGCTGGTGGGCGCGGCGGCGGCGGCCGGGCGCGCGGGCGCGCGGGGCGGGGGCCTGCTCGCCTTGCTGGCCAATCAGTGCCGCTTCGTGACGGGCCTGCGCGTGCGGCGCGCGCAGCAGATCGCGCAGCTCTACGGCCGCCTGTACTCGGAGAGCTCGCGCCGCGTCCTCCTCGGTCGCCTCTGGCGCCGGCTGCGCGGACGCCCGGGCCATGCATCTGCCTTGATGGCGGCGCTCGCCGGCGTGTTCGTGTGGGACGAGGAGAGGATCCGGGAGGAGGAGTTGCAGAGGTGGGCATGGTGGCGAGGTCGTGCTTCCTCTCTGGGGTGGGGGGAGGGTCGGGGCGGTGGGGCTGGGAGGTGGAAACCTTAAAACCTGGGGCCGGCCTTGGTGATCACTGTCTCCTGTTGACCCTGTGGTACTGGAAGTGACGATGCAAGTAGTTCGATCATGTTGTAGCAAACCCACGTTTCTACGTTGCTTCTGCGGGTTAACTTGATTTGTTGAATTAGAAATAACTGCAGGTGTAGGCTAGTGGAGAGGGGGACTTTGGGGGAGCGTGCCACTATAGAAATAACGTTTTGGGGACTCCCCTGGTGGTCCAGTGATTAAAAAGAATGCGTTTCTAATGCAGGAGGCTTAGGTTCCATCCCTGGTCAGGGAACTAAAATCTCATATGCCGCAGGGTGCGGCCAATTTTTTTTTTTTTTTTTTGACTAATTAAAAAAAATAACGTGGGAAGTTGGTATTGAAGACATGTAAGCTATTGCTCATGTCATCTTACATTGTTTCAGGAAGATGCAAAGGCTGCTCAGGTGGCACAGTGGTAAAGGATCCGCCTACCAATGCAGGAGACGTGGGTTCGATCCCTGGTTGGGGAAGATCCCCTGGAGAAGGAAATGGCATCCCACTCCAGTATTCTTGCCTGGAAAATTCCATGGATAGAGGGGCCTAGGGTCGCAGAGATTAAGACTGCTGAGCAAGCACGCACGCATAGAAGGTCCAAAAACCAAACAGGTTTTAAAATGGACCTGAGGATGTAGATATGCAATTTACAAAGTTACATTGTTCCAAATGGGATTTCGTGAGATATGCCAGAAGAGCTCTTTTGTCATTGTGACTCATGGCAGGATTATGAGACTGGAGATTTTGCCCTCCGGGGACAAACTAGTAGCCCACACATTTTAACCTGGAAGAATTAGGTCAGTTTTTCTTGCTACTTCCACTAGAACTCCGAGAGTTTCATTAGGCTCTGTAATCATGTTGTCATCATCAAAAACTTCTGTGAGAAGTATAGTACCATTAGTGGAATCCGCTCATCTGTGGTTCTAAACTGAGCCCTTACAGTTTTCATGCAATATGAGGAAACCTTGCTTTGGGTCTTGCTTTACAGTGTCGCTGTATTTTTTTTTTTTTTGACAAAATGTGTCTCTCCACATATTCTGCCCCCGAACTCTGAAACTGATTTCAAGAACCTCCGATAGTCCCCCTACCTCACATAAATTCCAATACAAGTCTGTTCTGGTCATTTCTTCTGTTATTTCACACTTTTGATTGGGTGAAAGTGGAAATATTTCAGTGAAGTTAATACTGTGATCTCTCTGGAAGTGTAGGACCCAGATGCCAGGCAACATTGTGAGTTGTCGGTAAACGCAAAGTGTATCTTTAGAGCTGGTAATAATTTTCCTAGCAGTAAAAAGGACTGTTTTACAAATGCACTTTAAACTCATAACCATGAACAACCTTACTCAAAAACGTTAAGGTATCAAAGCATGAGAGGTGGTCTGCCTAGTTTCTGTTAGTGTTTTGGGGTATTTTGTTCTCAGGTGTAAGAAATATGGAAAGGTAACTTTTTAGTTGTAAAATTACCAGTCGACTGTTTGAATTTGCATTCTGTTTTTTGATGATGATGGAATACCCATGTTCCACAGTCATGAAGTTTGAGGGGAAAATTCCTAGTTGGATTTGGTTTGGGAAAGAGAAAGACCAGGAAAGGGCCTCTGGGTGCCCTGCTGGGAATAGGAGTTGAGTAGTGTTGAGGCCCGGGTGATAGATTTCATACTTTTTGGTCATGTATTTTTATTGATGATATGTTCTAGAACCTCTGTTCAGTAGGTCTCCCCTTTCCAGGAACTGGAGGGGGAAAATAGGATAAGAAATAGATGTGGTAAACATTTGAGTCCATAGTCAACTACCTGCCGTGGGAGAAAGAAATCAGACAGTTGAAGCACTTGATTCTAATCCAGCTCCTAAAGAGGTATTGTTCTGTATTAACCCACTTGGGGTTAATACAGAAGCTTAGACAAAGGCCAGTAAGAGCACTTAAGGTGCCCTTTTTGACCCTCTCCAGCCTTGTTGTTCCAGCAAAGGCCCTCATTTGACTCTCCATGTCCAGTTCATGCTTGAGTTCAGTCATACACTTAAAATTTGATCAAGTCCATTTTGAGGATTTTTAGAAATGTTACCTTGATGGGGGGGCAGGTGATATGCTGTCAGCTGTATGTAGGTTGTACGGTGATTTCAAAGGTCTTTGTTCTCCTAGCTGGTCCTGTTTGTATTTTATTATTAATTAATTAATTCTGGTCGCACTGTGTGCCGCTTGCTGGGTCTTAGTTTCCTGGCTGGGGATCCAATGGCAACGAAAGCAAGGGATCTTAACTACTGGACTACTAGGGAATTGCCAGTATTTTATTAAATAAGGTGTTCCGGGTACAGGTTAGCCTTTTTAGGTTTGGTGGGTTTTATGTATATTTTAAACTTTTATATTGGTGTGTAGCCAATTAACAATGTTGTGGTAGTTTCAGGTGAACAGCAAAGGGACTCAGACATACATGTACACGTATCCATTCTCCCCCCAGACTCCCTTCCCATCCAAGCTTAGGCTTGGTGCTTTATTTTGTTTGCTTTACAGGATGCACTGCTGAGGTTAGAAGATCTTAGATTCTGTTGGCACTGGTTGGATGATTTGGGGTAGCTTCCAGAATGAGCATAGTGCCTGTGCCTCGGGACATGTGCATTTCTTTCATTGTTCGTGGAAGAAGAGCGTGATTGTCCCGTGGCCCCTGAATCACAGCCTTTGGGTCTTCTGTGCCATTCCTGTACCAGCTTGTCCTGGTACACGCTCATTCTCATATGGCTGTTGCCACACAGTGATGGGCCGTAAGGCTCCCTTTTGGAATGTGAACATCTTAAATAGATGTGAACATCATTAATTGAGAATCAGCACGGACATTTGAGGAAAGAAGTAAATTGTACTCATTGATGGTCCAGGTATAGAAATCAGGTATTTTAATGCTTAGTCTAGCTTTCTTACCTGATTGACTTTAATTAAATGACCAGACAAAATAACTTTTAACCACTGTTTTTGGTGCTGACTGGCATTCTGTGAGTGCAGGGCAAATCTTATGGAAAAATACTAATAGTAATTTTTTTAATTATTATTATTTTGGAACATTAAAAAAAATTACAGGAACAAAAAGGAAGTTAAGAAATATGAAAGACTAGCGGAAAGTGTTCCATTAATTTCCCTCCTCTTTTAAAAAAAACTTACAATTCATTGCTCGAAATTTGAATAAATATGTACCAATAAAGTTGCATGAAGAAAATTGGCCATTTTCCTATTTCAGCCTTTAAACTTTTCACTGTGCTATTAATTAGATAAATGATCAACAAAAAGTCCTTTTGACTTAAAGGGACTTTTTTTTCCCCCCCGTCACTTAACGATGTTTTTACTCTCATACATTCTTAGATAATCAGAACTATGTAAAAACTGAGGGTTTTTTTTTTTTTTTTTGAGATTGTCTTCATTATTTGATGGTTAACCAGTTGGCTCAGAATTGCAGGGAGCTGTTGATGTCTCATTTTTGGGTATGTCCTATGACAGTTGTTCTTCAAAGTCTTTAACTTTGACAGTAATTGGGAATTTGAGGAGGGGATCATTGAAACAAAGCAGTGTTACTTTGTTAAATTACTCATTACAGGAATGGCTTCATTTGACTCTTTGGGGCCTTATATTAAGCTCTGCACTTAGGGTAGGATTCCCCTAGATGAGCCTAATATGATAATACTTTCTGTTTTCATGATTTTATGCCTTCAATTTCCATAGCTTTCCATACAGCTTTTCTTAAATGTTGAGATGACTTTAGTTTTGAAGAAAGGAAAGCATTGACTGTCTTTCTTTGATCCTCTTACTAATCTGGTTGTGCTGCTATTTTGGGTTTAATCTCTTTTGTCCTTCTTTCTCCCTTGTTACTTGTCTGTCAGATAACAAGGTGTAGGCAACCATCCCCTCCAGATAAGATTTGACACAGCAGAATAATGGGATACATAGTGAGAAGTTTTTTTTTTCTTCACACAAATAATAGTGACTGAGCTGATGATGTCTGTCATGTCAGCATTTAGAAATTGAGACCCTTCTGGATTCTTAAACCTGGGACAGTGCTCATTGGCATTTTCATGATGCAGTCTCCTTCTAGCATTCATACTGTGCTGTACAAAGAGTGAGTGTCACGCCTTCACAGGGCATTGCTGTCCCCCGAAGGCACTCAGTCTCACCCAGTGACCTTTAATCTTAAGAGGCTGATTAAGCAGTGGGTCAGAAACTCTGTACCACTTTGAGTCTTAGAAGGCCATTAAAAATATTGCCTATAGTCATATAGTTTAATTTTCTTAAAACCATATTACTATATAATTTTGTGAGCCTCTGATGTATTTTTCTCAAGACGTTCCTGCCCCTCTTCATTATGTGATAAGGACATTGAAGAGTCCGGCTTAATTTTTTTTGAAGGGTGCTTTACTAGTCCTCAGCAGGCCATGACTGGTCTGCATGATGCCTGCATTGTTGTTCTCACAGCCACAGCTAGCTGTGTCTTTACTTTTGCTTTCTCCTCTGCAAGACCTATTGCCTACTCTAAATTTCCTTCCCTATTTCTCTATGGTTTTTGCAATGGTAGCAGTCAATCCCGTTTTGCAATGTTTAATTCACACTGAAACTTTTAAAAGGTTAAACATTTTTCATCAGAACATCAATATAAATTGACTGGCTAGGGTTATCAGTTGCAAACAGAGAAACTGATACTGGTTAACTTTCTTCAAAAAGGGTGTAATCAGAAAGGTGTTAGGACACACAGAGCATTGAAGGCCAGGGAGACCCCAGGTTGGCTGGGAGGACAGCCACGGCCGCTACAGGAATGCTCTGCTTCGGACAGTGTTGCTGGTTTAGTTTCCCCAGATCTGTTGCATTTTTCCCTCCAGATAGGTGAGGAAATCTGAAAGGTCCTGTGCCTCGGACCTATTTCCTCTACCAGAAGTCTCTGATTAACGTCATTTGATCACTGCTAGGGCGCAAGAGGGGGACTGGGCTGTATCTCACCTATTTGGGGGTTCTCCTCAATAGGAAAAGATTTCAGGTGGTCAAAACATGAATGTCCTCGTACATAAATACTTTCATTGAAGTTCAAAGTTTAAAAATAATAGAATTGGAATAGACCTTCAAGAAATAATGTGCTCAAAAAAAAAAAAAAAAAGAAATAATGTGCTCATGTTACAGGTGGAACTAGGGAGCCTTTGAGGTAAAATGACTTGTAATCACAGCTCATGTTGGCAGAGCTGGGACTAGAACCCAGATCTCTGCACTATCGTTTGGATGGCTCTAAACTTTTAATCGGGGGTTACTGGTATGATTTTGAATTTTCGACTTCTAAACTAGTATTAATGTAATCTTTTAGTAAGAATTTGAATTATTGAGGCCTACCCCCATATTTATTTTACTCAGTTTATTCTGTGAACACTTACTGAGCATGTAATGTTTACCAGGTACTTGCTAAGAGCCATTTTAGTAAGGAGGATAGGCATAAAGGTAGATTAATTATAATATAGTGCAGTATGTTTCTGTAGAGGAATAAAAGTAAATGTGTCTGGTTAACCCTTTCTTGGAGTTAACCTTGAACTTTATGGGTTTTTTTTAATTTATATTTTTATTTATTGACTGCACTGTGTCTCGGTTACAGCACATGGGATCTTTAGTTGTGCCATATGAACTCTTACATGTGGGACCTAGTTCCCTGACCAGGGATTGAACCGTGTCCCTTGGCATTGGGAGCACAGAGACTTAGCCGCTGCACCACCAGGCAAATCCCTTTGTGCAGTTTCTGAAGGTTAAAGAGGAGTAAGAAAGGGCATTTCAAACAGAACATATCAGTAGGTGGTATCTTCAGTCTTGAACTGTAAAAGTGACAGAGTCAGCTAGCAGTCTTGCTTTGCTAACTGCTCTTTAAAGATTAAAGGGAAAATCGTGTTTTGTTTTGTTTTTTTTAAATGGTGCTGGGACAACTGGAGATGCATTTGTAAAATAGTGAATTTACACCCCACACCTCACACTGTACACAAAAATTAAAATGGGTCAGAGACCTAAGTGTAAACTAAAACTTGTAGAAGAAAATATAGGCATAAGTTCTTACGATACTGGGTTAGGCAGTGGTTTCTTAGCTAGAACACCAAAAACATGAGCAGTCAAAGAAAAAATAGATTAATTTGACTTCATCAAAATTGAAAACTTCTGTACAGCAAAAGTTACTATCAATAAAGTGGGAAGACGGCCCACAGTTTCAGAGAAAATATTTGTAAATATTTAACAGGAGACTTTAGTTCAGAATATATGAAGAACTTTTAAAACTTGACAGTAAAGACAACCCAATTTAAAACAAAGATTTCAATACATCTTTTCTCCAGAGAAGATACACAAATAGCTCATAAGCACATAAAAATATGCTCAACGTCATTAGTCATTATACCCGCTAGGATTGCTGGAATCAAAAAAGTTAGTTTCCCAGGCCCAGTAAGTCCACGCTAGGAATTTACCAAGGAAACTGAAAGCTTTCATCTGTACACAAGTTGTATGCAGATATCTGTAGCAATATTATGCATGATAGCCAAAAAGTAGGAAACCCCTGCATGTCCATTACCTGATGAATGGGTAAACAAAGCGTGATACACCCATATGGTGTATCCGTACAGTGGAGTATCATTCAGCCGTAAAAGCAATACACCAGAGCGTGAGTGAAATTGTATATACTACTAAGTGAAAAGAGCCAGACCCAAGAGGCCATATTTTGTAAGATTTCATTTATATGAATTGTCCAGTGAGGCAAACTCATGGAGACAGAAGTAGGTTAGTAGTTGTCAGGGGCTATAGAAAGTAACTGCTGTGGGTAAAGATTTCTTTGGGGGTTGGTGACAATGTTCTGGAATTGGTGGTGATGGTTGTACAACCTTGGGACTATACTAAAAAGCACTGATTTGTATATAGTAAAAGTATAAATTTTTATAGCAAGTGAATTATCTCTCTTTAAAATAAAGGAGGAAAAATACGTGAGTACTCTTAAAATATGGTAGGAAGACAACCGAATTAAAAAATGGGCAAACGATATCAAATGACATTTCATAGGCATAAAATATGAGGGCTAATTATATGGCTAGTATTAAGCACTTTACATGTAAATTTAATTTTTATAATCAACCTTTGAAGTAGGTACTATTATCATCCCCAATTTACAGGTTAAGAAATAGGGATTGTTAAGTAATTTAATATTCTCATTGATGAATGTTAGACTGGGATTCAGACTCAGGAACTCATATTTTTATTCCCTACACTTTATACCGTTTTAAACCCGCTCCGCTCTGTGTAAGTCTTTGTGTGGCCAGTTCATTTTTCAGGGCTGACTCCAACCACCCCACCATGCCTGTTGTTTTTCTCCTCTCCAGATCCATTGATGAGATGAAACGGTTGGAGGAAATGTCAGGTATGTTTCGGAGCTCTGGAGTTGAGCGCCACCCCCCAGAACCAAAATCCCAGACAGAAGGGGTTGAAGATTCAGGAGGCACCGAGCAGCCATGGGAGATGGTGATGGATAAGAAACACTTCAAGCTGTGGCGGCGTCCCATTTCAGGCACCCCCCTTTACCAGTACCGAGGTGAGTCCCACCTGGCTGCTGGGGGTGTGTTTCGCCCCGGCAGGTACATGGCACTCTGTTCTCTTATACTCTCCATTCTGGTTTTGTTCCGGGAACACTGCCCTGCTGTGCTGTTGTTTTTCCTCTCCCTGATAATAAGGGATCATGGCATCCGGTCCCATCACTTCATGGCAAATAGATGGGGAAACAGTGGACACAGTGGCTGACTTTATTTTTCTGGGCTCCAAAATCACTGCAGATGGTGACTGCAGCCATGAATTTAAAAGACGCTTGCTCCTTGAAAGGAAAGTTATGACCAACCTAGACAGCATGTTAAAAAGCAGAGACATTACTTTGCCAACAAAGGTCCGTCTAGTCAAGGCTATGGTTTTTCCAGTGGTCATGTATGGATGTGAGAGTTGGACTATAAAGAAAGCTGAGCCCCAAAGAATTGATGCTTTTGAACTGTGGTGTTGGAGAAGAGTCTTGAGAGTCCCTTGGACTGCAAGGAGATCCAACCAGTCCATCCTAAAGGAGATCAGTCCTGGGTGTTCATTGGAGGGACTGACGTTGAAGCTGAGACTCCAATAATTTGGCCACCTGATGCGAAGAGCTGACTCACTGGAAAAGACCCTGATGCTGGGAAAGATTGAGGGCAGGAGGACAAGGGGACGACAGAGGATGAGATGGTTGGATGGCATCACCGACTCGATGGACATGGGTTCGGGTGGACTCTGGGAGTTGGTGATGGACAGGGAGGCCTGGCGTGCTGCGGTTCATGGGGTTGCAAAGAGTCAGACACAGCTGAGCAACTGAACTGATGACAAGAGTCTCATTGTCTTTGTTACTCTGCTATAGGTTGTCTCTGTCATACTTTGCTGCCCCAGTGTGACTTCTGTTTCTGAATCTGCCTTTAAGATCTGTACGTCAGTACTCTGCAGTTCAAATGCAGTTAAGTGATAGGAATAGAGTGGGAGATGAGTGTGGCAAACATTGCTTATCCTTTGTTCTAGTGTTTGGAACCTACACGGACGTGACACCGCGGCAGTTCTTCAATGTTCAGGTGAGTACGTTTCTCCTCCCAGATCAGGAGCTGCTAAGCCTAGAAGTCCTCTTGCCATCATCCACATGAGTGATTTCTCTGACTTACAAGATGTTGGCTTCAGTCCATCCATCTCTCTGCCCCACACTTCACGTCAGCTAGCCTCTGGGTGAGCCTTTGACTTACAGTTTGCCTTCTGGGGATGAGGCCAGTTCTGCTCTTTTTAAGACTTTTGGGAAGAGCAAATAGAGGAAGGATTTGAGTGCTTTAATATATTTTATAAGACTTCATAGTTTTTTCCCCCTAAACAATTTGAGGGTAAGTTACATGCCCTTTGTTCCAAAACCCTTCAGTGTGTATTTCCTAAAAAACTGGACATATTCTCCTAACTAGCCATGGTACCAGTATCAAAGTCAGCAAATGTAACTGATGCAACTCTGATAGAATCTTTGCATTCCAGTTTTGCCTGTTTGTTGGCTTCGCGATGTCCTTCCTCTGCAGTATACAGATGCAGTCAGGACTTCGCTATCTGGAACTTGTCCACAGTAAAGGTGTTATAAAGATAAGAGTATGTGTTTAGAGACTGCTCCTCCTTGCGGGGAAATACAGAAAAGGGGAGCTGGGATCACCTAGAGTTCTACAGAAATTGTTTTTTCCTTCCTGGAGTTCTCATGGTTTACTGGACTTTGAGTAACTAGTTTGGTGATTATAACACCCACTGCTAACACACAAGTGCACGCTTTCCTCTAAGCACTGAATTCTGTCAATCTGTATTGAATTTTTGTTGATTTGAATGTGTATGATATGTGTCTTTCTTTGAGATTCCTTAGTTCTTAATGATGTTAGAAATTTTTAAAATAAAGCAACTTGTGTGAGGTGTCTGCCCGTACTTTTGGACGTTTTGTCTGTTTAAAACCTTTTGGAATTATTTCACCCTTACAAATTTCTATCACTGTCTACTGTATTTTCTCTAGACATGTCTATGACAATATTTTTTTCTTACACTTGTGGGGTTTTTTTTTTAAGATTCACTTTCAAAGTAATGGGATTGGCCTACAGGAAGGGATTTTATTAAAGGACTCATCTGTAGTAACACAGCTGTGTCTTTGACACTTGGGCACTGTCCTTAGGTCAGATCACTGTTTCAGAAGGCTCTTGGGTAAGAGGCCCACTCCTCTGGAGAAGTCTTCTGTAGCTTTGTTCTGGATTTCTTGGGTCTTCATGGTCTTTGCTCTTTCTATAGCTGGATACAGAATATAGGAAAAAGTGGGACGCCCTGGTGATCAAGCTGGAAGTGATCGAGAGGGATGTGGTCAGTGGCTCTGAGGTTCTTCACTGGGTGACCCATTTTCCCGTGAGTATTGTACCTCTGGTTTTGCTTTGATCACGTCCACATGAGACAGAGCCCTGATCCTCCCACCCTTGCTCTTCTTTAGTACCCGATGTACTCACGGGATTATGTGTACGTTCGGCGGTACAGCGTGGATGAGGAAAACAACGTGATGGTGTTGGTGTCACGGTACGCATGCTGAGCAGCTTGGCCTTCATTCACACGTGTCTGGTGGGAGTCTGCTTGTCTTGTGAGTGAAGCCAGGGCGCCGTGCGTCCCAGCGAGAATGTGACTATTTCAGAGGGTTGAAGGGATGCAAACCTTTCATCAGAATAATCCTTCAGTTCCTTAATGGTGATAATTAAAGAGACACCGAGTTAACTCACTCTGTTTTTAGAAGTTAGTGTATATTCATTCATGACTTTTCTGATGTAGTCATTTAAAAGTTAAGAGGCTGCCTTTACTCCGTAACTCCAGCTCCGGTGGTCCTGTGTGTAGACAGTCCTCAGTTTCTTTTGCTTCTTTCCTTGCCAGTGCTGTGGAGCACCCGAGTGTGCCAGAGTCTCCGGAATTCGTCAGGGTCCGATCATATGAGTCCCAAATGGTTATCCGTCCACACAAGTCATTTGATGAGGTGAGTTGTATGTCATCCGAGATGTGATGGGTTAGTGGTTTATGAATTTTCTCAAGGTATGCCTTTTGTCTGAACTAGGGAGGGCATTCTGGTTCTCTAGTTTGGCTTGCATCGAATCCACTGGAGCCTGCTTAAATAGTGCTGGGCTGTGGCCTGAGAATTTGCATGTCTTAAGCTCCCAGGGGAGGCTGGTGCTACTGGCCTGCGACCCACACTTCAGGACCCCACCTAAAGTGGTGTACCTGGAAGACCCTTGAGACAAAGCAGTGATGACCCCTTGGCTCCTGTTACCTGAGGGGCAGTGATGGGAAGACAGCGGCCCTGACTCATACAGGCTTGTTGGCAGCGTTCTTAGGAGCCAGAGCGAGCTACTGTTCCTTCCCATCAGAATTTCCCCACAGTGGGCAGAACACGTAACACATTTAAGGACTCCTGTTTCCTTATCAATGCTGTCTGCTTCCTTGAACATTTTATGACCTTTCTTTGCAAAGAATATTTTCTTCAACTTAGTGTGGTGTTTTAGTTTTGATGTTTTAGCCAAACCTCTGTTGAGCGTACATACTGATTGCGGTGGTTGCTGTTTTTAGCCCTGTTCACTTTGAAATCACTGTTTCTCCCCGTCACCTGTGTTTTAGAGCTGTATGACTGTTCTCTTAGCCGAGCTTTTGTTTTTGCAAGTTGTTTTATTTACACCACCTACATAATGGGACTCTTCTAAGCATGACAGAAACCGGGGTTTGCCTCAGTGGTGGTTTTGGGGGAGCTGTATGTTGACGTTTGTCCCATTTTAGAGCGATGGTTTTGTGTTTTTTTTTGCACGTGGGATCTTCACCACCAGGGATCGAACCCCTGCAGTGGAAGCTCAGAGTCTTAACCAGTGGACCACTGGTGAAGTCCCAGAGAGTGTTCTTCAAACCATGAGTTGCTACCCGCTAGTGGAAGACAGGCTTAATTAGTGCTAGAAAAGGAATAAATAGAAACTGAATGTAAGCATATTTTATGAAACTTTTGTTTGATTACACATGTACAAGTATATGTGAGAGAGAGGCTGAGAAAGAAAGAACTTGGTTGGCAATGTAGAAAGTATTGTTTCCAGTGTGTTGTAAGTTAGTACAGTTAAACATGTTTCAAAGTCCTCGCATTAGAAGCAAGAATGTTGCGATCGCCTGGGCAGGCTGGGCCTGTGGGAGTTGGAATTATGCCTCCTGCTTTGCTTTGATGTTGCTTCTGAAGTCTGAACCTTGTCCGCGTATTTCCTCTTTGGGGGGAAAAGTGGCTCGAGTCCCAGCGTTACTGCCTTTGGAGACCCTGACCGTGAGATAGCTAAGGCAGAGTTGGGCCACCAGCAGAGCGTGTTGTACCAGGAAGTAGCTTCTTTCAGCTGAGGTGGGGGACAGTATGAATTGTAAGTATTGCAGCACGTTGTGGCAAGCTCTTAGGAGAAAGGTAAGACTGGAGTTGGTTCTTGTAAAAAAGCAGCCTCTAGGTAGAGGAAAACAGGAAGGACCTGGAGGTAGAAGACATGATTCCGTGATTCAGCCGCAGACGAAGGAGGGAACGTGGGTGTTGAGAGACTCAGTGCTTAGAAAGGAAGGCGGAGTCTGGGGAGGAGTGGTGATTACCTTGACCGTGTACAGAAGATGCCTGAAAGCCAGGCAGCTGAGTTTGGATTTGCCAGATGGAAGGTAGATCCTGAGCCAGGGTGTGGTATTCTGTTCTATTGTGGCTGTGCTGCCAGATTACAGGACCTCAGTTCCCTGACCGGGGTTGAACCCAGGCCACGACAGTGAAAGCCTGGAATGCTCGCCGCCAGGCCATCGTGGAACTCCCCAGTTTCCCTTTTTATTATGGAAAATTTGAGATGTAGACGAAAGATGGACAAGTAGAGAAAGTAACAGGCGTGGACTCTGTCCTCCCTTGACTCTGGCAGTGACCACCCTCTTGGCCAGGCTTGTTTTATCTGCACTCTTTCTGGTCACTTTCCCACAACCCTGATTTTTTTGAAGCAGATTCTGGTTTTGCTATAGAAGAACCGAAGAATTCCTCTATACATATTTTAGTGTTTATCTCAAAAAGAAGAGATTTTTTGAAAACATAATATCGTATTCCCTAATATCTATTATCTGTAGTGTTTAAGCTTTCCTGATCATCCATGAATTTTTTTGTATTTATTTGATTCCTGATTTCAGGTGAGATCCAGGTATTGAAATGTGTTCACACTGTAGCTTTGCATCTATATCTTGAGTTCTCCCTCCTTTTTTCCCCCTTGGAATTGTATTTATTGAAGAAGCAGTTTCTTTGTTCTAGATTTTGCTGGTTATGTTATCACAGTGTCATCTAACGTGTTTTTCTGTCCCCTGTGTTCCCTATATGTGGGTACTTAGAGGCTTGAACAGATTTAGGTTATTTGCTTGGAGCAAGACTGCTTTATTAAGAGGTATATAATGTCTGATACTGCCTTTTTATACGGTTCATGGGGTGCTCACGGCAAGTGCACTGGCCTGTCCTGCCGTTCCCTCCTCCAGTGGATCACATTTTGTCGGAACTCTCCACTATGAACAAATGGTCTTGCGTGGCCCTGCGTGGCATGGTTCATAGCTTCAAGGAGTTATCAAGCCCCTTCGCCACGACAAGGCTCTGATCCCTTTCTTTGTGAATTTGGAGGTGATTGATGAATATTACTCAGCTCAACTATTTTATTAGAAGTTACAAAATACTATTTGTATGAACTCTTCATTCTTTCTTCTCTTATTTCCATTTATTAGATGACATACTTGAAAGTTGCTTAGTCATGTCCAACTCTTTGCAACCGCATGGCCTATGCAGTCCATGGAATTCTCCAGGCCAAAAGACTGGAATGGGTAGCCGTTCCCTTCTCCAGGGGATCTTCCCAACCCAGAGATCGAATGCAGGTTTCCTGCATTGCAGGCGGATTCTTGACCAGCTGAGCCACCGGGGAAGCCAGTACTTGAAAGTTTATACATGGACTGTTTTATTTCCTATAGTTCACAGAGGAAAGGGAAATAAGAAAGATGCTGATTTGTTTCCTTCATTTACTAGTTTTTAAAATGTTGAATTAGTTCTTTCAACAAACAATCCTCCAAAGGTTAAAGTTTTTATTTTTTAAAGAAATGATGGGACTTACCTGGTGGTAAGTCTCATTGGAAGACTCATACTTCCAGTACAGGAGGCCTGGATTCAGTCCCGCATGCTGTGTGGTACGGCCAAAAGAAAAAAGACATGCTATTAGAAACTCAAAAATTTAAGCATATTTGGTTTGTTTTGCAATCACTTTTATCTAGGATCCTCTTATTGACCAGAGTCCTTTTGACTTAACCTCAGAAACTCTCCTGTCTTCTGGTGCTACGTTTCAGGTTCACCTTCTATAATTTTAGGTGTGAATCTGAAAATGAGCATTTCTTCTAGGAGCCTTAATACCACCCTTTGGCATCTAGAAGTTCTCATATTTCTGGGCCTGTTCACTCTTAAGAGTAATTTAGCTTACATCCCTGTTCTTTCTACCCATTTAATTTCTTCTTCCTGACGGCAATTGTTTTCAGTTTTGAGTTTTTTCAGTATAGGCAGTAGTCTATGAGAACCCAGGACTTCGACTTCTCAGTCCAAGTGTTTAATGGGAAGGGTCATTTCAAGTTTTCTATACGTGTTAGCTCAGGCAGCCTCCTGGCAAGCCTTTGTGGTGTCACTGTTCCCGCTGTGCAGGCTTCACCTCTCCTTTACTTCGTGGTATTCAGGCTATATCTCTGTTACAGCACCTGTCTGTCCTGCTAATTGGAAGCTCCTGAGGGCAAGGACTGGCATGTTCTTATTTCCCGTATAGTGCCTAGCACAGTCCCCAAACACATAGCAGATGTTCAGAGAACTGTTAAGTAGATGAATAAAGGACTCAACATTTCACCCAGGGAGTGAAGAAGGTGGGCTTTGGTGGAAAGGCGTGAGAGTCACAGTGCTGCTGTCTACAGCTGTGGCCAGTTTGCTTTGAAAAGTGCAGACTTAGGGCCTTTGTGGCAGTCCATTGGTTAAGATTTTGCCTTCCAGTGTAGGGGGTTTGGGTTTAATCCCTGATTGTAGAGCTAAGATCCTGTAGCCAAAAACCCAGAACATAAAATAGAAACAATAACAAATTCAATAAGAAGTTTTTAAAAGTGGTTCTCTCTTACCCTTTGGGTGAAGCATATTTGCTTCAGACCTCTCCGAGGATCGGGATCCCTGTAAATCTCTTTAATCTTTGTCTTCAGTGTACCAGTGAGAGGGCTGAGTCAGCGAGAATGGGTGCCTGGGCCTGTGGTCAGGATTCTGGGTTCATCTTGGCTCTGGTTGAATATGTGGGTGAGCTCGAGCAAAGCCCTTCACCTTTTTGTGCTCAGTTTCTTCATCTGTAAAATGGGGATTAGCAGCGTCTACATTATAGGATTGTTGTGAGGAGCTGAAGCAGTTCCTGACACATAGTTGTAAGTGCCCTGTAAATGTTTGATGCTAGTGTTAATAGTGATAGTAGTAAGAGTTAATATCATTTCAATAACGATTAAAATATTTAAACATGGTGGGGTATGTGTTGAGGTCCACTCCCACATTCTAAGATTGACTAGAAAGACGCATAGGACCCAGCTGACAATCTACTCACAGCTAAGATTTATCACAGTGATGGGAGGATGCACAGCTGGATCAAAAGGTGGAGATGCAGGCGGGGTCTGGAGGAATCCCTGCAGGCTCCCCACACTCCCTGTCCCGTGAGGGCTCTTGGAACACATCCTGTCCCAGCCACAGAAAAGCAGCAACACGTGTGATGATTCTGCCTGGAGAAGCCCAGTGTCTGTACTGGGGGCTGGTCACACAGGCACCCTCTGCCTAGCACGTCCTACAACCCCAGACCCCAGGGGGAGAGCGGGGGCTCAGCAGGAAGCACATTGTTTGCACAGAGGAGGCGCAGGGAGCCCTGGAGGACTTAACTATTGACAGAGGTCAGGCAGGCACCAAGTTCCTGGACACCACTGGGCCAGCCTCACTAGGTAGTAACCTCTCAGGTCTTCAGCGTTAACTCTTTTCTGCTCAGGGTAAAAAAAAATGCCGCTCTCCACCCCAGAGTCCGATCTTGGTTATTCTGTGGCACTGGGTACGGAGGCTGTGAGGGGTAATTTGGGTACCTTCATCTTTGCTGTTTTTCTTTTCCAGAACGGCTTTGACTACTTGCTGACATATAGTGACAACCCCCAGACCGTGTTTCCTCGCTACTGCGTTAGTTGGATGGTTTCCAGTGGTGAGTGGGTGCTTGTGCACGGGGCTGGGTACTTGGGCTGAACGTTTTATTTTTCTCTAGCTTCTCAGTGGCTTCAGGGAGGTTAACACTTGTTTCATGGGAGGCCTTCCGAGTTCATTATTGAATACTGTCTGGAAGGTAGTGAAGCCTCCGGCTGCAGTTGGGAGGGATGAGCATTCTGGTCCCAAAACGAAGCCTATGCCCAGAGGTGAATCAAAGAACGTTTGCTTAATACACACTGTGTACATTAATGCATTTACAGATTTTCTTCTTAGATCGTGTCGGAAGCCTTAAAACATGTGGTTATAGGACAGTCCACTGGAGAAAGGGGCCGCCACCCTTCTTAAGAAAGGCAGCAGCACATCACTGCTGTGATTGACTGCATTTTTCCTGGCCAGTCTCTTCCCTTAGAAACAGCTTCATGAGATTTTCTCTCTTGTTCTCTGTAAGCGGTGTCTTACCCTTCAGGGGGTATGGAGAGGAGGTTAGGTGTTTCTACTGTTAGACATTTTTCAGCAAAATTGGCTGTGCCACTGATAAGTGATATTTGAATCACATAAAAGAGAGCCTTTGGGGACTTAGGTGGTTTGATCAATGCCCCTTTTCAAAGGATCCCGGAGGTCCTGGGTGGTTTTCACTCCCTATAAGTCTGTTGTCTGTCCGTGAGGCTGTGATCTCTATAAGGAGGCATTGACTTCCTGCCTGGAAAGAAACAGGCCCTGCTAATTTTGAGCCTGGTGGCTCAGCGGTAGAGAATCCACCTGCCGATGCAGGAGACTCAGGTTTGATCCCTGGGTCTGGAAGATTGCCTAGAGAAGGAAATGGGGAAACGGTAACTCACTCCAATGTTCTTGCATGGAAATCCCATGGACAGACTTACAGTCCATGAGGTCGCAAAGAGTCGGACACGACTGAGTAAGTAAAACAGTGAAAACATGTTGAGCCTGCTGGCTGGTGTGCCCGCCCACCCAGACTGCCCTCTCTCCCGACAGGCATGCCAGATTTCCTGGAGAAGCTGCACACGGCCACTCTGAAAGCCAAGAACATGGAGATCAAAGTGAAGGACTATATCTCATCTAAGCCTTTGGAAGTGGGGAGTGAGGCCAAAGCCGCCACCCCATCTTCTGAGCGCAAGAGCGAGGGCAGCTGTGGGCCTGCCCGCATCGAGTACGCTTGACAGGCCCTGGGGGAAGCGGGGCCAGGCGGGTTCCAGCCCTGTCTCGGCGTCGCCACGCCCTCTGCTGCGGAACACCACTGCAGGCTGATTCGGTACTGCACTCAGAGCCCTGCTGCTCAGTGTTGGAACAGGAGGAGGAGGCATTCGAAGACCCTGGGCACGTTCTCGGGCCAAGCGTTTTGAAACTGGTGTTTCCTGGAGCTCCTCTGGAGCCAGCCTCGCCTCAGGCCAGAGGGGACAGCATCCTTTGCTTTCTCTGCCCACATTCCGTTCTCAGCCTCGGTTCTGCAGCACTTTGGGTGGGTTTCCTTCGGTTCTGAAGGTCCAGCTGGACCATGTGGACGGTTGAGTCTCCAATGAGGGGTCATGGCCGGGGGCACTCTTGGTCACAGTCCTGGTGTTGAGGGGGTGTGAACTGTTGCTTGGCAGCGTAAGTGCCTTGTCCTCACCTTCCCGTCTCTAGGGACATAGTTTGTATCAAGAAATGTCAGTCTCCGCCTCCCGTTTCCTTTCCCCACGCAAAGCCGTTTCCCTGAGTCAGCCAGTTCTTCGGTATTCATGTGCTGTGTCCATCTGGGCCACTGCGTCCCTGTAGCCCATTTACCAAGAACCGGGAAACTAACGCTGTCAGACAGTAACTCTATCATCAGTGTTTTTGATAGCATCAGTGGAGATGCTCAAAACATTATCCAGTTTAGTTTTGTGTGTTGTGTTTTTTTTAACTTTTGTGTTAAAAATGGGGGGTGGAATTAGGGAATGGAATAGGATTTTTGTTCCATAGTCTGGACTGTATAGACAGCACCGTTTTGATTCAGGCATTATTATCACACTTTGGGTTTGATTTGATGCCCGCAAATTGGCCATCTTGGAAGGCTGAAGGCAGAGGGGTAGGGGTCGGGCACCTCCCTGGAAGCTCTCAGAGCTGCAGACAAGCTTTGTGAGCAGGCAGGTGCAGTCGGTCCCAAATGCTCATATAAGGGGGAGGTGACTCATGTGACCCTGTGAAAAACTTCGTCGTCTTCTGAGCTAAAATTAAGGCAAACCACACTGTTTGGATAAAGTCACAATCAGATGGGATCAGCCTGGCCTGGCTAATGGGGCTTATGGTCATGCTGCACTCTGACTGGGAGTATCGGGACAGGCTTCAGGGCTTCAGATCCTCCTCCTCCCCCTTATTTCTTAGAATATGAATGACGAGATTTTCCCCACCCCCACTTGCTACCCTTTTGTGTTGCTGAAAGAGGAGCAAAAGCTGAGATTAAGCCCCTTAACCTTTTTATGGCCTAAGTTTTGTGCCAAAGAAATGCCTGCCCCACTCTTTGACGTCTTGCAGTCTCTGCGTCGTTGGCAGACCAGAGGGGTGCCTCAGACAGTCCCGCTTCTCTTCATCGGTTGTGTCTCCCTCCTCTTCCCCAGGGATGAGTCCCTGGGTTGCATTGGAGCTGAGCGCCTGTGACTGTTGGGACGGGTGGTGTGGGCGAGTGCCGTGAGGACACTCGAGCAGAGGAGCTGTGCGTTGCTCGTGTGCTTTTTGGCAGTTTGACTCTGCACTTGGTGTTGGTCTGTATAGTTACTTACGTCATTGTAATGATTTCACTCCTGACCGTGATGTTTTTACCAAATGCGTGAATAAATACATAAGGATTGGTATGAAGGAATGTGTCTTTGGACGTACGTTGTCAAGGAAGTCTTGCATATTGGGATTATTACTTCTTCCTGATCAAAAAGCATATTCCCGCCAGCAGAGTTGGCACATGAAAGCAGCGAGGTTTGGTCTTCCCTGGCGGTGACTGAAACACCACCCACCACCTTGCCTACAGACTATAAGGCCTTTCCAGGGAACCAGATTGGCGATTGAAAACAAACCACCATTTCCACTTCCTTGTCTGGATGCACTGGTAACCCACACCCTTTGCTTTAAAAGGATGGACTTGGTGGGAGCAGCATTAGAAGAGCGGCAGGGCCTCTGGCCTGGGTCTGGAGCTGGAGAGTGGGGTGAGCCCCAAAACCCAGGGTGTGGCGGGAAGTGAGGTCACACAGGCAGTTCTGCTGGGGTGCAGGTTGGTGCCGGGTGAAAGATCCATTGAAGACTCCGAGCTCACGATGAGTTCTGAGTGTATGTGTGATGTTGCCTGTGGGAGACACGAGGTGAACACAAATGCACACCCAAGACTATGGTGGCTCCTCCACATTGCTGTGAAGTCCTCTCAGCTGGCAGACCTCCTGTTAGAGGTCGTGGACTGTGGGTACACGTGGGTCTGCGTAACCCCTCACTGGGGAGCTGGGTGCTGGCCTTCGCCCTGCTTGGCACCTTGGCCACTGTCCAGGCTACACGTGAACACTTGCATGGAGAAGCAGTTGGGTTCCTAACAGAGCAGCGTTTGTGCTGCCAGACAGCTCCAGCTTTCAGGAAGTTCTTTACATTGACGCCAGGTGGGCCTCATCCTGTCTACTGAAGGGTCAAAGCCCTGAGCTTGACGCAACACTGGAAAACTCTGCCGTGGAAGAACCCTTCATTTTCTTGAAGGCGGTGCTCGTGTGAGAGCTTTTCCCAGGCTTTATGTCACCAGCAACTTTTAAAAATCCTCCAACTTTTTGAGTACTTCTCTGGCGGTCCAGTGGTCAAGACTCTGCCTTCCAATGCAGGGCGTGTGGATTTGATGCCTGGTGGGGAGCTAAGATCCCCCATGCCTTGTAACCAAAAAACGTGAAACAGAGGCAGAAGCAGTTTTGTAACAATTCAATAGAGACTTTGAAAATGGTCCACATCAAAAAAATGTTTTAAAAAATTCAACTTTTTATTTTGAACAATTCTATACATATAGAAAAGTTGAAAGAGTACTAATAAAACCTGGTATACCCTTCCCCTGCCTTTGCTGGCTGTTAACCTGTTGTCGTGTGTGCTTTATCTTCGCTGTATACACTGCTATGACTGGACTGTGTCCTCAAATGTGTATGCATGCTGGGGCCCTAACCCTCAACGTGATGGAGATAGGTCTTTGGGAAGTGATTAGATGAGGTCTTGAGGGTGGGCCCCATGATGGGATTAGTGCCCTTTATACTAATTGCTGCAGAAGTTGATCTCCCTCTCCACCACAGGAGGAACATGAAAAGCCAGAGCACTCTAATCAGGGACAGAATAGACCAGCATCTCAACCTCGGTTGTTGAGCCTCCAGAATTGTGAGAAATCTGTTGTTTAAGTCACTCTTGTCTGTGGCATTTCATTACAGTGCCCCGATTAGACTAATATACTTTTTCATGACCATCTGAAAGTAAATTGCAAACATATTTCATTAAATACTTGACCATGGTTTTTTTTTGGCCTTGCTGTGCAGCATGCCGTGTCTTAGTTCCTGACCAGGGATCGAACCTGTGCCCATGCAGTGGAAGCATGGAGTCCTAGCCACTGGACTGCCCGGGAAGTGCCTGAGCACGCTTTTTTTTTTTTTTTTTAAATAATAAAGATATTCTGTGTAAACTACACTGCAAATAGCATACAGATAAGCTGTCGCACATAATATCTAATAGCTCATATTAAAACTTCCTTGGTTGCTCCCTAAATGACTAGCAACCCATCCCCCAAATTAATATCCTGTTAAGTATATGTTGCATTTGTGTCCGTTGTCAAGAGCAGCCAAGTAGCTAAGTTGGCAGCCTGCCCTTTGTAATGTAGCTTCATGGGTGCTTAAGATAATTTAGTGCCTGCCTGTCCCGTGCTCAGTTATGTCCAACTTTTTGTGACCCTTTGGACTATAGACCCCCCAGGCTCCTCTGTCCTGGAAAATTTTTCAGGCAAGAATACTGGAGAGGGTTGCCATTTCCTCCTCCAGGGGATCTTCCCGACCCAGGGACCGAACCCGTGTCTCTTGTGTCTTCCGCACTGGCAGGCGGATTCTTTACCACTGCGCCACCTGGGAAATCCTTAGTGAAATGTAGTTTTCAAACTGGGAACTCCCATAGCTGGCCCCCACCCCAGGCTACTTACTCCAGCACCGCAGGTGCTGACAGCGGTACACTGTCCCGCAACCTAAAGGATACAACAGGCGGCAGCCCCCTTGATCTGCATACTGCTAACATAAGCTAAAGTGCCGTTAATTTGTCGCCTGTCTCGTCACACTGTTGGCTTCTGTTGTGCTTGATGGCACAGTCACTGAGCATCTGCTGTGCCCAGCACTCTGCTCCATGCTTTCGTGCAAGGTCTCTTATAATCCTACCTACGACAGCTCTGCGAGAATGTAGCTCTCCCTGTTTTATAAGCAGGAAATGGCATCAGAGGTTAAGTAATTTTCCTACTCAGAGTCACACAGGAAGTGACAGTCGAGCCAGGGTGCGGACCTAATTTTGACCCTACAAAGACTCCTTGGGCAAATGGCTTCAAGCTGGGCCAGTTTCTCATAGGTGGCATGTTGGAATCCTTCCCAGGGCTGTTGACTTACCTTGGAACCTGGATTGTGGGCTTTCTTTTCATCCCCCGTGTTCAATATTATGTGGTTTTAGTCTTGCTCTGCTGCCTAGCTCCATTATCCAGTTACCAGTACTTGGTGCTCTTTCTACGAGTATTAGAAGCAATAAATATAACCTCTTCTGAAAATTTCAGGACATACGCCACTAGCGTGACACATGGATTAATATGAAGAGCTGGGGCAGTTTCCTTGGGCTCCTTGTGAGGTAGCATTTTCTAAAAATGTTTACTCACAAAGAAACTAGTCTCTGAACACAGCATAGTAGGACAGGAGTTTGGAAATTCTTTTTAAAATGAAAACATCCTTCAGAAAACGTGAGAACTCTGATTTCTAACAAATAACCTTGAGAAGTATCTTAAACTATAGGGACTTCCTGGTGGTCCAGTGGTTGAGAATCCACCGGCCAGTGCGGGGGACACAGGTTTGATTCCTGGTTGGGGAAGATCTCACATGCCTTGGAGCAACTGAGTCTGTGGGCCGCAGCTACTGAAGCCCCACTGAGAGCCCGTGGCCCACGACGAGAGAAGTCACTGCAATGAGAAGCCTGTGTGCAGCGATTAAGACCCAGTGTAGCCTGAAATCAATCAAAAAAATTAAACTCGATGGAAGTGATTTTGATGTAAAATGTGCTTATTTCTATAAACCTCAGTAGTACTTGAAAGAGTGTCATTTCAAAGGAACTCCTAGGCTATACACACTCACAGTTGCTTTAATGACCTCGTTCTAGTTGATTCTGGCCCATAGATGAACTTAAAAACTTTTTCAGACAGATAAGTTACAAATGATCTAACTTTATCATCTATTTTTAAAGAGCCTGAAAGTGAAAAGTGTTCGTCACTCAGTTGTGTCCAACTCTTTGTGACGCCATGGACTGTAGCCCCCCAGGCTCCTCTCTCCGAATTCTCCAGGCAAGAATGTTGGAGTGGGTTGGTATTCCCTTCTTCAGGGGATCTTCCCCACCCAGGGATTGAACCTGGATCTCCTGCATTGCAGACAGATTCTTTATCATCTGAGCCACCAGGTAAGCCCAATTTTTAAAGAGCCTGCTGCTGCTGCTGCTAAGTCGTTTCAGTCGTGTCCGGCTCTGTGCAACCCCATAGACGGCAGCCTACCAGGCTCCCCCATCCCTGGGATTCTCCAGGCAAGAACACTGGGGTGGGTTGCCATTTCCTTCTCCTAACCACACCTAAAAAGATAGCATGGCTGTTTGAAAGCAGTAGTGTTTGGGTGTTTTTATGGTTAACACATTTTATCATATCTTAAAACTCTGCTGAGCACATGAATTAGGATTATGTTCAGCTTTGAGGGACAAGACTGACGTTGATATTCTTTTCTGAATGTCTCTGGTCCAGACACGGCGGCTCCCCATGAGTCCCGTGGGTCCTCCCAGACCCAGGCTCCTGCCTCACAGGGGGTTGAAATCAGTTACATCAGAATCTGGAGGGTGAGACGTGAGTATTGCGTTACGCTTCAGGATGTATTATAGTTTGTCAGTGCTCATCCTAAAAGGTGAAGTCCAGAATGGCGCTAGTCTCTTCCCTAGCAGAGGAGCGTCACTAGAGCAGGGGGCTGCCTCTGCTCACTCGCTCACTGCCCATAGGCCCATTCCTCCTCCCGCCATCGTGTCTGTGCTCTGCCAGCAGGAGGCAGCAGGGGGAAAAGAGACTATTTTTTCCCTGAGGACACTTGGCAGGGTGGCGCACCATTTCTACTTACAGGCTGGGGACCAGAACTTAGGCCAAAGACCATGCCCCACTGCTGACAAGTGCCCAGTAAAAATTCAGAGGGCATTTTGGTGAGGAAGAAGGAGAGAGCGGAAGTGGGGGCATTTGGCAGGCTTTGCCAATTTATAGCTCAAATAGAGCTACAGTCACTTCCAAGACTCAGGACTTCGTTAAAAAGGCAGTAATGGTAGGAGGTATTCTAGTTTGCTAAGGCTACCATGGAAATCCCCCGGCAGTCCAGCCGTTAGGACTCTGTGCTTCCACTGCAAGGGACCCCGGTTTGATCCCTGGTTGGGGAACTAAGATCCTTTTGCCACACAAAAGAATTGGAGCCATCCTTGTTTATTCTCACAAGATCCCAGGGCACTGAGGTCCTGCATGCCTTGCAGCATGGCCAAAAAAACAAACCAAAGCAAAGCAAATAAGCAAAGTATCAGGGCCTCCCTGGTGGTCCAGTGTTTAAGAATCTGCCTTACAATGCAAGGGACAAGGGTTCGATCCCTGGTCTGGGAAGATCCCACATGCCGCGGGGCAGTTAGGCCCATGTGCCACAACTGGTGAAGCCCGAGGGCCTACAGACTGTGTTCCGCAGCAAGAGAAGCCACCACAATGAGAAGCCTGAGCACCCAGCTAGAAAGTAGTCCTCACTCACGGCAACTAGAGAAGGCTCGTGTATAGCAATGAAGACCCACCGTAGCCAAAGAATAAATAAATAAATCTAAAAAAGAAAATCCTAAACACCCCCCGCCCCCCGCAGAAAAAAAAGTATCACGAACTGGTGGCTTAAACAACAAAAACGCATGGTCTCCCAGTTCAAGAGGCTAGAAGTCTGGGAGCAAGGTGTCAGGAGGGTGGGCCTCTCCCAGGTACTGGTGGTCAGTGGCCCTCTCTGGCCTCCCTTGGCTTGAAGATGTAACCCCCCCACCCCCCGCCACGCTTGGCCTTCATGCTCATGTGGCCTCTTCCCCTGTGTGTGTGTCTAGGTCCAGATTTTCCCTTTTTGTAAGGACACCGGTCGTATTGGTGACAGGCCCATTCTATTTCAGTATAATCTCATCTTAACCTAAGAAAGGACATCTCAATGGCACTATTTCCACATGAGATCACCTTCCCTGGTGCTGGGGGTTAGGACTTCAACATCGGAACCTTGGGGAGCCGCGATTCAACCCAAAACAAGGGAAGATTGCAGAGAACTCAACTTCAGAATGACTTTTCAAAAGCACTGGCCCTCCCGGGACTTCGCTGGTGGTCCAGGGCCTTCCAATGCAGGGGGTGTGGGTTCGATCCCTGGTCGGGAAACTAAGGTCCTACATGCCTCAGGGCCACAAAACCGAAACATAAAGCAGAAGCAATATTGTAAAAAATTCAACAAGTCTTTTAAAATGGTCCACATCAAGAAAAGAAAATCTTAAACAAATACAACCCATGCAAAAGCAATGGCCCCTTAGGGCCTCCAGAGCGACTGCCCTGCCTGGCCCGGGTCACCTGCCCTGCACTTCACTGTGGTGGCAGCAGGGGGCAGGGCTGCACCGCCTGCTGGAGCTCGCTCTCAGGCCACCCGTGGCTGCTGGAAGCCCATCAAAACCGCCGAAGGTTCACTGTGGTCTCCTTGGGCATCCCCACCCCCGCCCCAGAGCCTTCACTGGCATCAAGACCTATGAATCAAGGAGAGAGGAAGTGGGTCAGACAAGCGTGGCCCGTGTGGGTGTGCAGAGCAGGTTGGTGAGAAGAGGAGGCAGAGGGGAAGGAGGGCTTCTCAGGGCCCCAGCTCTGGGGCAAGGAGAGTGCCTGGGAGAGACGGGGAGGTGGGGGGCCGAGGGCAGATAAAGGGGGCCGAGCTCGGCTTTGCTGCCCGCTCCGTCCAGCCTTTCTGCTTCAAGGGGCCAATCCTGTTCCCAGTCTAGGAGGAGGGTCGGCTCCCCGAGACCCAGCCTGGTGGGCAGGCTGATGAAGGGCCCAACTGCTGGATGTCCCATCTTCCAGCCATCATTCCTGCATTTCCTGTTGTAATTCTTGTTCAATTGCTGTATTTCTGCACCTAGAAAGAAGGAGATAATTCGCAAGGAATTACTGAAGGCCCACTATGTGCTGTGACTTTCAAAAGAACTGTGAAGCAGCTGGGCAGACGCCACTGGTTGCTGTTCAGTTGCTAAGTCGTGTCCAACTCTTTCCACCCCAGTGAACTGCAGTGCGCCAGCCTTCCCTGTTCTTCACTGTCTTCCTGAGTTTGCTCAAACTCATGTCCGTTGAGTCAATGATGCCATCCAACCATCTCATCCTCTGTCACCTCCTTCTCCCCTTGCCCTCATTTTTTCCCAGCATCAGGGTCTTTGCTGGTGAGTCGGCTCAGGTGGCATCAGGCAGCCAAAGTATTGGAGCTTCAGCTTCAGCATCAGTCTTTCTAATGAATATTCAGTACTGATTTCTTTTAGGATTGACTAGTTTGAGCTCCTTGAAGTCCAAGGAACTCGCAAGAGTCTTCTCCAGCACCACACAGTTTGAAAGCATCAGTTCTTTGGTGCTCAGCCTTCTTTGTGGTCCAACTCTCATATCTGTACATGACCACTGCCCTGGAGTGGACAGAATTAAACAGCTCAGCACCGAGGACCAGGGGTCTGCCCTTCTGTGTGGCCTGTTCTTTTTAAAAACTTTTATTGGAGTACAGTTGATTTACAATGTTGTATTAGTTTCCACTTTACAGCACACTGATTCAGTCATATATATATACATATATACATACATATATCCACTCTTTTTTAGGTTTTCCTATAGATGTCATTGCAGAGCATTGAATAGAGTTCCCTGTGCTATACAGAAGGTTCTTATCAGTTATCTATTTTATGTATAGCAGTGTGCATATGGCAATTCCAACCTCCCAGTTATCCCCTCCCCCCACAGAATATTCTTGACACTCTTTGGATTTTGCCTTCATACTCTTTTATTTTCCAAAGTAATAACTATGTGACTAAAAAGGTCATGAATTTATTTTATACATGAAAGCATGAAGAAAAATGATCTAGAATCCTTACAAGTCAAGGATTCAGTGTCTCTTCCCTACTTACTTGTATCTGTACATAATTTTTTGTAGTTTTATCTAAAGCTTTCATGCATATAGTTTAAAAAGTCGAATAATTCTTCTCTTTTGTGCTTTTAAACTTCTTACTGTATAAGTTTCAGGTGTACAGTATTGTAGCTCAGCGTCTGTATATACTCCAGAATGACCTCTCACCATCCAGTTGACCCCTTATCCACTTCACCACCTCCCGGGCCCTCTCCTCTGATAAACAGTAAGCTGTTCTCTATATCAGTTTGTTGTTGCTTTTTTTTTAGTTTCCATGTATGAGTGAAATCATACAGTATTTATCTTTCTCCATCTGACATTTCACCTAGCATAATACCTTCAGAGTCCATTCATGTTATTGCAAATGGCAGGATTTCATTCTTCTTTATGGATGAATGATATCAATAATGGCTGAATAATCATAATCCATTGTATAAATATACCACATCTTCTTTATCCATTGATCCATCAATGGACACGTAGGTTTTTTGCATATATAAAGAGTCAAAAATAGTTCTTACCAAGTTTGTTGCGAAAACCTCTCTTCTACCATTTCCCTCTATCTAGGAACAGCCAGGCTCATCTCTCACAGCGGATTCTGTTGGTATTTTCCTCCAGGTCTCTAAATAATGGGCTTATATCACCACACCCTGATTTTTCATTCAGGCATTACACTTGGTCGTCCTCCACATAGCCAGGGTTCCGCAACTATGGATTCAACTAACCATGGATTGAAAATGTTAAAAAAAAAAAAAAATTCCAGGGACTTCCCTGGGTTAAGACTCTACACTTCTACTGCAGGGGACATGGGTTCGATTCCTGATCAGGAAACTAAGATCCCACATGCTGTGGGGCAACTAAGCCTGTGTGCTACAACCGCTGAGCCCGTGCACCCAGCAAAAGGCCCCACACGGCACCAGGAAGACCCCGCTCGCTGCAGCTAAGGCCTGACACAGCCAAATAATAGTTTTAAAAATCTGGATTTAAAAAATCACATAAATGTGAGACCCTTAAAAAAAAAATGTGAGACCCTTTACCTGGCCTGTTTTTGTTTGTTTACGTATTTCCTCCTGCTGGCACTTCGCTGAAATGTAATCAAAGTACAGTGAACGGCATGTGTTCCAAATGAACAGTCTGATCAACTTGATGTGTGTATACACCTGTGACATTGTCACAATTAAGATAATGAATATTTCATCATCCACACAAGTTTCCTTGTGTCCCTCGTTATTTCCCCCATCCCCAGACAACCACTGACCTGCTGTGTCCATAAAGTAGGCTACGTTGTCTAGGGTTTTTCATAAATGAAATCATACAGTAAGCACTGCTTTTTCCTTTTATTACCACAGTGATTCTGACATTTGTCTGTGCTGCACTTATTAATGGTTCATTTCTTTATATTACTGAGAATTAGTTCATTGAACGGAGGGATCGGTTGGTTCACCTGCTGAGGAGCATTTGGATTGCCCCCAGTTTTTGGCTGTTACACATAGAGCTGCTACAAACATTTATGTGCAAGTCTTCAAACATTAAAAAAAATGCCGGCGGTGTTGAGTCTTGGAGGAAGCACAGAGGCTCTTTGTTTCTGTGCTTGGGCTTTCTCCAGTTGCAGGAAGCGAGGGCTACTCTCCAGCTGCGGTGTTCAGGCTTCTCGTTGCGGTGGCTTCTCTTGTCGTGGGGCATGGGCTTCAGTGGTTGCGGCATGCAGACTCTGGAAGTGCGTGGGCTCAGTAGTTGAGGCACACTGGCCTACTTGCCCCAAGGCGTGTGGGATCTCCATTCCTGAACCAGGGTGGAACCCGTGTCCCCTACATTGGCAGGCAGGTTCTTAACCACTGGAGCACCACTCGCTCTATGTACGAGTCTTTGTGTGAGTATGTTTTCAAGGTTTGTTTTCATTTGGTTTTTTTAGGTAAATGCCTGGGAGAGGAATGGCTGAGTCAAATGGTAGTTGCATGTTTAAATATGCTTAGGTAACCACCAAACCGTTGTCCAAAGTGGTTGTAACATTTTATATTCCCAACAGCAGTGTATAAGCATTCTAGTTGCTCCATTTTCTTGCTAACACTTGTTGTGGCCAGTCTTCTTATTATGCTGTACTCTTGAGAGTCCCTTGGACTGCAAGGAGATCCAGCCAGTCCATCCTAAAGGAGATAAGTCCTGGGTGTTCATTGGAAGGACTGATGTTGAAGCTGAAACTCCAATACTTTGGCCACCTGATGTGAAGAGCTGACTCACTTGAAAAGACCCTGATGCTGGGAAAGATTGAGGGCAGGGGGAGAAGGGGATGACAGAGGATGAGATGGTTGGATGGCATCACCGACTCGATGGACATGGGTTCGGGTGAACTCCAGGAGTTGATGATGGACAGGGAGGCCTGGCGTGCTGCGGTTCATGGGGTCGCAAAGAGTCGGACACGACTGAGCGACTGAACTGAACTGAACTGAATAAGTAATGATATTTAGCATCTTTATGTGTTTACAGGAATCCATGAGTCTTTAAAGTACTATTTGAAATCTTTTGCTCATTTTTTGTGTTTTTTTACTTCTTGTTACACTATAGGTGTTTTTGCAATGTAAGAATTTTATTTTTTCTCTTTAATAATTGAATTATTATACTTATGTCATCAAATTCACCCTTTTAATGAGTACAGTTCAGTGGTTTTTAGCATATTCACAAAGTTGTGGAAACTGTCACCACTATTTAACTCTAAATGTTTTCATTTCCCTGCAAAAAAAATCCCCAGACTCATTAGCAAGCACTCCCCCATCCTCTTCCTCCCAACCCCAGACAACCAATCAGTAATCTACTTTCTGTGTCTACTGTATCAAATGGACCTTTGATATAAATGGAATCATACAATGTGTGACATTTTGTGACTGGCTCCTTTCATTTAGCATAATGTTTTCAAGTTTCAGCTATGCCTTCATGTGAGTCAGCACTTCATTCCCTTTTTTAAAAAGTATTTATTTTCATTTGTTTATTTGGCTGTGCCTGGTGTTCGTTGTGGCCTGGGGGGTCTAGTTCCTTGACCAGGAATCAAATCCGGGCCCTTTGTATTGTGAGTATGGAGTCTCAGCCGCTGGACCCCCAGGCAAGTCCCTTCATTTCTTCTTATGACTGAGTAGTATTCCACTTGATGGGTATACCACATTTTATTTATCTGTTCATCAGTTACTGGACATTTGAAATTTCCCCCCCTCACTTTCCGGCTATTGTAAACAACGGGGTTCTGAACATTCAGGTACAAGTTTTTGTATGAACGTATGTTTACAGTTCTCCTGAGTATGTTCCTTGTAGTGGAATTGATGGGTCATGTGGTAATTCTGTGTTTAACTTTTTGAGAAACCACCAAATTGTTTTCCAAAGCAGCTGTACCATTTTGTATTCCCACTAGCAGCTTCTGAGAGTTCCAATTCCTTCACATTACGAATAACACTTGCTATTGTTTTTTAATTCTAGCCACCCTGGTGGGTGTGATGTGGTATCTCATTGTGGTTCTGGTGTGCGTCACCTCAGTGACTAAGGATGTTGAACATTTTTTCTTATGCTTCTTGGCCATTTGTATATCTTCTTTGGAGGAATGTCTATTCAAAACCTTTGCTCACTTTTAATTGGATTCTTTGTCATTTTACTCTTAAGTTGTGTATTTGTATATTTTAGATGCAAGTCCTTTGTCTGATATATTTGTTGGGGATATTTTGTCCTTGTCTGTGACTGGCCTTTTATTTTTTGTAATGGTGTCTTTTAAAGAAGACACAAGTTTATAATGTTGCTGTCACCCAGTTCATCCGTTTTCTCTTTTGCATTTTGTGCTCTTATGTTCTAAGAAGCCTTTGCCTAACTCAGGGATGCAAAGGTGTTCTCCCATGTGTTCTTTGAGACATTGTATAGTTTCAGGTCTTTGCATTTAGGATTGCGATCTGCTCAAGTTCATTTTTATATAAGGTATGTGGTATGCGTCATGTTTGACATTGAGTATATTTCCAATTATTTTTTTGTTCTGTATTATTGTATATAGATCCATGCTTCATGTTTATTTCATATTTTGTATGAGGAAGAAATATGAAATTTCCCTGTTTTTTTCCCTCCTCTTCACTGTATTCCACACTATCCTGTACCCCTTATAGGGATGGTTTTATGGTTTTTGTTTTCTGTTCTTTTCTTTTTTTTGAGAGAGAAAAGATACATAGAGATTTTGTTAATACAGAATATACTTTTGACTCAGTGCTGCCACATTGCTTTCCCTATATCCTTGCAAACAATTGGTATTATCTAACTTTGATTTTAATTTTTTTTTTTTGCCAACCTGTAAAAGAATGTGTCATAGTTTTATTTTTGATTTCTCTAATTGCTAGAGAGTTTAAGTATTTCTTCACAGACTTGTTAACTATTCAGATATCCCTTGTATGAGTTGCCAATCATGGCTGTATACATTTCTCTATTGACATTTTTCTATACTTCCTCTATTTTTCTCCTTGCTTTGCAAAAATTCCTTGTATATGCTACATTAGAATTCCTTGTTTATTTTATTCATGAAATTAAATATTATATTCAATTTCAGTTTGTCAGTTTTATTTATTTTAAAATTTTTGTCTTTGTGTCACACAGCATGTGGGATCTTAATTCCCTGATCATAGCCCCTGTACTGGATGTGATCTTAACCACTGGACTGCCAGGGAAGTTCCAATTCTTGTCAGTTTTAGACACTGCAAATATTTTCTCCCAACTTCTCCCCCACCTGTTACCTCTATGGTATTGTTTATTAAACAAAAGTCTTTCTCTTTTTTCCGCTGTGCCATGCAGCTTGCAGGATCTTAGTTCCCTGATCAGGGATTGAACCCGGGACCACTGCAGTGGAAGTGCTGAGCCCTAACCACTGAATCAGCCGGGAAGTCCTGAGAGCTCTCATTTTTATGTGGTTGAATCCATAATTTTTTCACCTATAATCTATACTTTTAAACCTTTACTCCCTCAAAGTAAAAAAGATGTCTCCTACATATTCATCTCTTAGCTTTAGAGTTTTATTTTACACATGTAGATCCCCTGGAGAAGGAAAGGGCAACCCACTCCAGTATTCTTACCTGGGGAATCCCTTGGACAGAGGAGCCTGGAAGCCTACAGTCCATGGGGTCGCAGAGAGTCGGACACGACTGAGCAACTAAACAGCAACAGCAACAATTTACTGTTAGGTAAGGGCTGTGGGATGGGGATCCAACCTGAAATTTCCTACCCTGTTTTCCCAGCTGTAGGTGCTAAACGTCACTAGCAGGGCAGCAAGGAGGCCAGGGATCAGCAGAGGGGCGCAGGGGTTGGGGGCCCTGAGTCTGACCTGGTGGTGGTTTTCTCCAGCAACCCTTAGCTGCCAGGGCTGAGAGTCGCATAAAGAGGACATGAGGACTTTTCAGGTGTCAGAGTTGGAAGGGCCAGGAGGGAAGGGCGTTCAGGGATTTGCAGGGCCGGAAGTGCGCCGGATGGGCCAGCAGTGCTGTGGGCGGAAAGACGGGTCTTTGGTTCCTGCAGGTGTGGGCAGGTGCTGGAGACACAGGAACAGACTTCGGTTATAATAAGTGACACTGTGCGTGGGCAGCTGAGTGTGTGGGCTCTCACCCAGTGTGAGTGTGACAGGGAAGCTTTCACCCGTCCACACACGGGCCAGGGCAGCCTAATGGTAGAGGAGGCGCTGGGTGATGCCTGTTGGGGTTAGGTCCAGGGGCAGCCGCCCTTCCATAGGGGAAGGTTGGGTTGTCCTGAACGGGCCCCTCAGGCCAGGCAGGTGGCGCCCCTTCACCCCAGGCCACAGTGGCTGGGGGCAGGAAGCAGAGGGATTGGATAGATCCCGCCCTGGGCTGGAGATCAGGGATGGCGCAGGGGAGCCACCCAGAGTGGGTTTGTCCCAGTGGAAGTGGATGGCGAGCTCGCCAGCTGCGGCCGGCTGCCAGGCTGCTCAGGAGATGCCAGCCTCTTGACATGGTGACAGACGGGCTGGGCTCCTCGAAGACTCCCTTGTGTGGTGACACTGCCTGGAAAACATCTTCTCCATCAGGGAGAGGCAGGGGAAGAGAGAGCCAGACTGGGAAGTCCCGCCTTCACCCAGAAGTGACATTTCTTTGTCTGCTCGGAGTCACAGGGCTCTGCCTCCAGGGAGGGGGAGGCAGAGGGAAGGGGGAGGGGTGGGGCGGGCTGGAGGGCACCTGGCGGGCAGGGCTTGTCCACGCAGGGTGTGAGGGGCTGTGTCCCCATTCAGGACTGGCTGCCCCTGGGCCTGCCCCGGAGGAGGGCTGGCAGGACCGGCTGGGGAGGAGCGAGGGGGAGGAGGGTTAGGGCCCCCGCACTGCCTGAGGAGGGGCCACACGCCACCCTGGGCCCCTCCATGCTGTGTAGCTGTGGTGAATGTCCCTTCCTGCCCCTTCTCACTGAGAGCCTTGCAAAGGACCCACACAGAGAGAGGACGGGACCCCAAGAACGAACCAGGATGGGTTAGGGGCAGTGTTTCACCGACTTCTCCCTTCTCTTCTGTTCACCCCACGTTCTCTACAGTGTGGGTGGATGTCTGGGGCCACCAGGAAAGTAGCAAATGGTGTGTGCTAAGTGTGTGCAGGGTGGGTGTGGGGACAAGGCCCCTGTCCCTGGGGAGACAGGACTTGGGGTTGCCAGGCCCGCCCCGGCCCTGCTGTGGGTGCCCTTGTCATTGGCTTTTCCCTGTGAGGTCACCCCCTTGGGTTCCCACTTGGTAGCTGAGGAAAGTGGGGCTTGGGTCATTGAAGGGCCTGGCCCAAGGTCACCGGCCCTACCCCCTCCACCTTGGCGAGTCCTCGGCTGAGCCTGCCCCGTGTAACCACAGTGGACACTGTCAGGAGAGCAAAATCAAGTGTAAAATCCCTCAAGCCCCCAGAAGGGGAAAACGAGAGGCCCTGTGCCCCTAGAGCAACCCAGGAAATGCGATGTGAAAACCCAGGCGGCGGGGGTGGGGGCCCAGGGCTTGGGGCCCCGGGTGTCAGCGGGTGGAAACAGGATGTGAGCAGAGAGGGGGCCGTGAGAAGCAAGGTGGCTCCCAGCAAAGGCAGCCACCTGGCGCACTGTGTTCTGATCACGGAAAAAGGGCCTGGGCCGTGTGGGAGCGGTCACATCCTGCTCCCTGCCAGGCCTCCCCCGCCCACCTGGCTCCTCGGCTGGGGGTAGGGGGGCCGGCGGGCAAGGACAGGGCCTTGCTCTGTGGACGGATCCCCCCCCCACTCCTAGATCCCCAGGGAGGCCTGGTAGCCAATGGTGAAAGCAAAAATGAAGGAAGAACAGGGCGGACAGCGCACTGGTCCACCCAGCCCACGCTGATGGAGGACCCACCAGGGCCAGGCCTGAGCAGGGAGCAGGGAAAGTGAAACTGCAGGGCCCATGCTGACTTCAGGGAGGCCCAAGTGTTGGGAGGGCAGAAGTGAGCCCGGGCTCTGTGAGACCCTGGGTTTAGCCTGAGGATCTGGGAAGGCTTCCTGGAAGAGGGGAGACCTAAGAGGAGTCTGGAAGGCGGGTTAAAGGCATCCCAGGCAGGGTCAGCCAGCACAGGGCACTGAGCTGTGTAGTCCAGTGTCACTGGGGGCCTCTTTTTGCCAGAATGTGGCCAGAATCTACCTGCTTGGCCTGCTCAGGGCCTTCGGTCTCCTCTCTGGCCTGGTCACTCACTAGCATTAACACCAGCATTCTCTTTCCCCGTCAGAGCTACCCCCACTCCCGCATACCCCAGCAAACCTTGGGCCTCCCCCCAGCACATACTGCCCCACCCACCACTCCATGGTGACAGCCATGGGAGTGTCACCTCTGAGGCTCCTGCTAAGTCATATCAGCCTCCTGGTGGCTCAGCGCCTTTCCTTGGTTTATGACCAGACTTTTTCTCCTACAGTGTTTCATACATATTTATGTTCATATAGCATACAGAACTTTCTCTTTTTTTTAATAGAAATGGTATCATGTTGCATGACCCTTCATTTGCAATTCACTCTTCTCACGTTGTCTTGGAGCTTGTTCCTTTTTACTTATTTATTTAATTCCTGGCTGTGTCGGGTTTAGTGGTAGGCCACGGGATCTCTTCGTTGTGGCGTGCGAGAGTTTTCTGTGCAGCCAGTGGGAGCTCTAGTTGTGGCATGATGGCTTAGTTACCCCATGGCATGTGGGATCCTAGTTCCCTGGCCAGGGATCAAACCCGTGTCCCATACATTGGAAGGCAGACTCAATGATTAGACCACCAGGGAAGTCCCTGGAAGCTTGTTCTGTATTTCTGTGGTAGATTAACCTCACTGGTCTTTTAATGCTTAGGGATCACACAAACTAAGTGTCCCATTTCACCCAATATAGATACTTGCTGCACTGGAAATCTTGGTACAGTTCTCTCTTTTCAGAGTGACATCCAGAAGAGGGGTTGGAGTCAAAGGGCATGTGCTTCCCACATTTGGATAGGTTCTGCCCAGTCACCCTCTAAAAATACCAAGCTGCACTCCCACCAAGAAGGCACAAGGTTACTCATCGACCCACCCCACTCCCAGCACTGAATGTGTGCCAACCTGGTGGGAGAATAATGCCCTGACATCCTTTCCATGGGGACAGCATGTTTCTCATGCTTCTTGGGCATTTGCATTTCTTAGCCCCTGAATTATTTTATTTTTTTTAATTTTTGAAAATTTTATTAAAAAATTAAAAAACTTATTTTAGCTCTGCAGGGTCTTAGTTTTGGCGTACGGGATCTTTGATCTCTGTTGGTTTTGGCATGGGGGCTCTAGTTCCCTGACCCAGGATCAAACCTGGGCCCCCTGCATGGGGAGTGCAGTGTCTTACCCCTGAACCACTAGGGAAGTCCCTTTGATCTGTGAATCCTATGTTGCGGTTCTTTGACTTTTCTTACTCACTTGTGGAGAGTCTCACATAAAGATGTGTGCCTCGCCTTCCCCACACTCCCTTTTCTCCTTCCCTGGTTTGTTTTTTTCCATGACTGCCATCTGACATACTCTATGTCTATTTCCTCATGCCTGTGCCTCCTCACCCCATTAGAATGTCAGAACCAGGAGAGCCGTGGTTTTGTCCTTTTTCATGCCAGTGTTTCCAGTATCCAGAATAGTACCTGGCATGTAGTATGCATGCCTAATTAGTCTATGAATGAATACATAATAAGCTTTTGTCTGTTATTTGTTTTTCAAATACTTTCTCCATGTCAGTCACTTGCTCTTTACCTTCATTTATGGTAAGTTTAATTGTACAGAAAATTTTAATTAATATGAGGTCAGATCTTTCAGTTTTTTCACATGTGGCTTTTGTGTTCTGAATTTTGCTTCAAGCTTTTTTTACCCCAAGTTATAAACACATTCTGGTATATATTTTCCTTAAGGCTTGTATTTTGGGGTCTTATTTAAATGGTTTATTTCCCATGAAGTATATTTTTGTGACTGATAGGAGATATAGGTAAAATTTTTTTTAATGAACAATATACTCTTGCTGTATGTTAAAAAGGCCAGTCTTCACTCTGTTGGTTTGAAATGTTGCCTTTATCATTAATGGGTCTTTGAATTTCTAATTGCTTCCTTTTGCATATTACTACGCCTAGATGGACCTTTGTTGGCAAAGTAATGTCTCTGCTTTTGAATATGCTATCTAGGTTGGTCATAACTTTCCTTCCAAGGAGTAAGTGTCTTTTAATTTCATGGCTGCAATCACCATCTGCAGTGATTTTGGAGCCCAAAAAGATAAAGTCTGACACTGTTTCCACTGTTTCCCCATCTATTTGCCATGAAGTGATGGGACCAGATGCCATGATCTTAGTTTCCTGAATGTTGAGCTTTAAGCCAACTTTTTCACTCTCCTCTTTCACTTTAATCAAGAGGCAGAAACTCTGGGCTGGAAGAAGCACAAGCTGGAATCAAGATTGCCGGGAGAAATATCAATAACCTCAGATATGCAGATAACACCACCCTTATGGCAGAAAGTGAAGAGGAACTAAAAAGCCTCTTGATGAAAGTGAAAGAGGTGAGTGAAAAAGTTGGTTTGAAGCTCAACATTCAGAAAACGAAGATCATGGCATCTGGTCCCATCACTTCATGGGAATGTATGGATGAGAGTTGGACTGTGAAGAAAGCTGAGCCCGAAGAATTGATGCTTTTGAACTGTGGTGTTGGAGAAGACTCTTGAGAGTCCCTTGGACTGCAAGGAGATCCAACCAGTCCATTCTAAAGGAGATCAGTCCTGGGTGTTCTTTGGAAGGAATGATGCTAAAGCTGAAACTCCAATACTTTGGCCACCTCATGTGAAGAGTTGACTCATTGGAAAAGACTCTGATGCTGGGAGGGATTGGGGGCAGGAGGAGAAGGGGACAACAGAGGATGAGATGGCTGGATGGCATCACTGACTCGATGGACGTGAGTCTCAGTGAACTCCAGGAGTTGGTGATAGACAGGGAGGCCTGGCGTGCTGCGATTCATGGGGTCGAAAAGAGTCGGACATGACTGAGCGACTAAACTGGACTGAACTGATGCCAGAACAACTCTTTAAAAATCATTACACTTTTTTAGTTTATTTTTCTATCAAGTGAGACAGGTCTCCCACCTCTGTTCTTTTTTTTCCTTTCTTGGTCATACCGTGTGGCATGTGGGACCCTAGTTTCCCTGCCAGGGATTGAACCCAGGCCCTCTGCATTGGAAGCTTGGAGTCTTAACCATGGGACCACCAGAGAAGTCCTCCCCTCTCTGTTTTTAATTTTTAAAACTTTCTTCACTATTTCTGTACATTTTTCTTTCAGATGCATATGAAAACCAGCTTGTCAGGTCCCATGAAAACATCTTGTGATTTTGATTGTGTTATGATCATTCACAGATCAAGTCAGGTAGGATCCAATATTTTTATGTCAGATATTCCTATTACAGGGCATGATATGATTATCTGTATAATTAGCTTTATCACTTCTTCATCCAAATTTTATAGCTGTCTTCATATAGGTCTTACAATTCCTGTTAGACTCAGTTTCAGGTATCCTACGGTTTTTTGTTAATATTTTGAACAGCCAAATTCTATTACAATTTCTCGTTGGTTTGTCTGGTGTGTAGAAAAGCAATTGTTGTATGCTGATCGTGTATCTGGTTACCTTGGTGATTTCCCTTTTGGGTCCCAGTATTTGTGAGATGATTCTCTTAGGTTTTTCTGACAAGCTGTCATATTTTCTGCAAATAATGATGATTTATTATCATCTCTGGGCTTCCCAGGTGGCTCAGTGGTAAATAAACTGCCTACCAATGCAGGAGACACAGGAGATGCAGGTTGGATCTCTGGGTCGGGAAGATCCCCTGGAGGAGGAGGAAATGGCAACCCATTCCAGTGTTCTTGCCTGAAAAATCCCAGAGACAGAGGAGCGTGGCTGGCCACAGTCCATGGGGTCACAAAGAGTTGGACACGACTGAGCGAGTGAGCAGGCACACATGCATTCTCTTCTATATCTCTTTCTTTTTTGCTTTTTTTTTGCTGCATAGCATGCACGATCTTAGTTCCCTGACCAGTGATCGAACCCACGCCCCTGGCACAGGAAGCACGGAGTCTTAACCACTGGACCACCAGGGAAGTCCCCTACATCTCTTTCTTGCTCCATGGAAACATGGGTACCCCCAAAACATGGCCCCGTGCCCATTCTTGTGGGCTCCCTTATCCTGCTCCTCCTTCATGGAGATGATCCCAAGTTTCACTGTTCCCTGTGAGGTTTGCTGGAGTCAAGAAGACTTCTGTTCTTCTATTTGTATTGTTCTAAGGATTTTCTGTTACTTAGGATGAATGTTAAATGGTATCAGTTGTAAACAGTTAATTTATTTATCTGTTTGTGGCCGTGCTGGGCCTTCGTTGCTGTGCAGCTTTTCTCTAGTGTGTCGCGCAGGGGCTGCTCTCTCATGGTGCAGTTTCTCGCGCTGGTGGCCTCTCCCTCGTGGAGCACTGGCTCCAGAGCACAGGGCTTCAGTGGTTGCGGCCCCCGGGCCCTAGAGCACAGGCTCAGTCTCTCCGTGGCTTGTAAGGTCCTCCCAGACCAGGGGTCAAACCCGGGTCTCCTGCCTTGACAGGCAGACTCTATCACTGAGCCTCCAGGGAAGCCCGGTATCAGGTTTTTGACAAGTCTGCTGGGTGTGGTGTAGACTGGGGTGTTAGCTGAGCCCATGTCTGCGCAGGATGAACAAAGCCCTCCTGGCAGTCAGGTGTGTCCAGGTGACCACCTCCGGCCACTGGGGTATAGGCAGAAGTGACTGCAACTTCCCCGAAGAGAAGGGAGCCTGAGCAGAGGGGTCCCACTCTCCCACACTCGGGAGGCTGCTGTTCCTTCATTATTTACATTATTACACAGCGAGCCCTTCATAGTTTCCAAATTGCTTTCTCGGATGGTGGCTCATTCAATTCCCACAACAGCCAGACAAGAGCCCTTCCCCAGGAGGCGGCTGAGACTGGGGTGACATGACTCACCGCGTCTGCCCATCAGCGCGCCCTCAAGGGGCTGCCCCGCTGCGCTCTTTGGGAAGGGGAAGACACCCGTCCCATTGTTGCTGCAAGAGCAGTTTCTGTTTCATTTGTTGACTGGGGCTGTGGGGCCTCTTCCCTAACCCTAACCCTAACCCTAACCCTAACCCTGGCTTTCCAGGTGGCTCAGTGGTAAAGAAACTGCCTGTCAACGCAGGAGATGTCAGTTCGATCTCTGAGTCAGGAAGATCACGTGGAGAAGGAAATGGCAGTCACTCCAGTATTCTTTCCTGGAGTATCCCATGGACAGAGGAGCCTGGTGGGCTACAGTTAATGGGGTTCAGTGTGGGGAAGCAGGCCTGACTCTGTGAAAGGTGGGGGGGGTGGGGTGAGCCCTGGCTGGCCTCGCCCCAGGGCTTTTGGACAGCTGCCCCCAGCCTTGCCCTGTGCCCCGCAGACCCATGTGGCCACTGCTCTGGGTGCTCCAGGACCCACCAGCTCCATGGCTGCTTCTCCAACCCCTGGAGCTCTGGAGGGTGGGGCGGTGGGGCGTGGGATTTCACTGAACATGAGCCTGGCAGCTCCGTGACCTGGCCCTTGCCCCGCAGGACCCCAGCTTGGTCAGGTGTGGGGGGCCCTTGTGGGAGGCCCATGGGGCTCTGGGGTTGACCCGGGGCAGGGTGGGAGTGAGTGCTGTTCTGGGTGGCCTGAACAAAGCCGTCCCGTCTGCCAGCCCCTGGCTGTGCACTTGGCCTTGTAGGACTTACTTCCCCTCTCTGGGCCTCTGTTTCCTCATGTGATGAAAATCCCTGGGCTGAGGCCTAGACGAGGGGATGCAGGGAGAGGCGGGTGTGACTGTACACTTGGTGAGTTCCCGCCAGCTCAGCCGGGCGGGCGTCTTTCCCTTCCCACTGACCACTCGCTGTGTAACTGGGCAGCCCCTCTGTGAGGACGGGCTGGTGAGTCAGGTCACCAGCCTTGACCCTGGTCCTATTCCTGGCAGGGGCTGAGCGAGCAGGTGGGCTGGCAGCAGTTGAGTGGGTGGAGACTCCATTGGGCAGCCCCTGGGGGGCTCCGTGGGGCTTGGTGCTCCCAAGAGGGAGTCAGTGCTCCACTAGGGCTCCCGGGGAGGCTTCCTGGAGGCAGAGGTAAGGTGGGCTCCTCTCTGAGCCAAGGTGGAGGGGGCTCCCCTGGAAGAGGGAATCTGGCCCCCTATTTGTAACCACACGTAAGGGGAGTGATTGCTGACTTCAACCAACATAAGAAGCTGCCAGGGGCCACGGAGGCAGGCAGCCCAGCAGGCCTGCTGCACATCCCTGGGGAGCCTCTCCTGCAGGCGGTGTGTGTGTGGTGGGGGGTCCGGGCCCAGACAGACCTCGGCTGTTGGACAGGCAGGACCAGTGCATAGACCACAGGGACCTCATGGGGAAAGAAAGGGCTGTCTTTCCAGCTCGACCTTGAGAAGGCTAGGGAAAATCTCTGCGCCTCAGTTTTTTTCATCTGCAAAACAGGAAGAATGAGTAATTCCTATCTCTTAAAGTGATGTAAAACCAATGAAGATGTGACGGGATATATCTAGCCCCCGGGAGGTTCCAAAAAGTGTTAGTTTGGAAATTCTGCCAAGTGTTTTTTCATTTGTTTTTTTGTTTTGGCCGTACCACGTAGCATGCGGGATCTTAGTTCCCCAACCAGGAATCTAACCCAGGCTTCCTGCTGTGGAAGCATGAATCCTAATACAGGGAATTTTCCACCAAGAGGTTCTTGCTTTCAGCCAGAATGAGGCAACACCTAGATCCCTTGGGCTGCTGAAACAGAGCAGAGGAAGCCCTTAGGGTCTCAAGTGGGGCCACAGGAGGAAGGCCCTGGCCTTATCCAGCGCTGGTCAAGCCTCCTGGGGAGTGTGGGACAGCTTCTGGGTGGTTCCTGACTGGGCCCATCAGCAAAGTGGCCATTCTGGTCTGGAGTCCGAGGCCTGGGCAGAGGTGCCTGATGAGTGAAGAAGGTGTTGTGTGTGTTCAGCCGCTTCAGTCGTGTCCGACTCTTTGCGACCCCCTGGACTGTAGCCCTCCAGGCTTCCTCTGTCCATGGGATTTCCCAGGCAAGAATACTGGAGTGGGTTGCCCATGCCCTCTCCTCCAGGGGATCTTCCTGACCCAGGGATGGAGTCCAGTCCGCTGTGTCTCATGGCGTCACCCTCTGCCCTGCCGTGGTTCCTCCCATGGGGCCCAGGCAAAGGCAGCGCACCCTCCCCCGCCCTCCCTTGCCCTCAGCAACCAGACCAGCCATGATGAGGCTCCAGCTCCCCAGGATCCTAGCCTAATGACTGTTGCCTTTGGAGCTGCACCCTGGGGCCCATGGCCTTGTTCTGGCCTCCTGCCTGCCACCCTCCTCCCCTGCCGGGCGATCTTATGGCTTCAGCCAGTCCTGGTTGCGCCTGGCCCTCGTCTGCTCGGGGGAACGGGGCCAGGGTTACTACTGCCGCTGCCTGGCTCAGCCTCCGGGGCCTTTCCTGCCTCAGGCTAAACTGGCATCACTGATTCAATGGACATGAGTTTGAGCAAACTCCGGGAGATAGTGAAGGCCAGAGAAGCCTGGCATGCTGCAGTCCACGGGGTCGCAAAGAGTCAGACACGGCTGAGTGACTGAACAACAACAAAACTGGAGGCCTGCCCCTGTGGCTGGGGAAACTGAGGCCAGCACTGCTTGCCCTGGCCTGGCTGTGTGTGAGTCAGGCTGGCAACAGCTGCAATCCAGAAAGGAGCAGGAGCAGCAGGGAGAACCTTTCCTGGTTGGGATGCTCGAGAAGGGCCTGGTAAAGATGTGGCCTGGCCCTTGGGACCGTTCTGGCCCAACTGCCCTCTCCCTGGAGTAGGGGTTCCTAACTTGGGGCAGTGGGTGGGCTCCAACAGATTGTGTCGGTAGGAATGACAGCAGAGCCCAGCTCCCAGTGAAGCGTTCTGGAGGCACCTAGCATGGTGCCTGACAGCCAGGGGGCCCTTACCTCCATATTTGCAAAATCATCTTGTTGGGCCACTTGTTTAACCTGAGTGTGTGTGTGTGCTCCATTGCTCGGCCATGTCCAACTCTTGGCGACCCCATGGATTGTAGCCTGCCAGGTTCCTCTGTCCGTGGAATTTTTCAGGTAAGAATGGGTTGTCATTTCCTACTCCTGGGGATCTTCCCAGCCCAGGGCTCCAGCCTGTGTCTCCTGCATTGGCGGTGGGTTCTTTACCACTGAGCCACCTGGGAGGCCCAGCCTCAAGCTGACATCCCTCAGAGAACAGTGCTGATGATGGGGACCGCCTTGCACCTGTATGTGTGTGTGTGTGTGTGTGTGTGTGTGTGTGTGTGTGTGGCATGTGTGTGTGTGGCATGTGTGTATGTGTGTAGGTGGCATGTGTGTGTGTATGCGTATGTGTGGCTCCAGAGGGCAGAGGGCAGACCCTGAGGAATGGCTCCCCTCCAACACCTCACCAGTTGGAGAGCCAACATTTTTCTGTGGCAGCGCAAACAGGGTGGGGTGGCGATGCAGGGAGAGGACTGTCAGATCTGAGCTGCCCCAGTGAGAACTGACCCTGGGGACTTGTGTCCAGACTGGACAGCATTCCGTTATACAGAGTGGGGTGCAGGTTGTGCAGAGGTGAGGCTGGGGGTGCAGTTGGGTGAGACAGTGCAGGGGGCCCTGGAGCCAGGGCAGGGCTGCAGGTCTGTGGACTGGCCCCAGGGGCCACTGGAGCGCGGTGGCTCATGGAGGGTTTTCTGGGGGCTGTCCTGGGGCCAGGGAGGCCACAACCCCAGGGCATGTGTGAGTGTCCATGGTGATGGGCAGGGGCTTGGCTTTGAACATGTGTGATGGTGTGTGACACCATGTGTGTGAGGAGAGGGTGTGAGTGTGTGTCTGTGTGCATGGGTGTGCACCTGTAGATGTCCAGGGCAACTCTCTGAGTCTCAGTGGCTTCAGCTTTTTCAGGAGCTGTCATCTTCAGGGACAGCATAATCTGATTGCGGAACTTAAATCTCTCTATCCCATCCCAGCCCCTCCTCTCTGGTTTCTGTCTCCAGCCATCTGTGCTGCTACGACCCCAGCCTCCATCCTAGGCTACTTCCTGGCCCCCAGCTCCTGTCCGGCTGGGGTGCGGCCAGCAGCTTCGCTTCTCTGTCTCTAGCTCTCAGAATGTCCCTCTTCCAGTTGTCACACTGAGTCCTGGGGTGGGGTGGGACAGGGGGCGTGCACATAGCAGCCGGCCTCCCTTGCTGGCTCCTAAGTCTTGTCCGAAGAGCAGATGTCCAGGCAGGGTGGGGCCGGGAGGAAGGGACAGAAAGCTTCAGCCTCCTCCTCCTCATTCTCTTAGTCAGCTGTCACCTCCTGCTCAGCCCAAACCCGAGAAGCCTCCTCCTCTGCTCCATCCACAGTTCCTGTCCATTCTTCCCACACCTGACCCTGCATCCCACCTCCACTTTCCCTACCACCCTGCGTCCAGGGTCCATTCCCCATCCCCTGACCTCCCTGTAGCTACAAGCTACAAGCTGGAGGGACTTTGTTCTGGTGCCAATCAGATGGGTTAGTCCCCTTAATCAAGACCCGCCAAGAATTCTAACTGTCCTTTTAATCAAATCAGACCCACACAGGCTGACCAGACCCAAAAGGCTGCTGGACTCTGTCTTTCCTGCCATCTGCCCACCACCAGGGAAAGTATGAAAGTGTTAGTCGTTCAGTTGTGTCCGACTCTTTGCAACCCCATGGTCTGTAGCCTGCCAGGCTCCTCTGTTCAAGGGATTTCCCAGGCAAGAATACTGGAATGGGTTGTCATTTCCTTCTCCAAGAGATCTTCCCAGAGATTAAACTCAGGTCTCCCTCATTGCAGGCAGGTTCTCCACCACGAAGGAAGACTTGCCACTCTTTTCTTTTTCTCTAACTTTGCATCAGTGTGAGATGATGGATAGTACCAACCTCGTTGTGGTCATCATTTCATGATATACGTAAGTCAAGTCATAATGCTGTACGTCGAAAACAACAGCAACTCTGGAGGCTGCTGGCTTGTCCCTTCCCTCTCTCCCTACTCCCATTCGCTGACTTGGACTGATCTTCCTTGCCCCCTGCTCTGGCCAGCCGCTTCTCATCCCTGAAGTTACAGCTGCAAGGGCAGTCTTCCCAGAGGCCTGCCCCAGCTCTATCTCATTCCCCTCTGGGGTGTCATCCGCAGCGCCTGCCCTTGTATGACGTCATCTCATTTTTTTCTTGCAGTGTTACGATGACGTAACTGACATGCAGCACTGTATACATTCACCATATTCAGCATCATGATTTAACTTACATTCTTCATGAAACGATGATCACAACAAATTTAGTGACCATCCATCATCTCATACAGATACAAAGTTAAAGAAATAGAAAAAAATGTTTTTCTTTGGGATAAGAACTTGGGATTTACTCTCTTAGCAACTTTGCATATTTAACATGCAGCAGTGTTCATTATATTTATCATGCTGGACCTTATAACCTTAGTACTTATTTATCTGTCTTATAACTGCAAGTTTGTACTTTTTAAAAAAAAATTTTTTTTTAAGCCACTCGGCATGTGGGATCTCAGTTCCCTACCAGGAATCGAACCATGCCTCTGCAGTGGAAGCACAGAGGTTTAACCACTGGGCCACCAGGGAAGTCCCAGGAAATTTATACTTTGTGACTGCCTTCATCCAGTCCTCTTCCAACTCCCCACTTCTGGTTAACCCCAAATCTGCTCTCCTCTCTGAGTTTGTTTATGTGTTTGTTTTGGAAATATAATTGACCTCCAGCACTGTGTTGGTTCCTGTTACACAACATGGAGCTTCCGTATTTCTAGGCGTTTCAAAATGATCACCACAACAAGTCTGGTTACACCATGTCACCCGACAAGGGCATTACATAAATATCGACTGTGCTCCCCACACTGCACATTTCACCCCCATGACTCAGTTGTTTTGCAACTGAAAATGTGTGTCTCTTCATCTCCCTCACCTGTATTTCTCTTCGCCATCCCCATCCCTATTATCTCACTTTAAACTTTACTCACCCAGGTTTTGTTTCCCCGCTGGAAGGTCGGCCCATGAGGGCAGGAAGCTCATCTGTCCTGTTTGTGGTCTGGCCCAGCATCCAGGGCAGCCTGGCTCTAGGTCCCCAGTGAGTGTTTGGACGCTAGCACCTGAGGAAAGCCGAGGGCCTCCCCGCTGTGCTGGCAGAGCTTGCTTTTTTTTTAGTGAAGAATGTCTCTTATTTATTTATTTTTATTTATTTTTTATTGAAGTTTAGTTGATTTTTTTTGGGGGGGGCCGTGCTTTTCGATATGTTGAATATTAGCTCCCCAACCAGGGATCGAACCCATGCCCCTACAGTGGAAGTGTGGAGTCTTAACCACTGGACCACCGGGGAAATCCCTGAAGTAGAATGTAATTTTAATTACTGCTATACTGCAACGTGACACAGTCATCCATCTATGCGTGTGTCCTTCTTTATATTCTTTTCCGGTACGGTTTGTCCCGGGATGTTGAATCTAACCCTGTGCTGTGGGCTAGGACTGTGTTGTTCATCCATCCTGTGTCCCCAGCTCCCATGCAATCCTCTCTCGACCCTGCTTCCTTCTCCTGTGACAGAGCTCACCCCTGAACCCAGGACATCCAGCTCCCCTCACAGGTTGCAGGGGGGTCGGCCACTCCCATGCTGGCATGTTTGCGTCTAGACCCATCCTCTGCTCCGGGAACCTCAGGTCACCTCTTCTGCCCTGGAGCAGGGCAAGGGGGCGGGCGAGGGGTGCCGCAGGGCTCCATGCCAACGCTGACCTTTGTCCAGTGACGAGGGCTTTCACCTTCCTCTGCAGTCAGCTTCCTGTTTGAGGGCTGGCTGGGAGTCACAGGGACAAGTCACCGCATCTGTGGAGACGCATCATGGGGCTCCCAGCGTGAGCTGTGCCCCGTGCTTCCCCGGCCTGTGCATCATGCGTCCCCAAGGAGCTGAGCTGAGGACACAGCACCCACGGTCCTAAAAAGAGCAAGGTCTCGCGAGAGAGCAGCCTGGGTGGCCCAAGCCCTGCACAGAGATAGGAGGACTTTGGGTGAGGGTGGGAGGCAGATGGGAAGAGTCTGAGCAGGTTGGGGAGGACATGGAACCCAGAGGAAGGAGGGACACGTCACCGCGCGCTCAGCCCCTGGCGCCACCACCTACTAACTGTGACAGTCTGGGTCAGTCAGCTACCTCTCGCTACCTTGGTGTCCCCCTTTGTTATGGGAGTGTCAGTCATTCCCATCCCTTGGGGTATTTGCAGTTTAAATGCAATAACTCCTGTCAAGGTCTTAGTATAAGGCCAGGCACAGGGCAAGCCTGTGTTCATTGTGTGGCTGTCGTGATATAGGGAGATGAGAGCTGACAGGAGGTGTGCCCTGGTGGGAGGGTGGGGGCAGACACAAGCGGATCGGAGGCGGGGGGCAGACAACAGACCCTGGAGGCAGCGCGGTCTAGTGGTTGGAGCCCAGGTTCCTATCCCAGAGCTCCTGTTGACAGTTTGTGTGGCCTACGTTCAAGCCACATAACCCCTTTAGGCCTCGGTTTTCCTGTCTGCAAAGTGAGGGAAACGATGCTGCCCCCAAGCCCTAAGCTTGAAAAGTGAAAGTGTAAGTTGCTCAGTTGTGTCTGTCTCTTTGAGATCCCATGGACTGTAGCCCACCAGGCTGCTCTCTCCATGGAATTCTCCAGGCAAGAAGACTGGAGTGGATTACCATTTCCTTCTCCAGGGGACCTTCCCCACCCAGGGATGGAACCTGGGTCTCCCTCATTGCAGACAGATTCTTTACCATCTGCGCCACCAGTGAAGCGCAAGCTTTAAGCATAGATGCAGCAATGCCTAGAAGATGCCTAGCGTGGTGCTGGGTGTCGCTGTTGTTTAAAGTGGGTGCAGAGAGGTTAAGTCACCTGCCCGAGGCCACACAGCAAGCAAGCGGCCCAGCTGTGTTCGAGCCAAGGCTCCCTGATGGGCACCACTGTTGCCGTTGTTCACGCACTCTTCCTGGTATTGCTGGTCTTCAAGGGGGAGGTCCAGCCTGGTGTTCGGTGGCGGTTGAGGTGTTGGGGAGAAAGGAAAAAGGAATAGTCTCTGGGTCCTCTGGGCCTCAAAGGCCCTTTGCCACCCCTCAGCCCGTACCCAGCCCTGGCTTTGGGGGAGCCCCGGGAGTTCTCTTGTCACAGACCCTGTGACCGCAGTGTGGTCACATTTCTGAGAATCGTTCACCACTTGCCCAATAGTTACTACTAGTGACAGAGCTCTTCCCTAGCAACCTCCCATCCCCTCTTGGCGACCTGGGCCCAAGCCAAGGGCATCTCTGGTCAATAGGTGGGAACGGGACCCATTTAATCACTGGTGGCCATGGGTTGGGGGCCAAGGGTGTGTTGGGAGTGGGTGAGCACCAGGGGAAGAGACAGGGGAGGAGGGTCTCCTCTGACTCCAAGCCCAGGCACATCCTGGGGTCCAGCTAAACCCAGGTCCCCTTGATGAACACGCCCATGGAGCAAGAAGGGAACCTAAGTGGCGGGGCCAGCTCTGACCTTGGCAATGGGTTTGGCTTTTCCAGATTCTCTTCCTCAGGGCCTGGCCCCCTCTTTCCTTCGTGCCTCAGGCTCCTCTCTGGATGGGAGACCCTGGCAAGGGGGAGAAGCAGCCCCCACAGAAGTGCACCATGCCAGAGCTGGAAGCAGCCACACAGATGCTTTCCTTGGCAAAGACTCTGGCATTTCCTCCCTGCATCACACTTTCTAACATCCTTGGGTACCATTTTCATGCTTCCCAGGTGGTGCTAGTGGTAAAGAAGCTGCCTGCCAATGCAGGAGACATAAGAGATGCAGTTTTGATTCCTGGATTGGGAAGATCCCCAATCTTGGGGGATGGCAACCCACTCTAGTATTCTTGCCTGGAGAATTCTATGGACAGAGGAGCCTGTCGGGCTACAGTTCATGGGGTCAAAAATGAGCTGGACAAAGCTGGAGCAACTTAGCACGCATGGGTACCATCTGTACCATTCAACTCTGTTTTTACAAACCTAAATTTTATTTTTAAAGGAAACCATATCATTACTCTATTGTCATTATTCATGGTGTATAACCATGAATACAACATAGTCACAAAAATTAATGTTATTCAAACAATGAGGTCAGCTCCCTGAGGGCAGTGGTTTGTGATTTATTGCTATATCCCTAGCACCCAAAACAGTACCTGACATGTAACAGGTACCCAACATATATTTTCTGAGTGAGGGACTGGTAAATGAATAAATATGGAAAAGAATGCGTGACCTGGACGTGGATGCTTAGAGAAGGTTCTGGAGCCTTTGTTAAAATGAGGAAAAGCAAATCTTTGAGAGGCATGAAAGTCACATCAGCCCCAAATGGCAACCTTCTTCTTTTCTAAAAAAATGTATTTTATTGAAGTATAGTGGCTTCCCAGGTGACTCAGTGGTAAAGAATCTACTTGCTGATGCAGGAGACTTGGGTTCAATCCCTGGGTTGGGAAGATCCCCTGGAGAAGGAGATGGCAATCCACCCCAGTACTCTTGCCTGGAGAATCCCATGGAGAGAGGATCCTGGTGGACTACAGTCCTTGGGGTTGCAAAGAGTCAGACACGACTGAATAGACTTAGCACTTCGCCTGGGTCTTAGTTTCGGCATGCAGGCTCTTTGAGGGGCATGTGGGGCCTAGTTCCCTGACCAGGGATTGAACATGGGTCCCCTGCACTGGGAGTGCAGCATCTTATCCACTGGACCGGCAGGGAAGTCCCTCCATTACGGGTTATTACAAGATATTGAATATAGTTCCCTGTGCTGTACAGCTGATGCTTTTGAACTGTGGTGTTGGAGAAGACTTGAGCGTCCCTTGGACAGCAAGGAGATGCAACCAGTCCATTCTAAAGGAGATCAGTCCTGAATATTCATTGAAAGGACTGATGCTGAAGCTGAAACTCCAATACTTTGGCCACCTGATGTGAAAAACTGACCCATTGGAAAAGACCCTGATGCTGGGAAAGATTGAAGGCAGGAAGAGAAGAGGCTGACAGAGGATGAAATGGTTGGATGGCACCACTGACTCGATGGACATGAGTTTGAGCAAGCTCAGGGAGTTGGTGATGGTCAGGGAAGCCTGGCGTGCTGCAGTCCCTGGGGTCGCAGAGTCGGACACGACTGAGTGACTGAACTGACTGTGCTGTATAGTAGGACCTTGCGGTTTATCTGTCTATATATACCAGTTTGCATCTGCTAGCCCCAAACTCCCAATCCATCCCTCCTCCTTCCCCGTCCCCCTTGGCAACCACAAGCCTGTTCTCTAGGAGACTTTCTTCTTGATGCATCCATAGCGTCCAGTGCCAGGACACATGCATGGGGACAGACGCCAGTCCCCTCAGCCACCTGCGGGCCACTTCTGAGTCTGCCTTGCTGAGGGCTGGCTGCCTGCGGGGACTTTTTCCTCAATGGCCCCTCCCTGCCCTCCCCACTGCACTAGACAGGGCCATCTTCGCAGAGCGCGGAGCCACTGTCCTCGTCCGGCAGGAGCCTGTGGGGGTGGCCCCCACGCCACTCAGGCAGGGGCCTGGCACCGGAAGCCTGACGTCACCGTGACTCACAGGCTCGCTCTGGTGTGCTGGGGGTGGCTGTCACTTGTCACTCTCACCTTCATACCTGCCCTGGCCTAAGGGTTGTAGTCACACCATTCATTTCTTCCTCTCTCCCCAGGGGCACCAACTGGGGGTGTGGGTTTGGCAGGACGAAGGAAAACAACACCACCACAAAACGCCACAACACAACGCAGACACAGGGCTTTGGGCGCCCCTGGAAGGGAAGCCTCTCTGCATAGGAGGGTGGGGGCGGGGGAGCTAGGTCGATGTGCTGGCCTGGGCAGATGGGGAACCCCAAAGGCAGGAGGCTAGTGACACATAAAGAGCCGCCAAAATAGACGGTTACAAACAAGAATGACACAGGATCATCACTTGTTCCAGTTGGGGATTTTAATAAAAGAAAAGCTGAGTCCCAAACCTCCTTGATAGTGTCTGCTCTGTAACAGCCAGGCCAGGAAAACAAACCCCCAAAACCTCTGGGTATGGCACCCACCATAACCCCCATCCCTGGCCCCTGCTGTCCCCTTACCACCTAGTGGAGAGGGCTGGGGCCTTCCCTCCAGGACCTGTAGTCTGTGGGGGGCCAGTGTGGCTGAGACCCCTCTTCACACTGTTCTCCACCTACGCGTCCAGAGCCCCGCCTCCTCTCTGCCAGGCATGGTGGTCCTTGAGGGGGTGGCAGATGGGGGAGAGCCATCCCAGGGCCATGACTCACCCAGGGTGGGGGGATCTTTAGTCAGAGCAGAAGTGAGGGTGGGACGTGGGTTCCATCCTCTTCCTGATCTCTTCCCACCCTGAGCTCGGGCTGTCACCCCTATGGGGGTGGGGGTTTCCCTAGTTTGGGAATAGAAGAAAGGGGCCAAGGTGAGCCCTTCCTTCGTGGCTAAGTCAGGCCTACTTGAGTCTGTGTCCCAGAGCTGAAAAGGGGACAGCCCCAAAGACAGAGGGTGTAATCACCTCGGGCAGAAGTCACTGGTTCTAACCAGAGGGCTGGGCAGGGCCCCGCAAAGCTTCACCAACAGGCTCCCATCCCCGAGCCCACATGGGGCCTCCCGGCATGGCTGGCGCCCTGGCGGGGAGGATGCTCAGCCCAGTACAGGAGTCCTGGAGCCCCTATGTGGCTGGGCTGAATTTCACTTCTGAGCCAGAACCCCAGCTGGCCAATCCTGTCGGCTTCTTCCCCTGGAGCTGGAAGTCCGTGGCTCCCAGCAGAGCAGGTGACGCCAGCCCATGGGTCAGCAAGATGGGACCTGAATATCCCTCTGTGTGCTCTGTAATTTGCCCCCGGAGTCAACCATTAAGTCATTCACCAGACTGATGCCAAGGATAAGCGCCCGTATCAGCTGCTGGGATCTGTGGCCCAGACTCCTTGGCTCTGTTGTGGGCTTTGCCATCTCAGCCTCCAGACTGGCCTGGGAGGGAGGGATGGAGAACTGAGGGTGTCCGGGCCATGGCACAGCCTCAGAGCCTTCGGACCAGTGTGGGTGAGCAGTTGGTCTATTATAAGCTCCCATCTTACAGGTGGGAACACTGAGGCCTGAGAAGGTGACCTGCCCCAGGAATCTTTGGAGTCCTTGAGGCTCCTCTCCGCTGCATCCCCCTGCCTCGCAGCACACAAGCTACTGGTTCTGTCTCCAGCATTGCAGAACACATGTGATGAATGCACAGACACATCAACACATCACTGGGAAGAGTTGAGTTAACCAGCCAAGTGGAGGGCTTGGGGGGCCGCAACGGGGCCTGGCAGTAGTCCTCCAAGACAGTTTAGACGTAGGGGTCTCCAGCAGGATTGGAAGGCTCTTACACAGGCCCTGAGTGGGAGCCTGGTGAGTGGGTTCTGAAATCCCACGCAGCTGGGGTGGGGGTGGGGGCAGCTCCCACTCCAGAGCACTGTCCCCACACACTTGAATGTCTCTGCTTCTGCGGAGTTCAGCTGCCAACATTGCTGGCCCCAGTCCAGGGGCCCAGACCCCAACGCACACCTGGGGCTCACCACATCCGCCCGAGGGCTGGCAGATAAGGTGGGGGCGGGCAGGATGTGGACTAAAGGGCTCCCCAGTCTTACTGCTCGTGGCCCCGCTCAAGTCCAGTGCTGGGTCCCTGCTGCCGGCCTCTGGAGGGCTCTGACGGGGAGTGATGGGGCGGGGGAGGCAGATTCAGGTAGCTCTTCTCCCTCTTCCCCTTGGAGAGGCTCGTGAAATTCCCACAAGGCCCAGGGACAGCCCAGCAGCGTCAGCTGAGTTCCCCTTCAGGGCCCGTCTGCGACTTGGGGAAGTGCTTCACCCTGGGCCCTGGGGTTTCCCTGAGTTCCACGGGAGAAAACCTCACTCCACTAATAACTGGAGGGTCATCACAGGTCCCCTGCCCGCCCCACGCCACAGCTCAGGGGTCCTCCTCAGGCCAGTGCTCTGGGTCTTGGGCTCAGAGGATGACCTTCTGGCCTCGCTTGGCCTCTGAGCAGCAGCAGTGCCGGTCTCAGCCATGAAATGGGTGGGGGTATGGGGGCGGGGTATAAAGCTCCTCCTGCACAGGGTCTCGATGAAGAAGAGAAACGGCACAACAAAGCGTGGGTCCCCAGCCACCAAGGAAAGCACCCTCGGTAACAGCGTGCCTAATGCCCCAGAGTGACCCCATGGACTGCAGCCCGCCAGGCTCCTCTGTCCATACCGTTTTCCAGGCAAGAATACTAGGGTGGGTGCCATTTCCTTCTCCAGGGGATCTTCCCGACCCAGGGACTGAACCCGTGTCTCTTGTGTCTCCTGCATTGCAGGTGGCTTCTATACCCGCTGACTTTTTCTACAAAAAGTCAGTTTTTGTAGTAACAGATTCCTAGGAGTGGGGAGGCTCTGGGAAGGAAAGGGACAGGGAAATGGGAGAGGAAGCCAGTCAAGGGGCATCAAGGCCCAGAGTGAGGTCGAGGGGTGGGAGCTCTCAGAAAGAGCCCTGGGGCGCCAAGGTGGGAGGGGGTATTTGGGCAAACACCTTCCCTGCGGAGCTGGTCCCCGGCTTCCTCTACCAGCGCATCCCTCCCCCGAGCCTGCCCCAGTCCCGGGCCCGCCCCGCCTGCGCACCGCGTGAGACCGCGGGGGCGGCACCGGCGCCTTCCTGCTTTGCCCTTGTTTGGCGACCCGGGAGGCCGGCCCACGGCTACTTAAACCACGGCGCTGGAGAGGGTGCCAGAACAGACGGCTGGGGCAGTGCGGCCGCCGCGAGAGCCCGGGGAGCGCGCGCAGGGAGAGGGGGAAGGAGAGGAAGAGGAACGGGAAGAGGGGAAAGGAGGCTACCAAGGGCCAACATGGGGCTGGAGGCGGCGCGAGAGCTGGACTGCGCGGCGCTGGGCGCGCTGCTGCGGGAGCCTCGGGAGGCTGAGCGCACGCTGGTGCTCGACTGCCGTCCCTTCCTGGCCTTCTGCCGCCGCCACGTGCGCGCCGCGCGCCCTGTCCCCTGGAACGCGCTGCTGCGCCGCCGCGCGCGGGGCCCGCCCGCCGCCGCCCTCGCCTGCCTGCTGCCAGACCGCGCACTACGGGCGCGCCTGGCCCGCGGGGAGCTGGCGCGGGCCGTGGTGCTGGACGAGGGCAGCGCCTCGGTGGCGGACCTCCCGCCTGACGGCCCGGCCCACGCGCTGCTCGCCGCGCTCCTGCACGAGACCCGCGCGGGACCCACCGCCGTGTGCTTCCTGCCAGGTGAGCGCCGGCCTGCCGGCCCACATCCCCCGCTCGCGTCCCCTGCCCGCGGACGTCGGGTGGCCGACCCCAGGCAGGCCTTTCCGGCTAACCGTGTCTTGGTCCTCCCTGCAGGAGGCTTCGATCGCTTTCAAGCCTGCTGCCCCGATCTGTGCTCTGAGTCCCCGGTCCCCGCGATGACGCCTGACAACAACGACAACAGCCGATCGGACTCCAGGGCTCCCTCTTATGACCAGGTGAGTTGAGATAAGGGCTCGTGGTCAGTGTCCCGCCCACCCCACGGTGCAGGGTAGTCTGCCATTTCTGGACGCAGGAGTGTGCCCATGTCCACAGTCACCTTGTCACCATGTCCACACACAGTCACCAGTGTGTGTATGTCTTTGGCCTCAAATGTCCACGTCCACAGTCCCATAGGGTATATGTGTGTGTGTGTGTGTGTGTGTGTATGTATGTGTGTGTGTATGTCTTTGGTCTCAAATGTCCATGTCCACAGTCCGTCCCGTAGGGGCTGTGTGTGTGTGTGTGTGTGTCTGCTCTCAAATGGTACCACAGCTGTGGTGTGCCTGGCGGGGATTGCTGGTGTGCACCACTGTGAGTCTGTGTATGTCCTGTGAGCAGTGTAACTGGGGGGTTTGGGGGGAAGAGTGTATCTGTGGGTGTGTATCTCTGTGTTCTGAGTCTGATCCCTGACCAGTGATCCCTAGCTAAGAGCTCCTCTGGCCCAGGCCAGTCTGCCCTGTCTCTGTCCACCCGGAAGGCTTGAAGCCCTGTGGGTCAGGGCTGAGACCTCACCAGCGTCCCTCTTTCCTGCCCAGGGCGGCCCCGTGGAGATCTTGCCCTACCTATACCTGGGCAGCTGCAGCCACTCGTCAGACCTGCAGGGGCTGCGGGCTTGCGGCATCACCGCCGTGCTCAACGTCTCAGCCAGCTGCCCCAACCACTTTGAGGGCCTCCTGCGCTACAAGAGCATCCCTGTGGAGGACAATCAGATGGTGGAGATCAGTGCCTGGTTCCCAGAGGCCATTGGCTTCATTGGTAAGAGGCGGGCCACAGCCCTGGGGCCTGTCGGGGCTTCAGGGGAGGAGGCAGGGCACCTGTCTCCTTCTCTGCCCACCTTTCCGTCATCGTCTGACCTCGCTTCTCCCCTCTCCCCATTTCCCTTGTAGACTCAGTGAAGAACAGTGGGGGTCGCGTGCTGGTGCACTGCCAGGCGGGCATCTCGCGCTCCGCCACCATCTGCCTGGCGTACCTGATACAGAGTCGCCGCGTGCGGCTGGATGAGGCCTTTGACTTTGTGAAGCAACGCCGGGGAGTCATTTCCCCCAACTTCAGTTTCATGGGGCAGCTGCTGCAGTTTGAGACTCAGGTGCTCTGTCACTGAGGCCGGGCCCCACCATGCTGACTCCACTGGGGTGGAGGTGCGCAAAGCTGTCTGATTCCTGGGGACAGCTGGGGCCCCAGTTCCCCACTGTGCCTCCCATCTCAGGGACAGCTGCCCCTTTGGAGTTTGAGAAGCCTCCAGGTGGGGGCGCTGGAAACACAGGGATGCTGGACTTTCTCACCTGGTGCTCTTCTGCTAGAGGGTTGAGGGCCAGCCCTCATCCTCATCCTGGAAGGAGATTGGAGGGCGTGTCTGCCTCCCTCCTCCCCTGTCCTCTGGCAGAAACTAACTGGACTCTACACCCTCGACTCCCACTGGTCCCACCACCCCGTTGGAGCTCTTGGCAGCCTGAGGGCTTTAAGGAACAAGCTGTGACAACCAGGGCCCCTTTCTAGGGGGTGATCCACCCCGGGGCCTGGAGCCTGAGCCCTGTGCCGGGGCTCAGGGAAGTGACGCCGATGCTGTGTCTGAACTTCTTGCTTGCGTGTGTGCGCAGGAGCGTTTCACGCCTGTGTTGGCGCTGGAAAGTTATTTGTGTTCAACTGACATTTAACACTCCCTCCTCCACTTCCTCCCAGCCCTGTGGGCAGCGGGGAGGGTGGGGGGGTTTGGAAACTTAGCACTTTATATTTATACGGAACATTGAGGATGTGTCAATAAAATATTGTTTTGTTTAAGAAACAACTTAAGCGTCTGGTCTCAAGTCAACGCCTGGGGAAGTGTTCAAAGCTGTTTATTAGGCAGACCTCACCTTCCGTTGTGTGGCTGAGTCTGGGAAATGGAAGGAGGAAGGTGCAGGGGTGACCTCACCTCCCAGCCTGGTCCTCCCCTTGTTGGTGCTCTTTTCCAGGCAGAGCCGAAAGCGGGGATTTCTGGAAGGCTGGCTCCAGCCTTATTCCAGTTATCAGCGTTGATCTTGGGAGAAGACTGTGTACTATTGAGAGCTGGACCCAGCCTTGCCCTGGTCACACTTCCTCCCTGAAGCGTGTGTGTGTGTGTGTGTGTGTGTGTGTGGCGAGTCGCCTCAGTTGTGTCCAGCCCCGTGGACTGCAGCCAGGCAGGCGCCTCCGTCCGTGGGATTCTCCAGGCAAGAATACTGGAGTGGGTGGCCGTGCCCTCCTCCAGGGGATCTTCCTGGCCCAGGGATGGAACCACACCTCTCGCGTCTCCTGCATTGGGAGGTGGTTCCTTTTACTACTAGTGCCACCTGGGGAGCCCTGGTTGTGACATGCGAGATCTTAAGTTGCAGCATGTGAACTCACAGTTGTGGCATGATGGAACCCGGGCCCCCTGCATTGGGATCGTGGAGTCTTAGCCTCTGGGCCACCAGGGAAGCCCCTCAGCTCTTATTCCACATCCTTGGGCTGGGTCTCCCGGCCTCAGAATGCCTGTAGTGAGCGGGGCTCATTCCTGTCCCCAGAAAGCATGTGGCCTGATGTCTGGGGGGAGGACAGGTGGCCTGGGGTGGGCTTCGCTGCTCTTCACACCGGCCAGCTAGCATGTCTTCACTGAGCATGAGTTATGTGCCCAGAGTGGACTGCATGTCTGGGGAGACATGCGACCTGGGCCCAGCCAGCAGCAGAGGGTGCTGGAAAGGGGGTGCCGTGATTTTCCAAAGAGCAGGGGTACTGAGGCCCTGGGGACAGCTCAGTGAGCAGCCGTGCTGAGTCAGCCTCCAGGCTGATCCTCCTAGGCCTCAGAGTGTCATCTGGCTAACTCTATTTTGTCCTTCCAAACTCGGCATAGGGCCACCTCTGCAGTATGCTGGGTCTTACTGCGGGCGTTCTGACTGTCCGGCAGGATACACCCGAGGAGGGCAGTGTAGTTTGACAGTTAAGGGCCCGATGTGGCTTACCTCTCTGGAGTTTAGTTTCCTGGTCTGTAAAATGGGGTTTTGTCATTGGCCCCCGCCGAGTAGGGTGGTACTGAGAATTAGTGAGTCAATTCAAGTAAAGGCTTAGCTCAGCACCTGTACACAGTAGGTGCTCAGGAAATGTTAGCTTCTGAAGACCCGGGAAGGGAAGGTGTTCAGGTGTGTAGTTGTGCGCCTCAGCCAGCCTGGATGCTCTGGAGGGCAGGGCCTGTGGTCTGCTCAGCCGTGTGCTCAGACGGAAGGAACACCGCCCCATCTACCGCACCCCCAACCTGCCGTGCCCCTCCCCCACCCCGCTGGGCCCCCTCCCCCCGGGGCACTGTGCCCTCTGCTCTAGGGGTGGGGGAGCTGCTCTCCAGTGAAGACTGAGCAGAGCTAGGGGTTGTTCTCAGGGATTTTGCAGGCCCTGAGTGGGTCTGTTTGGTTCTGTCTACACAACCCCCACACCCAGCTCGGGGTGGATGGGGGGCCATCTGGGGCAGCAGGACAGGGGACTGAGGCCCCTGCTTACCCCGCCGTCACCCAGCTCCATCCCACCTCTCTCCACCTCACCCCCCAACCCCCTCCACCCTCCCTTCCCTGTTCTTAAGTCTGCCTTTCAAGCAAACTGCATTTCTTTCCCTTCTTTTCTTTTTTTTGAAGGGACTTTGCAGATAAGGATCTTTTAGAAAATATTTATTATTTTTGGCTGTGCTGAGTCTTCTTGCTGTGCAGGCTTCTTTTCCGCTGCAGCAAGTGGGGGTCTCCCTAGTTGCGGTGTGCAGGCTTCTCACTGTGGTGGCTTCTCTTGCTGAGGAGCACAGGCTCGAGGGTGAGCGGGCTCCAGTAGCTGCGGCACGTGGGCTCGGTAGTTGGGGCTCCCAGGCTCTGGAGCACAGGTTTAGTTGCTCAGCAGCAAGTGGGATCTTCCCGGACCAGGGATCAAACGCGAGTCTCCTGCAGGCAGATTCTTTACCAAGCCATCGGAGAAGCCGCTCCATTCTTTCCTTTTCCTTCTTTTCTCCCTCCCTTCCTTCCTTTAATTTGTGAAAAAATTTTCAATCGTGGTAAAAATATGTAACAAAATGTGCCATCTTTACTATTTTTAAGTGTGCACTTTATGTTAAGAGTGTTCATTCACATTATTATGAAACAGATGTCCTGAACTTTTTCGTCTTGCAAAACTGAAACGCTGTACGCATTAAACAATTCCCCATTCCCTGCTCCTTCAGCCCCTGACAACTACCATCCCACCATCTGCCTCTGAGTCTGACTCCTCTAGAAACACCCTGTAAGTGAACCATACACCGTTTGTCCTGTTGTGATCAGCTTATTTCACTTAGCACAATGCCCTCAAGGCAAGCTGCATTTTCTTAAACTACTCATCTGTTTCTCTTCTGGTTATGGTTATTTTACCAAGCATTCATCTGAAGCGGTCAGCTCCATCCCTACACTGCTAACCACGGACAGAGGAGCCTGGTGGACTGCAGTCCTTAGGGTCGCACAGAGTCAGACATGACTGAAGCGTCCCATGGACGCACAAATGTTAACACCCTGCCTGGGCAGTTGGGGTGCCTGTCTTCATCATGTTCTCTCCATGATTTCTTTTTAAAGGTTTTTTTTGATGTGGACCATTTTTAAAGCCTTTCCTGAATTTGTTACAATACTGCTTCTGTTTTATGTTTTATTTCTTTGGACAGGAGGCATGTGAGATCTTAGTTCCTTGACCAGGGCTTGAACCCATAACCTCCGCATTGGAAGATGATGTCTTAACCACTGGACTGCCACAGAAGTCCCTCTGCCCATAATTCTGACTCCTACTTTTTGAGAAGCGCTGGATTCCAGGCAGGGCAGGATGCCGAGCCACTTGGCTCTGTCATTCCGTTTACTGGGCGTTGGTGGGAAGGATGTCCCCAAACCTTTCACCTCCAGGATTTAAATCCAGGCTGTCCCTTGGTTGAGCAAGCTCTGAGGATGGGGCTTCTGAGAGGCCAGGGGGGTATGGAGGAGGGGAATATGGGGAAGGAGCTTTAGTTCTTGAACCCATGAAATGGGAATAAACGCTGATATTGCAAGACTATTGCGAGGGTGACAGGCAGCGTCCTTGCGAGGGCCTAGCTCTCCAGAAGTTCCACTTTTCCACAAATGAGGCTCCTCTGGGGGCGCTGTCAACCTCCGTGTTCATTTCTCCCTGCTTTTGTGCTTGTTTACTCTTCTGCACGTCTATGGGATTTCCCAGGCAAGAATACTGGAGAGGGTTGCTGTCTCCTTCTCCAGGGGATCTTCCCAACTCAGGGACCAAACCCCGGTCTCTTGAATTGGCAGGCGGGTTCTTTACAGTCTGAGCCACCAGAGAACCCCGTATACCATAATAAAAGCTTATAAAAACGTAGTGATTCTTCCTCCTTCCACAGTCAGACTGGGGGTGCCTCAGGATCTCAGGTAGTGCTCCCCACGTCTGAGCACAGGGCAGGGGCAGGAAAGGGGTCTGCGCAGACTGGAGGGTGAAGCTCCGCCCTGCGCTGGCTGCCTCCCACCTTTCTGCAGTGTTTCTCTGCCCCCTGGTGGTGGGAGGGAACCTGAGAAGAGGTACACCCCCAGGGGGAGGCCAAAGGCTGCCTCGTGCCCGCTTCTTCCAGTGGTCCCCGGCCTTTCTGGCACCAGAGACCCGTTTCATGGAAGACAACTTTCCCACGGGTGGGGGTGGGAGGGCAGTTTCGGGATGATTCGAGCACGTTACATTCATTGCGCACTTCATTATTAGCCCATCAGCACCACCTCAGGTCGTCGGGCATCAGAGCCCAGAGGCTGGGGACCCCTGCTGGCCCGCTTAGCCAGGCCAGGGTCCGGAAGGTGCGGGCCTGGGCTGGGAGGGGCAGTGCAGGTAGGAGAGGGCAGGGCTGCAGCTGGGAGCTGTTGGGCTGGGCTCCAGGTGGAACTGGCTGGGGAGGGCCTGCAGGTGGGGGCTGGCGAAGATGCTATTTAAGGAAGGCGGTGGTCCTGTCTGCAATTAGGCTGCTTCATCTCGCAGGAATCGGTGCTCTTGCTAGCTGAGGGGCCACGGGGGCCCACTGCGGGTAGCATGAGCATGGAAGGTCTCTGGCCATGGGTCCTGATTCTGGTCTGTCTGCCTGGTAAGTGGGTTGCCTCACTCTCCTACCCCCCTCACTTTGGCTCCAGCCTGTGGAGCCCATGTGGGGAATGACCAGAGGGCATAGCTGAAGCTTGCAGGGATGTAAGTTGACCAGCATGGCTAGGAGAATGGGCTTCCAGGGATGCTCCTAGAAGTCAGCTCGCAGGGGTCCCAGGAGGACCTCCCGAGGATGCTGGGGTTGGAGGGCCTGCCTCGCAGGAGATAGCAGGACTGACGCCTCCAGACATTCATGCCCTGCCCTCCACGCCAGGCTTGCCTGGCCCGCTTCCCGAGGCCTGGGCTGAGGAGGGGGCTGGGGGCAGGGTCTGAAGCTCAGCCACACCGTGGCCTCAGTGTTGGAGCCTGAGGCTGCCCCCTGCTCCCTCCTTTTCCCTCCCTCCCCTGCCTCATACTTGCCCAGACACCTGGAGCCCAGGGTTGCCTTTTGAAGCCCCGTCTTGGTCTTCCTAGTGGGTTGCCATTTCCTCCTCCAGGGGGTCTTCCTGGCTCAGGGATGGAACTCAAGTCTCCCGCATTGCAGGTGGATTCTTTACTGTCTGGGCTTCTCTAGTGGCTCGGGCAGTAAAGAATCTGCCCACAGTATGGGAGGTCCAGGTTTGACTCCTGGGCGAGGAAGATCCCCTGGAGAAGGGAATGGCAACCCACGCCAGTATTCTTGCCTGGAGAATCCCATGGACATGTAGCCTGGCGGGCTACAGTCCATGAGATCACAAAGAGTTGGACACGACTCAGCGTCTAACACTTGTCCCCCTAGGGAAGTTCCTTCCGCAAGGTTGTCCAGGCCTCAGGGCCAGTTGGGCTCCCAGGACTCCTCCTGGAGGGCTGCCTGAAGGGCCTGGGTCCTGAGGTCTGATAGCCCACTCCCCTCACCCCACGTGCTCTTGTCCTGCGTAACCATTGTGCATTTGTACCTGCGTCTGGGCCAGGCTTCATCGTAGGAGCACCCTCAGCCTCTCACTGCGCTGGAGCCTGTGGGACCAGATTCTCAGAAGACCTCACCCCTGAGGAGACCCAGACACCTTGGGACAAGGACATCCCTGCAATAAACCAAGGTGAGGACACTGTCTTCTCGTGGGGTGAGGAGTATGAAGTTGTCCATGTAGCCTATGAAAACCATGCTGAACACTCAGATGAGTAGAAAATGCTGCGAGGAGATGTGCCAGCTTGCTAAGGGGGCCATGGTGAGCAGTAGTTCATGGGAAACTTAAGTCTATTTTTCTGTGTCTTCTCTACTGGGGTGTTACTTTTACAAGAAGGGGGAAAAGCAGAGGTTTTAAAATATGGTGAGCCCCTTCCCTGGTGGCTCAGATGGTAAAGAATCCACCTGCAATGCAGGAGACCCTGGTTCGATCCCTGGGTCAGGAAGATCCCCTGGAGAAGGGCAACCCACTCCAGTATTCTTGCCTGAATACAGAAGAGCCTGGCAGGCTACAGTCCCTGAAATTGCAGAGTCGGATGTGACTGAGCAATTGACTACACACACTTGGCTTTTATCAGGCCGAGTCTGATGTGAGTGGAATTATTAGCGGCTGTTAGGAAACATGCCTTCCACCTGGTGTGGGATGACCTGCAGGTGTGAGGCACTGTGGGTCTCAGGAAGTGCGAGTCTCAGGCCTTCCTGCCTGGGGAAGCGGAAAAAGAAATAAAGATGGGGATTTCAGAGCACAGTGGAGGGGGCAGAGGGGGTGGAGGGAGAGCTTGTCCTGGAGCTATGAACCTGCTGGGTGTGGCTCGCCCCCTCCTGCTCTGTGAGACGCTGGAGCAGGGTGGCTCACCACCTTGGGGTCACTAATTGGAGCTGGCCAACTCCAGGTCAGCCTGAGGCTGTGCTGGCACTGTTTTTCAGCGGCTGTGGAGGACACTCTGCTAGGGCTGCTGGTGGCCCGAGAACTCCCGGTAGTCTGGAGGCTCTTTGCCGGGAGGCACACCCCCTCCCCAGCTGCTGGGGATGCTGCTGCTCAGACCTGTTGTAGCCCGAGGCCCTCGTCCAGGGATGCCGGGGAAAGTGCTTCCTTCCTCCCTTGCCTAGGGCGGCCCTCCCACAGGGGCATGCACAGGCACATGTCAAGGCGGGATAAGTCTTGGGGTCCGAAGGTCCTGTGAGGTCAGCCTGGGTGGCCCTCCTGTTGAACCCAGCCCTCCCCTGGGCGCTCCAGCTTCAGTCACCTGCAGATGGCCCCCTGGCTCAGGCTCTGCTCTGGGGAGCCCAGCTTCTAGGATGCACAGGGCTCTGAGCAAACCCAGGGAGACAGTGAAGGACAAGGAAAGCTGGCTGCTGCAGCCCATGGGGCTGCACAGTTGGACATGACTGAGCGACTGACCAAAACAGCCTAACCTTCAGGATGCCAGGCACTCTTCTAAGACTCCTGTTGGGGCTGGTGTCCTAGAAGGGAGGCTGTGCAGGGAGGGGCTGCCCACTGTGCAGGGGGAGGTGGGGGGGTGGTGGGAGAGGAGGGTGGAGCCGTAGCCCCCCTGCCGTGATAGCGAGGGTTGGACTTTCTGGGACTTTCTGCAGTGAGGGTCCAGAGTGCTACACAGATGGGTCAGGGGTGAGTGGAGCAGGAGGGCCAGGGCGTGTGCTGGAAGCGTGGCTCGGGCTGGAGCGGAGGGTGGAGATAGCTGGAAGAAATGGCAACTTCCTGGGAGCAGAGGGTGTCAGATGCAGGAGGCAGGAGCTGGGACTGGGTTGTTTGTTTTTTTTTTTTTTCCCTCTTGGCTGGGCTGCATGGCATTCAGGGTCTTAGTTCCCTAACCAGGGATTGAACCCATGTCCCCTGCTGTGGAGGTGTGGAGTCCAGCCACTAAACTGCCAGAGAATTCGCTGGGACTGGATAGTGTACATGTGTGGGTCCCGGGAGAAACGTACTGTCTGAGCAGGGAAGGGTGTGATCAGGCCGAGAAGGGCTGCACGTGCTTGTAGATGGGGACTCAGAGGGGCTGTGTGACTTGGTCACACAGCCTCAGGGCCCAGGGAAGGGTGGACCCTGGAGTTGCTTGGCTGGAGGTCTCTGTTGTGGGGGTGGGGGCATGCACCACACACGTGTGTCCCTTCCTTCTCAGGGCTGATTCCAGAGGAGTCCCCAGAGAGCAGCTTCCTCCTTGAGGGGGACATCCTCCGGCCGGTGAGTGTGAGCGCGCGCACACACACACACACACACACACATGTAAAATAATGTCACAGCAGTGTCAGACCTGTGAGCTCATCCCTAGGCGTCATGGGGGTGTGACTTGTGGGCCATCCTTCTTTGCTACTCACAGGTCTTCTTGCCAAAGTCAGCGCGAATGTTGTTAGGAATAAGCCAGCCTGGCGGAGGGTGTGACATCTGGAATGGTGGCAGCAGTCAGTCTGGGAGGGCTTCCTGCAGGAGGGGTTTTGGAATGTCAAGCCCCAGCTTGCTACCCTGGCCCGGGAAGGCGCTCAGGGAGTACTGGGACGAAGGAAGAGGCTAGCACAGGTTGGCAGAGTGGCTGGTGGGGATGTGGGGAGGTGTCTGTGGTGAACATCGTGGGCGGCAGTGATGGTCTGAGGAAGACAGAATGAGGAATAACACACAAACCATCCTGCCTAGGGATGAGGGGCGGGTCAGAAAGGGAGAAGGCTGGATGGAAATCGGGGCCTTCTTTTAGGAGGCTGGGGATGGCAGAAGGCTCTTGAATAGGACAGTGACTTGGCGAGAGCAAGACTTCGGTGCTGGTCTGATGCTGTCCACTGATGGCTCAGCTTGAGTTGGGCGGGAGAGCCGAAGGCCAGCCCAGGCCAGGGCAGGGACCCCTAGGGCAGGGCAGGGCCCCTGTTCCCAGTTACCTAGTGAATGCACAGGGTAAACGCGGGATCCAGTAAAACCTTTGGTAGCCTCTGCAGGAAATATTTTGTCTGGGTTTCTCTTTTTTTAAAAAAATTAATTTATTTTTAAATGAAACAAAGATGAATATTCTTAATGATAAAAGGTACAATTCACAAAAAAGAGACATCATAAACCATTAGTTACCTTAACAAACAAACAAAGATACATAAAGCAAAAATCAGAAGAAATATGAGGGAAAAAGAAAAATATATGATCATAGTGAGACATATTAACATTCCTGAGAATATTTTATCAAGTGCAGAAAAAATTAAGATCTTGAATGATATCATTAATAATTTAAATATAATAGATTTATATTTAATTTTATTAATCATATCCTACAGAAAGTGTTTAAAATTTTGTATCTCATATGTTGTTATTAGATGTCCACAGGACATTTAGAAAAACTGTCGAAAAGATAAGCATTCTGAATTTCATGGGTTTCTCTGCCCAATAGAGTAAGTGGCAACTTCTTTCTCTACAACAAAGGGCTGTGCTGCGCGTCACACAGCTGGCCACTGACCTCCCTGTTGCTGGCCCCTCTCTGATGAGCAGCCACCCTCACAGCGCACATCTTGAGGGCTCCTGGGGCCTGAGAGGTGGCAGCCTCGGGGCGGGAAGCTTGGCCGGCCGCTCCCTGAGCCGCCCTCTCTCCTCAGAGTCCCTTCCGGCTGTTCTCGGCGACCAGCAGCAAGTGGCCTAAGAATGGCGGTGTTGTGGAGGTCCCCTTCCTGCTCTCCAGCAAGTACGGTGAGTCGGCCCCAGGCCCCGGAGCCGTGGGCCTTCCTCCCTGCGCAGCCCGGCTCCTCTTCGCTTTGTTTTTCTTTAATGACATACAGCGACTTTATTTTTCATGTTTATTTATTTGTACTGGCTGTGCTGGGTCTTCGCTGCTGCACGGGCTTTCTCTGACTGCAGTGAGCAGGGGCTGCTCGTTAGCTGGGTGCACAGGCTCCTCGTTGCGGTGGCTTCTCCTGTTGCAGAGCACTGGCTCTAGGGCGAGCCGGCTCCAGCAGTTACAACTCGTGGGCTCCAGACCCCAGGCTCAGCAGTTGTGGCTCATGGGCTTGGTTGCTCTGTGGCATGTGGGGTCTTTCCAGAACAGGGATCAAACCATGTCTCCTGCATTAGCAGGAGGCTTCTTTACCACTGAGCCACCAGAGAAGTTCCCTCTATGGGTTTTAATTCCCCTTTGTGCTTCCTCCACCATCACCCAAAGAATCCTTCTGTCAGAAGCCCTCTGTCTCATGGGCCCCTGAGCTGGGATGCTAAAGTCCTGGAGGAGCTGATGGGGAAGCCACACCTAGGGACAGTCTGATCCATTTCAAGACCAGATGGCCCAGAAGACAGTGACCAGCCCAAGGTCACACAGCCAGGGTGCACCTGGAGCCCTGCTTTTTCCTTCCCACACCATCATGCTGCCCTTTCTTCCTATCTATATACATCCACCCCCCCATTCATCCACCCCTCTATCCATCCACCCATCCTTACTTGTTTTTGGCCATGTTGTGAGGCATGCAGGATCTTGGTTCCCTGACTAGGGGTTGAACCCATGCTCCCTGCACTGGAAACATGGAGTCTTAACCACTGGGCCACCAGGAAAGCCCCATGCTGACATTTCTTGGCGTTCTGCACTGGAGAATGATCTAAAGCTCAGCTCCTTCCCCCCCGTGCAGACATCTGGGGGAGAGCAGTGCAGGCAGCCTGGCTGGGGCTTTAGCCGGCGGGTCTCTTCCCCAGATAAGCCTAGCCGCCAAGTCATCCTGGAGGCATTTGCCGAGTTTGAACGCTTCACGTGCATCAGGTTTGTTGCCTACGATGGCCAGAGGGACTTCATTTCCATCATCCCCATGTCTGGGTAAGTGCTTCTTGGTGAGTGTGTGAGTGTGCCTATGTGTGCATGGTGAGAGCCTCAGCTGTCTTGAGTTCAGCCTGAAATTAACAAAACTGTTGTCTAAAACCTGTGTCTGGGCCTGTCCTCCCTAGTCTAGAGTCCCCCTGCCCATCTGAGTGGTCTGCTCAGCATGAGCTAGACCTACAAATACTCAGGGCAAATACTCAGGAGAGGTGGGCAAGGAGGTGCTCAATCCTTTAAAGAACCTTCCACTCCATCTCCCAGGAGACTACGTGACCTGGGGAGTGAGTGCGGGTGTCATGGGGCAGACCTGGGCTCGGATCCAGGTTCCATGGTGCAGGAGCCAGGTGACTCTGGCAAGTCCCTTAACTTCTGAGCCCCTTCTGTCTTCTCTCTGAAATGTGGGTGACGGTAATACTGCTTTCCTAGCTTGCTAGGGCCCTAAGAGAATGTGCATGAGAGCTTTGACTCGGGGCTCCCCGTGTGGAGACATTCACGTAATCAGCTGCTTCCATCATCCATGTTAACATCAGTTCTCACCAACTCCTTACAGTGCAGGCTGGAAACAGGGTTCCAGCACACCCTGTTCACAGAGGGCCAAGCAGTGGGGGGACTTGGCTACAGCCCAGGATGGGGACTCGCTCTGGGTGCTCTCTTATCCCAGGTCCTGGGAGGAGGGGCGAGGGGCCTGGGTTTGCCGATTCTCCTGGCCAATGCCCACCCAGCACTTTCATGGCCCTGCAGGTGCTTCTCGAGCATTGGCCGCAGCGGAGGGATGCAGGTGATATCTCTAGGGCCCAGCTGTCTCCAGAGGGGCCCGGGCATCGTCCTGCATGAGCTTATGCACGTGCTGGGCTTCTGGCATGAGCACTCGCGGGCCGACCGGGACCGCTACATCCGTGTGAACTGGAATGAGATCCTCCCAGGTAAGCCAGGTCATGCATGGTGGGGGAGGTGGAGGAGAGGTGGTCCTGCCAGAAGGTGGCAGGCATGGCCTGCGCCCAGGGAATTGCCTGGCTATTTGGGAAAGGTTGTCCATCTTCCCCACGACCTGCCTGTCTCCCATGGGGAAGGTGGGATTCCTGCTTTCCTCCAAGACATGGAGAATAACCCAGATGCTGCTGCTCTGGGCCCTGAGGCTTCAGTGCCACCCACAGTTACCCTGAACTAGGGCATCAATTTGCCCTGTCTCATCTCTCCTCACTGACACTGGCAGTTACCTAAGGATGGAGTTGATGGTCTTATGACTCTTGCTCACTTATACTCAACCAGCAGCCCTGCATGCCTTAGACACTGCTCTTGAGGCTCAGGGCAGGGACTGTGCTCTGGTTGAGGAGCTGAGCCAAGACAGATATCTTAGAGGTAGTGGGCTATGTGTGTGTGCCAAGTGCCCGATGCAGGAGGTAGAGGGCAACCCTGCAGAGGCTGTGAGATGGCTGCTGATGGGCCTCTGGGATAAAGTGTAGGGGGACCAGGTCCTGAAAAGTGGCAGTGGGAAGGCTGAGGCTGGTCTGGAGAGTGGGTCACTGCACTGGATGCCAGGGAGCTGCAGCTATGTGCTGGGCAAGGTGCCAAGGATCTGACTTCAGCAGCGGTGAGGCCCTGTCCTTGGCAGAGGGGGACAGCCTGACATAGGAGGTGAGAGGAGTCGAGACAATTGATTCATGAGGGAGGAGAGCAGAGGAGGTGAGTGATTTGGGTTTGAGGGTATGGAAGCAAATGAACACTTGAAAGTCTTTGTGTAAGAGGAGGGCTTCTGGTATGAGTGCCTTTGCTGCTGTTGTGGGGTTACGCGGAGGGGAGGAGGCCCAAGACAGCAGCCATCGTACATGGATGCCCCCCATGCCGAGAATGGGATGGGAAAATGGGCAGCGCCTCTTAGTGGGATGGGGGATAGAGATTGAGATCAGAGATTAGTCTAGACGTGGGGAGGCCATAGTGACACCACGCTATAAAAATAGAATACAGTCCTTTCGGTGCTTATGGAGGGACTTCCCAGGAGGTCCGGTGGTTAGGATTTCGTGCTTCCATTCTAGGGAGCATGTCACTGCGCAGTGAAAACAAAAAAAAAGCTCAAGTGCCCATGGAATCCTTGTAAAGACTTATGATAGCCACAAGACCTTCAAATTTGAAAAAGTAGAGTTAATACAAACATTTTGATCATGATATAAAAAGTAGAAGCTAGTAACAAGTGAAAAATGTTATCTATTTGAAAATTAAAATTTAGAAAACAACAAACCTTTTTTGAAGCTATGGAGTTAAAGAAATTGCAGGAATTCTTAGAGCATGAAAATTAGAACCAAGAGTTCATAGCTAAAGCAACCCACGGGGAAAATATGTAGACTGAAACACTTAGATCAACAAAGATAGAGGACAAATTCGGCATTTCAATTCAAGTTAAGCAAAAAAAGGGAATTCGTGAAGGGAAAAGCAGAAATTAATGAGTTAGAAAACAAAACAGCACTAATAAATGAAAAAGCTGTTTTTTCTTTTAACAATAAAATTAAACAGCAGCTACCCTAATGGAAAAAATTGCTAAAGAACAAGGAAAAATGAGAATGTTTGTACTTAGTTAATATGTAAAGAACAAACGGCTAAAATACACAAGCCAGTAACATCAATTAACTGTGGAGGCGGGAACTCAAGGGAGATGGAGTGGGGAGCATTATGTATCTTCATATTTTCTGAGATTTGAGTCAGATGAATATGTTGCCTACTCAAAGTTATGTTTAATAACTTAAAGGATTTTAAAAGGAAAAAGTAAGCACTCTACTGGGTAGGTATTTCCAGGCAGGGATGGGATATAAAGGTGTTAGATTACCATTTTAGTGGTGAGGAGGCTGCTGGTGACCATGGGTGAGTGTAAAGGCAGCTGGCTGGGCCTGGGGTCTTTAGGGGAGCAAAGATGGGGGTACAGCCGTCCTTTCAGAGGCTCACTGAAGGGCAGGAGAGAAGTTGAGGGAGGGAAGCTTGTTGCTCCCAGGCCTGCAGGGGCCAAGGGACAGGAAGAAGCAAGCGCTCTGGCCAATGGGAAAAGGCTGAGCTCCACACCTGGGGTTGGGGGTGGGGCAGGTGCTGTTGGCTGGGGGCAGGGAGGGCGGGTGGCTTTGCTTCTGGGGGTGGGGCATACCCCCGGTGGATGGTGGGCTCACAGGTCTCCAAGCCTGGGGTGGGGAGGAGGAGTGGGGTGAGGAGTAGGCACTGGGTCTCACTGGTAGTGGGCATCCAAGGCTCTGAGCAGCGTGGGACTTCTTGAGAGCTGGACTATATTAGTATAAAGATAGTTTCACACAGGGCGAGCCTGAGAGGAGGAGAGACGGGGGAGAGAAGTCTTAGCAGGCAATGGCGGGCCAGCCACCAAGTCCCTGTGCTTGTATTAATACGTCAGCTGGCGCAGATCTGGAACCCTCCCAGGGCACCGAGGAGACGGGGATCAGAAACGGGGGTGGGGTGAGGAGATGCACTCTGGGTGTAGTTTTGGACCCCCTCAGGTGGGCTGGACGCTTCCAGGAACCCCCTGCCACCTTCCCTTCCTCCCCTGGCCCCATTCCCCATCGCCAAGTAGGACCCCCTTAGGTGGGCTGGACACTTCCAGGAGCCCCCTGCTACCTTCCCTTCCTCCCTTGCCCCCCTTCCCCATCGCCAAGTGCTTTTTTCAGGTTTTGAAATGAACTTCATCAAATCTCGGAGCAGCAACATGCTGGTGCCCTATGACTACTCTTCAGTGATGCACTATGGGAGGTGAGGACCCCTTTTCTGGTTTTCTTCCCTCTGCACTGTCCTGCCAGCCCAGCCAGTCTGGACTCAGGCCCCTGCCTCCTGGGTTTCAGGCTCGCCTTCAGCCGGCGCGGGCTGCCCACCATCACTCCACTCTGGGCCCCCAGTGTCCACATTGGCCAGCGATGGAACCTCAGCAACTCGGACATTGCACGGGTCCTCAGGTTTTATGACTGCAGCCCAAGTGGCCACGAGCCCAGTGGGAAAGGTGAGTGACAGGGAGCAGAGCGATTTGAGGAGCTGGAAAAAGGTTGAAGTGGAATTAGTGAGGGTCAAGTGCTAGGAGGTGAGTCTGTAGAGGTGAGCAGGGCAGACCAGGGGCTCACCATTCAGATGCAGAAAAAGCACTTGAAAAAAAATTAACAATCAGCTATGATTAAAAACTGTTAGCAAATAGGAATAGAGGTCACTTTCCTAACTTTAACGTACCTACAAAAAAAACAGACCAAAAATCATTTTAAATGTCAAAACATTAAGACAAGTTTTTCACTCTTGTCTCATCTATTCAACAATGTAGTAAGTCTTAGCCCTTGTGGTACAACAACAAATGAAGTCTTGAGGTTTGAGAAGGAAGAAAAGAGTCGCTATTCATAGATGACAATCTGCATTGAAGGAATCTACAAAAAAATTACTAGAACTAATAAGAATTTTTAAAGGTGAATAGAATCAATATACAAAAGTCAGTTGTATTGTAATGCAGCATCAATTTATTAAAATACATTTTAAGCCTTTAAAAAGATGCAGCTGGCCCAGGCAGGGGTGAGAGTGCAGAATCGGGCAGTGGCTGTGCAAGGGAGAAGCAGGAGGCGTGATGAAGATCCACAGGAAAGAGAATTGAGACGGCTTCGAGTATTCTTTTCCTTTACAGGTTATTATAACGTGTTGACTATAGTTCCCTGACTATAGTACCAGGCCCGCTGATTTTTAGCTGAGCACATGGCTGGCTAGGATAAGGTCTACATTTGCCAGTCTTCCTTGCATTTGGGCATGACCAGGTGACTGCCTTCTAGCTTGTGAGATACCCATCAGTTGGCAACTGTTATTTCGTCTTGTGAAGAAATATTCTTCTGAAGTTGGTTGCCCTGGTGACCTTCTCTCATCACCATTACCTCATTAGTAATTGGGGAAATGCAAATAAAGACCACAGTACCCTTTTTTATCCCTTAAGTTGGCAGAAGTTTAGAAGTCAGATACTGCCGAATACAAATAAGATGATGAAGCGATGATGACATTCATACTCTGCTGATAGACGTATAAATGCTGCACCATCTTGGAAAACAATTTGGCAGCTTGCCAAGTTGACGTGTGTATACCCCACGACTCAATCTACTCCTCAGTATTTTCGCACACGTGTACTCCCAACTCCAGCGGTAGGCAGTCTCCACTCTACATTCTGTGTCTGTAGGTTTGCCTACTCCGGGCATGTCGTATAAACAGAATCATACAAGACGGTCTTTTGTGATCGGCTTCTTTCACGTAGGATTCTGTTTTCAAGGTTCATCCACAGTATAGCATATCAGTACAGCCGATCCTCGAACAGTCTGAGGGTTAGTGGCGCTGACCCTCTGTCAACAGACCCTCTGACTGCCTACGGCTTCAGTCAGTCCTCCACATCCAAGGATTCCACTGACCGTGTGGTACTGTAGAACGTTTGCTGAGAAGTCACGTATCAGTGCGCTCGTGCAGTTCAAACCTGTGTGGTTCAGGGTCAACTGTACTTCATTTTTATTGTTGAAGGATATGCCACATCTTGTTTATCCATTATCAAAGGATCTTTGGGCCATTTCTAGTTCTACTGGGACAAACATTCATGTACAAGATTTTATGTGGACATGTATTTTCTTTTCTTTTGGATATATACGTAGGAGTAAAATTTCTGGGTTCTTTGGTAACTCCATACTTTACTGCTAAATTGTTTTCCAAATTGGCTGCACTGTTTTTCGCTTCGACCAGCAGGTATATGAAGTTTCATATGAAGCCCTTGTCACCACTTCGGGTTATAACCCTGCCCAAGTGGGTGTGAAGTGGCATTTTGTTGTCGCTTTGGTTTGCATTTCCTGAATGGCTGTGAACACCTCTTTATCTGCTTATAGGTCTTTTGTATATGTTTGGAAAAGTGTTCAAATCTTTTGCCTGTTTTTTGGTTGGGTTGTCTTTTACTGGTAAATTGTGGGAGTTCTTTGTATATTCTGAATACGTGTCCCTTATAGGATGTATCATTTAGAAATATTTTCTCACATTTTATCGGTTGTTTAACTTTCTAGATGGTGTTCTTTGCGTCAAAATTTCAAATGTTTATAAGCAAAGTCCAACTTACATTTTCTTTTATCACTGTGCTTTTGGTGTCATATCTAAGAAGGATTTGCCTAACTCAAGGTCATGTAGATTTAATCCAATGTATTTTGCATGTACATCAGGCCTTCCCTGGTGACTCAGATGGTAAAGAATCTGCCTGTGATATGGGAGACCTGGGTTCAATCCCTGGTTTGGAAAGGTCTTCTGGAGAAGGACATGGCAATCCACTCCAGTATACTTGCCGGAAAACGCCATGGACAGATGAGCCTGGTGGGCTACAGTCCATGGAGTGTCAAAGAGTTGGACGTGTGCTGAGCTTAATAGTTCAGTCGTTTTGCATGTGATTATGCAGCTCCAGCACCATTTTGCAGACTTATTTCCTATGATATCAAATATTAGAAAGATTAAACATTAAACAATAAGAGACAATAGCAAGAGTTTTGTGGGTCACTATTTGAGAGGTTTGATTAGCTTTAAGAACAGAATTGAGAGGTGGCTGGAAGTGGTCATGGATCAATGGAAAGTGCATCAAGATAGTGGATATACAAGCAAGTTTGGGTATGGAAATAATGACCCCGTGGAGAAGGGGGAATGGATTCATGGGGCAGAAGAATATCTAGAATATTTGAGAAGGAGCTGTTCTTCTTGGGAGCAAAGGCACTTTCTTGGACCTAGTGGCAAGGAAGAAGATGGGAGCAGACTCCAGTTGGTGTGTGGTCTTGATGTGCTATGAGGGGCTTCAGTCCCAGGTGTTGATGGCAAAAGAGTGAGGTGAGAGGCTGGGGAGAAGAGGATGTGCGGGGAGGGAAAGGTGTGGAGTGGCTGACTGGGGCGCAGGAGAGGAAACCTCTGAGAGACACTCGGTGGGGGCGCAGTGGTGCTGGGCAGCCGACGGAGGTGGCCCAGGTTGGTCACTTCGTCCTCTAGGACTGGGGTGCTGTGGCAGTTCTGCTAGAGTGGGGGTGCCTGGGGATGTCTTGGGGACCCATGCCAGGTGTGGAGGGTGTTTTGGAAGTGAGGAGGCTATGGAGCAAGAAGATGGGCTTTTGGGGCTCAGCGGGGCTGGGGGGTCATGGTGCTGAGGCAAGTGGGCTGGAAGCAGAGGAGGCAGAGGTCAGAGGGTGGGCTGCTGGGGCCCAAGACTTCAGGGGGCGTGGTTTCTGCAGGTCCAGGCAGGGAGCGGCCTGGGAAGTCACTGGCTGAATGAAGCGTGTCAGCTCAGATGGGCCAGTGTTCACAGATGGAAGATACGGCCTCATTAGGAAGCAGCTGGAGAATGGGCAAGGATCAAAGCAGTGCTTAGGGGGTGTGGCTGGCCAGCCAGATAACTTGGGCCCAAAATGAAGAGTCTTAGGAAGTAGCTGGTGGCAGCCAGCTGTGGTCTGGGAGTGGTGGTGAAGGGCCAGCAGGACCCACTCCGCTGAGCTCATGGGCCTGACAGTCACGTGTGTCCTGCTGACACCCTGGGTCAGGGTGTAGCTGCAAGTGTAGAAGTTCTGGAAAAGGCTTCAGATACAGGTAAGGGATGAGGTGGTGTTGTGTAGAGTGGCCCCGGGGGGGTTGTGCTGAGGGCTGCAGTGCTTGGTAAGGGGGTTGGCCATCAGCGGAGCCAGGGTATGATAGGAGGTCACTGAGGGTCCCAGTGGCTGACCGTCTGACAGTGACCTCTGGGGCCAAGTGGGGAGGGGATGGCATGGCTCCACGCTTCTTGTCTCTCTGGGGAGTTGGGGATCAGGGTTTCGAAGGTGTTGGGCAGTGGCATGGCAGGAACATGGTGGGTTCTAGGTCTCTATGAACAGGCTGAAGGGTGCTCTGGCTCTCACACTGTCCTTCTGTGACTTTGGGACATAACCTGTCTTTCCTGCTCTAGGGCTCCAGACCCCCGGGAGTGGTAGGAGCCCCACTCCTGGCTCTAGGTCACAGCTGCAGCAGCTTCTGAAGGCACTGTTGGAGGAATCCAGGAGATCTGACCCCAGAGGCTTCGGGGCAGAAGACCAACATGCTGCTGCCAGGTCTGAAGAGAGCCTTCGTGCATGGAAGCCCTCCGCCCTGAGGAATTCCGAAGTGAAGGCCTCTGCCGACCCTGCCCCGTCAGCCCCCAGCTTCCTCCCTGAGGCCAAGGCCTGGGGCAGTCTTTCCTGACATTGCCCTGGCGCCACCCTGGCAGCACCAAATACCCCATTTCTAGAAGAAGACCAATCCACATCCGTCTAGGCTCTTCTGGGGAACCCTGCTCTGCCAGGGGCCCGTGCACCCAGAAATCACTTTATGAAGACACCCAGAGGTCAAGCCTGTGGCTTCCGTCCCCTTGGCCCCTCTGGGCAGCACCTCTGCCTTCCAGCTTCTCTGGTTCCCCAGTCTGAGGCTTGGGCCCCTCTCTCTGCTTCTTCCTTCCTGGTCATGTTTCCCCAAGGGCTCCTAGGACAGAGAGACCCTCTAGGTCAGTCGGGGGAGTGCTGACTCTGCCGGCTCTCATCTCCTGCCTCAGCCCCTGGGGAGGATGGGAGGTGACTTCTCGACGGCTCCAGGGACAAGGACCTGGAGGGCTGGGCCTCCCTGAAGGCCCCGGGAGCCCTTCTGAGGTTGAGGCGCAGCCCCCCGCAGGGACTAACGAACCCTCAGGCCGCCCCATGCTCGGGACCCTGGGAGCAGCCCCTCTCCCCGTTGTCTGAGCGCTGGGAACCTGGGAACGCAGCCCTGCGCTCCAGGAGGCTTCCAGAGCCCCACTTCCTCCCTTGCCTCCCAGGGAGGTGAAGAGGTGGGGGCCCTAGGTGCAGGGAAATTTGCTGCGGGAAACTCAGCAAGAACATGAGGACCTGAAGTCAGGACTCAAAGCGCTGTCACCCACGCTGCGCTTTCCAGGAACTTTGCCTCTGCTCAGAGCCCGCGCCCCCAGACTTGGCCCGAGGATGCCCTGGAAGGTGCGGAGGGGCTGTGGGGCCACCCTGACTGTCTTTCTTCAGCCAATCCCCACTCCTCTCCTTCAGCTGCCGGCCTCCCTGGTGAGGGCTGTTCAGGGTCCAGAAAGTCTCTAGGGACTGCAGTGAGCGACCCCGTGCAGGTCTAGGGGCCTGCTTTGGGTGGGAGGGCAGCAGGAGCCCCTGCCCATCCCAGTGGGGCCAGGTCCCCCTGATGTCTCGGGAAAAGTAGAAATAAAGTTGGGAACTTGCTCCAGGAGTCTGGTGCTGGGCTGTGCTGACTACCTCATACCCGGTGCCTTGACCTCCCCTGACTGCCCTGGGAGGGGCCTTCTAGGCACTGAGACCCACATTTCAGAGTCAGGAACAGACTCGGGGAAGCAAACTGGTGTGCCCAAGGAAATAGGACTGAGCAGCAGGGCTGAGACGCGCCCTCTGCCGTCCTCTTCACTGTGTCGGGGGGCCTGGAGCCTCTGCCCTCAGTCTATCTGCGGCTTCAGTCTTGAGTCAAGGATTTTCCGAGACTGCGCAAGGGCCTGAGTTCAGGTGTGAATGTCAGGGAAGGACTGTGGTGTGGAGATGCTGTCCCTTGTCTTGCTTCCAGACCTGGGAGGTGGGGTGCCACAGTTTACAGTAGAGAAGTAGGGCTCTGGCCATGATCCTAGCAGGGTGACCGCTCCCCTGGAAGATTCCCAAGAAAAGACTTTGGGCCAACCCTAGGCTAGAGATGGTACGTGTGCCTGTTTATCAGCATGGCTGCCTCATGACCTGTGGGTCTCTGAGTAGTGAGCCAGGCCGCTGACACCAGGCTGGGATTTTCCGATGGCCACTGTGGGTCAGAGGAGGTGATGTGCTCTGCACTGCGAGACCCGCCCAGCTCGCAGAGGCTGCTGTCATGAGCCTCCATCAACAGGCGGCTTTTGATCTTGGATGCTGGGTTCTCTGTACAGGGCGGTGGGGCTGGTTGATCCTGATGCCTCACGGGGAAGACTGCTTACTCTCTTTTGGTGGTGATCAGGGACAAGGCTGTCCTTGTCCTGTCGTCCCCAAGAAGATGCCTGTCAGTAGAGTCCGGGCCCCAGGCCAGCTCTGGGCCCAGGCCTGTCCCCTGAGCCCCACACTGTCCTGATGATCCAGTCATGGTCAGGTCCCCGGAGCCCCAGCATGGAGGGTGTGACGTGTGTGGGACCTGGGGCGTCAACCAGGGCCCAGGGGGCTAGCCGCCACCTCTCACGGCCTGCGACTTATTCGCCAGTCCCCGACCACACAGCTCTGTGGGCTCATTCATCAGTCTATTCACTCACCCAACACACATCTGTTGTATTTGGGGGCCAGGCAGGCTCCGTTATAGGCACTGGGAATAATATAGGGAACAGGCAGGTTTTCTATTCTCACGGAGTTTATTTGGGGATGGGGAGAGGAATGGACAGTGAACAGGCAAATGAAGCATCTGGGGTTGATAAGTGATGGAAGAGGGAGCATTTGTGGATGGCATTTCACCTGAATGGCAGGACGCTGCTATCCTGGGGCCATCTGGGGAAAGAACAGCCAGTACAAAGGCCCTGAGGCAGGAAGGAGCAAGGTGTGTCAGGCCAGCGTGTGTGGAGAGAGGTGTGTGTGTGGGAGGTAAGGAGGAGGCAGGCAAGGGCCTGCTCAGTCATGGAGGGATGGTTTATTCCAAGAGCAACAGGGGCCCCTGCTGGGAGTTTCTAAGGAGAGGTGTGACAAGACCTGATCTAAAATTTTAAAAAGTCATTCAGAGGCTTCTCTGGTGTCTCAGTGGTAAAGAATCCACCTGCCAACACAGGAGACACAGGTTCGATCCCTGGTCTGGGAAGATCCCACAAGCCGCGGAGCAGCTAAGCGTGTGCGCCACAGCTAAGCCGTGCTCCACAGCAAGAGAAGCCGCTGCAGTGAGAAGCCCGAGCTCCGCAACTAGAGAAAGCCCACATGCAACAGCGGAGACTCAGAGCAGCCCCAAATAGACAAAATTATATTAAAAAAGTTATTCTGGGTGTGCCTTGAAAAGCGAGTTGGAATCAGGCAGAACAGCTGGTAGCCCCTGCAGCCGCGCGAGCGAGAGTGACGGGATGATGGGAAAGGGCGAAAGTGGGTGCTCTGGAGTGCGTTTTGGAGGTTGAAATAACCACACCTGCCGTTGGATGAGCAGGGGATGAAGTCATCTCAGCCTTGAGAACTGAGGGGAGAGAGTTCAGGGGAAATAGGTGTTTTAAGTCGGGGGCTGTGCTGTGCTTAGTCATTCAGTCGTGTCTTTGCAACCCTGTGGATTGTAGCCCTCCAGGCTCCTCTGTCCATGAAATTCTTCAGGCAAGAAATACTGGAATGGGTTGCCATGCCCTCCTCCTGGGGATCTTCCCAACCCAGGGATTGAACCCAGGTCTCCCGCATTGCAGGTGGATTCTTTACCAGCTGAGCCACCAGGTAAGTTGGGGGCTCCTGGATGTCAAATGGGTGGGTCAGGAAGTGCGTGGGCTGAGTGAGCCTAAAGTTCAGGGCAGGGGACGTACTTTGGAGAGTGATTAGCATCCGGGTGAAATTCCCCAAGAAGAGTTCAGGCGCAGAAGGAAAGGATCCCAGGACTGAACCAGTGCTGAATCGCTCCCTGCAGTTTCTCAGTCTTGGTCCTGCAGCATTTTCTGACTGATGAGTCTTCGCTGGGGAGAGGGGGCTGGGCTGGACCTTGTGTGGTGTTTTGATAGCATATTTGGCCACTACCCGCTAGAAGCCAGTAGCAACCTCCTGCCTCCTGTGGTGAGTCAAAAATGTCTCCAGACGTTGCCCAACATCCCTGGGAAGGGGCAAAAACCAGTCTTAGTGGGAATCTCTGATTTGGGGTTTGGGAAAGGGAAAGGAAGCTGAGGAGGAGTGGCCTGTTAGGAGGGAGCAGGGCCTGTGGAGTGGCCCCGGGGAAGGGTCTGTCGTATAAAATGAGGCTGAGAAACTGCCTGGGACCAGGACACAGACGCGAGCCTGGCCCTTGGCGATGCGGAGGCATGAGTGACGCCCAGGGGTGGGCTCAGTGGAGGGCGAAGGGAGAAGCTGAGGGGCTAGAGACAGGGACCAGGCAGACAAGAATATGGAGGCTGCAGGGGCTTCCCAGATGATCCTGTGGTGAAGAACCCGCCTGCCAATGCAGGAGGGGTAAGGGACGCGGGTTCAATCCCTGGGTCAGGAAGATCCCCTGGAGGAGGGCATGGCAACCCACTCTGGTATTCTTGCCTGGAGAATCCATCCTACGGACAGAGGGGCCTGGTGGGCTACAGTCCATGGGGTCGCAAAAGAGTTGGACACGACCAAAGTGACTTAGCACACACATGCATGCACACAGACGGTGTGGAGGGCTTCCTAAAAGTGCAGGGAGTGACAGCTGGTGAAGGGATAATCAACAGAGCAGAGCCCCAGGGGACACAAGAGGACTCGAGGTCCAGGGTGTATGCAGAGGACCTGCCCCAAGAGCCGAGACGCGGCTTGGAGGCAGGTGTGCGGGGAATGCGTGCCTGTGGGTTGGCTTCCCTTTTCTCTTAAGTAGAAGGCAAAGCCACAGCTTGCGAGGAGGGCGCAGGCAGGAAGAGGAGCAGGAGACAGACGCCGACTCTGAGGCGTGGGGAAGTGAGCACACTGGGAACATCTGGAGATCTGTGGTCACGAATCTAAAGCGAAGCCAGCCAACAATTGAGCACTTTGCTCTGGAAAAAGCAGCCGCTTGGTCAAAGGCAGGGTGGATGGTTTAGGTTTGACCAGGGTTGGGGTTTTGTCGGGTGAGGTATGATGGGGGGAGAGAGGATGGCCGACTGACATCACAGAGGGCACGCTCAGGGGTCTGGGGAGGTGGGGAGGCTGGGTGGTACAGGGTGGTCTGGGGGCAAGGTCCCTGGGGATTTGAGAGGCTGGGGCTTCTGGGGAAAGCTGGGGGTGGGTGCAGCCTGGCTGGGGATCGTCCCCATGGGCTCTCGGGGAAGGAAGTGCAGCAGCTTGAGCTGCTGGCGTCCTGGCCCAGGAGACAGTGGGGCCAGTCTTGCCTTTCAGACCTGGAGAAGTGGTTCCAGGGCTTTCAGCTAACACGGTGCATCTCCTGCTGTCCTCTCACGGCCAGGATAGGACAACTGTCTCCCCTTTCTTGGAAAAGATGCTACTAGGTCACCTTTCCACCATGGCCCCTCTTTTCAAGGACATCCCTGGGGGTTCCTTCATTTGGGCACCACCTGTCTGAAAAAAGCTTATGTGTATTTCATCTGCTGAGGCCTACTGCCATTACCCTTCACTTTTCAACAATCTGGGCCAGGTACTGAGGACCGAGGAGGGATGTCTGCTCTGATGAAAGAGGTGGTACAACAGGCCCTCAGACCCCATTGTGGTATAGCCTCTGGACGTGAGAGTGGCACCAAGGGAGGAGAGGTGGTGAGGGGTGAACTCCTTGAGAAGAGAGTAGGGCTCCGCCAAGCACAGAAAGAAAGGTGAGGAGGGTGTTTCTGGCAGAGGAAACAGTCCTGGAAAGGACTGGCGATGCGGGCGCTCAGGGCGCATCCAGGGACCAGTATGTAGCCTGGTGTGGGACAGAAGGTGGACCAGAGCCTGTCTCTGCCTCGGCCTCCCCCTCACACGTGGCTGGGAGTAACAGCAGCAGCTACTGCTGGCTGGCTGCAGGTCTGGGACTGAGCTCTGCCAGCCCTGGTGGAGCAGGATGATACTGGTAGGTCAGAGCTAGTTTGGGAAGGGCGGGAGGAAGCCCTACTGCGGCCCGAGGCTCTGATTCACAAAGGGCTCAGCAGAGCAGGTAGCTGGGGAAGGGGTGTGTGTAGGGGAGAAAGAGATGGCAGAGAGCAGCAGGGAGTTGAGTTATGTAACAGCCCCCACTACCCCGAGAGCCAGCTGCTGGTCTTGGGGCTGGGTGGGGCTGGGGGACGGCAGCGGGTGACACAGAGCCTGGGTGTTGGCTGAGCCTCGTGGGTTCCTGTGGGTTCTTTCTGGCTGTCCTCAACCAAGGGTGGTACCCAGCAGGGCCCAGGGATAGGTGGATGTGGAGCTGCCTCTACAGGGAAGGCCCAGCTGAGAATCAGCATGCAGAGGGTGGGGCAGGATGGGATTGAGGAGCCCTGGCCTCAGTTCTGCAGAGTCCTGGAGGCGTGGCCTTTCAAGGAAAACAGGCCAGCAGACAAAAAGCTGCTATGAGTTGCAGTGTCTGGGAAGATACCTACTGGCCTCCCAGCCTGACAGTGGTTGGAGAGGATGAGAAGTGGTCCTTCCCAAAGCCTATTTGGGTCACCAGAGTGCCCAGATTCCCTGCCGTGGGACAGAGAGCATGGGGCAGGGACCAGGGGGATAGGCAGGAATTTGCTCAAGTGGCTGATTCCCAGGCTCCAATGGCTACCTGTCTGTCTTTCCTCAGCGAAGGGTCTGATGACACCTCCCCATCCCTGGTGACCCTGGGGTGGAAGCCCAGCAAGTGGAAGGATGCATTCACGACACCTGTCTTTGGAGGGAACCAGGGAGGCTGGCTGCCTCTCCAACCGAGCCTAGGTAGCACCTTCCCCACCAGGCTGTGGGCACTCACATCTAACAGAGGGGCTGGCAGGAGGCAGGGAGAGCCCAGGATCAAGGGAGAGCCCCCTCAGTCCTGCCCTGTGTTGGGGGCTAGGGGCGGGTACCACCTCTTCTGAACCTGGCTGGGGGTGAGACACTGGGGCACCTTGTCATGAAGATGGAGCAGGCATGTTGGATCAAGGCCGTGTCGTAGGAGGAGCCCTACTTTCAGAAGCAGATTGATGCTTATTTATAGGGAGGATGCCTCGTATGGCTATGGGCTAGATATATGAGGGCTGGGTCTAGGCTGGGGTTATAGCATTAAAGGCTCTGGAAACAGTGAAAAAATGCCCTTGAAGCTCCCCAGGCTGGCACTGCAATGGCCACAGGGAGTGTGGGTAGGAGGAGAGTACATGGGGAGTCCTTGTCCTTTGAAGCACTTTGAGGCCAGAAGGCAGTCAGGGTGGGGTATGTGCTTAATCAGGCTTCCCTGGTGGCTCAGATGGTGAAGAATCTGCCTGCAATGCAGGAGACCTGTGTTCGATCCCTGGGTCGGGAAGATCCTCTGGAAAAGGGAATGGCGATCCATTCCAGTCTTGCCTGGGAAATCCCATGGACAGAGGAGCCTGGCAGGCTACAGCCCATGGGGTCACAGAGTCAGACTGGACTGAGTGTGCTTAATTGGAAGTTTCTTCTTACCCCAGATGTACTTTCCAGGGCCACTTCAAGAGGGGTGTGCAGCATGCATGGGGCGGGCGCCATCAGCAAGATTGGAGCAGGGAGGGGGTCACTGCACAGCTCTTCCCTTGCAAGCTGCCCCCAAAACCTACATTTTCTCTGAATTGAAAGTTACTTGCTCAGTCAAGTCTGACTCTTTGCACCCTCATGGACTGTAGCCCACCAGTTCCTCTGTCCATAGAATTCTCCAGGCAAGAACACTGGAGTGGGTTGCCATGCCCTCCTGCAGGGGATCTTTCTGACCCGGAGATGGAACCCTGGGTCTTCTGCATTGCAGGCAGATTCTCTACTGTCTGAGAAATTGTGTCAAAAGACCCTGCCTTTGACTAGATCTCCTCGCTCTGCACCAGGCGACATCCTCTTCCTACTGGTCAAGAGTTTGCAACTGCCCGACACCGCCCGCCCCCCTCAACCCCCTTTCCCCGCCCAGTCTCAGGTGTTGCCGAGACTTGAGTCCAAGGCCAGGTTTTTCTTACCTCTTTGCCCTTAATAGGGGAAACTGAGGCATCTGCAGGAGAAACAGGAAAGCTGAAGTCGGCAATCCCAGGCTCTGAGCACTTGCTTGACCCTCGGCTTGGGAGCCTTCTCAGCGACCCCAAGACGCTGTGAGGGTTCGGGTCCCCGGTGGCCGAGGACAAGCTCGCAGGCGGGCGGCGGCAGGGGGCGCTCGCTACCTTGTCACGCGCTCCTCCTCGGGGTCCTCAGGCCCGACGGAGTCCAGTCGGGGCGGGAAAGCATTTGGGGAAGGGTCTGCCCGCTCGCCTCACGCCCTCCGCTCGGCTTCTGGCCTGTCGGGCTCCGGGGAGCGCGTGTGGTTTATGATGCTCCAGAACCCCGACACACCCACCCACCCTCTCCTTGGGGCTCTTGGGCAGCGGGAAGGGGAGATCTACTTGCGGCCACCCCCCCAGACCGGAGGGGTCGGCCCTAGCCGCGCAATCCGCAGGAGACACATCCAGCCTCGTGCCCGCGGACCTTCCAGCGCCGCGTCCCGGCTCCTTTGGTGCACCGACCCTTCCACTTCTGCCAGCATCCTTCCCTCGGTCCGGAAGATCCCAGACGCCGGGCCTCTCTGACCTGCCGCAGAGTGGAGGCTGGGAGGAAAAGGGTAGGGGCGCCAGAGAGGAGGCCAGGGGCGCGGGGAGGCTGCGGCCCGCGCGCCCCCCAGCGAGGCGCACCTTCCACCCACCCTGGGTCCCCCTCCCACCCCCCGCCCCGCCTCCCTTCCTCCTCCCGCTCCCGCCTCCAGTCTCCTCCCTCCTCCAGCCGCGCTTGCTCTCCTCCCCACTCCCCGGCCTCGGCGTGCTGCCTGCAGGCGCGGCTCCGGGTTACAGGAGCTCCGGGAGCGGATCTGCCTCCGCGCCTCCTCCGAACCGGCTGCGCACCCCCTGCCCGGCTGGCCGGGCCCCGCGCCCCAGCGTGAGTCCAGCAGCCTCCCCGCGTCAGGGCGCAACTTTCCCCTGGTTCCCGGCGGGGCGGGGACCTCAGAGGGACAACTTGGTAAACTTCTCTGGGGCGGACGGCAGGGGCGCCGGACGCCGGTACACCGGGATGTAGGAGGGCCGTGGCCGGCCCCGGGGCGTCCCCCGACCCCTTTCGGCCTGGCCATGGGGCTCCAGCGCCTTTAGCACCGCCAGGGGGGCGACCCCTCGTCCAGCCGACCTGGGTGGGACAGCGCCGTCGCCGGCTGTGCGCGCGCTGGGGCGAGCAGCGCCCGCTGTGGCCGCGTCCGGCCCCGCCATGGACCACCAGGAGCCCTACTCGGTGCAGGCCACTGCGGCCATCGCGGCGGTCATCACCTTCCTCATCCTCTTCACCATCTTCGGCAACGCGCTGGTCATCTTGGCTGTGCTGACCAGCCGCTCGCTGCGCGCCCCGCAGAACCTGTTCCTAGTGTCGCTGGCCGCCGCCGACATCCTGGTAGCCACGCTCATCATCCCTTTCTCGCTGGCCAACGAGTTGCTGGGCTACTGGTACTTCTGGCGCACCTGGTGCGAGGTGTACCTGGCGCTCGACGTGCTCTTCTGCACCTCCTCCATCGTGCACCTGTGTGCCATCAGCCTGGACCGCTACTGGGCGGTGAGCCGGGCCCTGGAGTACAACTCCAAGCGCACCCCGCGCCGCATCAAGTTCATCATCCTCATCGTATGGCTCATCGCAGCGGTTATCTCGCTGCCGCCCCTCATCTACAAGGGCGACCAGGGTCCCCAGCCCCTGGCCCGCCCTCAGTGCAAGCTCAACCAAGAGGCCTGGTACATTCTTGCCTCCAGCATTGGATCTTTCTTTGCACCCTGCCTTATCATGATCCTGGTCTACCTGCGCATCTACCTGATTGCCAAGCGCAGCCACTGCAGAGGCCCCAGGGCCAAAGGGGGGCGTGGGGAGAGGGAGTCTAAGCAGCCACACCCTGCCCCTGGGGAAGTTTCAGACTCAGCCAAACTGCCAACCTTGGCCTCTCAACTGGCCACTCCTGGAGAGGCCAACGGATGCTCCCAACCTCGCCCAGGGGAGAAGGGTGACGGGGAGACCCCTGAAGCCCCTGGCACTCCTGCCTTGCCACCCAGCTGGCCTGCCATCCCCAAGTCAGGCCAGGGTCAGAAGGAAGGGGTCTGTGGTTCATCTCCGGAGGAGGAGGCAGAAGAGGAGGAAGAAGAGGGTTGTGAGCCGCAGGCCTTGCCGGCGTCTCCTGCCTCAGCTTGCAGCCCGCCCCTGCAGCAGCCACAGGGCTCCCGGGTGCTGGCAACCCTGCGTGGCCAGGTGCTCCTGGGCAGGGGCACAGGCACCGCGGGGGCGCAGTGGTGGCGGCGGCGGACGCAGCTGAGCCGAGAGAAGAGGTTCACCTTCGTGCTGGCTGTGGTCATCGGCGTCTTCGTGCTCTGCTGGTTCCCCTTCTTCTTCAGCTACAGCCTGGGTGCCATCTGCCCGCAGCACTGCAAGGTGCCCCACGGCCTCTTCCAGTTCTTCTTTTGGATCGGCTACTGCAATAGCTCGCTGAACCCCGTCATCTACACTGTCTTCAACCAGGACTTTCGCCGTGCCTTCCGGAGGATCCTGTGCCGAGAGTGGACCCAGACAGCCTGGTGAGCCCGCCAGCCTGCTGCCTGTGTGGGGTGGTGCCAGGTGGTGCCCGGGTCACCCTGCTTCACCCTGTCTTAGGTGGCCACCTCCCTGGGCTTTCTGGTCCCTTCCCGGTCCTGAAGCCTCATCCTGGGGACCCCCTGGGAGGGTCAGGGGGTCTATCTGAAGGCTCCCCTTGCAGGCTACAGTCCATGGCGTCAAGATGAGTCGGACACGACTGAGCGACTAACCCATACACACACACACACACACACACACACACACTTGCTGGCTTGGCTGTGGGGGGCCATCTTCTCCACCCACTGCCTGTACAAGGGCAGATGGACGAGGCTTGGCCCATCCTGAACGTAGCTGAATGTTCTGGGCTCCCCTCCCAGAACCAGAGACCCCTGCCAACCACTGGTGGGCTTCCCTCCCCTGAGAATCCCGTGTCTTCTGGTTGACCACTTGCGGTGTTTTCTTTTTTTCTCTTCTTCCCCTGGAAAACAGCAGGAAGCCAGCCTTCCACTTTTTCCGGGAGGGCCTGCTGCGGAGGAAGCCGCAGAACTGACGACAGGCACCCACGTTGGGTGCGCAGGTCCCGATGAGGCCCTGGGTGGGGGTGTACGGGCTGGCACTGTCTCTGGGCCCTTCTTCGCCTTCGTCCTGCTTTTGGGTTTGTAACTCCTTTAAAGACCAGAGTCTCGGATCGTTTTCCTCACTCGGCGCCCCTCTGGAAGGCAGGTGGGTGTGTGGGTGCCTCGGTGGGGTGGGCTGGAGGCCTGGCCTCCTCCTCGACGGGAGGGCCCTGATCACTAGCGTTCACCCCCTGCAAAAACTGGGGTGACAATAGCTTGCCGCCTACTTGCCGCCGGGAGATGAAAGGCATGGCTGAAAGCGTTGAGCTCCATGGGGGTAACGCATTAGAGAACCAGAAAATGTGATTATTCAGTGATACAAAAATCCCCCTTTTCTGTGTTTACCACTGCCTGTCTTCCTGTAGACTTTTGTTCTGTGCCTGGGGTGTGAATTCCTACCCCAAACTGGAAGTGGGGAGTGGCAGACAGAACCACAGTTTCAGTTCGAGGATTTCTTTGAGAATGTGTTCTTATGCCTGCAAAGATTTGAGTTATTATGCTGCATGACAACTTCCCAACATTTCACCTGCAACACCAAGAGGGTTTTCATTGGATTGGACCCCCCTCCCCCACAACGGGTGAGAAATCTTTTGTCATCAAGCTGGTGAATGTTTCCCCAAGATCTCTAAAGATACCCACTGCAAGGGAATGGGGTGAGATGAGAGTGTGTGACGGAGTGCTGGGGCTGGAGCAGGTGGGTAGGGGCCTGTGGACTCCTAGGGGGCTCCCACTGGAGTCCCCAGGCTGGGCTCCAAGCCCCACGTGGGCCCCTGTGATGCATAGCTGACCCTGCCCCTGGTGGGTACCGTCTGCCCATCTCAGACCCAGCCATGTTGCTCCACCCCACTGCGGGGGCTCCAGGGGCCTCTCCCTCTTGGTCTCTCCCATCCCTCCTGGAACAACTGGGAGCACTGGGAAGATGTTTCCCAGCCTTCCCCATGGGTATGCGTGGCTTCACCATTAAGCCAGTGAGCATCTTATCTTGGCGGCTGGGCTGAGCAGCACAGGCACTGATGGGCCTGGCTGGATCTGGAGGGATGTTGGGGGAATTTTCTGGGGTGGAGAGAACGGAGGGGACCAGAGTCGCTCCTGGGGCAGGAGGCCATCCAGCTCATTCCCTGGTCTCAGCGTGAGGCTGGGCCTGGCCTGGGGGCAGGGCCAGGGAGGCTGGGCCTGGGAGGGGCTGACTTGTGTCGTCTGCTGACTAGGCTCACGTGTGCGCCCGCGGGACCACTGCTGATGTTGCAGGTGTCCCCTTGTGATATGCAGGGTTTTATTTTTTTTAAAGTCTGAGCTATTTTATCAATAAAGGATATTTTGTAATAAGCAAGCTGTGTCCTCATTGCCCAAAGACGACCGATAGTAGTTATTTCTCAGCTACCTGTGTAGCAGATTCCGGCACAGGGGCCCTCCCAGGGCCAGTTGCCTTTTCCACCTCTGGGTGTGGCTGGCTGGTCCCCACCCACCTGCCTGAGTTTGTCCACTCAGCTTCCCTTATTCATCATTACAAGTCAGTGGGGGTGAGAGTCGCCAGGGGAGTTTGAGACTGGCTGCCTGGGAAGGAAGGGAGGGAAGGCTTCCAGAGGAGGTGACCTTTGGGCAGGGCCTTGGGTGAAGAGCAGGAGTACACCAAGAAGGAAGACAGGAGGGTGTTTGGGGCAGGAGACCAGCACATGGGGGCTGACACCACCCACACAGAATGGGAGGAACACGGGGAGGGAGGGAGGGAAAGAAGGTCACTCAAAGGAAGGTTTGAAGCTGCTGCCTTCACCCTATGCCTAAGGAAAGACTGAAGGCAAAAGGAGAAGAGGGTGGCAGGGGATGAGATTGGATGGCATCACCGACTCAATGGACATGAATTTAAGCAAACTGGGGCACAGTGAAAGACAGGGAAGCCTGGCGTGCTACAGTCCATGGGGTCACAAAGAGTTGGACACGACTTAGAGACTGAACAATATCAATGACTTCAGTGAGGGGCAGGAGATTGGGATGGATCTGCTTTATGTCAGGCTGTCTGGCATGAGGATTCAGAACTGGAAGGCCTGCAGGTGGTTCCTGTCAGTCTCCCCACTTTCCAGGTGAAGCATCTGAGGCCCCAAGTTACCCCATGAGTTGGGTCAGGAGCTGAGTCCAGCAGGCTTCCTGTTGCCTCAGAGAAGGCAGTCTCTGGGGCCCGAACTAGGTGGGCCAGGTTCTGTTGGCAGGGGAGGCCAGGAAGCAGGCTGGTTGTATTAATAGTAGCAGTTGGCAGAGGGCAGGGGTAGGACTGATACCAGTGGCAGACCCCAGGGAAGGATGAGGCCTGGTAGGGGAGGACCCAGATCTGCTGGGGGGAGGCCACGCCCACCACAACCAAGCTTTCACACTTCAGTGGGACCGTGGCTTCTGCCGGCGGAGGAGGGGCAACCACCCAAGACTAATGCATTCACATCACTGGTGGGCTTGGGAAATGGGGCTTCAAGGGAGACTTTACAAGGAAGCCACACCCTGCCTTGAGGAACTCCCATCACCTCACACCAGCCTGTATACTCACCCCTAAAAGCCTCAGCCAGATGACGGCAGATCAAGGTAGCTCATGTTTGCACATGCTAAGTTGCTTTAATTATGTCTGACTCTGTGTGACCCTATGGACTGTAGCCCACTAGGCTCCTCTGTCCACGGAATTCTCCAGGCCAGAATACTGAAGTGGGTTGCCAGTCCCTCCTCCAGGGGATCTTCCCAACCCAGGGATCAAAGTTGCGTCTATTATGTCTCCTGGATTGGAAGGCGGGCTCTTCACCACGAGTGCCACAAGGTAGCTCTCCTCTTCCCATTTACTGAGCTCACGGCTTCTGTGGTGTCTTTGTCTGATTAACTCGTTTCATCCTTATGCTCATCCTATAAGGTAAGTATCAGCCCATCTTATTCTGGGGAAACTGAGTCTTAGAAAGCTAAGATGGCTTGCCTGAGGTCATCCAGGCCCAAGCTCTTTCTGCTGGACCACACTGTTCCTTGCTGTTCTGGAAGAAGCTCTCCCGGCCTAGTCTCTGGAAACAATAGCAGAAAAAGACCCCTGCTAGAGCCTGACTGCTGGCAGTCCAATTTGGATATATTATCTTGTTTAATCCTCATAGCGTAGCTGGGTGTGGCCATTTTACAGGAGAGGAAACTGGGACTCAAGGTCACCCAGCTGCTGCTGGGGGTCAGGGGATGCTGAGGCTGCATCTGGCTCGATTCAGTTAGTGGTGGTGCTGTGATCCACTGCTCATGTCTGTCGCTGCCAGGGAATGGGTGAGTGATAGTGTGTGTCACAGCTTTTCTGTTCCTGACAGCTCAGTGCAATCCCTGGATTTTGTTAAAGAAGAGATGGAAGCCCAGAGAGAGAGAGATGACTGGGTTGGAGCCTTCACCCTCATCCCCCAGCACCATAGTCACACAGCGGGAGAGCCAGGCATTGGACCCAGGCAGTCTGACTCTGAGCCCACCACACCACAGCTTCGTACTGAAGGGATTGCATCCAGACACAAGGAATAAAAGGTCCACATCCAGGACACGTCTGCTGACAGTCCTCTGTCTGACAGGTCCTGTGCTAGGCTTGTGCAGCTGGAGCTGGATCCCAGGACCCCTGGCTCCCACCCTGGCCCTCTCCTCCTCTCATACCCTGTTCCTGCTGTTCTGTGTGAGCAGCACCTACTTTTGATTTCACCCTGAGCCCTCAGATTTCATCTGAGGGCTAGTGGCTCAATGAGCTGAGCTCAGACCAGCAGAGATATGGGGGTGGGGTGCAGCCCTTCTCCTCCCAGGAGCACTCTCGGTGAATGGCCTGGAGGTGAGGGAGGGGACAGCAGGCAAGCGGGTGAGCCATCTTGGCCAGGCACTTCCACCTTCTGGAAGCCCCTTCCCTTAAGATGTCCCTGGGACTCCTCCCTTGGTGGTCCAGTGGTTAAGACGCCGCACTCCCAATGCAGGGGTCCAGGTTCCAGCACTGGACAGGGACCCATGTGCTGCAACTCAGAGTTTGCATGCTGCAACCAAAGACCCTGCATGCCTCGACAAAGATCAAAGATATCACTGCAACTAAGACGTAGTGCAGCCAAATAAATAAATTAAGAAAAAATTTCTCTGACCAGAGGGAAGCACGGACAGAGAAGACAGAAAAGACACAGTGTGGGGAGGGCTCAGGAAGACCCTTCCCCTCATCTGCATCCACTCTGTGGGAATCTGGGTCCTTAGGCCACAAGGAATAACCTTGAAACAGAGTTTAGACACAGCCCCTGCCTCAGGCCAGCTACTGAGAAATCCAGGGTGTTGGGAATTCCTCATTGGAGCATTGTTGCAGGAAGCACTTCAGATCCACCAGCTTAGAAGGTACCCATGGCAGGAGGGCGTGCTGCCCTGCCAGCAAGACTGTAGGTGGAGGGAGGCTCATGCTCCATCAGGCCTTTGCCCCTCCCCATCCTCCGTCTGATCTCCATCTTGTGTGTTTTGGAGGAGGGGGTGGGTCTTCCGGGAAGGGGACATGCGACCTGCTAATGAGGTTGCTGCCGCCTCAGGAGGCATCTGCCCAGCTGGGGTGGACACCAGGCCCTTTCATGTCCCCTGTGCAGGCTGGGAGTTCTGCACAGAGGGTCTGGTTGCTGTGGGATTTCCACTCCAGCGAAAATCCCAGGGAGGAGGTGGTACAGAGGCCAGGGTCATATCTGCTTCTGCTGTCATCTCTCCATCTGTTCCCGGGCAGGGCTGGGTCCCTCTCGGGGCCTTGATGAACCTGTTTGCCCATGAGGGATCACCCCTAGCTTGAGGATTCACCTCTGCCCCACTCCCACCCCAGCTCCCAGGAAAGTCCAGACATAGAGATTCCTGGAGTTAAACAGTTGCTCTTAGAGTCGACATCCTGGGCAGATTAGGACTGTTTTCCTCATCTTTGTACCTCAGTGCAGATGCAGACCGGGTCTGGAATCAGTTTACGGCCCTCTGAGGTGAGAAGAATAGTGACTGCTGTGAGTCATTAGGGCCAGTGCCTGACACATGTCATCTGAGATTGGAGAGATTGACGTACCCATTTTACAGCTGAGGAAACTGAGGCCAAGGAAGGTTGAAGACCTTTGAGATCACCCAGAGCAGGACACAAATCCACCCAATCTAACCTCAACTGTGGCGCTCACTGGCCTAGTGCCCACCTCCTCAAGACCGGGGGGCATACCCTGCAGCCCCCAGCCCAGCAAAGCCCCTGCCTTGTGTAAGTTGGAGGGTCTCACCAGCAGAGACCCCCATAGCTTTGGGGGGAGCCTCCCTGCTGCTGGCACTGGGCAGGGAGTGGGAGGTCGCCACCCTTCCAGGCTCTGCTGGCTGTTGGCAGGGGAGCAGGGAGCACTCAGCTAAAATTAGATTCTTCGAGCTCCCGCATCCGCTCCTTCTTCCGTCCGGCAGTGGCGTGTGGGGATGGTGGTTGTCAGAAGGCCAGGGCTTGAGGAGTCTTGGATGTCAGCTTGCACCCTCCCCAGGGCTCACTGCCTCTGATCTTCTCACACCCTCACCTGGCCTTTGGCCAAAGGCTCTTGCCCTTGGCTTGACCTTGTGACAGATTATTGATAACAGTGATCTCAAAGGGAGAGGCACACCCCTGGTGATATCCACCCTCTACCCCCAGGGATCTACCCTGCTCCTTCCTCTCTCCCCCCTCTTTTCCCTTCTCTGGCTCTTTCCCACTTCCGGGCCCTCAGGGGTTTTCTCCACCTTCTCTCAGTCTCCCCTCTGTCTGCTGCTGACCCTCTGACTGCCTTTGTGGATGGGCCTGGCTCTTCCTGGGGCTCACCGGCTCCATGGACCATCATGATGGCAAGGGGACCAGAATGCACTGGGGACCAAAAACAGAGCCTCCCTCCCTGGCGAGTTGGAGCTATTTCTGGCTATTTCTGCAGCCCTCTGGGGCCCCTGGGCTCCCCCGCAGGCAGGGGAGGTGCTGGGCTCCAACCAAGTGTGCAAAGGTCCTGACCTCTTGAGTTCCCTGGGGAGGGGCATGCCCCTTCTGGAGTCAGGCAGGGTTGGGGAGTGGGCGGGTGGGGGGTGGGGGGAACTCTCCATCTTAGCGCAGCCAGGGTTCAGATGCAATGCCAGTACCTCCAAATGGCAGGGGACCTGGGCTGCTTCCAGAGGGAAAAGGGCTGGGCCACACAGGCTGTGGGGAGCCCGGTTGTCCCTGAGTCGTCCCTGTTCCCACCCAGCCCAGCTGCAGCTGGGAGGGAGGGAGCGTGGGAGGCTGGCTGATCCTGCCACTTGGAGTCCCTGGACACTCGGGCCGGCGAGGGTTAAAGCCGGCCCTCCCTGTCCCAGGCAGGAGGAGGGTGGGCGGGGTAGTCACAGACAGCAGGCTCCCTGGGCGCCCCTTGTCTTCCGCTGCTCATGGGACAAGGCTGTCCGAGCCGCAAATCCCAGCTATGGCCTCTCCTCCCCCTGCTGGAGTTAAGGTGGGCACAGGGCTGGCAGCCCTCAGAAGGATTTCCTTGGCTGGTTTGGAGGCACCGGCCAGGGTCCAGAAGCTTGTCCCAGCCAGGCTGCCAAATGGCTGTGTGACATTGGGCAAATCCCTTCACCTCTCTGGGCTTCAAATGCCTCATCGTCTGGTGGAGTCAGACTAGAGCATGGTTCAGATGATGCCCTGGGGCACGGGGCACAGAGAGGAGAGGGGACTGAGTCAGCGGCCTCCCGCCCCCACCTCACCCCTGTCTATCGTTCAGGAGCAGCCCCCCGCCCCACCCACCAGGCTTCCTCCTCTGCTGGCACTTAGGGCCACCATCTCCTCCCCAGCCGAGGCTCAAGTAATGACCCTCAGTCACTTCCCTGGCCTGCTTGTGACACCAATGTCCCAGGGAAATCTAGGTGGCATGAAGGGCCATCTTGAAGGATGCTCCCCCAAGGCAGGCTGGGGGCTGGTGGGACGAGGGAGGGGGTCAGGATGTGCCTGGGGGTGACAGCAGCAAGCCTGCGCTTGACATCGTGTCTAAAGTAAGGCTGGAAGGGGACTTGAGATGTGGGTTGGGGGTCACAGAGGAGGAAGTGAGCCCAGGTCCTCCAGGAGGGGTAGGCAAGGGAGGGGGCTCCTGGGGAAAACAGGCTCCCATGGGGTCATGGCCCAGAATGATGCGAGGACAAGATACGGTTCTTAAGTGACCCCTGCCATGGGCACACGTGCCTGCAGGCCTCCCGGGTGAGGGCGGGGACTCATCTTCCTTGATGCCCATTCCTCGCTTAACAGCACAGGGCAGCACGGAGACGGCACACAGAAACATTTGTTTTCCCAGTAATTTGGGACAGCCTTGGCCTCGGTCACCTAAGGCTGAGAACCCTGTGCTCCAGGAATGCATCTCTGATTGGATGTTTAATTTTTCTGCTTTGATTTGTTATGTTTTTCCCATAGTTTCCTAGAGAAATTCTCTTGGAAGATTCCATCCTGGGCTTGGCTGAGTTACAGGCAGAGAACTGTCCTGTGGAGCTGGGGAAGCACCGGGGCATCCTGGGAGGTGGTGGCAGGGTCCTGTCCCAGAGTGGGGACAAGCTAACGTGGCAGGGCAGAGAGGGCACAGGCAGGGAGAGGGTTGCCCGGGTGACCCCAGGGGCAGCAGGGCAGAAGGGGCACAGGCAGGGAGAGGGCCTGCCCGGGTGACCCCAGGGGCAGCAGGGCAGAGGAGGCACAGGCAGGGAGAGGGCCTCCCAGGTTATCCCAGGGCAGCACGAAAGCAGCTCTTGGATTTGCAGTCAAACCTGACTCCATCCTCTGCTGGTTATGTGGCCTCAGACAAAGTGTAAAACCTCTCTGAGCGTCAATTGCCTCATGTTTAAAGTGGGATTATGTTAACTTCCTTAAGACGGGAAGGTGTGTTGAGATGAAGATATGACACATAAAATGTCCTGATAGAGAGCAGGAGTGCAGAGTGGGCACTGTGAATGGCAGAGTCGTTATGATGACCCCTCTGGAAGCCCAGGTCTTCTCCGAGGTGAGCTGGCTGAAGCCGCTGTCCCCCAAGTGTGCCCCGACTCACTGTTCAGTGGCCTGATAGAAAGAGGGTGGACTCTGCCCTGGAAAATGGCCCTATCCTGCTCATGGAATCTCCTCTACCCACCTTCCCTCACCCCATGCTTCCATGAGCTTCTGCCAGGCTTTTTCTAGTGTGTAGCTGAGAGGGAAATGTTCTCAGGCAAATGTCAAATACACCACACCACACCTGTGCCTACAGCCTTACTACTATGCCCATGACAGACATTAGTAACAGAGACCCGCATTCTACGAGCTGAGGCTAAAGGGGGTGCCAGGAAGGCATAATCAAACGACTGCAGCTAATGTACAAGAGGAAACCTATTTGCCTCTCAGGTTTAAGGGGAGTCCTGGCCTTGTCCTCTGTAGGCATGGGGAAAGGGCTGCCAGCGTGACGTGAGGGGAGCCACTGGGATGAGAAAGGGAGCCGTCTTTGGAGACGTCTAGGGTCTTGGTACTGCTGGGGCAATCCGGGCACCCAGAGATCAGATGTCAGATCCCAGGAGGACCCCAGAGATTCTGAGAAAACTGCATTTTCTCAGTTTCCAGCAGAGGGGAGATCTGGGAGAAGATTTCCAGGATTGAGGCTAAACATCATGGTGGATTTGGGTGAGAATGGGGGTTTTCCTGGGCTTTCACACTTTTCTTTTTTGCTGTGCCATGTGGCTTGTGGGATCGAAGTTCCCCCACCAGGGATTGAATGGGGTCCCTCAGTGATGAAAGCTCAGAGTCCTAAGCACTGGACTTCCAGGGAATTCTCTGGGCTTCACACTTTGACCTGGGCTGGAGCAGAGCAGTAGCAGTAGGAAAGGGATGCTGGGGCCCCTTGGAGGTCTTATTCTGTCAGAAGTGTGCAAAGCGAGATAAGGATGGTTCAAGAGCCACCCAGTCCCCACAGCTGAATGGCCTGTTTTGCTGCTTGTGAGTTTGAGCACCTGGTTTGAGTAGACTTGTTGTCCCTCTGCTCCAGGAGAGGAGTTTGAGTTTCATTTCCCTTCACGGGTACAGTGCTCCATGGCAGCGGGGCCAGCCCAGCAGCCCCCATCCACCCATGAGCATTGTCACTCCTGCACCTACCCCGCCTCTTGCCCAACCAAGCACTTACCTCCCCTCCCTGCTGTGAGTTTTTCCCTCAGCACTTATCTCCAGCTATCATACTAGCTATTCAACCTACCTATCTGCTCCTTTAGCATCATTCCTTCCAAAGAAATCCCAGGACTGATCTCCTTTAGGATGGACTGGTTGAATCTCCTTGCAGTCCAAGGGACTCTCAAGACTCTTCTCCAACACCACAGTTCAAAAGCATCAATTCTTCGGTGCTCAGCCTTCTTCACAGTCCAACTCTCACATCCATACATGACCACAGGAAAAACCATAGCCTTGACTAGACGGACCTTTGTTGGCAAAGTAATGTCTCTGCTTTTGAATATGCTATCTAGGTTGGTCATAACTTTCTTTCCAAGGAGTAAGCATCTTTTAATTTCATGGCTGCAATTACCATCTGCAGTGATTTTGGAGCCCAGAAAAATAAAGTCTGACACTGTTTCCACTGTTTCCCCATCTATTTCCCATGAAGTGATGGGACCAGATGCCATGACCTTCATTTTCTGAATGTTGAGCTTTAAGCCAACTTTTTCACTCTCCGCTTTCACTTTCATCAAGAGGCTTTTGAGTTCCACTTCACTTTCTGCCATAAGGGTGGTGTCATCTGCATATCTGAGGTTACTGATATTTCTTCTGGCAATCTTGATTCCAGCTTGTGTTTCTTCCAGTCCAGCGTTTCTCATGATGTACTCTGCATAGAAGTTAAATAAACAGGATTACAATATACAGCCTTGACAAACTCCTTTTCCTATTTGGAACCAGTCTGTTGTTCCATGTCCAGTTCTAACTGTTGCTTCCTGACCTGCATACAGATTTCTCGAGAGGCAGATCAGGTGGTCTGGTATTCCCATCTCTTTCAGAATTTTCCACAGTTTATTATGATCCACACAGTCAAAGGCTTTGGCATAGTCAGTAAAGCAGAAATAGATGCTTTTCTGGAACTCTCTTGCTTTTTCCATGATCCAGCGGATGTTGGCAATTTGATCTCTGGTTCCTCTGCCTTTTCTAAAACCAGCTTGAACATCAGGAAGTTCACGGTTTACATATTGCTGAAGCCTGGCTTGGAGAATTTTGAGCATTACTTTAATAGCGTGTGAGATGAGTGCAATTGTGCGGTAGTTTGAGCAATCTTTGGCATTGCCTTTCTTTGGGATTGGAATGAAGACTGACCTTTTCCAGTCCTGTGGCCACTGCTGAGTTTTCCAAATTTGCTGGCATATTGAGTGCAGCACTTTCACAGCATCATCTTTCAGGATTTGGAATAGCTCAACTGGAATTCTATCACCTCCACTAGCTTTGTTCGTAATGATGCTTTCTAAGGCCCACTTGACTTCACATTCCAGGATGCCTGGCTCTAGGTCAGTGATCACACCATCGTGATTATCTGGGTCGTGAAGATCTTTTTGTACAGTTCTTCTGTGTATTCTTGCCATCTCTTCTTAATATCTTCTGCTTCTGTTAGGTCCAGTACTTTGGCCACCTCATGTGAAGAGTTGACTCACTGGAAAAGACTCTGATGCTGGGAGGGATTGGGGACAAGAGGAGAAGGGGACAACAGAGGATGAGATGGCTGGATGGCATCACTGACTCGATGGACATGAGTGTCAGTGAACTCCGGGAGTTGGTGATGGACAGGGAGGCCTGGCGTGCTGCGATTCATGGGGTCGCAAAGAGTCGGACACGACTGAGCGACTGATCTGATCTGATCTGATCTGCTCCTTACCATTGTCCTCTCCTGGATTGTAAGCTCTGAGAGGGGTGGGATATTCATCTGCTTTGTTCACTGTGCATCCCAGGACTGACAGTGCCTGGCAAAGAGCAAAAACACAAGGGATTGCAGTCAGCTGCCCCGACGCCAGTCCCTAGGGCACTAATGTGTCCCTGGGGGTGTGGTGAGGTGGAGAAAGTCACAGCTATTTGAACTCCTCCCAGGGAGGGAAGAATAGTAGGCAGATGTGGGCTGTTGGCCGAATCATCTTTGGGGAGCCCAGAGGGTGGGCTGTGAGTCCCCCCCCACTGCACAGCTTTAGCTTGGCAGAGTGGAGCGTGCAAGTTTCGGGTGGAAGGGAATTGGGGGATGATGGAGATGGGCAGTGGTGGCCCCTGTGATGTCAGTTGCCCCCACGCCCATCTTGGCTGCCGTCTCGGGATGGCTGGCTGGTCCGGGATAAGCCGGGAGGGCCCTGTGCTGAACCTGCCTGGACATCTGGGTCCCCTCCTGCCTTGCCCTTTCAGTGTGCCAAGCTCTGTGACTCGTTCAAAGGGCCACAGAGAGAGCCAACACTGACGAGGTAGTCCGAGCACAGGTTGGAAAAGAATTTCCAGACCCAGAGCATTTCAGAAGGGAGTGAGTTTATTAAAAACAAAGAGCAGAGATAAGGTGGGTGCTGAGAACACAGCTTGCCGACCTCTGACAGATCAGGGAGAGCAGATGAGACAGTGTTAGAACAGTGGGCCGGCTCAAGGGAGAGCCTAAGTTTTTCTTGTGCTGGTAACCGATTTCTATAGCCTCAAGGCAAAGAAAATGCTTACGGAATGGTAGTATTATGCGATTGGTTGGGACGCTATAGGATGAGTACCGGGGTGGGCATTTTTGCCTAATAGGGGGTGAGGAAGCTAGCTAGTGACAATCAGGGGGGCTTTTAGCAATGGTTACAAAGGGGCTCAGACAATTTCAGAGGTGACCTTGACTCTGAGGTCCCATCTGTGGCCTTGGGCTAGGATTCCACAAGCACCAGCCTGACCCCTGGTGCTGAGTTGTGCCCTGGTGGAGGAGGGGCTTCCAGCACAAAGTCACAGAGCGCTGAGGGATGGAGCTCAGCAGGGCTTGGGCTGGGTGAGGGCAGGAAGCTGGAGCAGGCCTTCTGGAGGTTACAGGCAGCAGAGGACTGGTGGCTGGAGTCTTAGGCGGGGAAAGGGTGGAGGGGAGGGCCGTGGGCCTTACTGTGGCTCGGGTGTGCTCTCCCCCACGTTCTGAGATGCCTTCTGGCCCCAGGCTGCCTCTCCCTAGGGGCAGGGGGCAGGGCAGCATGAGGTCTGGGGCCAACAGCCCTGCTCCAGAGGCAGCAGACTAAAAATAAATCGGGATGTCAGGGTCTCCTGGCTCCAGGAAGTGGGGAAGAGATGAGTGTCAGGAGGAGGAGGGGAGGGAGGAGGAAAGGGGCTGAGACACAGCCGCAGCTGTCAGCCTCCCATGAACTGGCTTGTTTATTTTCTTCTCTGGTCCAGAGTCTCTCAAGCCACAGCTCCCTCCCAGGTTCTGGGTGAGGGGCACTGGTCTCTGCAGACCTGTGGGTGTCCCCCGACCCCTGGTTACTAGCCCAGCATCTCATTTCCCATGCATTCCTTTGAGACCCTGTCACTGGAGACTCTAGTGGTAAAGAACCTACCTGCCAAAGCAGGAGACATATGAGAACGGGGGTTCGATCCCTGAGTTGGAAAGATCCCCTGGAGGAGGGCATGGTAACCCACTCCAGTGTTCTTGCCTGGAGAATCCCATGGACAGAGGAGCCTGCTGGGCCACAGTCCATAGGGTCACAAAGAGTCAGACACGCCTCAAATGACTTGGCATGCAAGCATGCAGTGGAGAACAGGAGTTGGGACCATGCAGTTGAAGGAGAAGGGGACCAGGTTACCAAGCCCTTGTTTGGAGGAAGAGCATGATCCCTGGAGCATTAGTCTCTTCTCTGCCCTCCATCCCAGGTGCAGAAACTGGGCCCTGAGGTTTCGGGACTTGTCCCATAGCTGGCAGTGCCTGGATCTGCGGAAAGAGCCGAACTCACGTCACGGCTGTCTGTGGGGCTGAGGGGCTTCAGCTCAGACCTGGCCCAGCCATGACCCAGATGACCTCTGAGGAAGGGCAGACAGCGGGGAGGGGCCGGTGGGGTGTGTGGAATTGTGAGAGGAGGCTGGCACCAGCCAAATCACGAGTCATCAGGGTTCACGAGACGCCCCACTCATCAGGCTTCCATACCCTCAAGGGCTTAGCTTGTCAGTGACACGTGTTCCCCCATGCCCTGCACTCTGGAGGTTGGGGGCAGCTTTGCAGATGCCTAGGGGTTATCTGGTGAGCACGGTGCCTTCCGCCCCTTGGCTCAGGGGTGAGGCCAGTGCAGAGCCCACCGTTCATCATGGATACAGAGCTAATCTGAGCCACATGGATGCAGCCCTTCATGTCCTGACCTCTGACCTGGGGCAGGGGGCTCAGAAGACGCAGCCCCCCACCTCCAGCTCTTCCCAGAGCTCCTGGCCTCTCCCTCAGCGTGCCCGCTCCCCTAGTCTTCCCTGTGACCAATGCACCCCCTCCCACCGTTGTCTCTTATCCCCAGTCAGAAGCGCCTCCACTAGGCTGAAACCTGACGATGCAGAGATCACGTGCCCTGGCAGCTCCACACTGGGCCACTCTTGTTCTTCTGGGGGCCTTTGGCTGTTCACCTATCCCCCACCCCACCTCATCACTGTGTGAGGGGGCCGTGAGCCCCTCGGGAGGGCTGGTTCAGGCCCTGTGCCACTGGCAGCTGCAGGGACCAGCCTGCATGGAGAGGAGGCGCTGAGGGGAGGCCCGGACTGACAGGCGGCTTCCAGGAGGGGCCCCGTGCAGGGACATCAGCCCCTTGATTCTATCTCCTCTTCCTCTTCTTTCCCTTTGTTTTGTCAAGTCAGTTGATAAATTCTCTAGAAAGTCTTAAAATCTTCAGCCCCACCCCACCAACTGTAGTCCATTCCATTAGTGAGCTCTCTTACATACACACATGCAAACACACATGTGCACACACATGCACACACATGTGCACACATGCACGCACGTGTGCACACACACCCACACATGCAAATACATGCACACACACATGCATGCACGTGTAGACACACACACACGCACACACACACACTCCATCCTCCCATCCCTCCTCTAGCTCCATGCCTCAGTGATAAGCGCTTTGGGAGCCCCCAGCCCCTTAGCTTTCTCCCCTCCCAGCTGGATCAGGCCTCGGCCCTGGCGAGCCTTTCCGGGTTCTATGGCAGTTTCAGGGAGATGCTGGAATCCTGGAACCGCCCTCAGAGTGGGTCAGGACAGTGTTAAGAGGGCCCTGCTCTCACCCTGACGCCAGGCAGGCCAAGCTCTGAAGGCCTGTGAAAGGCCAGAACCTCATCCTCCCAGAGACTGGGATTACTAACAAACGTGCCCTCTTGCAGAGGCCAAGCATGCACTTCCTGGCTGCCCGCTCGCTCAGGCACGCTGCATGGCCCAGCACCCCTTGGCCTGGTGGCCTTGAAGTGGAGGTCGGTCTGCAGGCTCTGTGGGTGTGAGACCAACAGCCCGGCGGATGGAAGCAGAGAGCAGCTGTGGACACTCAGGCCTCATAATGGGGGCTGCCCGCGACCGCGGGGAACCAGATGGGAGCCTTGGCCTCTGAATTCCCCAAGCCCCTAGACTTGGGACCCCCAGAAAAAAGAGCCCAGGCCCTGCTATCACCCTGCAGAAGCCCCCTAAATTCCTGAAATCCTGCAGAGTCCAGAGAGCTGCTTTGCCACCTGCTCCCTGATAGCTCAGTTGGTAAAGTATTCGCCTGCAATGCAGGAGACCCTGGTTCGATTCCTGGGTCAGGAAGATCTCCTGGAGAAGGGGTAGGCTACCCACTCCAGTATTCTTGGGCTTCCCTTGTGGCTCAGCTGGTAAAGAATCTGCGTGCAATGAGGGAGACCTGGGTTTGATCCCTGGGTTGGGAAGATCCCCTGGAGAAAGGAAAGGCTACCCACTCCAGTATTCTGGCCTGGAGAATTCCATGGACTGTATAGTCCATGGGGTTGCAAAGAGTCAGACACAACTGAGTGACTTTCACTTTCACTTTCCAGTCAACCAGGCCTGGAGCAGCCCTGGAGTACGGCATCATCAGGGGCTGGGGCTGGCATCTGCTCCTGACCAAGTGGGGTCCTTGGGGAAGCCACTTCTCTCAGCCTGTTTTCTCTAAAATAGAATTATTTTGTGATGAAATGGGATGGTGTCTGTAGAGAACCAGTGCATTCAATATCTTGTCCCTCTCTTTCTTCTCACCCACAAATGCTGTCTTGTACCTTTTCCAACAGGTGCTGGAGGGTGAAATGTTCAGCGATGGTCCATCTCTAGGCCTGCCCAGGTCCTGGGAATCATCCCAGAGTGGCCTTCAGATACCAGCTTATTTGCTGTGTGACCCCAGAAAAGTTACTCAACTTCTCTGACTCTTGTACTGCCATCTCTAAAATGAAGCCTGCGTTGTGCCTTGCTCAGAGGGTCGTGGAGAGTTAAGTTGCATTGATGCTGCCGCAGAAACTGTGCCTGAGTTTGCTGTCAGGCTAGGCAGGATGGAGAGGAGGCAGGGCCTGGGGATGGGGGTGTGGTTCAGAATTTTGCCCTGGGCAGACTCTTGGACTTTAAAGATCCTGGCTAAGCTGAGGCTGGGATGAGGGTCTGGGGTGGGATAGGGGCTGATGGAGGCCTGGGGCTGCCTCCAAGACCCCTCTTCCCTGGGCTGCATCACCAGCCTGGGCTGTTCCCGCTTCCGTCTGTTATTCACCACTAATTGCCCTAAATGCTACATCTGTTGTCATGGCAACATATACATCTTTAGGTAAAGCCCTGTCTGCAGGGGAGCCAGGCTGCCTCCAGCCCCGCCTCAGGGTCCCCCAGCCGGCCCTCTCCCTCTCAGCCCCCTCCTGTTTGGGCCTTTTGAAGCAGTCACTCCTGGTTTCCACATTTGCAGGATTCCTCTGTGCCTCTGTCTTCTGTCTCATGTTGGGTCTCATTCCTCCTCCTCCCTTCCCTCGTTCTTTCTCATCTCTCCTCCTTTCTCCCCTTTTCTTTGCTTTTGCCTGGATCCCGAGTCTCTTAATTCCTCTCTGTCTCTGTCTCCCTTCTCTTCTCCCACCCTTGGGTGCAGCAGGATAGCATGAAGGTGCTGGAACGGGTCTGCTGTGCGGAGGCCTCAGGAAGCCTGTGGGGGCTCCCTGGTCTGCAGCGAGGTGAGCCCAGGGTATGCAGACCCCCAGAGCCTCCAGTCCATTTGGTGTGTGGTCAGGAAGGCCTCCAATGGCTCCTGCAGAGGCGTGGGCCCAAGGGGCTGTCTTTCCTCCTTCACCGCCACCACCTGCCTTCGGCCTGTTCCTCTCTGGCTTCTCTCCCAGGGGCCTCGCACACTTACTGAATGTTCACTACATGCTCAGCACCATCCTTAGGGCATTCACCCAAGAAGCCCTGCAAGGGTTCCAGGAGGTAAGTGGTTTTCTTCCCTTTTACAGGCCAGGAAATCAAAGGTCAGAGGTTAAGCAACTTGTTTGAAGCCACACAGCTGGTCGGTAGAGGAGACAGCAGCTGAAGTTCCATTCCAGAGCTGATGCTCTTAAACACGGCGCTCTGAGAGGGGTCCTTGTCACTGAGTGCTCACTGGGTGTTGGACACTATGCATTGAGCAGCATTGGAACTCCTTTAGCTCTTGCAGCAACCCTACCAGTTGGGAAAACGAGCATCTATTTTACCAATGAGAAATGTGGGACACAGAGAGGTCAAGCACCTTTCTTAAGGTCACAGCTGTCAGGGGTGGGGAGCAGGATTTGAACACGGGCCTTTCTGCCTCCAGACCCTGGGCTCTTACCTCTGAGAGCTCTTGTTGCCCTCTTCCTCTCCTGTGGGGAGGGGGCCACAGCAGAGAGAGGACTGCATCTGAGGGACAAGGGCACAGCTGCGCATGCACCAGCTCTCTCTGTCTCCTCCCTGACCCCCAGGATAGCCCCACCGCAGGCCCACCCATGGGTGTTTTCTGGGAATCAGAGGAGGAAGCTGTATGGTGACCGGCGACCACAGTGTCTTCTTTGCGGGGTTCCATGCAAGTGGGGAGAAAGTTCCAGGTCACCAGGAGAGGCCCCTGATCACGTAGCTCCTTGTGAGCCTCCAGGGCAGCTAGAGCACAGCATGAGCACCCCAACCCCCAGGATCTTCGGGGGCAGGAGGGCCAACATGACTGAGGGAGACTGAGCTGTCACAGCCTGTGGGGCCCCAGCCTCAGAACACGCTCTCCTGGCCCAGGCCGGCCAGGAACATCCACGCCCTTCTTGCCCTGCTACTCTGGTCCCTAGAGAGCAACTTGGGCTTGGAACACACTGTCCCCGAGCAGCGCGGCTGTCGGGATGATGGAGAGGCGGGTTATTTTTAACAGCTGAGACTCATGGGTGGACAGGGCCTCTTCCAGGCCAGGGGAAGAGGCTTCGAGGGAGGGCGGGGACCAGAACTTCAGGTCCCTCTTCCCGTCCCCTCCCTCCTGCTCCGTCCTCCTGGCTCCTAGGCCTAAGAGCCCACAGAGTTTGCAGCAGGCCCGGGGCTTGGTGGGATGGTTGGGTAGAGACTGGCTGCTACCTGGCTGTCAACCCCAAGGAGGGCCTGGCAAGGTGGGAGCCCCAGAAGTGCCTTTCCCTCCTCAATGCCCCTCTCCCCCGCCTCTGGCCCAGCCTTGTCTTTCCTTCCCCACCCCCCGCCAAAGATTTATTTATTTCTTTACTCTTTGGCTGCACTGCGTTTTTGTTGCCGCGAGCGGGCTTTCTCTAGTTGTGGCGAGTGGGGGCTACTCTTTTTGGTGCTGGGTGGGCTTCTCGTTGCGGTAACTGCTCTTGTTGCAGAGCACGGGCTCGAGAGTGCGGGCTCAGGAGCTGTGGCTCACCGGCTCAGTTGCTCCTCAGCATGTGGGAGCTTCCCGGACCAGGGATGGAACTCACGTCCCCTGCATTGGCAGGGGGATTCTCAACCACTGGACCACTGAGGAAGCCCTCCTGCCTGCCTTTTCTGTGCCTCTGAGGAAAGATGCTCATTCTTCAGAGGCTCTTCTCAGCTCCAGCTAGAACACACAGCGTGATGAAGCGTGGGCCCCGTCTGTTCCCAATTTCCGTAGACGCCTCAGGGCTCGCTCCTACCCCCTAACGTGCTGTTTACAGGTCCCACAAGGAGCCAGGTCCATGCTGAGCACTGGCCTGCCTGCCTTCCTCTCACCAACCCCATGTGGATGCCAGCTTCTTCAGGTCTTGGAACGACCCTCCCTGCCCTCCCGTGTGGCTCTCAAAGGACACAGGACGCCTTGTGGGAGCAGTCTACAGCAGGCGGGAGCCGGGGCGGGGAGACCAGGGCCTCACTTCTGTCCCGCTTTCCTGCCATACGAGCAGGACGCATCCCTCCCGCCCTCTGGGCTGGGGCTCATCATCCAAACACACCTTCTGTTTCTTAAAAGTTTATTTTAATTAGTTAATTAATTTGGCTAGGCTGGATCTTAGTTGTGGCATATGGGATCTAGTTCCCTGACCAAGGATCGAACCCAGGCCTGCTGCTTTGGGAGCTCGGAGTCTTAGGAACCGGAGCCACCAGCAAAGTCCTATGTATAGATTTCTGAGAAGCTGCCAAACTGTTTTCTAAAGCAGTCTTGCCAGCAGTGGGTGAGTGTTTCAATTTCTCTGCAGCCTCAACAGCACATTAGATTGTTTAATTTATTTTTATTTTTATTTTTTTTTAAATTCTGAGGACTTCCCTGGCAGTCCAGTGGTTGGTATTCTGTGTTTCCACTGCAGGGGGCATGGGTTCAATCCTTGGTTGGGGAACTAAGATCCCACATGGCATGGAGCACAGCCAAAGGAAAAAAAAACAATCTGGCCTCTTCAGTGGATGTGAAGTGGTCTCACTGCGGTTTTGTTTTGCATCTCTCTAATGACTAGTGACATCGAGCATCTTTTAATGTGCTTTTTGCCCATTTATGTATCTCCTTTGAAGAAACATCTATTCAAGTCCTTTGCTCATTTTTAAGTGGGATTATCTTTTTATTATTGAATGGTAAAAGTACTTTATATATTCTACAAACCAGACATTTTCAGATCTGTAAGTATCTGATTTGCAAATACTTTTCCCCAATCCGTAGGCTTTGTTATTCTCACTTTTTTGATCATGTCCTTTGATGTTCAAAACTTTAAAAATTTTGGTGAAGCCCAATTTATCTATTTTCTTCTTTTTTTTTAATACATTAAAAAAAATTATGTCTTTTTAAAAAATGTGAGTATTTGTTTTTGGCTGTGCTGGGTCTTCATTACCTCGCGGGCCACTCTCTAGCTGCGGTGTGCAGGTTTCTCACTGATGTTTGGTTTGCGTTGTGCAGCTTCTCTTGCAGCACAGCACAGGCGCAGGGCTTCAGAAGTTGGGGCTCCTGGGCTCTAGACCACAGACTCAGTAGCTGTGGTGTGCAGGCTTGATTGCTCCATGGCACGTGGGATCTTCCCAGGTCAGGGGTCAAACCTGTGTCCCCCGCACTGGCAGGTGAATTCTTTACCACTGAGCCACCGGGGAAGCACCTACTTTTTTCTCTTTTTGTTTGTGCTTTTGATGTCATATCTTGGAATCCATTGCCAAATCCAAGGTCATGAGGATTTACTCCTATGTTTCGTTCCGAGGGTTTTATAGTTTTAGTGCTCACGTTTGGATGTTTGATCCTTTAGGGGTTAATCTTTGCCTATGCTGTGAGGTAAGGGACCACCTTCATTCTCTGGCATGTGGATACCCAGTTGTCCCAACACCATTTATCAAAAACATTATTCTTGGGGAGTTCCCTGGTGGCCTCGTGGTTAAGATTCTGGGCTTTCACTGCTGTGGCCTAGGTTCAATCTCTGATCAGGGTACTGAGAGCCTGCAAGCTGCATGGGGTGGCCAAAAAAAACAAAACACCAAAAACTATTCTTTCCTCATTGAATGCTCTTGGCATCCTTGTTGAAAGGATGTAGATACATGGGTTTATTGCTGGACTCCTGATTCTGCCTTATTAGTCTGTATGTCTAGCCTATCTGGATTATAAGTGAATTTTGTTCCCTGAAGAAGTCAGCCTTGTCTTCTTCACACTTGCTGTTCCCTTTGCCTGGAATACCCTTCTGTTCAGTTTTTTAAAAACATTTATTTATCTATTATTCCCACTTGTTTTTGGCTGTGCTGCGTCTTCACTGCTGCTTGGGCGTTCTCTGGTCTCAGAGTGGGGGCTGGTCTCTAGTTGCTGTGTGCAGGCTTCTCATTGCCGTGGCTTCTCTTGTTGCGGAGCACGGGCGCCAGGGTGCCCAGGCTTCAGTAGCTGCTGTGCGCGGGTTTAGTTGCCCTGAGGCATGTGGGGTCTTAGTTCCTTGACCAGGGATCGAACCCATGTCCCCTGCATTGGCAGGCAGATTCCTAACCATTGCACCACCAGGGAAGTCCCTCCTTTCAGTTTCACATGACTCCTTTTTATCATTAAGACCTTCTGCAAATGTCTTATTATAGAAGCCTCTGCTTGTCACTCTCCACCACATCCTCTGTTTTGTTTTCTTCATAGTACTTATCACGCTTGAATCTGTAAACTCCATAAAAGCAGAGTCTTCTGTCCTAGTTATTGGGCAGAGGTGCCTGCACTTAACAGCCCCTTAAAATATCACTAAACGGACAAGTCACCGTTCCCTGGCCTGGAACACCCTTCCATCTCCTTGTCTTATAAGTTCCCATCTCAATGCCATCTCCTCCCAGTTTCTCTGTGTTGTGGAGGACGGTTGCATAGGTGGGCTTCCTGTATTTGATTGAAAGGTCACTGAGGCAGGGCCCTGCCTCTACATCCCCCATCTGCACCCCATACTTGGAACAGAGTGAGCCCTTGCCACGGACAGGCTCTGGTCCTGACCCAGATCTGAGGACAGGGGGCTGGGGTGAAGGCAGATTTGGGTGAGGGACTTACCAGTGGGTAACATTTAAGCTGAGAGACAAAGTCAAAGATGATTTCCCAGTGCTTAGCGTCAGCATCTGGTATGACTTTATTTTCAGGGGACCCGGTATGGAGCTCAACAATGAGTTCAGTCTTCCACTAGCTGACTTAGAGGCCAAGTGGATGGACAGAAGTGCCCAGAGGCAGCCAGGATCCTGGGCAATCAGATTAGGAGGTGGCAGAGCCAGTTTCCAAGGACTACAAGCCTAGGTGTGGCCTGTGAGGTGAATACGGGATACTCACAACCCTGTAAGTTAGACTATGTTAGATACACACCAGGAAGCTCAGAGAGGTGAAGCAACCTGCCCGGGGGCACACAACTCCCAAATTGGAAAGATGGAAGGTACACCCAGGTTTTGGCTCCAAAGACTGCTTGCCCCAGAGAACCAGCGCCACGGGAGGCCCTTCTGCCCAGGAGCTGCCCTGGGTGCAGCAGCTGGAGGCAGAGACGAGGTAGGACGAGGCTCATGAGGCTCCCCTATGGGGGAGGTGGTGAAGTCACACTCTGGGCGCCTGCAGAAGCTGTTTGTGAAGGGACTGGAACACCAGTCATGTTCGTGTAGACACAGGCTTGAAGATGTGACCTTGTCAGCCTTCATGGCTGGAGTGAGGTGAGATCCTGTGCTGAGACAGCCCTTCCCTTCCACACCCTTCTCTGTGCTCTTCTCCAGCCCCTCCCCGCCAGCTTTCTCCTTCCATTCCTCCCCGGGCCGGAGGGGTGGAGGAGAGGGCCCCAGAGCCCACTTGCAGGTGAACCTCTCAGCTGCCAGCCTTCCCTGCTGCCCTTTGGACATCCTCGCTGGCTGCTTCTGCCAGGAAAAGGCAGCTGTCCGGTTTCCCAGGGTGTGTGTGTCTGTGTGTGGTTATATCATCCTGGTGCTAGAGGGACCAGTCCACCATGGGAGGCTCCCTTAGGGGCTAGCTTTTTGGAAGTTATTCCTGCTATCCCTTTCCTCTGGTTTGGTGGGATGGAGCCCTGAGTCCACCCATCAGGCTGGTTCCCCACCCGACCCCACCCCAGACCTGAACAACCCACCCAGAGAGGAGCCGGAGCTCTCCTCCCAGGGAAAGGATGGGCGGGGGGCTGGAGCGGGAGCGCAGGGGGAGAGGGGGACAGAGAGTAGAGGCGGGGCAGGCGGGGAGGGGTAGCGGTGCTGCCTCTTGCCCCTGTTGCTTTGTGACCTCAGGCAAGCTCCGTCCCCTCTCTGGGCAGCAGCCCCTCCTCCCGGGATTAGGGAGGCGCTGTGCTCACAAGGTCCTTCTTGAAGATGAGTTCAGATAACACAAGTCAAGCACTGGGGTTTGGCGGGGGCGGCGGGGTTGTGGTGGTGACTTCAGTTAGCTGGGAGGGAGGTGGAAAGATTGAGGGCAGGAGGAGAAGGGGTGACAGAGGATGAGATGGTTAGATGGCATCACCGACTCGATGGGCACGAGTTTGAGCAAGCTCTGGGAGTTGGTGAAGGACAGGGAAGCCTGGCGTGCTGCAGTCCACGGGGCCGCAAATAGTCAGACGTGACTGAGCAACTGTGCGACTGAACAACAGGTGTTCAGTGGGTGGAGTGAGGATGGGCGAGGGGAAGAGCCAGCAGTTGTGATCAGGGTCAGGGGCTGGGGAAGACCCCGCAGGAGGTCCTCCCACTTCCCCTTGCATAACCTGTGTCTAGAGTCTAGAGCGGCGGGAGGAGGGAGCGGATGTTACCAGGCAGTGGAGGCGGGGTAGGGGGTGTTACAGGAGCTGGTACCTGGTCACCAGGTGGCCCATACACATCAGGAAACACCTATCTTTATCCTCAGTCACTCATGAGCCAAGATCCAGGGCTAGATGACCCACCTGCCCCACCCACACTTCCCTGGGGGAGGCCCCCTAGTCTCTTCAGTGGTCCCACCACACCCAGGCCATCTCCCACTGCGAGGCCCTGGCCCAATGAGGCTGCTGGGAGACAGTGTCCCTGCAGGGCCCACTCAGTCTGGGTTAATGGCGCCTCGCTGGCCCTGAGCGATGTCCTTGGCGCCTGCAATGAAGAAAACATGGTTATTGGTCCCTCCGCCCCTGCAGCTCCCAGATGCTTGCAATAGAATTACAACCTCATATCCACCCTCCTGGAGCCAGGGTGCCCTTCAGCTGCCCTGGGGATGGGGCTGGCTGTCCTGCCTAGGACCCCTGCAGGGACCACCTGGATGAGGCTTTCATGATGGGCTGGGACAAAGGTGGATGAACCCTGAACCTAGGGATCCAGAGACTTGGCTTCTGGGTCACCAGGGACCCTGGGCCACTCACTTGACTTCCTGGCCTGATTTCCTTACCCTTCGCTTCCCCCATCTCTCTCTCTTTGGCAGCCTTATCTCTTTGGAGCCCAGACTTGCCCATGGCACTTCTTGGCTGCTGTCAGTGGCTCCTCACTGCCCAAGGACAAGGTCCAGATGCCTAGTGCCCCTCCAGGGCTATTTCTCCCCACCCTTGCATCCCCCAGTTACCCGCCGTGCCCCCAGCTGCCCAGTTCCTCCAGGTGAATGGGAGGCAGAGCCTATAGTTAGGGACCTGGGCTCCAGATGGATTGCTCAGGGCTGAGCCGCCCATGTCTCTGAGATCCTTGGGTTCCTCTGCTTCCTGAGCACCCATTAGACTGCATTTCCCAGCTCCCTTGACCTAGGAATGACTCTGGAAAGCAGCCCCATTATAGACATGCATCCTCCACTCAGTTTCCCCTCTGTGGCAACTCAAAGGCCACAAAGACAGTGGCACCAGGGCATGAATGGAGTTTGGGTCCCTGAGTCATGGCTGGGACGTGAGCTGCCTGACTCACATGGAACTGTGATGTGAGCTATTTCTGCTAAGCCACAGAGATTTGGGTGTCCTCGTTATAGCAGTGGGCCTACCCCCAACTTCCAAAAATCTTAGGAGGAACTGTGGGCAAATCATGCACCATGAGACTCAGTTTTCTCCTCCAGGAAATGGGATGATACTACTTCCCTCATAGAATTATGGGGTGGGGTGACTTTGGGCACCCAGAGCTTAGTAGCTCTCAGTAACTGAAACTATTTGACATCAGCCCTCGGTCTTCACAGGTGCTGTTTTCTCTACCTGGCTGTTTCTCCCCCTCCTTATCCACTCTGGGCCTTGCTGCTCAGAAAGAGCCCCAGCTTCAGGTCTCCCCTGCCTGGTCTCTGCAGCCTGTGGACACTGTCTGTCAGCAGTTTCCTCGCTGCAACCTTCTCAGTTGTCTGTCTGTCTGTTGCTGGACTGGGCACCTCCAACAGCCTGTGTGGAGCCCGGCAGAGCAGGCCCTACAAGTGGCTCTTTGGTTTATAAAACATGGCTTGTCTGTCCTGTTCCTCAGGCTGGGACCAAGCTGTGATGGGACTGAGGCCTTCATGGGAAACTGCTCTGGGAAATGGAAAAGTCTCTCCAAGACTCTGAGGGGTTAGTTCATTGACCCAGAGCACCTCCTTCTCACCCACTTCCTAGCTTATCCACTTGAATGCTCAGCCTGCCTTGGTTCTCTCTGTCTCTCAGGCCTAAAGACAGCAGCTGCCAAGGCCACTGGCCCCAAGCAGAACTCAGATGAGGCCTGTAACCCCGGACCCAAGCCACGAGCCAGCTGGGGGCTGCTACTGACCGTTGGGCCCTTCCTCACGTCCTTCATCTCCTCCCTCAGGTGACGGAGTGTGGCCACCTGTCTGCCCCTGTGACGTGAGGGGTGCGGGCGGGAGTCGCCTGGGGTCGGGGCGGAAGGAGGAGAGTGTGTACCTCCTTGTTCAGCTGTGACTGGGCCTCTGAAAGGACAGGAGGGGACTCCGCCGGGTGGGTGCCGGACCAGTCCCCACTGCCTCTGCCCCAGCTGCCAGGTAAGGCTGGGCGGGGGGAGCCTCACCCCGAGGCCATGGGGCATGGGCTGGACCCCGGGGCAACGTTTTCTTCCAGCATCTCCTCCTCGCTCTCTCACTGATGCCTCAGATCCCAGATGGCTCCTGAGTGGAGGGGCAGGGACACTGAGCTACCAAGGTCACTGTCCCCAAGATGGTTCCAATTTGCTGTGGGGGCAGCGACTTGCCCCAGATGGAGCCCCAGATTCTCCTGAGGGGCTAACCCAGTGGGGTGAGGATGCTCTGCAGGGCAGGCAGGCAGGACTCCTCCACCAGAGCCCACGACGGCCCAAGGCCACTGTCCCTGCAGAAATTCTGCCCATTGCCCTCCTATTGTGAGGCAGCCTGGGGAGTGGCCACCGGGTCTCCTCACATTCCCGCCCCCAAGTCCACCTGTCCTGGGAGGCGCCTGCAGGTAACCTGCACAGGCAGCAGACACACCAAAGAACTGATTTCCAACACCGTTATTGACACTGACACTGATGGGCTTCTAGGCAGAAGAGGGAGCTGAGCTCAGTCCTAACTCTCCATCCCCTCCAGCACCGCAGCCTCAGTCTTCCCTTCTCCTACCCGGTGACGTTTGCGGGGCGCAGAGCCCACAGCTCTCACTCAGTTCCGGGTTTGGCCTCTCCACCGAACCTCACAGCTGCATCATTTCCCTGTGTTTGTCAGTGTTTCCAGGCCACGTTTTCAAATGGCACAACTACCATTTACGTAACTGTTATCTTGCTTTTGGAAACTTAGGTGGTTTCTGGCTTTTTTCAGCACAACAGAAAACGCTGCATTGAACACTTTGGAATATAAGTGCTTTCTCCTGCATGAGCGCGGCTCTCCAGGCGAGATGTCCAGAACTGGGGCTGCTGGCTCGAAAGGCTTCAGGGTTTTGAGTGAATGCACATCGGGGTAGAACGGCCCTCAGAAGTCACCTGGTCCCTCCATCCTCGAGACAACGAGATGAGCTGCAGAGGGGGGAGGTGGCCCGATGAAGGTGACCCGGCACGTTTGTGGGGCTGCTCTTTCCTCTCCCTGAAGCTTTTGTGGTCTAGAAAAAGAGGATCAAACTTCTGCAAATGACCCTCCAAGGAGATTAAAAAAAAAACTTTATTGAGATATAATTCACACATCATTGTATCTCTTTATTGAGATACCATTCATAATATGTCAGGAAGCATTTAACAGGAGCTTCCTGTGTGCTGTTTTGGATCTGTCAGGAATTCTCTGTTCCTTATTAATTCCTGAATATTCAGGCATTGAGAGGAGAGGCAAGCCTCTCCCGGGGGTTGAGGAATCCAGGCATTTCCTTCATTAGTTTTTCTATATGGTGATAAGTACCCTCTTCCTTTTTATGAACCATATGGTAAAAGTGGTTATTTACAACTCTGTCTTTCATATGGATGACCTCATGTTTTCTTGATAACTTGTAAGTTTTGATTTTTATCTCTGCTGAAAATAGCTATCTTGTAAGATAGTATAAATACCTACACAATGTTGAATAAAACACCTTTGCTCCATCAGAGAGGTCCCCGTGTCTTTCTCTCTCTCTCTCTTTTTCAGGCTGATCCCCTGAAGCACAGAGGCTCTCTGAGTTCACTTTCCTGCCTGGGCTTCTAAAACCCTCTCGAGAAGGTGCTCTGCGCCTTCACCCCATCGAGAGGGCACCTGAGGCCTTCTTGAACACAGCAAGCCTCGTGCAGCAGCTTTATTGGCTTTCTGTGTAAACCAAGGAATATCAGCCTCTTTCTCTCCTTTACTTTCTTATCGTCGACTCTGGACCACCAGGTTCCGGTCCATTAAAGGACCTCAACAATAATATATTATATAATCTACCCAAAGTGCACACTTTAACAGCTTTTAGTATGTTCACAGAGCTGTACATTCATCACCGCAATCGATATTAGAACATTTTCATCACCTGAAAGAAACCCTTGTATCTGTCATCTCCAACGTCTCACACCGCTTCCTCCCCACAGCCCCTGGCAATGAAACCCACTCCCTGTCTGCATGCATTTGCCTGCTCTGGACATTTCATATAAATGGACTCACACAACATGTGGCCTTTTGTGACTGGCTCCTTCCAGTAGCATCCTGTTTTCAAGATTCATCCATGTCATGGCCTGTGTCAGTAGTTCATTCCTGTCTATGGCCAAGTGATATTTCACTGAATAAATATAGCACCATGTGTTTATCTACCCAACAGCTGATCAACATTCGGGTTGTTTCAACTTTTTGGAGTGTGCCTGGCTCTTGGGGGTGGGCTGGGGGAGGGCTCAGGCCACTGGTGGGGCTTCCTCTCCCTTCACTCAGCTCTGCTTCCAGTGAGCCTCCGCCTCACAGCCTGCAGGGAAGTGCCAGGAACCTGCCCCTCATGGCTCCATCTCCCTGGCGTGTGGGTGGTGGTCTTCACTTGCCAAGTCTCCCGTAGCACTTCAGCTCATATCCCCATCCCCACCCTGGTCTCCTCCCTTCCTTCTCCATCATTTCCCACCTTCTCTGTGATGCGGAGAGACCATCACAGCCCCCCGATCTCCTGCCGCTTCAGCCTGCCTTCTTTGAAGCATCACTTTCTGCCTCCACTTCTTGCAAAGACTTTTTCAAACAGGTACATCCTTTCCCCTCTCATCGGGCCGGCTCGGGGGTATAGTCTATGCAGTCACTCTGGGAAGCATCTGACAGCTCCTAGGCTACATGTGTGTGCGTCTGGAGCCACCATCCCACGCTGGGTGTTTTTCCCAGGAGGCTTCCATCGGGATTTGTAGGAAGCTGCATGCGGATGTTTCTCATGAAGTTATTTATGGCCATGATGACTGGGATTAAATTAGTGGTCCAGGGACTTACCTGGTGGTCCAGGGGTTAAGACTGCACTTGCATTACGAGAGGCCCAGGTTCAATCCCTGGTCAGAGACCTATTTCCCACGTGCTGCAACTAAAAATCCCGCGTGCTACGATCAAGATCAAAGATCCTGTGAGCTGCAGCTAAGACCTGGTGCAGCCAAATATATATATATATAAATCTTAGAGGTCCAAAAAGATAAACGGCTAGTTCTTGCAGGGACCTATATTCAATAAGTCCCTGTTTAGCACAGGAAACTATATTCAACATCTTGTACTAAACTTTAATGGACAAGAATCTGAAAAAAAGAATATGTGTGTAACGTAATCACTGTGCTATACACCAGAAACTAGCACAACATTGTAAATCAGCTATACTTCAAAAGAACTTCGGCGGTCCAACATTAGAGTACAGGTAGGTGTGGGCCACGGGCTTCCCTGGCAGCTCAGCTGGTAAAGAATCGACCTGCAATGCAGGAAACCCCAGTTCGATTGCAGTTGGGAAGATCCCCTGGAGCAGGGCATGGCAACCCACTCTAGTAGTCTTGCCTGGAGAATTCCCTGGACAGAGGAGCCTGGTGGCGACACTTTGCGACATGGGGTCGCAAAGAGTCGGACACAACTGAGCAACTAGGCCCAGCGCAGCACAGGTGTGGGCCACAGAACCGTCAGAACAAGGAGACAGTTACCAGGAGACCCTGTAAACACGATGCTGAGTGAGAAAGCATGTGATGGATGAGGCTATGCCATGACACTTCTCCCGTGAACTGAATACACAAGCCTACAACTGGATCATACCAGAAAGTTCTAAGTATATATATGTATCTAAGGACATCCATTGGAGAAGGCAATGGCACCCCACTCCAGCACTCTTGCCTGGAAAATCCCATGGACACAGGAGCCTGGTGGGCCGCAGTCCATGGGGTCGCTGAGTCGGACACAACCGAGCAACTTCCCTTTCACTTTTCACTTTCATGCATTGGAGAAGGAAATGGCAACCCACTCCAGTGTTCTTGCCTGGAGAATCCCAGGGACGGGGAGCCTGGCGGGCTGCGGTCTATGGGGTCACACAGAGTCGGACACGACTGAAGTGACTTAGTAGTAGTAGTAGTAGTAAGGACATCCATGGGAGTTAGCGGGTGGACCCAGGATGAAAGGAAAGCTGGAATAAATCCTTTGAGTGGCCCCTCCCAGGGCCTGCAGGTAAGGCTGGGCCTTGCTTGGAGGCGTGTGGCTGACTGAGGCGCTTAGCAAGAAAGAGGCAGAATGGGGAGGGGCGGTGGGGGGGTGCAGAGAGAAGGTGAGCTGAGGCAGGGGATGTGAAATAGCGGCGTGTGGCCCTGAGGGTGCAGGGTGGGAGGAGCCCGTGCCTGGCAGCAGCCTGCAGGGTCAGCATTGGATGACGCATTGTGGTGCCTGGACATGGGCTGCCCAGGAGGGTCTGGAGAGCTGGCCTCCCGCATGCCATTCTGCTGAGGTCAGGCCAGAACTCACAGGCCACCACTGGCAGAGCGCAGAGGGTGGCCATCCCCAGGGGAGGGGTGGGAGCCTTGGCCCCTGGAAGCAAGCCTGAGGATGTGGATGCTCAGAAATGTGCAGACGTGAGCGGCTCTACTGCCCCAGCCTCTGGCGGGCCAGCTTGGAGCCAGGTCTGACCTTCCTCCCCATCACCCTGGAGGCCAGTGCCTCTATGGGGAAGGAATGGGGGGAGCTGGACTGGAGCCTGAGGGACCCCCAGGGCAGGAGGGAAGGGGAAGGTGCTGTGAAAGCCTCACAGCTTAATCCCCTCTGCCTCTTAATGAAAGCAGTCCTGCATGGTATGTGCGAGTCTTGGGGGCCGGGGAAGAGGCAGGTGGGCTTCCCATTTACCTATGGAAGCCAGAGAGCCAGCCGGCCATGAGGGAGTAGTGGGTAGGGGTGGCTTTAGTGCTCTGGGCTTGGAGAGACAGGAGTTGTGGGTCCCCCACCTCGCCTGTCCTTTACCAGTACTGTGGGCTTGGACAAGCTCTTCTCTCTAAGGAAGTTGTGAGGTAGGTAAACTTCCTTTATAAATTACATGCTGCCTGAAGTAGGAGGTGGTGTGGAGAGCTGGTCTTCTGGTCAAGGATCCGATGACCTCACCAGGCAAACAGAGGGGTCCTGGGGGAGGGCAGGCGTCTAGGTGACAGGAAGGCCCTTCTCTTTCACATCCCCCTCCCTTTTTCAAAAACTTTTCTGGCCATGCATCTTAGTTCCCCAACCAGGGATCAAACCTGCACCCCTTACATTGGGAGCACAGAGTCTTAATCACTGGGCCACCAGGGAAGTTCCTGCCTCCCGTTCCAGAGTGGGCAGCTGGGCCCAGCGCCCAGGCTGGGGTGAGTGTGAGTCCAAGACAGACCTCCGTCCTGACCTGGACAGAGGTTTAGAGGCTGCAGAGGCTCCAGCAGTTTGCATTTGTAAACCGGAAGGGGCTGTTCTCATGAGGAAGGTTATTAGGATGGCGAGACCAGTCTGACACCCTTGGGAAGCAAATCAGTGATGTGGCTGGTCTTTCTGCACACAGTCGGCCCAGGGTGGGAGAGTGAGTGGCCTAGAGTTGCCTGCTCAGGGTGAGGCTCTGCATGGGTCGTGGGAGCACACCGGGCAGCCTGCCAGCCTCTCACCACGTGGCTGTGGCAGATGCACTTAGGAGTCCCTGAGACAGCACAGGTGTGGCTGCTTTCATTACTCTTGAGTGTGTTAGTTTGGTGCCACTGCCCCGCAGTGAAGTCCCTTGCTCAAGGTCACAAGGACCTTGAGTAACAGTCCTGGCCACCACTCAAGGTCTCAGAGCCCTGGGCAGCAGCCCAGCTGGGGGTTTCCATCTTGCAGACCCTCCCAGAAAGCATGCATGTTTGGAACCTCGGTTTTGCAGCAGCCTGGCTGAAAGCATAGCATCCCTCCCAAGGGCATTCTCAGATGAGACTCACGCGGGTCTGACCTCCCAATGCAGGGGTTCCATCCACAGGATGTCACGTGGCCATCCAGGGTCTGCTTGCATCCTCCAGGGAGAGGGGACTCACTGCTTTATGGGCAGCTGTGCCAAGGCAGGAGACACAAGAGGTGAGGGTTCAATCCCTGGGTCGGGAAGATCCCCTTAAGGAGGGCATGGCAACCCACTCCAGTATTCTTGCCTGGAGAATTCCATGGACAGAAGAGACTGGCAGGCTGCAGACCATAGGGTCGCAAAGAGTCAGACATGGCTGAAGCGACTTGGCATGCATACATGCATGCACAGGCCTGGTGTTTCCAGGTGAATGGGGAGGATGGATGCAGTCAGCTCCTCAGTGTCGGGCACTGTACTGGGCCATGCAGGTCTCAGGGTCATGGGTGCTCTCTAGAAAGCGCTTCCTGTTGTGACCCAAAGCCAGTGACTCCCAGCTGTTGGAAGTGTCCTCAGGCTTCCCTTTGGAGCTGCAGAGAGCAAATCTTGTCCTGTGTCCTTTAAAGAATCTGAAGGAAACCATCATGTTGTCCCTCTTGCCAAGATCAAATGCAGCCATAAATTAATAAATATTTTTAAAAAATTAACCCAAGTGTGGAGCAGCGGCTGCATGCTCAGACACCGCCACACTGGGAAAAGATCTATTTGTTTCTTTTAAAATTAAATATATATCTACCTATGAGCCAGCAATTCTAATATTAAATATTTACTCAAGAGAAATGAAGACATATTTCCATGCAAAGGCTTGTGCACAACAGTTCTTAGCAGCTTCATTCATAATAGCCAACAACGAGAAATAGCTTTAACAGAACAGATAAACATGTTATGATACAATCATACAATTGAAAGCTTTTCGATGACAAAAGGAAAGAGACCACAGGGACAAGCAGCAGTGTGGGTGAATCTCAAAAATACTACTGATTATAAAAGACTGACGCTGTGAGAGCCAACTCAGCCATTCAGTCCCAGGTTCTCTAGCCGTGGCATCTGGGCAAGCAGGCTTAGTTACCACACGGCATGTGCGATCTTAGTTCCCTGACCAGGCATGGAATCCACATCTCCTGCATGGGAAGGTAGATTTTTAACCACTGGACCACCAGGGAAGTCCCTCTTGGGTTAATTTTGAATCTCGATCCCATCGTTCAGTGAGCTCACCATCCGTTCCAGTCAGTGTGATCCTCAAGGTTGATTAATATGCAGCTATGGCCCATCTAACTCAATGCCTAGATTGTTAGGAATCCCTAACACTGGGAGGTCAGACCCGAGTGAGTCTCACCTGAGAATGCCCTTGGGAGGGAGGCCATGCTCAATGCCTAGGATGGACCCCTGTGGCTGAGTATCAGAGGCCCACTCTGAATAATTTGCTCTTCAGACACATATGAAAAAACACTGTTGCGCTAAAACCTGTGTATATCACCTCCAGGGAGTCATAAGGTAGTTTGCCAAATCGAGAACTGCTGTGCTTTTATCCTTCTCCTGCTAATGCCAGTCACATATCAAAGTGGAGAAAGGGACCATTGCCTCCCTCTAGAAGAGCCTGCAGATGCTGTGTTCAGCTCTTGTAAATAAAGCTGTTGAATAATTCAAGAACCTTGCCAGAGATAAAATTCAAGCATATCTGTGTGCAGGTTCCTGAATCTTCTCTTTGAAAATGGGCACAGATTTTCAGGTGTCCGTATCTGTGGACACTTTTCAAGTCACGCTGATTTTTCAGAGGTCTGCTTGATTATGTCTGCAGGTTTCTGTAGTCCCCTGGGTCTGGGGGAGGGGAGAGAAAGGAAGAAAGCAGACAGTGGACACCACTGAACACATTTGTGCACTGAGTGCATTTCTGCATGGATCATCTCATCTCAGGTGCTGTTATCATTCTTTTCAGATAAGGAAATCAAGCTCCGTGAAGTCAAGTAATTGCCTAAGGTCACAGCGGTGATTAGTGACAGACCAGGATTTGAAAGATTGCATGATCCTTAGATGGCGCTAGTGGTAAAGAACCTGCCTGCCAAAGCAGGAGACCTAAGAGATGTGAGCTTGATCCCTGGGTTTGGAAGATCCTCTGGAGAAGGGCATGGCTGCCCACTCCAGTATTCTTGCCTGGAGAATTCCATGGCCAGAGGAGCCTGGTGGGCTGCAGTCCTTGGGGTGCAAAGAGTTCGACACGACTGAGCAAGTAACACAAATTATATGGCAAGATCAGTGTCTGATATTGGGGCCCTGCAATCAGCCCCACTGTGAGCACGATGGGTTTAGTGAGGATGCTTCAGGGAAGGGGAGGAGGTGATGACCCGGTCTTAGAGTTAATAAGACTGTTTAAGGTTGTTGGTCACCATGACATGGCAAATCAGGGATGATCTTGAGGTATCCTTCATTTCCAGACATGTGAGGGGCAGTGGAATTTGGGAGGACAGGGTTGAAATGCCAGATTGAATATTAAGGTGAAGAACTGTGGCAGTAGTGCCCAAAACCTGGCATACAGTGGGCACTTAATAAGACAAAAGTGTATAAGACAAGACTGGGGTATTTATTTATTACATTCATTTACTACATATCTTGGAAGGAAAAGTCCAGCAGATGAGGACCTGGGTACCAGAGATGGTCCCCTGGTTCATCTGTGACAACTTTGTGGAATTAGCTGTTAGCTGAGCTATTGGCTTGAAAACCTGGGTTTAGAGGGTTTAACTGCAGAGGTTGGGGAGGAAAAAGCAGGGATATTTGGAGCCTGGATGAAAATGGAGAGCACTTGTGCATGTGTCTAAGGATGAGCAGGCTTGCATGCCCACTGGATTCTGGGAATGTCCTGTAGGCACCTTCAGTTTGGGGGCACGCAAGCCCATGTTTTTTCCAGTAGTCATGTGTGGATGTGAGAATTGGACCATGAAGAAGGCTGAGTACTGAAGAGTTGATGCTTTTGAACTGTGGTGCTGAAGAAGACTCTTGAGAGTCCCTTGGACACCAAGGAAATTAAACCAGTCAATCCTAAAGGAAATAAACCCTGAATATTCATCAGAGGGACTGATGCTGAAGCTCCAATACTTCGGCCACCTGATGCAAAGAGCCAACTCATTGGAAAAGACCTTGATGCTGGGAAAGATTGAGGGCAGAAGGAGAAGGGGATGACAGAGGGTGAGATGGTTGGATGGCATCACCAGCTCAATGGACATGAGTTTGAGCAAACTCCAGGAGACAGGGAAGGACAGGGAAGGCTGGTGTGCTGCAGTCTGTAGAGTCACAAAGAGTCTGCACAACTGAACAACTGAACAATAACAAAAGCCTCACTAAGGATGCTTGAGCCCTCCTTCCAATCCGAGAGACAGGACTGGGCACAGAGATCAAGCAACTCCAGGCAGGGGACCGGAACCCTAGGGCCCAGCTCTGTGTGCTGGTTGAGGGCCCACCTTAAGCTGAGAGACAGGAGGCTGATCTCAGGGGCAGGGCCCTGAGGCAGAGTGCTGTGGGGAAGGGAGCTGGGATGGGAGACTGGACTCTAGGCCAGGTTTCACTGTGTCTTCTGCGCATTCTCAGACCCTTCTGGTCTTTTGTGACCTCAACGGTGAAATGGGGACAATGAAGCCAGTCCCTGACCTGACCAATCCACAGAGCTAATGGGAGACTGAAAAGAGATAATAGATAGCGCTCTGGTAGGATGTAGCTGGTTGTGAAAGACCATTGTTCCTTCCATAGCAACAAGGACCAGTGAGCTCAAAGGCAGGTTGAGATAAATTATCCAAACTGAAGAGCTCAGCAGACAAAAATTTTAAATGCTTTCTTTAAAGCCAAAGGAAAGCTCTGCGCGCACACACAGAGTTAAAATGAGCCAAGTTACAGACAGGATGAGCCTTTCCAGGAGAGAAGAGACTGGCAGCTGCTTTTGTGCTGCCTCGTGGGGGTGGCTGCTTAAACTGGGGAGTGGAGGAGCAGGCCTGACGCAGGTGGGGGAACTTTGCTGGGAAAGGAGGAAAGGCCCCAACTCTCACCACCTGGGTGAACTTGTATGTGGTCTGAATCTGGGGGAGCCTGCAGCATGGAGCTACTCCCGACTAGCTGGCCTGCCAACCCCATAGGGGTTTGACAGAGGGAAGCATCAGCTGGGGGCAGAGCTGGAGAATAGAAAGCGAGAGAGAGGACTTAGATCCAGAGTCCTGCTGGACGGGGGGAAGATGCTGAGCTCACCTTTGAAATATTGTTTTTGCTGTTGTTTATTGAAGAATAGTTGATTTACAGTGTCATGTTTAAGCTGTACATCAAAGTAATCCAGTTATATATACATATATATTTGAATATATGTATTCCTTTAAAAAATATTATTTCCCATTACAGTTTATCATACTGAATACAGTTTCCCATGCTGTACAGTAGAACCTTATTGCTTATCCATTTTATATGTAAAAGCTTACTTTGACTAACCCCAACCTTCCACTCCATCCCTCCCCACACACCTTCCCCTTGTCAACAACCTGTCTGTTCTCTTTGTGATTCTGTTTCAGAGATAAGTTTATTTGTGTCATATTTTAGATTCCACATATAAATGATATCATACGGCATTTTGTCTTTCTCTTCCTGGCTAACTTCATTTAGTATGATGATCTCTAGTTGCATCCATGTTGCTGCAAATGGCATTATTTTGTTCTTTTTTTTGACAGTGATATTCCACTGTACATGTGAACCACATCTTCTTTATCCTTCATCTGTCAATGGACATTTAGGTTGCTTCCCTGTCATGGCTATCGTAAATAATGCTGCTGTGAATATTCAGGTGCAAGTATCTTTTTGGATCAGAGTTTTTTTTTCCCCCCTGGATACATGCCCAGGAGAAAAAGCAAGAGTTTTGAAGAAACAGAGCAAATATCAGACGCAGCCCTCAGACAGAGAAGGCATGTTTGAATAATTAGATCAGAAATTTAAAACAACAATGATTAGCATGTTAAGGGCACTAATGGATAAAGCAGACAGCACACAACATCTGGGCAATATAAGCAGGTAGATGTAAATTCTCAGAATTGAAAAGAAATGCTAGAGATAATGCTGTAACAGAAATGAAGAATGCCTTTGATGACTCATTAGTACACTGGACATGGCTGAGAAAAGAATCTCTGAGCTTGAGGATATGTCAATAGAGATTTCCAAAATGGAAAAGCAAAGAGCAAAAAAAAAGAAAAAGGTATGGGATATCTAAGCGCTGCAGGACAAGTGCCACAGACGTAATATATGCATAATGGGAGTACTGGAAGAAGAGGAAAGAGCGGGAGTGTTCACAGCAGTGATGAGCGACTGAAGACGTCTCCACGTCATGTCAGACACCAGACCACAGATCCAGGAAGTTCAGTGTCGAAGTTCAGGCCGCTGGATCAAAATACCACAGACAGAATGGCTGATGAACATAGATTTGCTTTTCACGGTTTTGGAGGCTGGAAGTCTGAGATCAGGATATTGGCAGGGACTGCATTGCCAGGGTGTTAGCACAGGTTCTGTGCCTGGTGAGAGCCTGCTTCCTAGTTCGTAAGTGGCAGTTTTCTCCGGAAACCTCACGTGGTGGAAGAAGTAAGGGATCATTCCTGAGCTTCTTCTATTAGGTCTCTAATTCTATTCATGAGATCTCTCCCCTCATGATAATCACCTCTCAGACCCCACCTCCTAATACACCACATCGGGCACTGCTGCTGCTGCTGCTGCTGCTAAGTCGCTTCAGTCGTGTCCAGCTCTGTGCGACCCCAGAGATGGCAGCCCACCAGGCTCCCCCGTCCCTGGGATTCTCCAGGCAAGAACACTGGAGTGGGTTGCATCGGGCACTAGGTTTCAACATACGAATTTTGGGGGAATACAAACTCTCAGACCGTAGCACTTGGCATGGTAAGTGCTAAGTTCCCTTAGCACTTAGCGGTTACTCAGAGAACACCAAGTATAACACTGTAAAAAAAAAAAAAGGAAAACCAGAACCACCTCACTACACCTAGGTATATCATACACAAACTGTAGAAAATCAAAGATAAAAAATTCTGAAAGAAGCCAGAGGAGGGGGAAAGATAGCAACAGAGAAGCAAAGATAAAAGTTATGTCTGAATTCTCTTCGGAAATCATAACCAAGAAGAAAATGAAGTGAAATTTTTACAGTGTTAAGAGAAAAAAATTCATTAGCATAGAATTCTGCATTCTGTGACATTATCCTTCAGAAGTTAAGGCGAGATAAAGACTTTCTCAAACAAAATTTGAAGGAATTTGTTGCCAGGATACTTGTCATACAAGAAATGTTAAATGAAGTTATTTAGGGAGAAGGAAAATGACATAGGTCAGAAGCTTGGATCTATATAAAGAATGAAGGAGCATCAGAGAAGGACTAAACAAAAGTAAAATAAAACTTCTTTTATTCTTGATTGATCTACAAAAAATAGTTCAAAGTAATAATGGCAACAACGTATTCAATTATGGGTATATATATATATATGAAATGAATGACAGCCATGATACATGGATGGGAGGAAAGAGTTGCTATTATTAGGTACTCACACTGCCCATAATGGTATTTGAAAGTGGACTTGGATTATTTGTAAATAAATGTTGAAAACTCTAGATCAATCACTAAAAAGGGTGTAAAAAAAAAAGAAATTTAACTGACATGATAAGAAATGAGAAAAATGGAATTATTTTTAAAAACACCCAAATTAAAACCACAAAGGCCAAAAAAAGAAGAATGGAAGATAAAAACTGGAACCTAGAACAGGTAACAAATAGGAAGCAGTAACAAAAATGGTAAATATTGATCCAACTATATCGACGATTAAATGTTCATGGTCTAATTACATCAAGTAAAAGACAAAGACTGTCAGAGAGGATCAAAAAATTAGACTTCACTATATGTTGTCTACAACAAATCCACTTTAAGTGTAAAGATACAGACAGATTAAAGGTAAATGGATGAAGAAAGATATACCATGCTAATGCTAACCTAGAGAAAGTGGTTTTAGCTATATCAATTTTAAGACAGAGCAGATTTCAGAGCAAGGAAAGTTAATAACGATAAAGATGGGCATTACATAATGATAAAGAAGCCAAGGGATTGACGCGCTAGATAGGAATCCACCTACCAATGCAGGGGACACAGTTTGATTCCTGGTCTGGAAAGATTCCACATGTCACAGCTAGGCTCATGTGCCACAACTACTGAGCCCACGCTCTGCAGCCAGCAAGCCGCAGCTACTGAGCCTGTGGGCTTCAGCTGCTGAAACCTGTGTGCCTAGAGCTCCTGTGCTCTGCAGCAGAAGCCGCTGCCGTGAGAAGCCTGTGCACTGCAACTAGAGAGCACCCCGCTCTCCACAGCTAGAGAAAGCCCAGTACAGCAGGGAAGACCCACTGCAGCCTATATATATATATATATATAATATATATTATATAATACTATTATTATATTATATGTATATTGTAATATATAATTATATAAATATATTATACAATATATAGTATAGTAGACAGTATATAATATAGTAATATAATTATATTATATGATATACATAATATAGTAAATAATAATATATAATATATATTATAGTACATATAATATATATTATATTGTATATTATATATAATTATATATAATATATATATTATATACAATATAGTATAGTATATATATTATATACATAATATATATAATATATAATACTATTATTATATTATATGTATATTATAACATATAATTATATAAATATATTATATAGTATAATATAGTATATAATATATAATATAGTAATGTAATTATATTATGTGATATACATAATATAGTATATTATAATATATAATAAAGTATATTATGCTGCTAAGTCACTACAGTCGTGTCCGACTCTGTGCGACCTCATAGACGGCAGCCCACCGGGCTCCCCTGTCCCTGGGACTCTCCAGGCAAGAACGCTGGAGTGGGTTGCCATTTCCTTCTCCAATGCATGAAAGTGAAAAGTGAAAGGAAGTCGCTCAGTTGTGTCCGACTCTTAGCGACCCCATGGACTGCAGCCTACCAGGCTCCTCCATCCATGGGATTTTCCAGGCAAGAGTACTGGAGTGGGGTGCCATTGCCTTCTCCGATATTATAGTATATATATTATAGTATATATTATATAATATATATTATAGTATGTTATATATATTATATATAATATAATATAATATAGTATTATATATTCTAATATACTATTTTATATATATTGTATAATATAATTATATTCCTATATTATAATTATAATATATAATATAGTATATTATAGTATATATATAATATGTATTATATTATGTATATTATATAATTATAATACTATATTATATACTATAATATATAATATTATAATTATATTCATAATTATAATATATATTGTATAAATATATATATAATATATATATCTAACTGTATAATATAGTATATTATAGTATATATATCAGAAAAGGCAATGGCACCCGACTCCAGTACTCTTGCCTGGAAAATCCCATGAACAGAGGAGCCTGGAAGGCTGCAGTCCATGGGGTCGCTGAGGGTCGGACATGACTGAGCGACTTCACTTTCAGTTCTCACTTTCATGCATTGGAGGAGGAAATGGCAACCCACTCCAGTGTTCTTGCCTGGAGAATTCCAGGGATGGGGGTGCCTGGTGGTCTGCCGTCTATGAAGTCACACAGAGTCGGACACGACTGAAATGACTTAGCAGCAGCAGCAGTATATATATAATATGTGCTATATATAGTGTCATATAATATAGTATATTATAATATATAATTATATAATAATATATTATATATAATATATATAATATTTATATGTAATATATAATATATATAACTATATAACTGTATAATATAGTATATATATATACTATAATATACTATATTGTATAAACTATCTATACTATAATATACTATATTATTACTATATATTATATTATACTAATATATACTATATAGTATATAATATAGTATATAATATACTATAATATAGCACATTATATATTATAATATGCTATATTATATATAATTATATATTATAATATACTATATTATATTGTATAAACTATATATGGTATATATTATATAATAGTATATTATAGTATACTATATATAATATTATATAATATACCATATTATGTATAGTATTATAGTATATATAATATATAATGTTATATAGTTTGTATATATTATGTATATCATATAATATAATTATATTACTATATTATATTACATACTATAATATATATTATAATTATATATAATATATAGTACATATATTATAATATAGTATATTATAATATACTATATATACTATAATATACTATATATATTATATTGTATTATATATATATTGAAGGTGGGAGGAGAAGGGGACGACAGAGGATGAGATGGTTGGATGGCATCACTGACTCAATGGACAAGAGTTTGAGTAAACTCTGGGAGCTGGCGATGCACAGGGAGGCCTGGTGTGCTGCAGTCCAGGGGATTGCAAAGAGTGACACACGACTGAGCGACTGAACTAAATGGCTGGCTTAGGACTACTATGGCATTGCTGAGTGATTGTGACTGAGGCCTGAAAAGCCTAAAATATTTACACTCTTCAGAAAAAAACTTTGCAAGCCCTTGGAACAGAGCAACAAAAACCTATGAAATAATATTAAGTAGTATGACATCGTATGACTGGAGTCTAAGACGAAAAGGAGAGAGAATGAGGAGAGAGTAAACAACTGGAGAAAGAGCATTCTCCAGAACTGATGAAAGACATCAACCCATGCATTTAAGGATCTCTGTAAAGCAAGCAGGATGACGACAAGAAAGGCTGTTCCAGGATAACTTTTTTATCAAGCTAGAAATCAGAAGTAAAGAGACAGTCTTAAAATCATCCAGAAAGTACAGTCTTATTACATTCAGAGGAAAAATAATAACCATACCTGACTTCTTACTAGAAATCGAAGCCAGAAGACAACTGAAGAACAATTTTAAAGGGCTTAAAGGAAAAAAAACCACAACCCTGCAAACTTAGAAGTCTATATGCAGTAATAATCTCCTTCAAGAATAAAGGCCAGGTTAAAACATTTTCAGACAAAAGCTTGGAGAATTCTGTTAGGAAACCTGTGCATGCAAGGGTGCTCAGTTGGTAAATCGTGTCTGACTCTTTGTGACCTCATGGACTGTAGCCCACCAGGCTCCTCTGTCCACGTGATTATTCAGGAAAGAATATTGGAGCAGCTTGCCATTTCCTCCTCCTTCAGGGGATCTTCCTAACCCAGGGATCCAACTCGTGTCTCCTGCATTGACAGGTGGATACTTTACCACTGAGTCACCTGGGAAGAAATGCTAAAGGAGAATTTCCTGGCAGTCCAATATTTAGGATTCTACATTTTCACTGCTGTGGGTCTGGGTTTAGTCCCTGGTCAGGGAACCAAGATCCTGAAAGCCGAAAAGAAAAAGGCTAAAAAGAAAAGAAAAAAAGAAAGGAATGATAAAGGAAGTCCTTCAGGCCAAGAAAAAATTTCCAGAGGGAAGTCTAGACTACCAGAAAGAAATGGAGAGCATCAGACATTGTAAACATGTAGACAAATAGGAGACTAATGTTTTCATAGCAACAACAAGGAAGACTTTTGGCTGTTTGCAGCAAAAATAATAAAAATGTAAAATATATGGGACCATAGCACATAAGATAGAGTAAGTAAATTATACCGTTGCAGGGCTCCGTTCTTATCTTGATGTGAATGATGGCTACAGGCATGTATATACATTTGCAGAGATTCCCGGAGCTGTACAGTTAAGATTGATGTGCTTCATTATATGTTAATTACACCGTGCTTCTCTTAACATACAAAGAGAGAAATAATGGACAAGACAGAGCTCTGTAAGCTGAACTCACAAATAGAGTGAGTTTGTGTTCGTTATGAGGGAGTCAAGTCCTTTTCCCCGGAAGAGGCCATTACAAGCCAAAGATGGAGTTGAGCTGAGGTTGAATCAGCTTCCTGTTGCTCAGACAAGGCCGGAACGTCCTTCTGTGGCTGACTCCTGCTGGAGCCAGTCTTCCTGTCCTCAGGAAGAGATATGACAGGACTTGGCCAGTGACACGGAGGGCCTTGAGGTCTGGCCTTTCTGGGACTCAGGCAGGGGTGAGGATGGGGAGGCTGGAAGATAGCCTACCCCCTTCCTGGGACCCTGTCTTGAGGTGGGGTGTCAGCCTGGAAAAGACTTCTGATTCAGTCAGTTTCCTGCTGCCATTTTACGGAGAGAGGACTTGGAGCTCAGAATGAATAAACTCGAGAAACTGGATTTGAAATCAGGCCTTCTCTTTGTACGATTAATAGAACAGCTGCCTTGGGCCCATATAAGCTTGCCCTCCTGAACAAAGCTGGAGGATCCACAGCTGTCTGTTTCTCTGCCCTTTTCTTAAAAAAACCTCCATCCTGGGACTTCCCTGGTGGTCCAGCGGCTGGGACTCTGCATTCCCAGTGCAGGGTGCCTGGGTTTGATCCCTGGTTAGGGAACTAGACCCCACACACTGGAACTAGAGATTTCACATGCCCCAAAGAAGATCGAAGATCCTGTATGCTGCAATCAGGACCTGGTGTGGCCAAATGAAATTATAGCTCTCTATCCCACCAATACCCTTGCTTTGTTAGTTCTGGGGAAAGCAGCTGATGAAACTAATTCATACTACGGTATGAGCGACTGATATCGATTTAAAACCTGCCTGAAAGGGCATATTAACCACCTCCAAGAAACTGTCTTAACAATGTGATCCCATCCAGCATGCGAGGCTGGGGAGAAATAATTTGGGGCAGGAGCAGGCAAAGAAAGTGGAAAGAGTCACCGTTTTGAAGCAGCATGGGGTAAGGGGAAAGGCAGGGTTCTGTCTCCACTTTAACTACCCTGAACAAATGATCTGACTTCCCCAGGTCTGACGCTTCCTCCACAAAATGAAAACTGGACACTAGCATAGCTCAGAAGCTCTTCCTCCCTGACATCCCAGCCCTTTTCTCTTACTGGATCGGCCAAGAAGTTCACTTGGGTTTTCCCCTAAGATTTTACAAAAAACTCAAACAAACTTTTGGCCAACTCAATACATCCTTCTAGTGTGTTCATTTTATAGAGGTGGTCTTGTTATCAGCTTTGGCCCTGAAGACCACCGTAGAAGATTGTAGAGGGAATCTGTGGGGCAGAGAAGGAAGGCCATGCCGTGGGGTGGACTCTGAGTTCCTCTGTCACCACCACGTCCAGGCTGCCTCATGAACGGAGCTGGAAGAGACTTCTTTTCACACCTGAATCCTGTCTGCCTCTCTGGCCAGCTCCAGACAGCAAAGCCCTCCCTGGACAGGGGTGGGGGTGGGGCATTCTACTCGAAGCCCAGAGGGAAGTAGGGGACCCCTGCCAGGGGGGCTCTTGCCTGGGGGAAGGAACTTACCCCAGTTCCTTCTCAACATCAGGCATCGAAGCCCCTCTAATGCACTCAATGCATGCTCAATCATTTCCTACTCTTTGCGACCCCATGGACTGTAATCCCCCAGGCTCCTCTGACCGTGGGATTTCCCAGGCAGGAATACTGGGTTGCCCTTCCCTCCTCCAGAGGATTGTCCCAACCCAGGGATTGAACCTGAGTCTCCAGCACTGGCAGGAGGATTGTTCACCACTGAGCCACCTGTGAAGCCCCCCAGTGCCCTCACCCTCTGCTCCTCCGTGCCTGGGCCTCTGTCGCCCTCTCCCCACCTCTTCTCGCCCTGGCAGGGGTGCGGTGCCCAGTGACTACAGGAACAGCCATTTCGAGCTTCCCCAGGGGTTTTCCTTGCTTTCTGGGCCTCCCTGGCAGAGGACTGGAACTCTTCCTCCTGTCCACCCAGCGCACAGCACCTGCACACAGTCGGGGTTCAGGACATGCATTCTGATCCCTCAGAGGCTGGTGGAGCACAGCATCCCTGAGTGCCCTGGGAGGCCTGGCCCTGGCCAGTCACACTCTTGGGAGACTGAGGAACGAACAGGCTGAGAAGCTCCAAAGGCAGAACACTCCGGGTTCAAATCCCAGCTCGTCACGCAGGAGCTGGGGAACCGGGACTCTTTGCCTTACGCCTCTGCGCCTCACCATAAAAGGAGACGCTAGTGCCTCCTTCGTAGGCCGTGGCGACGGCTAAGCGAGATGCTGTCTAAGGAGAACGCTCAGTGAGCGACAAGTCTTATTCTTCCTGTCAATATCCCCATTGCCTCCTGCAAGACCCTTGCCATCCTCTGTTTTCTTGCTGTAAAGGGAATATTGACCCCGCCCTGCCTGGCTCGCCAGACCCTGGAGTGGGTTAGAGGCTGTTTGTGTGATGGTGGTGGTGGCAGGAGAAGCGGGGAGACTCTGATGCCCGAGGGGGCCCGTGGCCACGTCCCGCGACTCTGGGCCAGGAGGTGAGCAGTCCCACCGCTCCCGTCCGGCGGCAGGCCCACCAGCCACTGTTCTGTCGGCGCCAACCCGTGTCGGTCCCCTGACTAGGTCCACAGGAGCCTGGGGACCCGGAGCCCCACCCCAGGAACCTCTGCCTGCCCCCACACCTTCCCACAAAGAACCCCAAGTTGGTGCGTGCTCCTCGCTTGCTTTGGGAATTTAAAACTGTTTTCTTTCCAAAATAAAGAGCACAAAGCCCTTGTAATGGCAGTAAGTATGCAATAATAAAAGAAGGCTTAATGGGTTCTCCTTAAGAGGTGCGTTTAGGAACTGAGACAGCTCTGACAACTGGCAGTGCCAACTGTCACAGAATTATGGTGCCACTCCCCAAGGGACCCGGAGGAGGGGAGGGGGCCATGGGGAGAGCCTGGGACGCACGCCTGCCTGGCCCCTTCCCCTGGGCTGCAGATTCTCCTCTGGGAGAGGGGGTTCCAGGGGGGAAAAAGGGTCAGGAGCAGAACCCTGGGGCCGCCGCTTCCTTGTCTTGGCCTCTTAGGGTTGTCTCAGGTGGCCTGTGGCCAGGTGTCTGGTCCTTGCTGTCTGATGAGAAAAGCAATGGACTTGGGCCAGGATCTTAGAGGCTGTTTGGACTAGATTTTGAAAATCCTTGGCCACACATAACTACTCCTGTACCCATCACACATCTGTCCCTGCTGATGCCAAGGGCAGCCTCAGAATTCCTCTTGAAACGCCACTCCAGACGGCAGCACCAGTGAAGGGGTGGAGAGCCACAGCATTACCCCAGGGCTAGCGCAGCACGGTGTGGCTGGATCCATCTGCAGCTCACTGTGCTGAGCTGGGAGGAAGCGGGGACCCAGGCCTGGCTGAGGGACCCGAGCAGCTGCTTAACGTCTTTGTCCTGAGCCCTGTTCCTTCTGGCTCAGGCCAGGAGGTGTACTGAGTCCTCATGTCGCCGAAAGTCCATGCAAGTCCACACCAGGGTGAGCTGGAGCTCTGGTCTTCAGCTCTGGGAAAGCCAGTGTGCCATCCACCGGTTCTTTCTTTCCCCGTCATGTCTTTCCTCATTGATCTGGGGCATTGAAAGGACAGGGTTTGTTCCATTTTGGCCCCATGAATGGAAGTTGACTCCTATGTATAAGTTGAACAGGGTTAGGAGTTCAAACACCCCCGCATAGCGGGGAGAGATGTATGTGTTGGGGCTGGGGTAGGGAGGCCACTCTGGACCCACAAGGAGGCAGGGAGGAACGGAGGGTCAGAGAGAGGAAAGGGAGGGAGAGGCTGTGCATAGCACAGTAGGCTCCCTGGTCCTCAGTACCACGTGGCCGGGACTCGATGTCATCTGAGCTGGGGATGCGGGGTTGACCGGTGGGAGGCGGTCCCAAACTGTCCTTAGAGAAGGGCTCTGGACTCCCCACTCCAGCTCAAGGAGGAGGGGGCAGGGAGGGGCTCCAAGTAGTGTCACTGAGCTCTTGGGGTCAAGGGGGAGGGGTGACACTGGGCTACACGTTTGTTTCATAGCAGCACCGTGGTGGGGCATGAAGCACAGGGCACATGGGGCGTGGACTCTATGGGTGTGAGGCTGGTCTCTGCAGGCTGCCATATTTGATTGTGCAGCGACCAACCTGTATAACGGGATGCTTGCCAGGTGCCATCATGGAGCACAGCCAAAGGGTCTTGGGAACATGAATCCTGAATTCACTCCTATGTTCTCCCTCTCCCTGTGAACCACTCGGGTTTGTGGTTTGTGGGTCTGGGTTTGTATGCTGTTCACTAACCCAGCTTCTCCCTGGCGCTCCCCACCCTGGCCTTCGCATTACTTGTGGAGCAAAGACGGAGGAAGAGTCGCCACTTTCAGGCAACTGAAAACGACACGTCTGGGTGCTGCCGGCATGGCGACTCTTTCTTAATAATAGTTTCTTGTTTTGATGGAAGACCGGTTCCAAAAATTTCCTGAGAAAAGGCACAGAAGAGGCAGGTGTGCCTGAGAATGTCTTCATTCCACCCCCTTCAACAGATAGTCTGGTTCTTGTAGCAGACGGCTGGCTCCAGGGCGGATTTGACCTCCCTGGCTGGTTGACCCTGTGGGCCCCTAGCTACGAGGGCAGCATCCCCCTGACCTTGCAGACGTGTGACCTCCACTGTACCATCCTGTCGCTCAGAAGCCTTCAGCCATCGTTACAGACAAACTAGATAATAGGCAGAGGAAACACTAATAAACAGAGGCTTTAATTACCAGCCAAGCACATGGAGCTCACATTCTAGGGATGTGTCTTAACTAGACGCACCTCCTGGGAAAAAATTGGAAAATGCTAATAAGAATAAAACAGCCCTTCCCAGCCTCTGCCAGACTCAGCTCTAGCTACAGCTGCCTCCTGTTTGAGAAGACCTACATCCCAGGAGTATTAAATTTTTTATTGTTCCTTTTTATTTTTTATTTTCTCGGTGGAGAGGGTGTTTACTTTATCTGTTGAACCGGTAGCAGCAGCGGTAGAGAGAGAAATGGCAGCAAGTAGAAGCTGGCTCGAGGTATCTGCCGTGGCTGGGGGTGGCCTGAGGGTGGCCCTCGAGCCCGCTGCCCAGGCCCTCAGAGGCCACACTGGGCACACGCACTCACAGTCCGTGCGTGACACTGCTGCGGGGTTCAGCCGTTAGGACAGACAGAGGAGTAAAGGGAAGGGGGCCCAGGTGCAGTGGAGCCCTAGCCGAGGTTCTGGAAGGAGGTGTCATCTGCTAGGAAAGATACAGCCACTGTGACCCCCTGCCCACCTTTAGGGAGGCTGGAAGGGACAGGTCGACCCCACTCACTCCACTCACCCCCAGCCCCAGTGGGAAAACTCGAGGCTGGTGGCTGGCTTGAGGTCACCGGCAGCCAGGAGGTGGCAGGACCCGTCCCCGCCTCCCTCCCACTCAGGGCTGCCCTGGGTCCCCACAGAGGCAGCTCTCTCTCCTGGCTGGCTGCCTGGGTCCCTCTGAATGCTCATCACAGAGCCCCAAGCACTGATGGTGCCTGGCACAGCCACCTGGAATCATGGACCCTGAGCTCCTCTGCAGGCTGCCAGGGAAGCTGGAGACACCCCAGTAGCCCAGGCCAGGGAGAGGGTTAAATGAAGTGCGGTGCCCACACAGGCTGTGAGGATAAACCTCCGAGAGCGTTTGTGAGAACACTCAGCAGCAGGACTGTGTGCCGAATGTGACCTCATTTGTGTAGGAAAAAAATGAATGTATATTTTATGAGGAAACAGCAAACTTCTTCTGCCCTGTATGTGACTTTTAAAAAGAGACAGAGGCATATCCCCTAAATTGTTAATAATAATGCTTATTCGAGCAAGAGAGATGTTTCATCTCAGTCATTTGGTATTTGCTTCAATTGTTACCATGAACGCGCATATGTTTTCTATGGTGTATGACTTTTGTTAAAAAAGAAAAAAAAAAACTAGCTTTAGTCATTACCTCTGGAGTCAGAAACACGTTTTAAAGAAAGGGAGGTAGTTGAGAGACACATTACCATTGTTTAGAACTTTAATTTTTTTTTTTTTGCAAAGAGATATTCTTGAGCAATTTAAGACAATTCTTAAAAACCTGGTAAATAAATAAAAAATAAATTCTTGGCTGTGGCTTCTGCTCTCCCCTTTCCCCATGCTTCCTCCACCTCCTCCACTTCCACTCTGCTTGGGAGGCTCAGGTCTCAGGAACGTAGATCTTTGCAGCTGGAAGAAGGCCTGCAGAGGCCTTACTGGCTGGGCTCCAGCAGGGACCAGGCCCAGAGAAGCTGTGTGCTCTGGTCAGGGCGGCTCAGCGCTCAGCACGCCAGCTCTCATGGGGCTCGGGGGGACTCAGAGATCACAGCACCTACCCCATCCTGTGCTCTGGTCAGGGCAGCTCAGCACTCAGCACGCCAGCTCTCATGGGGCTCAGGTGGGATCAGAGATCACAGCACCTACCCCATCCTGCAGCAACTTCACAGGAGCAGGGCTGGACCTGGGAGCCCAGTGGAGCTCCCCTGAAATGGAGGATGCTCTCCCTCTCTCTCTTTTTAAACAAACTTTAAACAAATGTATTTGGTGTCGGGTCGTAGTTGTGGCATGTGGGATCCAGTTCCCTGACCAGGGATTGAACCTGGGCCCCCCGCATGGGGAGTGTGGGGTCTTAACCGCTGGACCACCAGGGAAGTCTCGGATGGCGCTCCTGACGTTCATCTCTGCCCGGCTACACAGGCGAAGCACTATGCCAATCTCCCAAGCCCTCCAAGCCCCCCTCGTTGGGTTCCCCAAGGGGGCCCTGGTGGTCCCTGAGCCCACCAATCTGAGGGGCCACACCTTTGCCCAGAGTGAGGTTTAACCCAGCATGGGCAGGGCACAGGGAGGACTGTGCATTTACCGGAGGAGGCCCAGGGCCCCTTCCCGGGACCAGCGCCCACCGCCCTCCTCGCCCGTCCGCTCCTCGGTGGCAGGCGGCTCAGCTCCCTTGGCTCCCTCAGCTCCTGCCTCCCTCACTGTCATGTCAGCCGGGACAGCTGTCACGTCAGGTCTGAAACGTGCTCATTTCCCTCCACCTGGTTCTGGAAAGGGCCCTGGACAGGAGCCAGGAAGCCCAGCTCGGTGTTCTCACTCTGCCCCACCCAGCCTGGTGACCTTGGGCATCCTTTGTCCTGGAGAGTGAGAGATATGTCACTTTCCTGCCCCCTCGGGGAAGAACCTTGGGAGAGCTGAGGGCTGGAGGAGGCCAAGGAAGCAGTTTTCATTCACTTGATACTCAGCATTTACGAAGCACCTGCAGCCTACCAGGTGCAATGCTAGGGGAGACCCAGATAAAGTGGAAAGGGTCTTTCCCACTGAGGAGTTCAGAGCGTGGTGGGGTGGCCACGTGACAGGGGGACAGAGAATTGTGTGGAAGTTCCACATGAAGGTATTTGTAGCAGCAGGACTGTGGGCTTCTGCTGAGAGGAGTTCAGAAGCTTGGCAGAGGAGGGGGCATTTGATCTGGCCTTCAGGGATGGCTAAGAGGGCACTGATTAGAGGAGACCAGAGGGGCCTTGTAGGCAGCAGACAAAACTAAGAGAAAGTAGAACAGGCCACCAGTCTTGGAGCCCAGCACAGGGCAGGGGTACAGAGGGTACCAGGGAGCCAGAGAGCCCAGAGCATTTGCTGTTTGTGGGGAATCGTCTTAAGGGGATGTCTGCAGCCACCCCAGTCCTCTCAGCAAGTTTCCCCAAGAGTCCGCTGGCAGCTGTGCATGCGGGTCTCTGAAACTCTACCAGAGCCTCTGGGAGGCCCCGGGTGAACGCAGCCCCCAGAGCCAGCAGGAGTCAGAAGACCCTGTGTGCACAGTGCTGGGCACACTCCTGGTGGCTTCCAGAGAATGAGCTCCTCCCGCACCGTCCCTGAGCCACGAGCACCCTTCTCTTCCACGTGCTTCCCTGAGATGCTTCCTGTCCCCCACTGTCCCATGAGTCACCTCTCCACCCTCAGCATCCCTCCCACTCCGTATGATCCAGCATCATCCCGCCTCCCCAGCCTGCCCTCCCTGCATGAGCGCTTTCAGAAGGCAAAGGCTGACTGGAGGCGGGGTGGGCAGGTGGGCAGGGCACTCACTTACCCGTCCATCTCCTGGGCCTCCCCGGGGGCCCCAGTGCTGTCTCTCGTCAGGTGTGGAGACTGACAGAGTTGGAGAGGTGAGGGCAGGGGCAGGGTCTGGGAAACAGGCTGGGTGCCTAAGGGCCTCAGTCGGGGCGAGAGGCTCCAGACGGCATGACCCCCAAGGTGTCTGGGCAGGCTTCTTAGCGCTCTGCTGCAGGCCCGCCCTCCCTTCAGCTGGTAGAGCCCACATTCGCACCACTAGAGGAGTATTACTCCAGGCTATGCACTGGGGCGCCAAGAGAGTCCCCTTGAGATGAAGGGACCCGGGCTGGGTTGCTTTAATTCTTGACTTTGCGTTTACTCCACCTGCTCCCCACTCAGGACAAGGCCTTGCTGGGGAGTGAGCCTGGCAGGAGCAGGCAGAGCTGGCCTCCCTGCTTTTGGCCCTCCATCCTGCTCTGCGGCCACCTTTCTGAATCTTGGGTCCTCTTTTTTTAAAAAAATAATTTTTATTGGAGTATGGTTGATTTACAATGCTGTGTTAGTTTCAGATGTACAGCCAAGTGAAGCAGTATACACACGTATATGTGTGTGCTCAGTTGCTCGGTCGTGTCCAGCTCTCTTGAGACCCCATGGATTGTAACTCACCAGGCGCCCCTGTCCAGGGGATTTCCCAGGATTACTGCAGTGGGCTGCAGTTTCCTACTCCATCAGGTCCCCTTTTACAGCAAAGGTGAAAGAAGGGTGCTCTTTGAGCTTCCTCCTGGTTCTACATCAGAAACCAAGACGCACTTCTGTTTGCAGCTGCGACTCGGGTCAAATCACTTGACCTTCCATCGCCTCCGTTACCTTCCGGGTGGAGCAAACATAGCGAGAGCTGCTGAAGATAAGGTTTTTGATGGAAAAATGGTGACACCAGTGAGCCATTAGCCCTTTATCATCTGCAAGATACTTTCACTTCAAATATGTCATCAGGGTGCTCCTGACGACCCTGTAGGTGGCGGCTCACTCATCCCTGGCCCTCACCCCACACTTACAGTTTGAGAAACAAAGGCCCAGCCACAGGGGGACAGGCTCAGGGGCTAGCTTCGCCTTCAGGGCCCCTGTCACCAGACCGTCACCAGGGCCGCCGGGTCTCTGGGAGGCAGAGGAACAGCAGCCCTTCCCCGAGGGCGGGTGTGAGGGGGCCGGAGATGCTGACAGCTGTGCAGATAATCGCACGTCTCCATTGCTGCTAATAGCACGCTTATGTCGCTGAGTCTTCTGTTTGCCTGGTGCCTCCCACGGGCCCGGAATTGCGAATCTCAGCTCCTGCTTGGGGTGGGATAGTGTGGTGGAGGGGGCCTGCCCGTTCCCCAGCCCTGGTCCTCCTGGGGCCTCAGAGGACCCCTTGCAGTTCTGTGCCTCAGCTCCCCGCCACCTCCCAGGGAGCTCCCTCCAGGCTCTGGGACAGTGAAAGGGCTTCCTGCTCCTGAAGACCTGGGTGTCCCAGCCTTCTCAGCTCAGCACTCTATGAAATCTCTTATCTACACACAGGACCAAGTGTGGGAAGGTTCTGAGCCCTTCTGCGCAGACTGGACATCTTGGACAGGCAGGATGGGGGCCAGCCCCCCTTCAGATGACACTTCCACCCCTTCCTCCAACCCCATTACCTCCCCCAGGCCTCCACAGGCCACATTTCACCCTGGGAGCAAAACCGACCCCCAGTCCTCAGGCCCCACTTGCCAGGTCAGTAGAAAACCCAGCCCACACTCTAGAGACTCTTAAGGGTTCGCAGGCTTCCCCAAAGGAGCCTGAGAGATTCCCCTCCCCTTGGAGAAGACCCTCGGTCTGGCTGTGCACACTGAGGTGGCCTGGTGCCTTCATGGGGGCCCTGGCTTCTTTGTTCCTGGGCTCAGCTTCTGCCTGATGAATGGCTTTCCCTTAGATCCATGGCCTCTGCTGGGCCACCTCTTGGTGACCCACCAGCCAGACAGACCAGACCCTGGGGTGAAGACACTTAAAAAATTTTTTTTTAGTGTAATTAATTAGAAGACTTTTTGGCTGTGCTGGGTCTTTGTTGATGCGTGAGGGCGGTCTCTAGTTGTGGTGAGTGGGGCTACTCTCCACGGTGGTGCACGGGGTGGTGAGCGGGGCTACTCTCCGCGGTGGTGCATGGGGTGGTGAGCGGGGCTACTCTCCACGGTGGTGCACGGGTTTCTCATTGCGGTGGGTTCTCTTGTTGCAGAGCACAGGCTCTAGGTGCACGGGCTTCAGTAGTTGCAGCACGCGGGTTCAACAGTTACGGATCGCAGGCTACAGAGTATGGGCTCCGTAGCTGTGGCACATGGGCTTAGCTGTTCTGTGGCATGTGGAATCTCCCCGGACCAGTGACTGGACCAGTGTACCCCGCACTGGCAGGAGGACTTTTATTCACTGCACTGCCAGGGAAGCTCCAGGTCTTAGCTGTGGCACAAGGGATCTTTAGTTGCAGCATGAGAACTCTTAGTCGCAGCATGTGGGACCTAGTCTCCCAGCCAGGGATCCACCCCAGGCTCCCTGCATTGGGAGTGCAAAGTCTTACCAGTGGACCTCCAGGGAAGTCCCAAGACGCTTGTCTGTCTTTACATCTCCCGTCTCAGGGGGTTGCACTCATAATGCCTTGATTCCTTGTTGACCACATGGCTCCGTGCTGGAATGTCCGCTCCTGGAGGCCAGCGGCTCTATCCATTCACAGTGGTCTCTCTAGTGCCTAGACCAGTTGCCTAGACAGGGTAGTCATCATTTGTCGACAGAATAAATATGCAAAACTTTGTGTTCTTTTCCCCCTTAACATTATTCCAGGACGAATTTTCCAAGTTTGCCATTTTTCTTGGCTGGATAATAAATATTCTGCCTTATTGACATGTCATCCCCTCCCTTCCACAACTTGCAGAGCATTTTGGCTGAGTTCACTTTTGTTCTATTATAAATAATGTTGCTATAAACAGCTGTGCACATATAGCTATTTCTCCCTTTGCAATTATGTCTTTGGGAGGATTCCAAACAGTGGGATTATTGTGGGTCAAAGATCATGGAGTATTTATGGCTCTGGATATGGTGGGACTGGCTAATTCTCAGCCCCCAGGCCAGCCATGCTGTCCCCAAGGTTTGCCTCTGAGAGACTCCCATAAAAGTCCCTTCCCTTTGGTGCCAGATGTGACCCTGGCATGATGAGGGACTCACTCTTCATCTCCTGATGGGTGGGGGGCCAGGTGCAGTGGTGCGGGAGCTCATAGGGGTGGACAGAGGGGTCAGTGGGGGAGGGTAGAGATGAAGCCTGTCCCCCATTTCTGGGGCCAGGAGCCCTGTTTGGGGGCACAGGAAGGCCCTGCCTCTCCCAGACCCTTTTCTCTCTGCTGGGTCAGCTCTCTCCTGTCTTGTAGCACCCCCCACCCTGCCCAACTCAGTCTCAGAGCGGGGAGCAGTTTCCACCAAGGGGTCCACTGGAAGGAGGGAGGGACTCTGGCGCCACAGCTATTCCTGACTTCACTCTGCCAGACCCTGGGTAGAAGGCTGTGCCTGAGAGAAACAGATGTGGAAACTGATTTTGAGCAGAAGTTTGTACCATTGTTTTAGTAACAAATGGGTCTGAGATCCAGTCTCCCCCAGCATGCTCTGTTTGCCTTCCACCCGGTCCCCAGCCTCCACCTCCACTTCTGCAGCTCCCTGAGCCCACTTAACCTATCATTAGCACCCGGCCCCAGAGGCCTGGATGGTAGAGGGGGAGGGGTCCACATCGGTCCCTCTGAGTCCTGGCCCCAGAACTCACTTCCTACAGGAGGACAGGGTGGCCAGGGTGCACCCCTTCCCAGGCATGCCTTCCCTGTCTTGGGGAGACTTAATGGGGACCTCAGGAATAACATGGCTCAGATGGTAAAGAATCTCCCTGTACTGCAGGAGACCTGGGTTTGATCTCTGTGTGGGGAAGATCCCCTGGAGAAGGGAATGGCTCTCCACTCCAGTATTCTTGCCTGGAGAATCCCATGGACAGAGGAGCCTGGTGGGCTACAGTCCGTGGGGTTGCAGAGAGTCAGACACGACTGAGTGACTTGCACTTCTGAGGTTTTACTGCACCGATGGCATGGTGCATTGGAAACAGTAGTGTGGTGAGGGAGGGGTCTGCTGTTTCTGAGAACTGGCGGAGCCCTAGCCCAGGCAGTGATGGGCAGAGCTGGGAGCAAGGAGTTGGGGTGCTGTGTCCCTGGACTCTCCTCTCCAGAGCGGGGTGCAGGCTCTCTCTGTCCCTCCTTCCTTGGCCCTTCTGGCTTCCAGGCCTCCAGTGCAGAAAAAGCACAGGACCTGGCAGCTCTCATGCCGTCTCTGCCTCTAACAGGCTGTGTGATCCAGGCCCTCTCGGCCTGCAGGCATAACACCAGGGCGCTGACACTCACTCACTCCTGCCTTGTGTGGCTCCTGCGGTGGCTTGGGTCAAGGTCTCAGCTGGGTGAGCCTTGCAGATGGCTGACCCGGCACAGAGCGAACTATGTTGCTGGAACCAAGATGGGGCGGGAATCCGAAAGGAAGCTGGTCCCTGCCTCCTGATGCAGCCTGGCACGGGGGGCCCCTTGGGGGCTAGGGCTGTCAGCCCCTCTTCCTTTCTTCAGCTTCCCCCTCCTTTTCCTATGCCTCACCCTGCTTCGCAGAAATGGGGAGATTTTTTGCTGGCAGATGAGGGGAACAATGGCTGCGGGAGCGTGTGGGTGCCCACGGGGGTTTGCTGTGTGGGTTGTGTGATTTTCCCGGACAGGCAGGTGTGAGAGGTAGAAGAAATTATTCTGTCTAAAATCTCAGAGATGAGCTCTTCTCTTGAGCTGCAGAATGACTGCTTCATGTCTGGGTGGGGAGGCACGAGATAGGGTGGGTTTTGGGGGCAGGAACCCAGGAAGCCCACAGCAACCATGATAACTTCTATGTTTGCCTGGGGTGTCACCCCTTATGAGGAGCCAAGACAGCCAGAACGACCAGTTCTCACAAGAATCCAGAGGGCCCAGACTTCCCTGGTGGCCCGGTGGTTGGGAAGCCACCTGCCAATGCAGAGGATACGGTTTGATCCCTGGTTGGGGAAGAGGTCACATGCCACAGAGCAACTAAGTCCGTGTGCCAGAACCACTGAGCCCATGTTCCACAACCATCAGTCCTTACGCCCTCGGGCCTAGAGCCTGTGTGCCATGATGAAGAGTGGCCCCCACTCGCTGTAACTAGAGAAAGCCTGCACATAGCAAGGAAGACCCAATGCAGCCAAAAGAGAAAAAAAAATCCAGAGGGACCATCAGGTGGGCAGACATTACAATGAACCCAGTTTACAGGTGAGGAAACTGAGGCTCGAAGGGGTTAGCCGACTTGCCCAGATCACAGAGCCAGTTAGTGGGAGAGCCAGGGCTTGAACCCAGACTTCTAGGTCCTCAAGTTCCTGTTTGCTTGGTGCCTCCTCCTAAAATGACCACATGGAGATGATGTTTCTGAAGATGAAGCAGGGGAGGGACCATGGGAGTGAACAGCAGCTACCTTTATGTTTTGAATCCTCAGGCAAGATTTACCAAACACTGTGCCCACTCCCTGCACCCCCTACTTTCCTCCACCTTCAGACGTGTGTCTTCTGGAGGAGGGGAAAGATTGGATTGGGAAGAAGGCTGTCCTACTGGTCAGCAGTCGGGTGTGGTCGCGTAGGAGAATTGGGCCCATTCTGTGGACCAGTGTCGGCTGCAGGCACCACAGTTTTTCAGGGCATCTCATTGATTTGCTGAACATACTTCTCAGATGCAGTGGTTTTTCTGGGGTGCAGAAAGCTGTAGTGGATCAGACCGGCAACACACCACCAAACAGTGACCATGACCTTTTTGGCTGCAAGTTTGGCTTTGGGAAGTGCTCTGGAGCTTCTTCCCGGTCCAATCACTGAGCTGGTTGTCATATAAAACCACTTTTCATCGCACATCACAATCCAATCGAGAAATGGTTCGCTATTGTTGAGTAGAATAAGAGAAGACAACACTAAAATGATGATTTTTTTGATATGCGGTCATCTCATGAGATACGCACTTATTGAGCCTTCTCACTATTCCAAGTTGCTTCAAATGCCGAACGACCATAGAACGGTCGATGTTGAGTTCTTCGGCAACTTCTCGTGTTGTTGTAAGAGGATCAGCTTTGATGACTGCTCACAGTTAGTCGTTATCAACTTCCAGTGGCCGGCCACTGCACTCTCATCTTTAAGTCTCTCCTTTGCAAAACTTCTTGAACCACCACTGCACTCTATGTTCGTTAGCAGTTTATGGGCCAAATACATTGTTGATGTTGCAAGTTGTCTGTGCTGCTTTACGACCCATTTTGAACTCGAATAAGAAAATCACTCAAATCTACTTTTTGTCTAACACCATTTCCTTAGTCTAAAATCAATACAAAATAAACAGCAAGTAATGTCATTAGCAAAAAAAAAAAAAAAAAAAAAACCAACCCATAAAGTGGGAAATGTGCATTAGAATGATGTATAGTATAATCACATTTGTTTAAGAATGTATTCCAATATCAAATGGCAAAGTTCAACAATGCAAAACCGCAATTACTTTTGCACCAATCTAGTATCTATACCTGTCCCAACTGATGTTATGCAGGGAGAGAGGTGGTGAATGAGGTCAGGGGCCTTAAAGAAATCAAGTCAGAAAATCCTGGGGGTGGAGGGTGTGGGTACTCACTTCAGCAGCACATATGCTAACATTGAAACAATACAAAGATCATGGCATCTGGTCCCATGACTTCATGGTAAATAGATGGGGGGAAAATGGAAACAGTGAGAGATTTTTAATTTTGGGGGCTCCAAAATCACTGCAGATGGTGACTGTAGCCATGAAATTAAAAGACACTCGCTCCTTGTAAGAAAAGCTATGACCAACGTAAACAGCATATTAAAAGCCAAAGACGTTACTTCGCCGACAAAGGTGCATCTAGTCAAAGCTATGGTTTTTCCAGTGGTCATGTATGTATGTGAGAGTTGGGCCAAAAGAAAGCTGGGAGCTAAGGAATTGATGCTTTTGAACTGTGGTGTTGGAGAAGACTCTTGAGAATACCTTGGACTGCAAGGAGATCCAACCAGTCACTCTTAAAGGAAATCAGTCCTGAATATTCATTCAGGAAGGACTGATGCTGAAACTGAAACTGCAATACTTTGGCCACCTGATGCAAAGAACTGACTCACTGGAAAAGACCCTGATGCTGGGATAGATTGAGGGCAGGAGGAGAAGCAGATGACAGAAGATGAGATGGTTGGATGGCATCACCGACGTGATGGACTTGAGTTTGAGTAAGCTCCAGGAGTTGGCAATGGAAGGGAAGCCTGGCGTGCTGCAGTCTGTGGGGTTGCAAAGAGGTGCACCTGACTGAGCGACTGAACTGAACTGGGGGGCGTGGGGAGAGTCAGGGCAGAGCCTGATTCAGCCCCTTTCAGGACTGCTAACAGCCAGAGAAGACTCTTGAGAGTCCCTTGGACTGCAAGGAGATCCAACCAGTCCATTCTAAAGGAGATCAGTCCTGGGTGTTCATTGGAAGGACTGATGCTAAAGCTGAAACTCCAATACTTTGGCCACCTCATGCAAAGAGTTGACTCAGTGGAAAAGACTCTGATGCTGGGAGGGACTGGGGACAGGAGGAGAAGGGGACGACTGCTGGGAGCCGGTGTGAGGAGCTCTGCCCGTGGCAAAGGTCATGAGGAAGGAGGCTCGACATATGCAAAGGCAGGATCGAGCCTCAGGAGTCCCCCTGGAAATTTTTGAACATCTACCTCCAAAACCAGAGTCTGCCTACTTTCTGCTTTGTGCTCTCACCTACACCTCTGACTTTACGGGGGGCTGTCCCCCACTACCTCTCTCTGAAAAAAGAGTTAACTTACAGCTCCAGTTAATAATTTCTGGGTGTGATAGCGTTTCAACCTACAAACTCCTTTGGAAGTCCTCTAGCCTGCCTGAATAGGTTTTTCTGGCCACATGTGATTGTTCAGAGCCTCCCAACTGTGAGAGGCATGAGATGTTCTAAACTGTCTAAATACAGATTCTTTTGAGCAGTTAAAAGATTGATTAAAAATTGTATTGGTGAAGGGTTTTTCACTTGTTGGGCCAATGTTTGCTGCTAAGTCTCCATATCCCTTATCTACTGTGTCCCTGGCAGTGTATTGATTAATATAATTGGTGTAAGTAGTAGCTTTAATGTTTGTAACCTTCGACCCTTGAGTTAATTCTTTTTCTTGTTATAGCCCACCACAGACGACAGAGGATGAGATGGCTGGATGGCATCACTGACTTGATGGACGTGAGTTTGAGTAAACTCTGGGAGTTGGTGATGGACAGGGAGGCCTGGCATGCTGTGATTCATGGGGTCGCAAAGAGTTGGATACGACTGAGCGACTGAACTAACTAACTAACAGCCCTCCAGGCAGCAGCTCCTCCAGGCAGCTCTGTACCAGAGGAGTCTGGCCTTTTGTTTAAGTCGAAATCTGCTCCCCTATTGAGTCCTCCCCCTGGCCCTCCATTAATTCCTCAGGCACATTGCTTTAACCGCTCTGGCCTCCCACAAAAGACCAGGCGGGGGTGTGATGTCTCCTGCCAGCTGAGGGTGTACCTCCTGCATCCCCGACCTGAGAAGCCTTACTGACTGAGCTCTGCAGGAGGCCATTGTTGACCAGGGAGAAATCAGGAGCCCGAAGACTGAGAACCAAGGGCCCTGGGGGGCATGGAAAGGGCCCAGAAGAAACCCAGACAAAACGGAGACAGCCAGGAGGTAGGCAAGCAATTAAAGGAGGGGGCTGAGTTTTCAATTAACAGGCACCTCCGCTAGCAGTAGATAATTAACAGATTAGCAAGGCTGTTAGTGAGGCTGCTGCCAGGGAGGAGGAGTGGGCAGGTGCCTGGGCCTGGCGGGGGAGGGGGGCTGGAGGTGGGGCTCCAGGTTTCACTGGAATGAAAAGGTGACTTAAGCTTCAGGAGCCCGAGGGCAGCTGGAGGGTGGGAGGGCAGAACCAGGAGGGCAGAACCGGAAGGGCAGGGGAGGGGCCATCCAACTGTCCCCCAGCCTGCAAGGGCCCTAGGTTTGCAGAAATGTCTGCCTGGGGATGGGCTAAGGAGGGGGTGGATGAGAATGTCTGGGGGTCACGATGTTGACACCCCCTTGAATTTGCACGTGGCCATGCGGCTCACAACAAGCTTGCACAGTCATCCAGGGCTTCATGATGTGGGGGTGAGAGCACAGACTGACATTAGACTCTCCTGGGTTCATCTTGCTCCCGCTTCCTAACTGGGGTGGGCTATCCGACATCCCAGCTGCTCTCCCGGACTCCTCAGCTCCTTTCTAGTTAGACAGTGTCGCACCAAAGCATCAAAGAGCCGGTGTGTGGGCCCTCTGGCCACGTCTTCCCCTGCTGGAGAGTTTGAGAAGGACTCTTCTCCAGAGGAGGCTTCCCCTGTGGCTCAGTGGTAAAGAATCTGCCTGCCAAGCAGGAGACACAAGTTCAGTCCCTGGGTTGGGAAGATCCCCTAGAGAAGGGAATGGCAACCTACTCCAGTACTCTTGCCTGGGGAACCCCCTGGACAGAGGAGCCTGGCAGGCTACAGTCCATAGGGTCCCAAAAGAGTCGGATACAACTTAGCGTCTAAGCACACATGCACGGGCTGCTCCGGAGAACAGACCCTTTATCAGCCTGAATCCCTAAGTGGCCTGTGTGGAGCAGATCCCTTGCCAGCCTCCAGGATACATCTAGTGGGAATGAGAAGCATTCTGTTACAGTATGAGATTTTACAGCTGTTTGTTACAGCAGCATAACCAAGCCTATCCTGGCTATTACACAGGGTGACCCTTACCTCCATGAGCCTCTGTTTCCTAATCCATAAAGTGAGTAAGAATGATGCTCACCATGAATGATTGTTGGGAAGTTAAGTGAGATGATATACAAGTTGGCTGAAGGATCTTCTCCATTCCTGGGTCCCTGCTGCCACCATTTAGTCGCTAAGTCATGTCTGACTCATCTGCAACCCTATGGACTGTAGCCTGCCAGCCTCCTCTGTCCATGGGGTTCCCCAGGCAAGAATACTGGAGCAGGTTGCCATTTCCTTTTCCAGGGGATCTTCCCAACCCAGGGATCGAACCTATGTCTCCCACTTGGCAGGTGGATTTTTACCACTGAGCCGCTAGGGAAGGCCCCACACCTCCTCTGAAAAAGAGGAACATTGCCATGCACCAAGGTCAAAGGCCAGGGACATTTGCTTGGCCCTTGCTAATGGTTGGAACTTTTCTAGTGCTGAGCAAAGAGTTTAAAGGTTGAGCCCCAGGTTGATGGGCAAGGTCCATGGGATGCCGGAGGCCTGGGGGGACCCGACCACCGGGGATCCAAGCCAGCTCCCTCCCTCTCGGCCTTCTCCAGCTCTCTTTTGTCGACAGTGTGGGGAGAGACGCTGAGGGCTGCTGCCCTTGTCCATACCTTGGGAGGGCTGGCTGGACCAGCAAGTGCTCCTGCCTGAGAGTCTAGGACCCAGACAGGCTTCCCTTGGTTCTTGAAGTCCTCAAGCCACACGTGACGCTAGTGGCCTGTCAGCAGCACAGGCTTTCCCCTTGACCCCTCTCCCACGACATCCACAGCTTCACTTCCCCTCCCAGCCATCCCCTTACTCTGCCTCTGCTCCAACACCCCTTCAGCCTGTTTCTGAACCGGCTCCACTGTCCTCCATAGAAGAGGAGCAGGCTTGCAGTCATAGAAGCGGCTGGCTGTTCACTCCGTTTATTGGCCTGTTCGCACTGTTCCTTTTTGATCTACAAGATCAAACCCATTTTTTTCCCCCAATTGATCTCATTCCTCCTGGGGTTTCTGATGCTTTGTGTCCAAAACCTGAGTAACCATTTCTTCCAAATATGAAGGCTTCTCGCCCTCTCTCTGTAGTTGGCTCCATGCTCTGAGTTCATCAGATTTTTTTAAAGGCAGCTTTCCAGGCACGGGCCCTTTTAAAGTTTCCTTCCTAACCTGTGTGTGTTCCCTTGGAACTCCTCCCCCTGCCCTTAACCCAGGGAACTGTCATCCACCCCAACAAGCAGTCACAGTCCCTCTTCTCTAGGGACTTCCTGCTCACATGACTGAGCCTACAGCTCTGGACTCTGAGAATCATAAACATAATCAGGGGGACTTTGTGTTCATGAAACATCCCCCATCAGGACAGAACTCGCCTCTCAGTTGTCTTTCTCACAGCCATAGATCAGCAGGGGCTGGCAGTTTCCCTCTTGTCTCTCTAACAAATGAATCCCTGTGATTTGAGAGAATAGCATTGAAACATGTAGATTATCATATGTGAAATGAACTGCCAGTCCAGGTTCGGTGCATGAGACAGGGTGCTCAGGGCTGGTGCACTGGGATGACCCTGAGGGATGGGATGGGGAGGGAGGTGGGAGGGGGATTCAGGGTGGGGACACATGTACACCCATGGCTTATTCACGACAATGTATGGCAAATCCACTACAGTATTGTAAAGTAATTAGCCTCCAATTAAAATAAATTAATTAATTAAAAAAAATGAATCCCTGGTTAATGCCCACCACTGCCAGCCTAACAACCAGCCTACTGCGTTGTCCACCACAGTAGCCACTGACCTGTGGCTTTGGGCACTTGAAATGTGGCCCCCTTCCTCTGTGTCAGGCAGGGGAGACTGCTGAGGCTAAAGTATGAGCTGAGCACCAGGGCCGGAGGGTGACAAGGAGCAGTGCTGGCCTGAGTTCCAGGTCTCCTGACCCCAAACCTGGTGGCTCCGTGGCTAGCTGTCTGCCTACCAGCCACTCTCCCCTTCCTCTCCCTCAAAGCAGAGGACATCTGCACAACTCAGGAAGCCTGATGACAGGCGTCTCCTCTTAGCGGGGTTTCCAGGATGGCTGCTGCTTTCCTGTCAGACCCAGTGGCTCTTCAACTTTGTCCTTCACCCACCACTTAACCTTCTATATACACATATATATTTACTGTTGTTCAGTTGCCGAATTGTGTCCAACTCTTTGCAACCCCATGGACTGCAACACACCAGGCTTCGCCATCCATCACCATCTCCTGGAGTTTGTGGTGACCAGCTGTGGCTTCCTGGCATCTGGATTTCTTATTACTGCAGGAGAGAGCTCCCGAGCCCTCTTTGCTTCAGACACTGCTGTCAGGTTTCTGTTTTTCTTATGTGCAATTTGAACTGATGCTCACCCTTGTCCTCTGGGAATTTGGGTGGTGGGTGGAGATTCCCAGTAGGAAAGGATAGGGCTCAGGGACTCTCCAATCACATGGTTTTGTCCTCTCAAGTTCACAGGTGCAGATGGAGAGTTAAGGGGAACCTGGTTTTACTCAGTGCCCTGGTGAGTGAGCTCTAGGATGATCCCCTCATCACAGAACATGAGAGCCCAAAGGAGGGTGGCCACCCTCAGAACCATCCGCTTCACTTTACTGATGAAGAAACTGAGCTCCATGTCAGTTCAGATATGCCTGGTTATAAGTAATTAAAGCTCAAGTAATGCAGGCTTAACTAAACAGGAGTCTATTTTACTCACATAACAAATTGATGTGGTTGCAGGACTGTCCCACAGTCCCCAAAAGTCGAAGCATGAGGATGGCAAGTCTGAGATTTTCTTAGTATTTCCCTCATGGCTGCAAGATGGCTGCCAAAGCGCCAACCATCACATTCTCATTTAATGGCAAACAAAACTGGAAAGAAGGGAGGATAGACGAGAGAAAAATGAAGGAGGCTTTTCTTACAGAAAAAAATCTCCCAGAAAGACTTTAGCAGAGTCCTCATTCTTTCTCTTTGCCTGGGAGTTGGTCATGTGGTTACTCCAGGCAAGTAGTTAACAAAGTGCAGAAACTGTGAAAATGAGTGTTAGTCGCTCAGTCGTGTTTGACTCTTTGTGACCCCATGGACTGTAGCCGACCCAGGCTCCTCTGTTTACAGAATTCTCTAGGTAAGAATACTGGACTGAGTTGCCATTCGCTTCTCCAGGAGATCTTCCTGACCCAGGGATCAAACCCAGGTCTCCTGCATTGCAGGCAGATTCTTTACCATCGGAGCCCCCAGGGAAGCCCCATAAGAGGCAAAGGTGCTCCACAACTGTTTCCACAGTCATGAGCCATCCCCTGGTTGGGCACTTTGCCACCAAGTAATATCAGAGTAGTGTCGACAGGAGAGGATGCCTGTGGATGGAGGACCAATGGGAGGCCTGATGTATCCAGGGTCACAGTGACTGGTGTAGAAAACAAGACTGGAATTCCAATCTCCTTTCTACTGCTCTCTGAGTGGGAAGAACCTCTGTGTCCTGGTGCAGCAGATGCTGCTGGGGCATTAGAATTCTGTGCTACTGGGGGGAGTCCATGTAAGCCAGTTGTGGTTTTCCTGTGCCCTCTGCTGGAGACTGACCAAGAATGGGTGTGTAATGTAATTCTGGTCACTTAAGCTATAACAGAAAAGCTGCTTAGGGGATTCTGGGGAAGGTTCCCTCACTCTTAAAAAAGACATATCCAGAAAGAGGTGATCTCCTCTCCTGAATGCCATCCCCTGCTGGATGTGATGGCTGGAACTGAGGCAGCCACCTTGGGATCATGAGGGAAGCTGGTTTGAGGAGAGAGGCAGGAAGCACGAAAGGTGGGCTTGGGTCTCTGTTGCTGCCACTGCAGCACTGAGTTAAACAGCCCCAGGCTGTCCTACCTTGGGGCTTCTTTGCACAGAAGGCCCATCTCCCTTATTGTTTAAGCCCCTTTAAGGTGGGCCTTCTGTTCCTTGCAGGTGAAATCCTTCTAAAGAACCTACATGTTTCCTTCTGCTCTGTGTCCTGCTCTGGAGGAAGGTGCAGACTAGCACCAACCAGCCCCTCTGGGAAAAAGCAACGCTACCCGTTATGGGCCCACGTGGCTGGAGCTCAGCCTCTTGCATTTAGTTGCTCACCACAGCCAGAAAGAGGCTGAGAACTGCATTCAAAATCCCAGGCAGTGGGGAGGAGTGGTTTTGAAAGGGATGTTGTGGGGGCTGCATAAAAGAAGGCCATTCCTGCCCCTCAGAACCCCCATGCTGACCCCCACCATGCCCTCCCCAACCCAGTGTGGCCCCCAGTGACCCTGGAGACAATGCCATCAGCCACCCTCCCAGCTGCTCGTAGGCTAGGTGGGGTAGAAGGGCTGTTGGTTAAGTGCTGAAGAATTCCCAGAGTTTGGGGCTGGCCCAGAATGGGTTTTTGTAGCTAGAGTGTGACCATTCTGTCCTCGCAGCTTGCCTGGTGCAGAATGAATACAGGCCAGTTAAGTATTTTTCAGGTGACTGATTATAAAGATTTGCTTCCATGTGGACTCTGTCTTGCAATGATCCAGGACCCCATGAGGGCCACTTGTGTTGAAGTACTGAACAGGCTACCTTCTTTGGTAGAAAGAAGGGCCTAGAGGAAGGTCTCTTTCCTTCTTCCCCTCACTGTGTTGGGTCATAGTTGCAGCACGCAGGACCTTTATTGTGTCACGTCGGACCTTCATTGCAGGATGCACGGACTCTCTAGTCGTGGCTCACCATCTTAGTTGCTCCGTAGCATATGGGATCTTATTTTCCCAGCCAAGGATTGAACCTGCATCCCCTGCACCGCAAGGCGGATTCTTTCTTTTTGGCTGCCCTGGGTCTTGGTGCGCGGGCTTTTCTCTAGTTTGGCAAGTGGGGGCTACTCTAGTTGTGGCGCGCTGGCTTCTCATTGCTGTGGCTTCTCTTGTTGCAGAGCATGGGCTGTAGAGCACATGGGCTTCGGTAGTTATAGCTCCTGAGCTCTAGAGCACAAGCTCAACAGTTGTGGTGAAAGAGCTTAGCTGCTCCACGGCATGTGGGATCTTTCCAAATTAGGGATCGAACCCATGTCTCCTGCATTGACAGGCGGATTCTTTACCACCGACCCACCATGGAAGCCTGCAAGGTGGATTCTTAACCACTAGACCACCATGAAAGTCCCTAGAGGAAGGTATTTCTTTCATTTATTTATTTTTTTGGAAGGTTATTTCTTGAGGCACTTTCTTTCTTGGGGGAAATGCTAGCGGGCCTAAATGTCTCTGCTCCTCTAGGACATCCACCACCAGCTGCAAATTGCATATATGATCAAACCTTCCCATGCCCAGAAACTCTGATGGTGCCCACTGCCCTGGAATGGCTGGGGAGTAGGGAACTTCATGGGGTTCTGTGAAAAGAAGAGAAGTGAAAAGCAAAGAGAAAAGGAAACATATAAACATCTGAATGCAGAGTTCCAAAGAATAGCAAGAAGAGATAAGAAAGCCTTCTTCAGCGATCAGTGCAAAGAAATAGAGGAAAACAACAGAATGGGAAAGACTAGGGATCTCTTCAAGAAAATCAGGGATACCAAAGGAACATTTCATGCAAAGATGGGCTCGATAAAGGACAGAAATGGTATGGACCTAACAGAAGCAGAAGATATTAAGAAGAGATGGCAAGAATACACAGAAGAACTGTACAAAAAGATCTTCACGACCCAGATAATCACGATGGTGTGATCACTGACCTAGAGCCAGACATCCTGGAATGTGAAGTCAAGTGGGCCTTAGAAAGCATCACTACGAACAAAGCTAGTGGAGGTGATGGAATTCCAGTTGAGCTATTCCAAATCCTGAAAGATGATGCTGTGAAAGTGCTGCACTCAATATGCCAGCAAATTTGGAAAACTCAGCAGTGGCCACAGGACTGGAAAAGGTCAGTTTTCATTCCAATCCCAAAGAAAGGCAATGCCAAAGAATGCTCAGACTACCACACAATTGCACTCATCTCACACGCTAGTAAAGTAATGCTCAAAATTCTCCAAGCCAGGCTTCAGCAATATGTGAACCATGAACTTCCTGATGTTCAAGCTGGTTTTAGAAAAGGCAGAGGAACCAGAGATCAAATTGCCAACATCCGCTGGATCATGGAAAAAGCAAGAGAGTTCCAGAAAAACATCTATTTCTGCCTTATTGACTATGCCAAAGCCTTTGACTGTGTGCATCACAATAAACTGTGGAAAATTCTGAAAGAGATGGGAATACCAGACCACCTGACCTGCCTCTTGAGAAATTTGTATGCAGGTCAGGAAGCAACAGTTAGAACTGGACATGGAACAACAGACTGATTCCAAATAGGAAAAGGAGTTCGTCAAGGCTGTATATTGTCACCCTGTTTATTTAACTTATATGCATACATCATGAGAAACGCTGGACTGGAAGAAACACAAGCTGGAATCAAGATTGCCGGGAGAAATATCAATAACCTCAGATATGCAGATGACACCACCCTTATGGCAGAAAGTGAAGAGGAACTCAAAAGCCTCTTGATGAAAGTGAAAGTGGAGAGTGAAAAAGTTGGCTTAAAGCTCAACATTCAGAAAATGAAGATCATGGCATCCGGTCCCATCACTTCATGGCAAATAGATGGGGAAAGAGTGGAAACAGTGTCAGACTTTATTTTTCTGGGCTCCAAAATCACTGCAGATGGTGACTGCAGCCATGAAATTAAAAGGCGCTTACCCCTTGGAAGGAAAGTTATGACCAACCTAGATAGCATATTCAAAAGCAGAGACGTTACTTTGCCAACAAAGGTTCATCTAGTCAAGGCTATGGTTTTTCCTGTGGTCATGTATGGATGTGAGAGTTGGACTGTGAAGAAGGCTGAGTGCCGAAGAATTGATGCTTTTGAAGTGTGGTGTTGGAGAAGACTCTTGAGAGTCCCTTGGACTGCAAGGCGATCCAACCAGTCCATTCTGAAGGAGATCAGCCCTGGGTGTTCTTTGGAAGGAATGATGCTAAAGCTGAAACTCCAGTACTTTGGCCACCTGATGCGAAGAGTTGACTCATTGGAAAAGACTCTGATGCTGGGAGGGATTGGGGGCAGGAGGAGAAGGGGACGACAGAGGATGAGATGGCTGGATGGCATCACCGACTTGATGGACATGAGTTTGAGTGAACTCCGGGAGTTGGTGATGGACAGGGAGGCCTGGCGTGCTGCAATTCATGGGGTTCAAAGAGTCGGACACGACTGAGCGACTGACCTGATCTGATCTGACCTGTTACAGTAGGGGGGAAAAGGTCCATTAGCATGCTGCCTGTGCAGAGGAAGGGAATGAGAGAGCGATAGATACAAGAGAATGAATAAAACAAGAGAGGGGCTTTATGGGATGAAAGATGAAGTTGTGCCAAGGAATTCAACTCAACTTGAGAGCATAATGAGCTGCCCCTGAGGTCCAGTGGCAGCTGAGGCAGCAGCAATGTCCACTCCTTCAAAGGGGATGGTTCTGTTGGGCAGGCAGAGAAAGAAACAGCCAATGCTACCCAAGTGGGTAAGTGCTGTGCGAGCAGCATATGGAGAGTGATAAAGGAGAAGTTAAACCTGCCTGATTGGGAGCACTGGCTTTCTATTTGCAGTGAATGACTTTCAATGTGAATGCCTGAAAGTCCTGCTCGAATTGTTTTTTTATTTTCAGGGTTTGCTTGTTTGTTTGTTTTCTTTGAACAAAGGGAATTTCTTGACTCAAATGACTGAGAAGTTCAGAGGTAACTTTCAGGCATAGATGGATTCAGGTGCCGTAATCATGTCATCAGGATGTCCCCTAATGCCTTTCCAATTTGCTTCCCTCTGGGTTGGTTTCATTTTTGGGCTGAGCCCCTTGGGGGACAAAGATGGTCCCTGGCAGTACCAGCTGTATATTCTCCAGCTAACGAACCCAGCGGTGTGGGTGTCCCTTTCCTATAGGTTCCCACAGAATCCCCAAAGCTGATGCTCTTGGGCCAGAAGGAATCACGTGCCCAAGCCTGAACCAATTCATACGATTCTGATGGCCACACTGGGGAGGCACAACTGTCTAGGATCAGTAAGGGGATTCTGGCATGGGGAATGGCATAAGCAAAAAGCCCAGCATCATGAAGCTGGACCACCAAAACGTGAAGTTCCCTCAGATCAGATCAGATCAGATCAGTCGCTCAGTCGTGTCCGACTCTTTGCGACCCCATGAATCGCAGCACGCCAGGCCTCCCTGTCCATCACCAACTCCCGGAGTTCACTCAAACTCATGTCCATCGAGTCGGTGATGCCATCCAGCCATCTCATCCTCTGTCGTCCCCTTCTCCTCCTGCCCCCAATCCCTCCCAGCATCAGAGTCTTTTCCAATGAGTCAACTCTTCGCATCAGGTGGCCAAAGTACTGGAGTTTCAGCTTTAGCATCATTCCTTCCAAAGAACACCCAGGGCTGATCTCCTTCAGAATGGACTGGTTGGATCGCCTTGCAGTCCAAGGGACTCTCAAGAGTCTTCTCCAACACCACACTTCAAAAGCATCAATTCTTCGGCACTCAGCCTTCTTCACAGTCCAACTCTCACATCCATACATGACCACAGGAAAAACCATAGCCTTGACTAGATGAACCTTTGTTGGCAAAGTAATGTCTCTGCTTTTGAATATGCTATCTAGGTTGGTCATAACTTTCCTTCCAAGGGGTAAGCGCCTTTTAATTTCATGGCTGCAGTCACCATCTGCAGTGATTTTGGAGCCCAGAAAAATAAAGTCTGACACTGTTTCCACTGTTTCCCCATCTATTTGCCATGAAGTGATGGGACCGGATGCCATGATCTTCATTTTCTGAATGTTGAGCTTTAAGCCAACTTTTTCACTCTCCACTTTCACTTTCATCAAGAGGCTTTTGAGTTCCACTTCACTTTCTGCCATAAGGGTGGTGTCATCTGCATATCTGAGGTTATTGATATTTCTCCCGGCAATCTTGATTCCAGCTTGTGTTTCTTCCAGTCCAGCGTTTCTCATGATGTATGCATATAAGTTAAATAAACAGGGTGACAATATACAGCCTTGACGAACTCCTTTTCCTATTTGGAATCAGTCTGTTGTTCCATGTCCAGTTCTAACTGTTGCTTCCTGACCTGCATACAAATTTCTCAAGAGGCAGGTCAGGTGGTCTGGTATTCCCATCTCTTTCAGAATTTTCCACAGTTTATTGTGATGCACACAGTCAAAGGCTTTGGCATAGTCAATAAGGCAGAAATAGATGTTTTTCTGGAACTCTCTTGCTTTTTCCATGATCCAGCGGATGTTGGCAATTTGATCTCTGGTTCCTCTGCCTTTTCTAAAACCAGCTTGAACATCAGGAAGTTCATGGTTCACATATTGCTGAAGCCTGGCTTGGAGAATTTTGAGCATTACTTTACTAGCATGTGAGATGAGTGCAATTGTGTGGTAGTCTGAGCATTCTTTGGCATTGCCTTTCTTTGGGATTGGAATGAAAACTGACCTTTTCCAGTCCTGTGGCCACTGCTGAGTTTTCCAAATTTGCTGGCATATTGAGTGCAGCACTTTCACAGCATCATCTTTCAGGATTTGGAATAGCTCAACTGGAATTCCATCACCTCCACTAGCTTTGTTTGTAGTGATGCTTTCTAAGGCCCACTTGACTTCACATTCCAGGATGTCTGGCTCTAGGTCAGTGATCACACCATCGTGATTATCTGGGTCGTGAAGATCTTTTTTGTACAGTTCTTCTGTGTATTCTTGCCATCTCTTCTTAATATCTTCTGCTTCTGTTAGGTCCATACCATTTCTGTCCTTTATCGAGCCCATCTTTGCATGAAATGTTCCTTTGGTATCCCTGATTTTCTTGAAGAGATCCCTAGTCTTTCCCATTCTGTTGCTTTCCTCTATTTCTTTGCATTGATCGCTGAAGAAGGCTTTCTTATCTCTTCTTGCTATTCTTTGGAACTCTGCATTCAGATGTTTATATGTTTCCTTTTCTCTTTGCTTTTCGCTTCTCTTCTTTTCACAGCTATTTGTAAGGCCTCCCCAGACAGCCATTCTGCTTTTTTGCATTTCTTTTCCATGGGGATGGTCTTGATCCCTGTCTCCTGTACAATGTCACGAACCTCATTCCATAGTTCATCAGGTACTCTATCTATCAGATCTAGGCCCTTAAATCTATTTCTCACTTCCACTGTATAATCATAAGGGATTTGATTTAGGTCATACCTGAATGGTCTAGTGGTTTTCCCTACTTTCTTCAATTTCAGTCTAAATTTGGCAATAAAGAGTTCATGATCTGAGCCACAGTCAGCTCCTGGTCTTGTTTTTGCTGACTGTATAGAGCTTCTCCATCTTTGGCTGCAAAGAATATAATCAATCTGATTTCGGTGTTGACCATCTGGTGATGTCCATGTGTAGGGTCTTCTCTTGTGTTGTTGGAAGAGGGTATTTGTTATGACCAGTGCATTTTCTTGGCAAAATTCTATTAGTCTTTGCCCTGCTTCATTCCGTATTCCAAAGCCAAATTTGCCTGTTACTCCAGCTGTTTCTTGACTTCCTACTTTTGCATTCCAGTCCCCTATAATGAAAAGGACATCTTTTTTGGGTGTTAGTTATAAAAGGTCTTGTAGGTCTTCATAGAACCGTTCAACTTCAGCTTCTTCAGCATTACTGGTTGGGGCATAGACTTGGATTACTGTGATATTGAATGGTTTGCCTTGGAAACAAACAGAGATCATTCTGTCGTTTTTGAGATTGCATCCAAGTACTGCATTTCGGACTTTTTTGTTGATCATGATGGCTACTCCATTTCTTCTGAGGGATTCCTGCCCACAGTAGTAGATATAATGGTCATCTGAGTTAAATTCACCCATTCCAGTCCATTTCAGTTCGCTGATTCCTAGAATGTCGACGTTCACTCTTGGCATCTCTTGTTTGACCACTTCCAATTTGCCTTGATTCATGGATATGACATTCCAGGTTCCTATGCAGTATTGCTCTTGACAGCATCGGACCTTGCTTCTATCACCAGTCACATCCACAGCTGGGTATTCTTTTTGCTTTGGCTCCATCCCTTCATTCTTTCTGGAGTTATTTCTCCACTGATCTCCAGTAGCATATTGGGCACCTACGGACCTGAGGAGTTTCTCTTTCAGTATCCTATCATTCTGCCTTTTCATACTGTTCATGGGGTTCTCAAGGCAAGAATACTGAAGTGGTTTGTCATTCCCTTCTCTGGTGGTATATGTTCATGCAAAATGACTATTGTCTTTATGTGTTTTTAAATTTATGCCAATGGCAGTGTTTTGATTCTCATGTTGCTTCTTACTGTACAAACTCAGCATTGTTTTAAGGCCCATCCATGTTGCTCTTTGTGCATCTACTCTCTTCTAGCTGCCGCAGTTCTCCATGCTATGAATCACTCTCATTTTTCTTTCCATTCTCCCTGAGGTGGACACCTAATTTGCCTCCAACAACCCTTGCCTGCCCACTCCCGATCCCTGCCAAAGAACTCTGCAGTGAACATCATGATATGCATGTGCTCTGGATCCGTGTCCATTTCTTTTTCATCTATACCTGGAAATGAAATTGCATGTTGTAGGGGAGATGTACTGGGCTTCCCTGGTAGCTCAGCTTGTAAAGAATCCGCCTGCAATGCAGGAGACCCCGGTTTGACTCCTGGGTTGGAAAGATCCCCTGGAGAAGGGATAGGCTACTTACTCCAGTATTCTTGGGCTTCCCTGGTGGCTCAGATGGTAAATAATCTGCCTGCAATGCAGGTGACCTTGGTTCGATTCCTGGGTTGGGAAGATTCCCTGTAGGAGGGCGTGACAACCCACTCCAGTACTCTTGCTGGAGAATCCCTGTGGACAGAGGAGCCAAATGGGCTACAGTCCATGGTGTTGCAAAGAGTTGGACACGACAGAGCGACTAAGCACAGCACAGGGGAGATGTGCTATTAACCAAAATACTTCCACAGTAGCTTCTCTCTCCTACCGTGATGAACATCCATCCCCACATGCCCACCCAGCACCACCAGTAGACTTTATCCAGCTGTGTTTGACCTGGTGTAACAGATTGCATCAGTTCTCTGCTGCCATGTAACATGTTACCACAAACTTAGTGGTTTAAAATAACATACATTTTTAATCTTGCATTTTCTGTGGTCCAGGAGCCTGGGCATGACTTTGCTGGGTCTTCTGCTCGAGCTGCAATCAAGGTAATAGCCAGGCTACGTTCTCATCAGAGGCTTAACTAGAGAAAGACCTGCTTCCAGGCTGCCTCAGGTAGTGAGCAGAAACCATCAACTTGTGGTCACAGAAATCAAGGAAACTTGCTTCTTCAAGGTCAGCAGGAGAGAGAGTCTTTGATCTTTATTTCCCTCTTAAAAGAGCTTACCAGACTAGGTTCTATCCACCTAGGATAATCTCCCTGTTGATGAACTGAAAATCAACTTATTAGGGACTTTAATTACATCAGCAAATTCCCTTCACTCTTTTCTTCCAGAGTAACCTAATCAGGGGTTGACAGTCCATCACCTTCTTTGCTATATTCTCTTAGTTAGAAGCAAGTTATGGGCCCTGACCATGCTCAAGGGAAGAGGCTCATAAACGGGCTTGGCCACTGGGGCTCATCTTAGAATTCTGCCTGCCACACAGGTATGGTGTGAGATATATATTTTAAAAAAATATTTATTTGGCTGCATCAGCTCTTAGTCGAGGCCTGCAGGATCTTTTTTCTATACAGAGATACTCTTATTTTTAAAATTTAACTAAGTAACTTATGGTTGCACTGGGTCTTTGTTGCTGCATGCAGGCTTTCCCAAGCTGTTGTGAGCGGAGGCTACTGTTTGCTGTGGTCCACGGGCTTCTCGTTTCGGTGGCTTCTCTTGTTGCGGAGCACAGGCTCTAGGGTGTGCAGGCTTCAGTAGTTGTGGTGCTTGGGCTTGTTAGTTGTGGTGCACGGGCTTAGTTGCTCCTTGGCATACGGGATCTTAGTTCCTGGATCAGGGATCAAACCCGTGTCCCCTGCATTAGTAGGCAAATTCTTAACCACTGGGCCATCAAGGAAGAACCTTCTCTCATGGCTGAGATGATAAAGAATCTGCCTGCAATGCAGGAGGCCCAGGTTTGATCCCTAGGTCAGGAAGATTCCCTGGAGAAGGGTATGGCAACCCACTCCAGTATTCTTACCTGGAAAATCCCATAGACAGGGGAGCCCTGTGGGCTATACAGTCCAGGGATCAAAAAGAGTAGGACTCCACTTAGAGACTAAAACAACAACAAATCCTTTGTCCATTTATTTTTCTTGTTAATTTGCAGGACTTCCTTGAATATTGAGCCTCCTCCAACAGGACAAATTAATGGACAAAGGATTTGTTGTTCTTTTAGACTTAGCACGTGTCTTCTCTCATTGTGTAACATATCATTTGGAACAGATATTTTTAATTGTGACACAATATATTCCTCTCTTTATTTTTCTTTATGGACTGTGCTTTGAAGTTTTGTCTAATAAATCCTTTCTTCCCTCTGGGTCTCAAAGATGTTCCATTCATGTATTTTTTATCAATGCTATAATTTGTCTGTTCACATTGATTCTTTAATCCACCATCTTTTACGGGATAACATCATTTTTCTCTATAACGTGAGTCAGCGTTTTCCCAATAAGAACAATTCTTTCTCCACTTGCTTGAGGTGCACCTCTTATCACATACAAAGCTCCCCAACAACCAGGGATCCAACTCTGAGCTCTCCATGGTGTTCCAGTGAGTTTTTCATTCTTTCACTGAAACCATATTGGTTTTTCGTTTGTTTTTAAAACAATGTCACTGTCATACGTCTGAATATCTGTATAAGACAGTTTCCTGCCCACCCCGTTTCACTTAGACATCTAGAGACCTTTAATCTCTCCTCACAGATTTCAGAGCAAGTTTACACAGCTGGAATTTTCATTGCGATTATAGTGGAGTTAGAAATTAATTTAGGGAGAACTGACACAGTTGTATATTGGGCTACCCCTCCCAAGAGCATGAGCTGACTACTTGAGGGGGTGTCTTCACCCTGACTTTGTGCTCATCCAGCAATGAGCAGGCACTCAGTCCTTTGATAAGTAAATGCTAGGGAGGAAATCCAAGGGGAGATGAGGAGTGGGCCTGGAATGTTCCTCAGCACCATGCCCTCCAGTGCTCGCCAAGTCTGACAACAGAGAGGACACGCCTGGTGACCCCACAGAGAGGCCGAGAGCCCTCCTGCCCAGACGAGTGCCGGCCTAAGTCCTCTTCTCCAGATGACGTGCAGCAGGGAAGCCTGTCTAATTCAGGGGACACTGGCCCCCAACCATAGGGAGGCTCTTCATCCCTCTGGGTCCAGAGGCTCAGTTACATGCATCAGGATGTTCTGGGCGATGCTATCTGGCCTGAGCCTGGGGTGGGGCTCCTGAAGTCCAGTTCAGGTTGGGTGGGGCCAAGAAGACCCAAGGAGTTTCTCTGTTTCTCCCAAGGTCCCAGTCAGCCAGTCAGTCTGCAGAGCAGCTGGCCCACAGGTCTCATGGCATGGGAGTTCCACATCTTTTGTGCACTGCTTGATGAGTACACTGAATTCTCGGTATCCCAGCTAAAATCCAGGCCTGAGAAGTATGCTTCTTTTAAAATGTCCAAATTGCAGCAAACTACATGAGCAAAAAACACTTTTTCCAAAGAAGCAAAATGACTGAGGAGAGACACTCTGCTGGATGACAGACCTGGTCTCTACCATCATAATCCATGCAATTTTTGGGTGTGAAGTATCTGTTCTGGGCTACTTCTGAGCATTAATTCTTCCTAAGAAGGAATGGTGGGGGCCTACTGACAACTGTGAAATTCAACTGCATAGACAGATGGTGTTCCCAGAACAAAGGGATGTTAGGGTTGAGACAGGAGTTGGATATTTACCAAACAACCACACCAATAAGCATACCAGTCACAGGGCTAGCTGACACTCAGGCACCCGATGACTGCGGTATATTCCTAATTGTGGTCTAGCATTCTAACCAACAAAGGAAAGGACACCGAGGAGGCCTGACTTGTTTTTCATGATCCAAAACTGGCTTCTGGGGATTTCTTTTCCAAGTGTCCCTAATCTGGGATTTTGCTAAAGCCTTCACGTCGATTTGGCAGCATGTGTACCCTGGGAAGGGCTTCCCAGGTGACCCAGTAATAACTTGCCTGTTAATGCTGGAGCAGCAGGAAATGCAGGTTCGATCCCTGTGTTGGGAAGATCCCCTGGAGTAGGAAAAGGCAATCAGCTCCAGTATTCTTGCTGGGATAATCCCATGGACAGAGGACCCTCAGTCCATGGGCTCTCAAAGAGTCACACACGACTCACCACGCACTCACAAACTCTGGGAACCGCTTTCATTAGAACTTGGCAGCCCATGCATCCCCATTCTTCAAGTACCCTGGGTCTCACGGACATCTCATGCACCCGTGGAGCTCGCCTGGGAAAGTGAGCAGCACATGACCAGTACTTATTTAACTTATATGCAGAGTACATCATGAGAAATCCTGGGCTGGCAGAAGCACAAGCTGGAATCAAGATTGCCGGGAGAAATATCATTAACCTCAGATATGCAGATGACACCACCCTTATGGCAGAAAGTGAAGAGGAACTAAAAAGCCTCTTGATGAAAGTGAAAGAGGAGGGTGAAAAAGTTGGCTTAAAGCTCAACATTCAGAAAACGAAGATCATGGCATCCGGTCCCATCACTTCATGGCAAATAGATGGGGAAACAGTGGAAACAGTGTCAGACTTTATTTTTCTGGACTCCAAAATCACTGCAGATGGTGACTGCAGCCATGAAATTAAAAGACGCTTACTCCTTGGAAGGAAAGTTATGACCAACCTAGATAGCATATTCAAAAGCAGAGACATTACTTTGCCAACAAAAGTCCGTCTACTCAAGGCTATGGTGTTTCCAGTGGTCATGTATGGATGTGAGAGTTGGACTGTGAAGAAAGCTGAGTGCCGAAGAATTGATGCTTTTGAAGTGTGGTGTTGGAGAAGACTCTTGAGAGTCCCTTGGACTGCAAGGAGATCCAACCAGTCCATTCTAAAGGAGATCAGCCCTGGGTGTTCTTTGGAAGGAATGATGCTAAAGCTGAAACTCCAGTACTTTGGCCACCTGATGCGAAGAGTTGACTCATTGGAAAAGACTCTGATGCTGGGAGGGATTGGGGGCAGGAGGAGAAGGGGACGACAGAGGATGAGATGGCTGGATGGCATCACTGACTCGATGGACGTGAGTCTGAGTGAACTCCGGGAGTTGGTGATGGACAGGGAGGCCTGGCATGCTGCGATTCATGGGGTCGCAAAGAGTCGGACACGACTGAGCGACTGAACTGAACTGAACTGAACACTCCACGGCCAGACAACCCCACACCCTAACCCACACAAGCAGCCCCGCCCACCCATATTCAGGGCCGCGAGGCCACGCAGCGTGCGTCGCGGCAGGGCGCCAGGGGCGGGGCTTCGGCCCCTGCGCGCTTTCCAATTGGCTCTCAGAGGTGCCTTTCAGACGGCGCGCAGAGGCTGCCGGCGTGCACTTCCGGCTGCTACTTTGGCGGGAGTTGGCGCCGGGTGTGAGGTAGGATTCGAGGGAGTTGCTCCCGGGCTGGGCTGGGTCGGGCCAGGCTCAGGACCGCTCAGGGGCCTTCCCGCTTTGGGTGCCAACCCGGAAGGCCTTTCTGGGGATTGGTGAGGGTTGGACAGGGGGCCGGCCCTGTGCGCCCACTGTGGGGTACGTGGTCTAAAGGGCAGCCCCTCAGAGAACCTAGCTAAGTGTGGTCCTCCGCTTCTCGTCACCCTGGACGCAGAACCAGTGTGGCAGGACCCCTTCCTTCCGTCTAAGGGCAGCTCGGGGGACGCTCGCTGTGGGTCTGTGAGGGGCTGAGTTGAGTCCCTTCTCCTCCAACTCCAGGTGCGGGATGCAGGGTGAAGAGGTCATGTTCAGCATGTTCTTTGTAGGGAACAGGCATACCAGGCAGGGGAACGGGTTTGGATGAGATCTTTTGATCAGGGACGCAAACTCAGATGCGCACAGGGGCCGGGCGTCAGGTGTGCCTGAGGTGGTGGTGGACGGGAGGGCGCGTGCGGCCGGGCGAGGGGCATGGGGACAGTGGCGCTGGGCTCTGGCCAGCCGAGGCCCTGTGGGGTGCGTGCCAGAGACGCCAGGTCGCTGGTTTGTGTTTGTTTTTTTTTTTAACAACAGCCGCTGGAGACGCGGGTTTTGTTTTGTTTTGTTTTCTTTCTTTCTTTGTTTTGTTGCTGTTGTTTTAAAGTAACAAGCTCTCTGGCTTTTAAAAAGTGTTTATTTATTTTTAATTGATTTATGATTGACAAGCTCTCTAGTTTTAAATGTTGAGGTTAATCCGCCAAGTTGTAGAAGACTGCAGAGCCAAAGAAAGTACATCTGTGAACTGCATTTGGCCCTCTAGTGGGCAGTTTGCCGCCTCTGCTGTTGGGGTCCTGCGGGGAGGGGTGTCCAGGCGGGGAGTTGCAGACTGACAGAGAAGTCCCCATTTAGGGGGCTGGGGTGCTAGAAAGATCTATCCCCAAACTGAGCCCTGGATTGTGTGAGCTGAGTAGCTGACTTGGTTGGTGACTGGGAGTTATCCCTTGCCTTGCCTTAACATATCCTTCCCTTCCTCTGTCCCTGTAGCATTAGCCCAGATCTAGGGGGTTTAGGTTGGAGAGTGGGGGTGTTCTGAAGCTGGGGAGAAGACACCCTCCTTGCCAAGCAGGCAGGACTCCACAGACTGGAGCCTGGTCTTGGGGACTTCCTGTGCCAAGTGTTAGTGAATTGGGCTGGGAGAACATTTTCAAAGGAGGAGGTACGTTCCAGATGAGTCTAGCAGAGCTGTTCACTGGGGAATTGTGATCCTGGTACCACTTGGTCTTGTGGTTCTAAACTGCTAACTGAGGAGAAGAGGAGAGATGCAGAGGAATTCTGGGAGACGAAGTTACAGTCAGTTAACTAGCATCTCCTGGGTCCCCCCTCTGGGCAGGGCAGAAGGCTGGGCATATGAAGATGAGTGCATTGTAGCTCTTGCCTTCAGGATACTTTCAGATGATATGGGCTAACTCTGGAGGAGGCTTCTTTCCTGGCAGGCTTGGGCTGGGGGAACCAAGGAAGGGAGGAAAAACCTGGAAGGTGATGCAGAAGCATCATGGACTTAGAGCCGTGGACTTAGAATTTGGGGAGGTGATGGGAAGGGAGAATGCATTCCCAGGTAGGAGTAGGAACTGTGTAGTGAGGGTAGAGATGGTAGCAATAATTGGATCAGCCTATCCATCAGGGACATGGAGAGAGATCAGGGGAGAAGGGATTTTAGGGCCCAGTTTCTGGACTAGGAGGGGTTTGGTGCTGTCTTATGGAAGATGGATGTTATACTGTGGTAGAAAGGAGGAGGCCGAGGCAATACCAAGTGGGATCTTCCATAGAGAGTGCTGTGTGAGAGGATACCAGTTGTGGAAAAGTGTCTTATCCCCAACCAGAAGACCATTCCTTGGGGACAGGTCTGTGTGGCATTTCTTTGAGTTCTGACCCAGAGAACGATCACCCATCCAGTACCCTCAGCCCTCATTCTTGTAATGATTGAGGGGAAAGGGGCTGTCTTCTGGTGCTGAGCAGGCCCTGGTGGCCTCGGGACAGTGGTCCTGTTCCTATTTGGCAGCCTAATGCCTCCTTCCTGCCAGTCCAGGCTTGTTCCTTCCTAGTGCACAGAAAGTGTCAGAGTCTCTAATACAGCCCCATCTGTGCTGTGAGAAGGCAGAGTGGATATCGACGATGAGACAACCCATTTTCTGAGTGCTAGCCTGAGGTAGCCCTGATCTGGACACTGTGAGATCTTTTGAGGATAGTTGGCTCCTTGGTGGGATCGGTTGGGTATTGAGGGGAAAGGCTTTGATCTGAGCCAGCCCCCAGATTCCAGCCCTGGATCAAATGACTGCTGGCTTGCATGTTGTCTGTCTGTTTTGGGGTGGGGGCGTGGGGGTCACTCCAGTAACCTCTGGTTGTGGCCCAGATTCCAGTACCTCCTCCATCCTGTTTCCTCTTCCCAGGTCAGGTTCTTCTGGAGAGAGAGGAGGGGCGCAGAGGTGGCTGGTTCCCAGATGCTGTAGACCCCCATGAACACCATGGCGGAAGCCAGACTCCAAACCCAGAAGAAAAGCAGCCAGGATGGTCAGGAGGTAGCATTCCCATTCCCAGAACACCCTCTACCCTCCTGCCTCCCGTCCTGTGCCCCTCACTCCTGGAGCCCACCTCCCTCTGTCAAGGACTTCTGAGTCCCCTCATCTCTCCCTGTGGCCCTTTTCCAGACCAGCCTGTGGTCCTCAGGCTTTGGGATGAAGCTGGAGGCTGTCACCCCATTCTTGGGGAAATACCGCCCCTTTGTGGGTCGCTGCTGCCAGACCTGTACCCCTAAGAGCTGGGTGAGTGACGGTCAAGCCAGGCCCTACCTTGGGAAGCTTGGTTCTGGGAGCCACAGCTGCCGCAGCCCCGGGAAGCAGTTTCCTTCATGTCTTCAAGCCCAGCCCTTCCGTAGCCTGTTGTGTCAGGGGAGTGGGTGCACTAGTGCTTGTTGGTTGGTGGTTTGGGCCTGCTCCTGGATTCTGGCTCCCAGGCCTGGGAGAGTTGGGTGGGGAGGTACAGAGGGATCTGCAAGGCCAGAGGGCTGGGGTCTGAGCATGCCTGCACTCAGAGAGGAGGGCCTGGAGACACTGTCCACTCAGAGTCGGCGAGCACTCGGCACATGCCTGGGGCCTCTGTAGGTCCGTGCTGGGGCTGGTGGGACTCAGGGTTCTTGTGGAGATCCAGGCTACATGTTCCCTGCTGTTGGTGAGAGAACTTCTCAGAGATGATATGCTACTTTCCAAGAGGGTGATTCTGTAGAGGATGCAGCCCTTTCCTTTTGACCATGGAGCCCTCTCTCTAAGTGAACTTCAGGATCTGAGGTCAGACATCTTTTGGGAACTGCAGTGCTATAATCCATCTCTCGGTAGACTGTAGAGCCCATCAGGGAAAGACTGCAGAAGACAGAGCAGGAGCTTTCCTTTGCCGGTTTGCAAAGGCCGCCCCCAAGCACATGCTCTCTACCCCTTTCCGGCAGGAGTCCCTCTTCCACAGAAGCATAATGGACCTCGGCTTCTGCAATGTGATCCTGGTGAAGGAGGAGAACACCAGGTAGTCAGAGCTGGGGGTGGTGCCGGGTGGTGGGCAGGGCCCTTGGGTACAGGGCTGCTGGGGCCCTGCTTTGTGTTGTCATTTTCTTCTTTTGATGGGACAAGAATGGACTGTGCCCTCTGCTCCAGACCCACAGGTGGGGACAGGCAGGCTTGGAGTTTCCCTCAGCTCCTTTTGTGAGCTTTCAAGCCCCGAACCTGTACCCTGTTCCCTGGGGAGAGGGGATAGGAATGGGCCACAGGTGGGCAGGTGCTTCCTCTTCCTGCTCCTAAGCCAAGCTCAGGTGTTCCCAGTCCACGGGACTAGGATGTGATCCCTTCCTGATGGAATACCCTCTGTGGGCCCTAGTTGGGGTGGGGGCCTCTGAGACGTCTACCCCCTGTTCTGGGGGCTGTGCCCAGGTTTCGGGGCTGGCTGGTTCGGAGGCTCTGCTATTTCTTGTGGTCACTGGAGCAGCACATACCACCCTGCCAGGATGCCTCACAGAAGATCATGGAAAGCACTGGGTGAGGAGGCAGGGACTGGGATCTGGTTGGTACTTCTGGGATCCTTAAAGGGATGACAAAGGCTCTAGGCGGGGCTGGTTGAAAGGACTGGTTTCAAGAATGTTAGCTTGGTCAGGGACCCTTTTTTAAAGATGGAGGGTAAAGGCTGGAGGCTGTGCCCTGGGGACTACGGGGCTGAGGGAAGTGACCTTAGGCCTGCTTCAGCCCTATACTGCAACCACCACCTCCCCTGCCCTCCACCACAGGGTGCAGAATGTCATCTCAGGGAGGGCCCCGGGAGGGGCTGGGGAAGGCCAGGTGCCCAGCCACGTGAGGAAAGAGGTACAGCGCATCTTGGGCCACATCCAGGCCCCGCCCCGCCCCTTCCTGCTCAGGTAACTCTGCTGAAGGGCGCCCTGAGCTGGGGCCTCTGCCCTTAGGGAGAGAGCATTGGCTGGGCTTGGGGAAAGACTAGACTCCCCTCCTGGGGGAGCTGGGTGGTGTATTTACCAGACAGCCTGGGAGAGCCCTGATCTGGACACTAAGAATTTTGAACACAGCTGGCTCCTTCAGGGGACCAGTTGGGGAAGGGGGAGGGGCTTTGATCTGAGCCAGCTCCCAGATTCCAGTCGGTGTTCTCACCACTGCTGGCCTGTGTGTATCTGTCCTGAGAGGGTGGGGGCTTAGGGGGATCATCTCAGGAATGCCTGGTTGTGACCTGGACTTCAGTGCCTCCTCTGCCCCTCCACCTTCCCCCAGGTCAGGCTCCGGTGGAGAGAGGAGACCGGGGTCCCCATCTGTAGGCCTGCCCACTCACTCACACATACCCGCCACTGTCACCACCTGCTTCCTTCCACACATGTCCTGCACAGGGTGCAGCTCCTCTTAGATGCAGAGCAAGCCTCTGGGGAAGTGGAGGTGGCACATGCTTGCAAGAAGGACAGAACAAGGGCTAGGACTGAGAAAACCTGAAGGCCGGGAAGAGACCTGTAAGCCAGGGACAGAAGGGGGAATTGAGCCAGCCTCAGGGAAGTGAGGATGTCAGGGAGCAGTTCTCCCAGAGGGAACAGCATGAGCTGTGGCTGCAGGAAAAGGCCAGGTTTGTTCAAGAAGCTGATGTGGTTGGAAGCTGGCAAGTGAGGGAGTGAGTTGTTGGAAACAAAATCGAGAAGTAGAAGGGAGCAGATATGCAGAGCGGTATACAAGATGTTTGGATTTGATTTCTAAGTGCAATGAAAACCAATGGAAAGGTTTTAGACAGAGAGTGACAGCAAGGTTAATTGAGGTCAAGAATAGAGAACAGGTCCTCTGGGGAGGCTGGTTTGTTAGTCTAGGTGAGATGATGGGGGGTGGGGATGGCAGTAGAACTTGGGAAAATGGATGGAGAAACCAAAGTGAAATTAACAGGACTCACTGATGTAGAGGAGGGTTGGAATGGGGCCAGTGGAGGGAAAGGGGGCGCTGCAGGTGGGCTGGGCATCTGGCTGAGCGCCTGGCGGTGTGGTTGGAGGGGAGGAGGCAGGCTTGCGGGGGAGTGAGTTTGACCCACAAAAGGTGTTTTGGACATAAAAGTTTTCTGACACCTGACATAGTGGTGGAGACAGAGGCAGCTGCTTATATATTAATATATGAATTCGGAGCACAGAAAACAGGTTGAGACCAGGAATGTGTATTTGCAGATCTTTAGCACATAGGCGATACTTAGAGCCAGGGAGGAGTGAGTCACTGAGGGAAAAGGGTACAGGGCAGCACATGCGAGGCTCAGCCGTCCTGAAAGTGCTGAAGGGTCAAGTGAACAGGAACAGGAAGTAGGGGTTGTTGGTGACCTGTGACCAGCCTTCCACGTGACCATTCTTTGGCTTTGTCACGACTTCCAGTTCCTTGACCTGAGCACCTTACACCAGCCATCAGCCCACCTCCTGTCTTTCCTGCCCTCCAGGCCTAGCTTAGATTCCAGGGCCCCGGGTGACAGAAGTGTCCTTGGGAGGGAGTCACTGGGCACAACCCAGTTGTGTTTAAACCTAGCCACCTGCCTTCTCTGCATCGAAGCAGCCGAATGTCACTGGAGAGACGCACAGTGGGTAGATCTGCTTCCTTTTTAAGTGTGAATCTCAGAGGAGCACAGCGCGCTCTCCAAGGCTCTGATCTGGACTGCTGCTTCTCTGACTCATGCGCTGTGTCCTGATCACACCTCATGGAGAAACAGGAGCCATCTGATGAGGACATGCCACGTGTCCTCCGTGTCTCCATGCTGCCTGCATCTATGCCTCTCTCCCGCTTAAAGCCAGTCCTCTCATCAGGCTCTGGACGTCCCCTCCCCAGACTTTGCCCCTTCGTTGTCCCCTCTCCTTCTTACATCACTAACCCCTCCCTTTTAGTCCACTTGCCTCAGCAGTTTGCAAAGACAAGGCTGGTTATGCCTGGAGAGAGTCTCGGTTCTCTGATCTCCTTTGGGATGCATGGGGGCACAGACGTGCTCTGAGGCAGTGGCCCATGACGTCTTCCTAGGGGAGTATCAGCACCTTGCAGGTGTGGGCTCTGCTGTCAGGCCTACCTTCCAGTCCCAGCACCCCCACTTCTTAGCTTTCTCTCCTACCCAGCAGCTTCTGCAACCAGTCTGAACCTCACTTTCCTTTTCTGTAAAATGAGGACAGTAGTAGTGCCTGCTTTAGAGGAGTTCTGGGCGGCCCATACCTCAGACTGGGCACTGCTCTGCAGGCTGTTTAGCTGGGCACTGCTGCGGTTCCTGAACTGCCTCTTCCTGAACGTGCAGCTGTACAGGGGCCAGATGAAGATGGTCCAGAAGGCCTCCCAGGCAGTAAGGCCCGCCTTCACTGGGATGGGGATGGGGTGGGATGGTGGGGACAGGAGCAGAGGCTAGGCCAAACCCTAAGTCGGGACCAGCCCTGTCAGCTGGGTGGGAAAAATGCACTGCTCTTTGATGACCTTGTCTTCGTGTCTCACGGTCCTGCTCCCTAGAGGCTTCCTCTAACGGCTTTTCATCATGTCTTAACAACCATTACGTCAGTGCATTACCTTAAAAGTTGTTGACAGAGCTCCTCTGCTTTTGGGAAATGTGCTCAGAAAGCCTGCTCAGCCGAACCCTCCCTCCCTCTGGGACTGCCCTGGGTCTGGAGGCGCTAGGTTTCGGCTGCCTGCATCTTCAGGGCGGGGGTGTGGCTTGGCACTTCCCTCTGGCTCTCCCTGGAGCAGGGCTCGCCGCTCGTCTTCCTCTCTACCCACAAGTCAGTCCTGGATGGCATCCTGCTGCCCTTTGTGCTGCTCTCCCAGGGCGTGGGCGTGCTCCGTGTGGCTTGGGACCCCCTCACCTGTTCCCCCCTCCTCAGGTAAAAGGCTTGTGCCCTTGGATGTACAGCGGCGAGGTCCCCAGACTGGGATAGAGGTGTGGGGGAGGGAGGTGGTGTTGCCAGCATCAGCTCCCCAGAGGGTCTCTTCCTGGCCCCTCTGCTCTCAGCATATTGTGCAGCCCAGCCTGTGGGGCTCAGATGGAGGATCAGCTGTGGGCTCTAGGGCCATGCCTGGCCTCAGGGTGTTGAGGCAGGACCCAGGCTGGCCCTGAGGGGGCCACGGCTCTCACTAGCCTCCTGCTTGGTCCCATCTCCTGAGCACCTTACCTCCTCTGCCCTGTGCCCCACAGAGCTCTGCTGAAGAAACTTGGGGGGCTTTTTCTGCCCCCAGAGGCCAACCTCTCCCCGGACAGCCCTGAGGGGGTTCTTGCAAGGGCTGTGGTCCATGCGGTGAGTGCTGTGCCCCCAGTGGTGGTTTATGGGGCCAGGCAAGGGAACAGGGGCCTTAGCTGTTCTGGTTTTGACACCTGCCTCCCTCCACCCACTTCCAGACTGTGGAGCAGCTGCTGGCCAGCAGGCAGCCCCTGCTCATCTTCCTGGAGGAGCCCCCTGGGGTTCGGGGGCCTCGGCTGTCAGCCCTGGGCCTGTCCTGGCTGGGCCTGGTGGTGCAGGGGGTCCAGGCAGGCATCGTCCCAGACACTCTGCTTGTGCCGGTGGCTGTCACCTATGACCTGGTTCCAGAGGCACCCCATGATACATGCCACGTAAGACCTTTCTGCCCTGGGTCCCCAAGTGGATACCATCTCCAGAGAGGAGGCACAGTTTTGTATCCTGTGACTGAGGCCCCTCGGGGCTGGGGTTCAGGGGGGAGTGCAAAGCAATTCCACCCCTGTGGTCATTATCCTGTGGCACCCACCAAGGCTGTAACAGTCATCTTCTCATTTCATTCCCAAAAGACCTTGCTAGGGAAGGATTTCTCCTGTTTCACAGACAAGAACAAGCCTGGAGAGGTCATGGTCATGTGCCAGGTTGAGCCTAAGATGAAGTAGAGCAGAAAGCATGCCCCAGGCAAGCCGGCTCCCTCAGTGCCTTCCTCCTCCCTGCAGGCCTTGGCCCCGCTGGGGCTGTGGACAGGTGCTCTGGCTGTTCTGCGGAGCCTGCGACGCTGGGGCTGTGGCCGCCGAGTCTGTGTCCGTGTGCATCTGGCCCAGCCCTTCTCCCTGCAGGTGTGGGCCCTGTTGGGCAAGGCTGGGCATACCTGTGGTCCGTTCTAGGGCTTCTGGCAGCCTGGCCCTCAGGCCACTGCAAGGACGGCCTGGCATACTTCAGATGGGCTGTATGTAGGCTTCCAGGTGGGCCAGGGCAGACCACCTGACAGCCTTGTCCTGGGCAGGAATACATCATCAATGCCAGAAGCTGCTGGGGCAGCAGGCAGACCCTGGAGCAGCTGCTGCAGCCCATCGTGCTGGGCCAGTGGTAAGGGCAGAGGAGTATGAGGGTTTTGGGCAAGGAAGGCAGCTCTCAGACCCCGGCTTGTGAGCTGGCGCCCCCTCCTCTCCTGACCACAGACACATCAGCAGCCCCAGCCTTCCCTCACCAGCTAATCTTTGTCATCTCAAACCATCCAGGTGCCCCCCACCCCGCCTGTAAGTTGGGTGTGGGTTATGGCACACCAGCCTGGAAAGCACTAAGGGTACACGGGCCCGCTCTTGCAGGGACGGGAAACACCCTCACCTTTGTATTTGGAAAGCTCTGGGTGCCCCGTGGTTGTCTGTACGCTTGGTCCCCTCATCCTGTGGCCTGTGTCTCTATTCTAGTACGGCTGTCCCCGACACTGAGAAGGAGCAGGAGTGGACACCTGTGACCGGACCCCTTCTGGCCCTCAGGGAGGAGGACCAGCTGTTGGTCAGGAGGCTGAGCTGGCACGTCCTGAATGGTGAGGGGCCCTCGGTCTGGCCTCTGGGGGAGGCTGCTGAGCATTGTGTTCTCCAAGTTGGCCAGTGGGTCAGGGCCCTCCGTTCCAGGTGGGTTTCTGCACCTGCCCCCTCCTGTGGGCCCACTTGGGGCACATGAAGAGTGGAGCCTGTCCCTGTCTTTGCCCCTGAGGAGGGGGCAGCCAGGGGGAACATGAGCCACTAGGTCAGAGCACACAAGCAAGCAGCTGCCCAGCCCACTGCACTTTGAGGTGACATTGGCTGAACTGAATAATGTATGTCACGGGCTTAACAGGTACCTGGAACAGAGGGGGCTTTTAACAGCATAGTTACCATCTTCTCGAGTGTCTCTGCCATGGCAGAGACTGTGGGTTGGTGGGTAGCACCATGGGGTTGCAAAGAGACACGACTGAGCGACTAAGCACAGCACAGGCCTACAGGAGGCAGGGAGGGTCTCGGAGCTCCCAGCCTGGGTTGCAGCATATACTTGATGTCAATTCTTCACCAGGGAGAGTGGCATGCAGGGACCAGGCCTGCTGTGCCCTTCCCAGGGTGGAGTTGTGTGGGAGTGTGTGTGTGGCTGCTGGCAGGGAGGTGTGTTCTTGGCTGGGAAGACTTGCCCAGTGACAGGGACGGGGCTGCTGGGCCTCGGCCCTGACCAGCATCCCCGACCTCTGGCTCCAGCCAGCGTGGCGAGCTCCGCGGTGATGAGCACGGCCATCATGGCGACGCTGCTGCTGTTCAAGCACCAGAAGGTAGGGCCCGGGGTGCTAAGGGCCCAAGGGAGGAGCCCCGGCCCTTGGCTCATCCCCCTCTGCCCACCCAGGGCGTGTTCCTGTCGCAGCTCCTGGGGGAGTTCTCCTGGCTGACAGAGGAGACGCTGCTGCGTGGCTTTGACGTGGGCTTCTCGGGGCAGCTGCGGTGCCTGGTGCAGCACACGCTGAGCCTGCTGCGGCCACACGTGGCCCTGCTGCGCATCCAGCAGGGGGACTTGCTGGTGGTTCCGCGCCCTGGCCCAGGCCTCACGTCCCTGGCACGCCTGAGCGCCGAGCTGCTGCCCACTTTCTTGAGCGAGGCTGTGGGTGGTGAGTCCCCAGGGCTTGCGGTGGGTGGAACACGTAGGGGTGAGGGGCACGGCACGCCTCCTCATGTCCGCCACCTCCTCCCCCAGCCTGTGCTGTGCGAGGGCTGCTGGCAGGCAGGGTGCCGCCCGAGGGCCCCTGGGAACTGCAGGGCGTCGAGCTGCTGAGCCAGAAGGAGCTGTACTGCCAGATCCTGCTGCTGCTACACTTGCTGCCACAGGACCTGCTGCTGCTGCAGGTCAGGCCTCCTCCACAGCCCACTCAGTCCTGTGCCTCCCCGCCTGCCCCAGCCCTGTGGCAGCAGGTCTGGTCAGGCTTGCCTGAGCTCACACTGGTGCCTGTCGCCCCTCAGCCCTGCCAGTCTTGCTACTGCTACTGTCAGGAGGTGCTGGACCGTCTCATCCAGTGTGGGCTCCTCGTGGCTGAGGAGGTAGGAAGGGGGCTGCAGACAGAAGCCCCTGCCTGGAGCCCGGCTCCTCTGCCCTGTGTGGGGGTGGGGGAGGGCAGCCCCAGCCCCAGCTGAATAGACGCCTGGGTCCTGCCGCCGCCACACTCCACCTCGGGGTGTCACCACGCCTGCACTGGACCCGTGCGTGCCTGTACTGGCAGAACTTGACAGGCGCACCTCTGGGGGCTTCTGCAGACCCCCTGCCCTCCACATCTCTTGTCCACAGGGGCTGTGGCCCCTGTGGTAGGTGCTCCTGTCCTCTCAGCAGCTGTCACCGTCTGGCGTGGCCTGGGGCATCCTCCTCGGCCCCCCAGGTCTGCGTCTGGTTTCACCTCCTGGCATCTGGATGGCCATGTACACCGTTGGGGGGCCTCGAGACTGGCCCTTGGCCAGCCTGACAGGGCCCCGTGGCTCTCCCGGCCCTCAGACCCCGGGCTCCCAGCCAGCCTGTGACACAGGGAGGCAGCGTTTGAGTGCGAGACTGCTGTGGAAACTGAGCGGGGACTTCACCGACAGCGACAGCGACGACTTCGAGGAGGCGGAGGGCCGCTACTTCAGGGTGTGTGGGGTGCCGCTGGGGAGGGGGCGGGGGAGGCGGTGGGAGCCGCCCTCACCCTGGCCTGTCCCCTTCCAGCTCAGCCAGCAGTCGCGCTGCCCCGACTTCTTTCTCTTCCTCTGCCGCCTGCTCAGCCCAGTGCTGAAGGCTTTTGCGCAGGCTGCCGCCTTCCTCCACCGAGGACGGCTCCCAGATACGGGTGAGGCCCGCACACCGTGCCATCCTAAGGAGAGGCCGAATACGGTGCGGGGTGAGCTCTGCCTGCGTGGGGCCCAGGTCTCAGACTCTCTCCCTCACAGAGTCCGGCTACACGGAGCAGTTGTTCCAGTTCTTACGGGCCACAGCCCAGGAGGAAGGGCTCTTCGGTGAGTCCCAGCAGCCAGCCCAGGCCCCGGGAGGCAGGGGGAGGTCGGCTGCTGGCTGCTGCCCCCTAGTGGGCAGTGAAAGCCCAAGGTCAGGAGTACTGGCTGCAGTGTAGAGACCTTTGGGTCCAGCTTGAGTCCTCTCCTTGGGTTGTTCCCTCTTTAAAGAGAAGAGAAGCTGTGCCAGGGGACTGTCGCCACCTACAGCCTTCACTTCTCTTTCATCCAGAGTGTGCGGACCCAAATCTTGCCATCAGTGCCATCTGGACCTTCAGAGACTTGGGGGTGAGAGGGGCCGGTCTCTCCATCCTCCTGTCCCCCTGCCTCCCACCCCCATACCCTGACAGAGCTGCTGAGGGGAGCTGGCTGTACCCACTCGGGGATTTACCCAGGGTTTCCCAAGAGCAGGCATGCAGACAGTAGCTGGGGAAGGTAGGACAGTTTTCCTGCTCCTCTGTCTCCCTGACCACTGGCTCATCCTGCTCCCAGGTGGGGTATCAGGATGTTTGAGAGGCAGCATTTGACCTCAGACACTAAGGCTTAGGGGGTCAGTTTTCCAGGGGAGGGGCCCAGCGCCCATGTGAGCACTCAGAGCCCTTCTCTGCGGCTCAGGTGCTGCAGCAGACGCCCGGCCCCACAGGCCCCATGCTCCACCTGTCCCCTGCCTTCGCCAGCCGGGATAGCCAGGAAAAGCTGGGACAGTTCATCCGGCAGTTCATCTGTAGCTAGAACTGTGGGGAGGAGCCCATGTCGAGACTTTTCAGCCCTGGACCGCAGCCCTGCCCTGAGGCAGAAGACTTATTAGCTGGACTGTCAAATTTTTGCGGTTTGACTATGTCTTGTTTTCTGCATCCTTTGCTGCAATAAACTAGAGGACTGGATGAGTCCCCTGTGCCCAGGCTCAGCACTGTTTCTCTGGTGTGATCATGTGTATGTATCTGCTCTCCTTCCCCACTGGGTGGGAATGCCCTCTCACTCCTGGAAACACATCCTAAAGGAAGATAAAAAGAAGTTTATTGAGGAGGTGAGCACCATCTCCTCCCCCTCTACCTGAAGAGAAGCCTCGAAGGGGCTGGCACCGGGCCTCTCGCCATGTTGGGCTCCGTGGGAACAAATGCCCCTTCTGCTTGCAGCAGAAGGCATCACACCACCTTGTTGATGATGACACCCAGTTCTTCAATCTCACACTGGACTTCATCGCCTTTCTGCAACAGAGTGGGCCATGAGGCTGTCAGGCCTGAGGTGTGGCATGCACATGTCTGCACATAGTCTGAGCCAACACCACCAGGCCTCTGCCTTTCCTCACTCAGCCAACCTACCTTGAGGAAGACAGGAGGCTTCCTGAACACACCCACACCTGGGGGCGTCCCGGTCAGGATGATGTCCCCTGGGTAAAGAGTAACGAACCTAGAGGCAGAAGGGCCAGGTGAGGTCAGGGGCTGGGGTGCCACAGCCTGGCATGGGGGGTAAAGCCCCCAGGTGGTGGTTGGGGCCAGGCTCCACCCCACTTACTGGGAGACCCAGGTTATCAGCTCTTCTGTCTTAAACACCATCTGGTTGGTATTGCTGCTCTGCATCACTTCCCCATTCACTCGGCAGCAGATCTTTAGGTTGTGTGGGTCTGAAACGCAAAAATGACATATTTGGGATTCTCCCTTCCGACCCCCAACCCCCTCCTGACAACCAGGAAACGAAAGCACAGGGTGGCCTTATAACTTGCCAGGAAGAGGCTTGTCTGCTGGGCTCCCCACCCTGGAGTCTGTGTGGACTCTGGCCTGCCCAGGCCTCCCTGTGCCCACCACCCAGCAGAGCGCCCACCAGTGGTCACTGGGTGGGTTAATGAGGGGGTGTTCCAGACTTCAGGGGCTGAGAACAGTGGCTGGGTTTTGCCTTAAAAAACAGATTCTATCTGCAGCAGAGGCTGACGGGGTGATATAAAGCCACAGGGTAAGAGCCTGAGCAGTAGTGAAGACTCCTGCACCTGACGGCTGACCCGTAAATGTGTCCTGGGTAACCAGCACTTTCGTCCTAACTTCCTGGTGTTTCACACATTCACAAGCGCGCCCCCAGGAGCACAGTGTACTTTCACTGATGACTGACTGCCCAGGGCGCCGTGAGGCTGAATTACACAGACAACGCCTTCCCCGGGGCTGTGCTGTCCTCTTCACCCCCGTCTTTTCTCCAGGCACCCACTGTGCCCTTGCTGCTTGTAGCTGCTGCCACCAGGCTACACAGTGGCTGGGTGAGGCCCTGGGGGTTAGCTCCCATCTCCTTCACTAAAAGGGCCGGGGACTCAGGAACAGCTGTTCTCTGTGATCCTCCAAGGCCATCTCTGCTTCCTTCCAATGTAAGGACTCTCCCAGATGGTGGCAGCCAGAGGAAGCCTGACCCAGCCGTCAGGAGAGAGCCCTCCCCTGTAATTCACGTCCTGAGTGCAGTCACCGCCTCTGCTGCTGTAGGCCTCTACAGTGGGGACGGGGAGGGAGGCCGGTGGAGAGATCTGCTCTAATCCAACCGTCAACGAAAGGGCAGCTGGGGACGGGCCCTCGGCGGGCCACGCCCCTCACTCCCCTACTGGAAAGTGGCTTCGCTGACATATCTATGCAGGAGGAAGGAGAGGAGCTGCCCAGCGGGCCGTCAGAGACCTACCTGCCACGCTGTCCTTGGTCACCAAGGCAGGGCCCAGAGGGCAGAAGGTGTCAAAGGTTTTCCCCAGCAACCACTGCTTTCCATTGCGTCCCATCTGCCAGTCACGGGCACTCACGTCGTGTGCCACAGTGAAGCCAGCCACATGGGCCATGGCATCTGTAGCCTGTTGGGGGCAGGGGATTTGGCCAGATTGGAGGTTAGCTCATGGTGACACCAAGCCCTATCACAAAGGGTCTCAAAGCCTTGATCCCATGTTAGTGGCTGGAGGTAGCCAGAGGTGGTGGTGGGTGAGGGGCAAGGCAGTGTCAGGAGCGGGTAGATGCCAACCACTTCACAGTGCCAGGATAGCCGGCCCTCTCTCCCTCACCTTGATGTGCTTGCCTCTCTTTCCGATGACCACGGCCAGCTCCACTTCCCAGTCCACCTCCTGTGGGGCGGGAAAGGGGCGGTAAGCTGCCTGGCTCCGGGCCCCGGTACTCCGCTAAGGGGCTCCTGCCACGGGGCCAGGCCTCCGAACGGTGGGGTGGCTGCCGGCCCGCGTGTGGAAGACCACAGCCCTAGGGGAGGGCCCGCAGGGGAGGTGTTGCGTGTGGACCGTAGCCTCGGGGCAGTGGAGGCAGCACCGCTGCAGGCAGGCAGAGTGGCTCCAGTGACTGCAGAGGAGCAATCTGGTGGGGGTGGGGGGTTTACCAAAATCACTCTTGATACTTCCAAAAAAGGATAAATACCGAGTAACAATAGCGAACCCTACTTGTTTGCCAGACACTATTCTAAGTGCTTTAATGCACTAACTCACTCAAATAAGATCAACATGCCAAAATAAATGTGGGCCAAAGGTTGAATAAGCAGTTTACAAAAATAAATACACAGGGCCACAAAAAGGAAAACATGCTCAGCCCGTTCCATAATCAGCAAAGCGCAAATATATAGTAGATACAAGTTAGCCATGCAAACTGACTTTTCTAATAGTAACAACCGTGAACACAAAAAAGAACTGGATTCCTCGGGAAACGGCCAAGTCCATGTTGGTGATGAGAGTACGAGACAAGCCTGGAACTGCTTCGCCGTAGGAAGGAAGTGCTCAGAAAGTGCTGTGGGTGGGGGCCATCCGAAAGCTGCCCCCTGACCAAACAGATCCTCTGAGTATCAGAAAGAATGTCCATGATGGACTATGGACTATGACATATTGGATAAAAGTAAAAGTCAGGAATTTACAGTGATAACGGGACAGGGGTAAAACAAAGAGCCAAGCAGTGTTTCTCCACAGAATACCAGCTAATAAAAGTAGAAGGCATGACAGAAAGAAAAAGTCACCTTTTTCTAACCCTTACTGCAGTAATGGATTCAGGGAAGGGTGACCAGATGATCCCTGGAAGAGAACTTGTGGGGCAAATAAGATAGTCACGTGGCTTCAGTGACTCTTCTGCAGACTGTTTACCAGTTACCACAGTGAAAGGCACCTTACCATGGAGAGGTCACGTGAGCATCAAGGAAACTAGGCGATCAAACTTCAGGACCACCCGACACTGGACGTGATGCAAGCACGCGCCTGCTGCCTCAGCAATGTCGGTGTCCTGCCCCATCCCCCGCTCTCAGACTGAAACCTAAACCCCAGTGTGAGGGCATGAGGTGTGAGGGCACGAGAGGTGCTTAGGTGACGAGGGCAGAGCCCCCATGAGGAAAGCGGTGTTAGCTCACTTCCACAACCCAAGACACGGTGAAGAGACACTCACCTGTGGACAGAAAGGGGGCCCTCACCAGGCACATAATCTGTTGGTGCCCTGATCTTGGACTTCCCAGCCTCCAGAATTTCAAGAACTCAAGTGTTGTTTTATAAGTCACCCATTCTACAGTATTTTGTTACAGCAGCCTGAACAGATTAAGCTGTGTAGAACTCTACAAAAATGTTTAACCTGAATCTAATCATGACGAACTGACCAGACAAATCCAGAGTGTGAGACACGCTATGAGACAATGTGCCTGATTTCTTCAAAAAGTCTGTCATGAAAGGTAAAAAAGGGTAGGGAGAAAAACTGCTGAGATCAGGGGTCAGCAAGCTGAGGCCCACAGGCCAAATCCTTGCTTGTCTGCTGTCTCTGTTCCTGTAAATGACGTTTTCCTGGACACAGCCATGTTCCTCCACGGACCAGCCGGGCTGCTTCCACACAGCAGCGGCCAAGCTGAGCTGCCACTACAGACACTGCTGGGCGCTCAGAGCCGAGCACTCACTATTAACTGGCCCTCTGAGAAAAAGTCTGTGAATCCCTGTTCTAGACAAAAGGCACTAAGAGATACAACCAAAAACAATGTGTGACCCTGACTGATCCTGGACCAACTCCAAAAATCAAAACGGGACCCAAGTTAAAAGTCACCTTTGGAGGCAACGGGTAATATTCCCAGTTGGACTATGTATTAGATATGGTTAATATTAACTTTCTTAGCTGTGGTAATGGTATTGTGGTCATGTAGGACACTGTCCTTATTCCCAGGAGACGTATGCTGAAGTTTCTATGAGTGAACTTTCTTTTTTGCTGACAAAGCAACAGACTTCACTGGGAAGGGGCGCCTGGGTGGAGAGCAGGAGGGTAAGGAAACCAGGGGCAGGACTGCTCTGCTACATGACTTGCAATTATGAGTGAACCGGCTCAACGTCTACAATTTACTTTGTAAAATTCTTTCTACTAACCCCCCTTTAAACAGTGTGTGTGGCTGTGGGGCAGGAGGGAAGGAAAGCAGCAGAGAAGCGGGAAAGCAGGGCGGGGAGGCAGAGAGAGAAAAGCAAAGACGGCAAAATGCACGTGGTGACTCCAGGTCAAGACTCTGGGCAGTCGCTGCGTGTTTTCCCCCCAACTTTTCTATAATTTTCAAAGTATTTCTAAACTAAAAATTTTAAAGTACTAGTACGGGTACATACACTGCTGGTTGATATGTAAACTGCTTTTGCAGCCGAAGGTCACTCTGGCTAATTTTTGAAACCCTGCCTATACTCTGACAAAGACACTCACATTCTAAGAGTTAATTTAAAGGAAATAACCACACATTGATGGATGTGCAAAGTCTCTTCTATAATGATATTCACTGCAACATTATAAAAGCTAAAAACTGGAAACAACCTATTTAGCAATATGAGGACTATTGAATGAATTATCGCCACTGACACAAGAGAAAACTAAGCAGTGACCTAAAAACCATTGGGGAGAATATTTAATGGCATGAAAAATGTCCTTGATGGGGAACTTAAGTAAATGGTAGGCATATGCACAGTATAAAGAGACAGAAACAGAAAAACCCTGGGGATTATGAGTGGAATAATAAAGGGAAGTGATACAAATGAACTTAATTACAAAACAGAGACTCACTGGCTAGAATGAACTGACGGTTGCTGGGACGGGGGGAAGGGATGGTTAGGGAGTTCAGGATGAACATGTACACACTGCTGTATTTAAGATGGATATACACACTGCTGTATTTAAGATGGATAACCACCAAGGTCAGACCTTTTGTACAGCACAGGGAACTCTGCCCAATGTCATGTGAGCCTGGATGGGAGGGGCGTTTGCAGGAGAATGGACACGCGTATGTGTACGGCTGAGTCCCTCTGCTGCTCACCTGAAACCATCACAACATGGTTAATTGGCTTATTCCCCCAAAACATAAGTTCAAAAGGAAAAAAAATTCTGGGAAGATATGTAGTAAAACAAATGTTGCAAGCCCGGCACAGTGGGGACATGTGTAGCTTTTCATTTTTTTATGTATTTATGTAATTTTGAAAATTATGAAATTTATAATTTCTTTACATATTTTATTTTCTATAAAGCAAGTATATTACTTTTATAATCAAACAGGAAAACAATTAATGTCTTTTTCTCCCCCAGGAGCTGTCTTGTCACTGTATAACACCCTGGTGTTTCTGTTTAATGCGCTACTGAGCAGCAGGTGGTTCCCTCAGGCTGGACGCTGAGCACCTGTGATGGCCCCAGGGACTCGGGGTGGGGGACTGGAGGGCGGGCACCCACCTGGCTCTCGGGCGGAAGGATGATGTTGTCATAGGGCCCCACAATGGCGCTGGCGAACTTGCTGAAGATGATGGGCTCCTTGGGCACAGGCACGTTCTGTTCTCTGCAGTGGTCCGCATAGTTCATGCCCACACACACCACCTTGTCTGGCCGAGTGACTGGGGCCAGGAACGTCACCTCTGACCGTGGGAGGACTGGCAACGGGGTGGCCAGTGCTCTGCAAAGACCAGAACAGGAGAGAGGGGTTTGCTGGGGAGATCCTGCAGCTGCTACCAAGCTCTGCTTTTTAAAACATACTTTCCAGATCAACCATCAGAGTCAGCACTGAAAATCAAGCCCAGCTATTGCCCCTTGATATGAGAGCTCTGCTGATGCTCATCCAGTGTTGATTTCTGATCCCCCATGAGGTAATACGGGCTTTCGCAGGTGGCTCAGTGGTAAAGAATCCACCTGCCAACGCAGGAGACGAGGGTTCAATCCCTGGGTTGGGAAGATGCCCTGGAGAAGGAAATGGCAACCCACTCCGGTATTCTTGCCTGGAGAGTCCCATGGACAGAGAGGCCTGGTGAGCTACAGTCTGTGGGGTCGCAAAGAGTCTGATACTACTTAGCGACTAAATAACAACATAATACAGAATTACATAATAATTTCCATGTAAGTGAATTCAAAGGGTGCAAATGGGGGTAAGGGAAAGCTCTGTCTTCCGCCCCTTCTCCTAGTCACCCCACTCCCTCCCCATAGACAAGTGCTGTGTCCTGTATGGATCTTCACAGTCACTCTGTGTATACTCTTCTCCCATCTTTTTTACGCCAATGACAGCATGTTATATACATCTTTTAAAAAATATGTATTTTAGAGATCTTACCATATAAAGTCTACTAGCTTCCTCTTTTTTGTACAGTTGTATATTACTGCACAGTAGATACACCCAATTCTCTAATAAAGGACAGGGAAGGAGTTTCTAATCTTGCAAGAATATGAAAGTAGGGGGAAAATACTGTTACCAACACTGTGTGCTGTCAAACATCCGTATTTATATCAGCTTAACAGGCGAAAATGACATCTCAGAGTGTTTTTAGCTTTTTAACTTAATTTTTAATTTCCTGTGTGTCAGCGTCTTTAGACCAGATCCCATAGGGCTCCTGGGTTCAGGGAGGCACCTACCTAATCCAACTCAAACCCAAGAACTGTCTTTAAGAACATCTTTTCAGTCCTCTTAGGGCCCCAGGTCCCAACCCCTCCAGCAAGCAGGCCTTAGCCCCCTCGGGAAGGCAGTGGGGCAGAGTAGAATCCTGCCCCCTCACCAAGTATGTGGCCTTGGGAAGCCCAGTCATTCTCCCTGGGGCCCCTGTAAACTGAGGCTATTGACACACAAGACTCCTAAGGCTCTTTGCTAAGAGAGAGGAAGCCAGCATTACCCTGATTCTTTGCAAAAGAATTACCCAGGTTCTGTTTCCCAGGGCGGGGACGGGGTGGTGAGGAGCGAGGGAGAATGGGCCAGCTAAGGCAGGGTCGTGCTGCCTGCTGACTTACCTTCTCACCACTGACAGAGTGGCTTCTCCCTGCTCCAGGAACTCCACCATCGTCTTGGGCAGTGTGGGCTCAAAGGCGTTGAGGTCGATGACACCCCCACCATTCCCTGACTCCAGGCCCAGGTGGGGTCCCGCTAGGTGGGGTGCCTGGAACTGCACCAATCTCATATCTCTGGAGGGCTGAAAGGGCCACCTCTGCGCCTGCAGCACAGTTGTGAGCAACCTCCTGCCACTGGACCCCAGCATCAGCTCCTATGGGGAGAAAGTGGGTCCCGAGGACAGAGGGCCTGAGACCATCGCTGGGGCTCCCAAAGCTCCTCAAGCTGCAGCCCAAGGCTTTTCGCCCCATCAGCTTTTCCCGGCACACGGCATGGGAAGTGGTCCAGATTTTAAGTTATTTCACCGTGTATTGCTCACCATGTATTGGTCATGTTTTGCTCAATTCTGGGCCTGTAATGAAACGCTGAGACAGTGAAGGACCAGGAAGCCTGGCGTGCTGCAGTTCATGGGGTCTCAGAGAGTCAGGCACGACTTAGCAACTGATCAACAGCAATGAAACACTTCTAGAGAGGCAACTCCTGCATGCCAGCCACTAAGCCAGGTCCCCAGGATTCCAGTCTTCCTTCACCCAGTGCCCCTCACAGCTTAGGCTGTACCTGGGACCGCTGAGGCAAACCATGCAGGTCAGACGCGCTCAGCCCTGCCATCCTGCCTGCAGGGAAGGCTGATGTTAGCAACTGATGTGGTCAAGTAGGATTCAGCAATTGAGACCACTTCTGGGAAGACTGCGGAAAAGGCAATGGCACCCCACTCCAGTACTTTTGCCTGGAAAATCCCATGGACAGAGAAGCCTGGTAGGCTGCAGTCCATGGGGTAGCTAGAGTCGGACACGACTGAGCAACTTCACTTTCATGCATTAGCAAAGGAAATGGCAACCCACTCCAGTGTTCTTGCCTGGAGAATCCCAGGGATGGGGGAGCCTGGTGGGCTGCCGTCTATGGGGTCGAACAGAGTCAGACACGACTGAAGCGACTTAGCAGCAGCAGCTGGGAAGATTGAGGGCCCTGCCTTTGTCGAGTTTCTTGAGGAAGTGTGGGCTAGGCTAAAATGAATAGGTCTAGGAATTCATTAAAGGGGGGCCCACCATGAGCAAGAGACCGCAGGTGAAACAGGCTCCACTCAAAGACAAGCTGACAGAAGCAATTTTTTTTTAATGTCAATTTGATCCTGTTACCCTCCTATTTGGGCTTCCCAGATGGTGCTATGGTAAAGAATCCGCCTGCCAATGCAGAGATGCAAGAGACACAGGTTTGATTCCTGAGTCAGGAAAATCCCCTAGAGTAGGAAATGGCAACCCGCTTCAGTATTCTTGCCTGGGAAATCCCATGGCCAGAGGAGCCTGGCAGGCTACAGTCCATGGGGTCGCAATGAGTTGGATATGACTGAGCAAATAAGCACGCATGCATGGGGGAGAGTACAGGCTGCCTGGGGAGAGGCTGCAGGCAGAGTTCAGGGGCCAAGCCTGACAGGGGCCCTCTCCTCTCTGGGTCCCTGGGCCATGACTGTCTCTTTCACTACTGGGTGCGTGATGCCTAGTACTGTGCCTGCCATGCAGCAGGCTCTCAGCTAGTCTCAGCTGAAAGAAGGAATGTCGGAGCAGGGGCTTGACTTTTCACTCCTTGGGAAAGCTTCGTGATTATCCATTTCAGGAGGAGGTGCCATCCCTCCTCAAATCACTGAGAAAGTATCAACAAGGCTCAGGTCCCATCTTGAGTTCTAGGCTCCACTCAAAGACAAAACCCATTCTCTTCTTTTTTTGTTTCTAAGTCTGGCCTCTGTTCCCAAAGTCCCTCCTCTTCATGGCTCCTTGCTTTCAAAAGCAGCCCTTTATGCTTGGGCTTCCCAGGTGGTGACCAGGTAAAGAACCTGCCTGCCAATGCAGGGAATGGAAGAGACATGGGTTCAATCCCTGGGTCAGGAAAATACCCTGGAGGGGGGCATGGCATGGTGGTGACCCGGTAAAGAACCTGCCTGCCAATGCAGGGAATGTAGGATACATGGGTTCAATCCCTGGGTCAGGAAAATACCCTGGAGGGGGACATGGCATGGTGGTGACCCGGTAAAGAACCTGTCTGCAAATGCAGGGGAAGAAAGAGACATGGGTTCAATACCTGAGTCACCAAGATCTCCTGGAGGAAGGCATGGCAACCCACTCTAGTATTCTTGCCTGGAGAATCCTATGGACAGAGGAGCCTGGTGGGCTACAGCCCATGGGGTCACAAAGAGTCAGATACAACTGAAGAGACTTAGCATGCATTATGCACAGGCACTTGGAGGTAATCCCGGACTCCTGGTTCTCTGATGATTCTGTCTGCCTTGATAAGTTAGAGACTGATTAGATCCAGGTCACTTGTTCTGATTGCTCACTGTGCTGGCTGATGAGTTTAGCCAGAAAACCAGGAGTTTAAAACCTCCTACCCTCCTACCTTACACAAGCACCAACCATGCCACGGGCAAGGGCTGTTCAAGCTAGTGTTAGCACTCAGATACTTCACACACTAAGATTAAACCGATCCCACTGAATGCCAGGTCTTACCTTAAGTGCTTTACCTGCAATGTCTGATTTAATTCTCCTGACAACTGTGGAAGGCAGGGTCTGTTGGTCTCATTTCACAGATAAAAAATCTACAGTAAAGTGCTGGGACTTGAATCCAGGTCCAGGTGACACTGGAGTTCTTGATTTGGGTTAACGTGTCCTCGTGGTGTTAAGCACGGGACACTTTAGCCCAGGGGTATTGATGAGAAATAGGAACCTCCAACAGGAGATCGGGAGGCTCAGGGACGCCCTGCAAGCCTTCAGCCATGCTCCGGGAAATTTGATCTGCTGGCTACTGCCTCGGGGAGAGGGCTTGTCACCTGCTCTCCCAGATAACCACAGGCTGACCTTCCCACGCGACAGACCCTTGCAGGTTCTCATTTCGTTCTATAGCAATCCCTCCAGGCAGAGAGCCTCATTTCACAGAAGGGGCGTTGAGGCTTAAGGTGAAGTCACCAGCCAAGGTACCAGAAAGTGGCCCCGCTGCTTCTGTGGCAATCAGTGAGCCACAGTGCCTGAGCTCAATCCAGCTCCGTAAAAGGGTCCTTAAGCAAAAAGGCTGGGACCTGGGGCGTCATAAGCCTGCGAGACAAAGGTTTGCGCCCGGGATCGCGTGCTACTATTCACTCGTCTGGGCCCCTGCGTGGGTCTCCCAGTTTCCCTGTATGCCTAGCTCAGTGGGCGCTCAGAAAGGCCCGCCCACCCCACCAGAGTGCTCGGAGAGGCGGGGCAGCAGCGTTCAGTCCTGCCCATCCCGGGAGGCCGGGAGGGAGGCTGAGGCCCAGCGTGCCCCGCCATCCGGCCCAGATCTAACCTACCTGGAGCCCTGCGCTGTCGGGATAGGACTCGCGGGCCCGAGACCACGACCACCCGGCGCCTGAGCGCAGGTACTGAGCTCGTGAGACAGCTACCAGCCTAGAGTTCTAACAAGGGGGTGAGCCGAGGGGCTCCCCTAAATAAGACGTCAGCGGAGGCGGGCGCGCTCTCGTGGCGTCACGGGGACAACGGCCAATAGCAGGGCGTCTAGTTCGATGCCGGAAGCACGTTGCTGAGGGGGCGGGCCCAGCGCTGACCGGTAGGTGGTCTCTTACTAGATTCTGCAGGCCTGCTGGCGCAGACTCTATACGCCCGGCGCTACGTTCCCGGAGGCACTGGCTCTCGGGACGCCCTGCGCTTGCAGGAACCTGAAAGTGGGTGCTTCCTGAAATTTTGCGCCCTGGGCCCGCCTGAGGCCCTGCATCTGGACCAGCCCTGCTCTGATCTTTGAGCAAAACGCGGTGGAGACCAAATTATGGCGGGCTGGTTGACAAAGACAAGCCTTCCGATTGTGCAAGATCAGTGAAGAGAGGAGGGATGTTTGTACCCATTTCACATCTGGGCAACCTGAGGCCGGAAGTGTTTTACTCAAGATGTCATATTGACCCCAAGTGCAGCCTTTTACATCTTTTTACAGCCCTGTCTTCATATGGGCTGCACACAGGGTAGTGGGAGGCATAACCTCCATTATTAGAAAACAGGTATTCTAGTGGAGAGGTGGTTTAATTAAACAAACAATCTTACTTTCCAGGCCTCTGGCATATGGAGACATAGGAGAGGGTCTGGGCTAGAGTCCCGGCACTTAATCAAGGAGCCATCACGGGCTTTATTTGCCCTAGGAAGGAGTTTGACCCTTATCTAATCTCATAGGAGGCCACTGGAATGTCCTCAGAGGGAGTGGGTTGCATTTGAGAAGTTTTGTTCAGGCCACTCCTGAACAAGGAAAGGTGTCTGGGTAAGAGTGATGCAGCCGAGAACAGTGGTGGCTTGGTGTGCGGCAGAGATAGTGAAAGTTCTGAGATGTTGAGAAGGCAGAACTGACAGCCCTCAATGATGACAGGAGGTGGGATTAAAGGGGAAAGAAGTGTAAGGCTGACTCCTAGGTCTCTGGCCTGGTAGATGGCAGTGCCATTCACCAAGACACGGGTTCCAGGGAAGCAATGTGTCTGGGGAGAGGATGGTGAGCTCAGTTTTGGGTGGGTTGTATTTAATGTGTCTGTCTGTGGGGTCTCACAGAGTTGGACATGACTGAAGCGACTTAGCAGCAGCAGCAGCAGCAGGGTATTAAAGGGGGTCTGGAGCTTCAGCTTTTGTCTGGCTTGAAGATGCAGGTCAGCATGCATGCATGCTAAGTCACTTCAGTCGTGTCCGACTCTGTGCGACCCCATGGACAGCAGCCCATATAAATGGAACATGGTGAGTAAGTGTCATGGGTGGGGGGTGGGGGTGTCATGGGTGGGGGGTGGGGGTGGGGGGATGTGCTAAAGAGAACCTAGCATAACCCCCAGTCAGGAGACCCACCATGTAAGGATGAGCCAGAGAGATGGAACGGAAACAGTGAGACATGGGAACTCGTAACTTCAAAAGTTAAGTAGAAAAAGGGAAGATTAAAAAAAAGACTCAAACCAAACTTCTACTAATGTAAACTGCAATGTCTGAGATGACAAATACCCTACAAGGCAGAGTCAACGTTGCAGAAAAGAAGATTGGTGAATTTGAAAACAGCACTAGCTTTTGGGCTGGTGCCTCCATCTTCTGGTAATTCGCCAAAATGACCAACACAAAGGGGACGAGGAGAAACTAATGTTCTAGGCCTTTTAGAAAACACGGCCACATGCATGTGAATCTACAAGAAAGGAAAGGGCACTGCTCAAAAAGGGAAGCCCCCGACTACGCCCACAGCAGAACTGAGTCTGCAGTGTATCCCTGCATGCTGCCAGCATTGTAGGAAACAAACAAAGGCAAGATTCTTGCCAAGAAAATTAATGTACATATTGAGGATGTTCAGCACTCTAGGAGCTGAGATAGCTTCCTGAAAAACGTATGAAGGAAAAAAATAGAGGCACAAAGTCAGTGGGACTTCCCTGGCAGTTCACTATTTAAAACTCTGCTCTTCTACTGCAGAGGGTTTGATTCTTGGTTGAGTAATGAAAATCCTGCATGCTGCCCGATGCAACCAAAAAATATTAAAATTATTTTTTAAAATATGCCAGCAGATCTTAGGTCTAGTGAGGTGTGTTTTTTTTTTTTTTTTTTTTTAAGACCATTAGGAAAGACCATTTCTCTGGGAGAAATCCAAACAGCTTAATATATGTGTAATTGGACCCAAAGTAGAGGAGAGGGAAGGGGGAACAGAAAGAAAATATTTGAAGACGTAATGACCAAGACTTTTCTAAACGTGATGAAAACTGTAAACCCACTATACAAGAACTCAACAACCCTCAAACACAAGACACACGAGGAAAATGACGTCATGGCAGAGCATAAGCAAGTTAGTCCATATTAGTGAGAAACAGAAAAATTGAAAAATTGAAAAAAATTTTCTAGACATAGAAGTCTAGAAAAATGGAGAAGCATTTGTCTTTATTCCTCCTGCTAAGTACAACTAAAAACCTACACAAAGCAATCATAAGACTCTGAAAAAAGATGAGCAGGCAGGCTGGCACGGGGTCTGCAGAGCCATGAGGTGATACAGCAGTGAATTCTCTGGGCTGTTTTTTCTCGTATATCCATACTTGGAGCTGAAAAAGCTGGCAACTGGAAATGCCAACCGGTGCGGACACAAAAAGCCCCAAGAAAATCCTGCTCTCTTTAGTCAAAGGACCCGGAAAGGGACAGTCTTGCAAAACAGAAAATTTAGACAATAACTGTTGTGGTCCCATGCTCACTAGCACAGGCGGAGTAGGAAGCCTGGATTTTCACCCTTGCCAGCCTGTAATGAAGTGCCTCAGCCCTTCCCCCATGTCAGAGTGGTGAGCAGGGTGGGTCAGAGAAGGGCAGGTGGGGAGCCTGAACTGTCCTCCCTGCTGGGTAGTAACAAGGTCACCCTCCACAGTGGAGGCCATGTGAGGAGCTGGAGTTCCCGCTATAACAACGATCCTTGGGTGTCATGGAGGCTGACTTAATGAAAATGAAAAATAACATATCAAAATTTGTGGGACTCTGCTAAGACAGTATTCGGAAGGAAATGTATAACTCTAAATTCTTATTTTAGAAAAGAAAATTCTCAAACCAGTAAGCTTAGCTCCTCCTGGGGGTATGTGTTAAGCCTCTTTAGCCATGTCTGACTCTTTGTGACCCCGTGGACTGTAGCCCACCAGACTTCTCTGTCCTTGGAATTCTCCAGGCAAGAATACTGGGGTGGGTTGCCATGTCCTTCTCCAGGGGATCTTCCAAACCCAGGGATCGAACCTAGGTCTCCCACATTGCAGGTGGATTCTTTACCATCTGAGCCACAAGGGAAGCCCATTTGCCATGACTAAATGGGCCTTATCCAAGAATGCAAAGCTAATTCAATAACCTTGGTAAAAGTTTCATAGACATTCCACCAAACGCATAATAAAAGAAAAGAAAAAGATCGATGAAATGGGCTTAAAAGCTTCTGCTCTGCAAAAGGATGCTATAAGTATGAAAGAACAAGCAACCAATTGGGAAAAAAGATTTGCAAACTACATATCTGACAAAGAACTCAGACCTAGGATATACAAAGAATGCTCAAAAGTCAACAGAGAGAGGCCTCCCTAGTGGTCCAGTCGTTAAGAATCAACTTGGCAATATAAAGGACACAGGTTTGACCCCTGGTTCAGGAAGCACCCACATGCCACGGCGTGTGCCACAGCTACTGAGGCTGAGCTCTAGAGCTTGTGAGCCTCAACTGCTGAGCCTGTGTGCTGCAACCACTGAAGCCCACGGGCCTAGAGCCTGTGGTCGGCAGCAAGAGAAGTCACTGCAGGGACTTGCACGCCACAAGGAAGGGTAGCCCCTGCTCGCTGCAGCGAGAGAGAGTCCATGTGCAGCGATGGAGGCCCAGCCCAGCTAAAAAGTAAACTACATGTATTTAAAAAAAGATCTAAAAAGAAATCAACAGAGAAGAAGGCCGATATAAGTAGAACATGAGTAAATGACATGAAGAGATGTCTCACTGAAGCAGCTATCCGATGGCACATGATCACGTGAAACACGTCTGGCATCGCAGGAGGTTCCGGGATTCACACTGAGACCAGAATGCGACATCACTGCAAAATTATTAGAGCCGCTAAAATAAAAAATAGTGACGATCTCACAAGCTGGAGAGGATGTAGATAACTGGATCTCTTGTACATTGTTGGCGGGAATGTAAAATGTCAGAGCCAGTCTAGAAAATTGTTTGACTATTTCTTAAAAAAACTAGAGAGGCACCTATGGTGTAGCCCAGCAACTGTACTGTGGGCCTTATGCCTGTACATGGTTATTCATGGAAGTGGTATTTGTAGCAGCTGAAAGCATGGAAACAAACAAAATGCTTCACAGTGGGTCAGACACAATGTGGTACATCCATGTGGAATCCCATATCTCAATAAAAAGGAGGTCTTTATTTATCAATGTATGTGCATTGCTTTTATAGGGCTTCCCAGGTGGCTCAGTGGTAAAAAAGAATCTGCCGGCCAGTGCAGGAGACACAGGAGACCTGAGTTTGATCCCTGGATTGGGAAGATCCTCTGGAGAAGGAAATGGCAACCCACTCCAGGATTCTTGCCTGGAGAATCCCATGAACAGAGGAGCTGGGCGGACTACCATCCATGAAGTCACAAAAGACTCAGACACGACTGAGCAACTGAGTCAGCACAGTTTTTAGACAGTGCTCCTGCACACTTTCTAGACTACAGTGCAATGTAGCGACTTTACGTGTGCTGGGAAACCAAGAAATTTACGTGCCGTGGCCCACGATTCCAGGCTCTGGCTGCATCCGCCTGGCCCCTAATTCTGGGCAGGAGTGTCTCCCACCCCACAGCCCTTTACCTGACTCACTCCTACTCATCTATCAGAGAAAAAATAATCAGTCGATCTAAGAAAGAGATGGAAGTTTTTATTTGAGCCAAACTGAGAATTATAACCTGGGATCAGCATCTCAGGAGAAAATGCCTTTCCATTCCTTACACCCTCCTTCCACTGAAAATGCACTTCCCATTTTCCTTGCATATTGAAATGTTTCCCTGATTATTTTAGTAATTTTAGTTACATACATTATAATTCTTAACCTTTAATCTCTAGTAACAAACCAAGAAGTAATGGTGAACCAGATGTCATATTAGGATTTCCTGCTTGGTGCTTATGAATATGTTTTATAACCTCTGGAAACATACACCTTCTCATAGAATTTCTTTCCTCACTGTGATACAATGAGTGGTGGGCTTTGCATTATTTCTAGAGCTACACCTCTTGTTCTATAAAGACTAGACTTGTAAGACAAGGACAGTTGTTTTTATTTCTTTTTTTAATTATGAAATGGTATTTCTTTTTGGCCATGCCATGCAGCATGTGGGATCTTAGTTCCCTGGCAAGGGATCAAACCCGTGCCCCCTGCAGTGGAAGCTGCCTCAGTTCAGTTCAGTCAGTTGCGACTCTCTGCGACCCCATGGACTGCAGCATGCCAGGCCTCCGTGTTCATCGCCAACTCCCGGAGTTTATGGCCTCCTCGATGACAGCAAATTCACCTGTGTTGGGATGTTTTACTTACCCTCATTTAGCCTAAGGGAAAACCCACCCCTACTCCCCCCAAAATTCCTATCAGGCTCCAAACATCACATGTGGTCAGTTTATTCAGATCAGTGGCCTCTCATTTGGGTAATCCATTTACAAACACTTTTGAGGATCCTCCCTGAGTTTAAGAATTTCTTTAACTGTGGTCCTCAGTTGGCCTTTATCTGAAGAGCCTTGCCTACAATCTCAAGTGGTTCCATTTCTAAAGGTAATCATTTAATAGTGTCTTCTGAGTGGAAAGGCGATTCAGACTGAAGATGACTGGATCGAGTGCTCTAATAAAGGAAGACAGAGGGGAGCAGTAGAGAGTTTTGTTGTTCCTGTTTAGTTGCTAAGTCCTGCCTGACTTCTTGCGGCCCTGTGGACGGTAGCCCACCAGGCTCCTCTGTCCATGTGATTTCCCAGGCAAGAATACTCGAGTGAATTGCCATTTCCTTCTCCAGGGGATCTTCCTGACCCAGGAATCAAACCCGCGTCTCCTGCATTGCGGGCAGATTCTTTACCGCTGAGCCATCAGGGAAGGCCCAGATAACGTTGTAAGTACCTTTTAGATCATCTCTCTTTCATTAGCCTCCTACAGAAACCTTTCAGTGAGGCTATTTTGGAATTTTGAAGGTTTTTCGGGCTTCTGAATACCAATTTTAAAAGGTGCCAAAAGAAAACATACAATAGTTTAAGATGAGAGCTCTCTAAAAAACTGTACCAATTTAGATATTTCTCCACTTCAAAGGATCCAAGGAGCTAGCCCTAAAATATTTGTCCTTGCAACCTGCTCCAGTATTCTTGCCTAGGAAATCCCATGGACAGAGGAGTCTGGTGGGCCGCTGTCCATGGGGTCACAGAGTCGGACACACACAAAACCTAATTTTAGAAAAATGAAAAACACTTACCACTGCTGTTTCCAGTAGACCCTGCAGGCACAGATCCAGAAGACTGCTGGCTTTAACTGTGAACTCAAAACTGTTTTGGGGCGCCCAAAACAATTGGCAATTTTAGGGCCCAGTTTCCTGTAGTTTCCAGTTAAGTTCTTGCAAGCATATATAAACCCAGCGACCCTCCCAGAGGTGGTGGTTTACACAGGAGCTGTCTGCCCTTTGAGGCACAATTTCCCAGTATGAATTCTGTGGCCTAATTCGGATGAGAGTTATGATCCGAACAACTTTCTGAGGGCAGTTTGTGTGCTGCTTCTGAGCCTAGCTCCCCAAGGAGTTACCCTTCAGCTCGACTCTTTCCCATGGCATGCCATGGCCTATTGTTGCCAGAGCTGCTCCAGGTCTTTGCTCAGACCCGCCAACCCCTGCCTTTAGCAGGAGTTCATGTAAATATTTGGGAAAATATTTATTTATGTGGCTGCACCGGGTCTTGGTTGCGGCATGTAGGATCTCCTTTCCTGACCAGATATTAAACCCAGGCCCCCTGCATTGGAGGCTCAGAGCCTTAGCCACCAGACCACCAGAGAAGTCCCTAAAGTAAATCTTTAAAGGGTCCAGAGAGAAGAAAGGAAGATAGATACAAACAAACAAAAACCCAGATGTAACCAGCTGCAACCAAAATGGTGATGAATCCGACCTCCAGCAGACCTCGAGTCTCATTATATGCTGATTTTGTGCTGTGCTGTGCTTAGTCGCTCAGTCATGTCCGAATCTTTGGGACTGCATGGACTGTAGCCCACCAGGCCCCTCTGTCCATGGGATGGATTCTCTAGGCAAGAATACTGGAGTGGATTGCCATGCCCTCCTCCAGGGGATCCTCCCAACCCAGGGATTGAACCCAGGTCTCCCACATTGCAGGCAGATTCTTCACCATCTGAGCCACCAGGGAAGCCCAAGAATACTGGAGTGGGTAGCCTATCCCTTCCCCAGGGGATCTTCCCGACCCAGGAATTGAACCAGGGTCTCCTGCATTGCAGGCAGATTCTTTACCAGCTGAGCTACCAGGGAAGCCCATGTGTTGATTTTACTACATGTTAAGTGATACACCTGCTGGTGGCTGAGACCTGACATTAAGGATCAAAAAAGGATAAAACGTGTTTCCACTCCCTCGGGAAAACCGCCTCTTCCTGGTGTAGACTAATGCATACACCTCCCCATCGTACGCCTCATTCCTCCTCCCTTTGTTTTTACTTTTTAAAATCAAATCCCGAGAAGTTATCAGTGAGCTCGTTCCCGTTTCTGCAGTCACTGGCCATCGAGTGCAGCTTGTGCTGTGTAAATCTCCACTATGTGTATGTGCTCGGTTGTGTCAGACTCTTTTCGACCCCACGGACTGTAGCTGCCAGGCTCCATGGAATTTTCCAGGCAAGAATACTGGAGTGGGTTGCCATTTCCTATTCCAGGGGATCTTCCCAACCCAGGGATCAAAACTGTGTCTCCTGTATTGCAGGTGGATTCTTTACCACTGAGCCACTTGGGAAGCCCAGATCTTAGCTTAGATTTCGTTATTCATCTACTTAAACCCTAAGGGGAAAAGAACCCTCCCCCACAGCTCCTTGCAGAAGCAGAGAGCCTTGGCTGGGCTAGGGTGTGGGCAGAGCCCCTGTGGCTTACTTCAATGACTCCGTGACAGCCTAAAACCATCATGGCTGCTCAGAACGCTAGGTTACCAGCCCTTCTCTCCTCCCTGGATGAGCAGCATTTACTTAACGATTGTACTGCTGCTAAGTCACTTCAGTCGTGTCTGACTCTGTGCGACCCCACAGACAGCAGCCCACCAGGCTCCTCCGTCCCTGGGATCCTCCAGGCAAGAACACTGGAGTGGGTCGCCATTTCATTCTCCAATGCATAAAAGTCAAAAGTGAAAGTGAAGTTGCTCAGTCGTGTCTGACTCTTAGCGACCCCATGGACTGCAGCCCACCAGGCTCCTCCGTCCATAGGATTTTCCAGGCAAGAGTACTGGAGTGGGGTGCCATTGCCTTCTCCGAACGATTGTACTGGGTCTCCCTCATTCTTCGGAGTTGAATAATTCAGCTTCTCGTTTCACTAGCAAAAGTTTTGTTCAGACGTTTTATCAACTCATTTTTTTGTGATTTAAGTCAGTTTTAACAAAAATCCAGCCACCCGTGTTTCCCTGGGCATCTTACCCAACCACCCTAGGTCCTGCTGAAGAAATGTACTGGTGTCCCTTGAGACTCCAAGTCTTGAGTGAGGCAGCTCAAAATGTTCAGGATTCTCACTCAAACAGTGAAATCCATATATCAGGAGAACTCTTGAGAACACCTGAAGAGTACCAAGAAGCTGGTGGGGATCTCTGGGCTGTGCTGGTTCCCTTCTGGGTGGACTCCAGGGGGCCCTCTGGATGGCCAATATCCTGCTGGTTATATCACGCATGTCAATGAAAACATTCCTCAGCCCAGCCAAGAAAGAAAATGGAAAGTTTTATTCAGGCCAAATGGAGAATTATAACCTGGGAACAGCTCCTCAGAAAGTTCTGAGAACCATTCCACTCATTACAAGGCAAGGCACAGTTATGCAAGTTTTTTGAGTCAGAGGGCTGGACATTAAATGATATATTATTGACAGTTTACACCGTCCAGACCTAAGTGTCACTGTGGCCCCTTACAAGATCAAAAATTCATGCTTTCGAACTGTGGTGTTGGAGAAGGCTCTTGAGAGGCCCTTGGACTGCAAGGAGATCCAACCAGTCCATCCTAAAGGAAATCAGTCTTGAATATTCATTGGAAAAACTGATGCTTTGGCCACCTGATGCGAAGAACTGACTCATTGGAAGGGCCCCTGATGCTGGGAAAGATTGAGGGTAGGAAAAGAAGGGGGCAATGGAGGATGAGATGGGATGGCATCACCGACTCAAGTGACATGAGTCTGAGCAAGATCTGGGAGATGGTGAAGAACATGGAAGCCTGGTACGCTGCAGTCCATCGGGTCACAAAGAGTGGGGACATGAGTTAGCAGCTAAACAACAGCAATATCAGGAAGGAATGCTATCTTTTGAGAAGTTGTCTTGGGGTTAGGAAAGTGTGGCTCAGCCCGGCTGAGATGCCCTAAGGCTGCCGGCCAGCAGAAGCGTTTCAAAGAGACTTTGACCCTGGTGCCGGGAGAGCTGGCCCCTGACCCTGCAGGCTCGGGGCCTGAGACCTGCCACCCCGCCCACCCGGGCTCTCTGCCATGGCCTCCTTCCCTGTGCCGCTGGGTGCAGTGGTTTTACTGGCTGATCCCCACCCCCTGTGCCTCCTGCAGTGCCAGTGCTGGGCGGGGCTCCAGGCCTAAACGCTTGCAAGGTGGCCGGCAGCCTGGCGGGGGAGACAGGGCTGGGCATGTTGGCTCCAGGGCCCACTGGAGTTTTGGAAGCACCTTCACCACCCGCAGCTGAGCCTGACATGAGGGGCTGTAGCAGTGGAGAACTTTTCAGCTGAAAGTGCCTGTCAACCCACTTTTTTTTTTTTTAACTGGCTTTGTGGGGAGGCTGGAGCTCTTACGAGTGAAGGGTCTAGAGACTGAGGGGGGCACTTGCTTAAGGTGCAGTTTGCTTTTGAGCTCAAGGGCGGACCCGTCCCCCTAACCCTGCAATCTTCTCCTCTTCACCCCTCCCTTCCACGCGCCTCCATTCCCGCCTCCATTCCCGCAGCTCCTAACAGTGGCAAAATGGCCGCCACAGCCCTAGGGCTCACCTCCCGGCTTCGGTGAGGGAACAGTGTCTTTCCCAAGCATTCCCAGCAGCAGAGGTCTCCCTGGGGCCTTGTCAGCTTTCCCTTGGAAGGGGTGCCCCCCACTCCCGCCCCAGAGTTGTGGGGGTAGCTAATGCACCAGCTGGCTTGGGCTGGCCTTGGAGGTCAGGTGAACTCCAAGACTGCACAGATAAGAGAGCGGAGGAGGGGTCCCCAGGCAAGACTGAGGGGCGTGGCCAGGAGAAGAGGGCGTGTCTGCGGAGGCTGAAGACTGATGTCCAATCGGCTGGTCTTCACTGCCCCCAGACACCCACGTCAGCAGGAGGGAAGTTCCCAAAGGCCTTTTCTTGCCAGGGGAACAGAGGGGTCATATTGGGGAGGGATGGATGGGCAGACAAAGATCATGCATCCACAGGGGTTCAAGAGAGGTGAACCCTGTGCCCAGGACGAGGTGTAAGAGCAAAGGCAGGTAGGGCAGTGGCAGGTGAGTTAGAGGGAAGCTGGGCTTTCCTGCTGGAGGAACAGACAGAATAAAAAGGCGTACAGTGAGACTTGCAGGGTGGTCCAGTGGCCAAGACGTCATGCTTCCAATGCTGGGGACATGGGTTCCATCTCTGGTCAGGGAATTAAGATCCTGCATGCCACACGGCTAGGCCAAAAAAAAAAAAAAAAAAGGCACATAGCAGTTGGCAAGGAGCCCAGTTCTAAGACTGGCAGCCCTTCCTAGTCAGGGCAGCTGTCAAGGGGACAGTTTTAGGTTGGATGGAGCCCTGACTGGTGTCATCACCACCCAAGAGAGGGCTGTGCTTGAGAGGCCCTGAATATCTTCTAGGGCCACACTGGGCCTTCCTGCCCGGCCCACTCCCCTTACACTGTCCCTCCTCTGGGACCTCTCAGCTCTGGTTTACCACTAAGTCATGTCCGGCTCTTGTGACCCGATGTGGACTGTAGCCCGCGAGGCTCCTCTGTCCATGGGATTTCCCAGGCAAGAATACTGGAGTGGGTAGCCATTCCCTTCTCCAGGGATCTTCCGGACCCAGGGATCATACCCTTGTCTCCTGCACTGCAGGCAGATTTTTTACCCACTGAGCCACTCAAGAAGCACGGGCTAAGCTCTGGCCACAAGCTAAGCGGTTTCTCCCAGGCCCCCTCATCTTGGCCAGGATGACTTCCGTTCTGGCCACAAGCACCACTCCTGATGCATCGGGCCCCACCTATACCCCACTCTCCTCTCCAGTTTCTGAACCCCGAAAAGCGCATCCTGCAGGCAGCTCGAGCCTGTACTTTCTCTGTGCGCCCAGCGGCTTCAGACAAAGTCCTGTGCTCTGAGCTGACCACGTGACATCAGAGCTGGCTGGACCTGCCGCTCCCCTCACCCAAAGGGCCAGGGCCCCTGTGAGTCGGCCGGAGGGCTGGCAGCTGTGTCCATGGCCTTGGGGGCTTGCCTAAGGTGGAAATTTGATGGGGGCAGTGAAAAGAACAGGGTCCATGTTAGGATGACAAAACCTGGCTCAGGGAGGGCCTATATGAAGTCTCAGAGTCCTCCTGACTCAGTGGCATGGCTCTGGTCTGGACTGTGTTCATGAGGGAAGATGGACAGACGAGGGAATAAAGGTTTCCAAGCACTGTGAGCAGACGGCCCGAATACCGCACTGAGTGCATGCTCAGTTGCTCAGTCATGTCCAACTCTTTGCAACCCCACCAGGCTCCTCTGTCCATGGGATTCTCCAGGCAGGAATACTGGAGTGGGTTGCCATTTCCTCCTCCAGGGGATCTTCCCGACCCAGGGATGGAACCTGTGTCTCCTGTGGCTCCTGCACAGCAGGTGTTTTTTCTTACTGCTGAGCCATCGGGGATGCCCCATTACTCTGTGGCAGGCTCCTCAACTTCTCGCCTGGAATCTGTTTCCTCTTGTTTTATTCGCAGGTCTATGGGAGGCCCCAGCGCCCTGCAGTCCTCTGCGGCGAGCTTGGTTCCCAGCCTACAGCTTCCCTCATGGCCCGAATCACTGCCTTGGGCGTTTCTGCCTTCGGTGACCCCACAGACTCGAGTTTCCTGAAGGCAGAGCCTGTGGCTTGTCCACTGTGGTCTCCTCACAACACGGCCCACACCCAGTGTGTGGATGGAGTTGACTAGAGGGAGGATAATGCCTCCTTTTGTGTGGACCTGGGAACTTGGAACTTGGAAGGAGCAGGGAAGAAGGTCACAGGGACGTCCCTGCCTGGTGGACAGGAATCCCACCCGAACAGACACTTGGGGTCTCAGACAGCCCAGTGTTTCTCCTGCAGTGCTGTCTCCTGCTCAGCCTTCTAGACTTCCCCTGGGAAGGGAGTGAGTGCGCTCTTCAAGCTTCTTTTCAGGATTTTCAAAAGCCTTGGGACTTCCTTGGCTGGCCCAGTGGTTAAGACCCTGAATTTCCATTGCAGGAGGCATGGGTTTGATCCCTGTTGGAGAACTAAGATCCTTCATGCCGGGCAGCCAAAAAAAAAAAAAAAGAGAGAGAGAGAGAGAAGGAGAGAAAAGGGGAGGGGGGAGCCTAATAGATTAAGTCTAGCCTGACTAATCCAAATGTACACTGTGCTTTGGGTTGGAATGAAGTCAGCTCTGTGTGGTAACAGTTATGCAGTCTCATGAGAGTTATGTGTCCGAGTTAATAAAATAGGGCCGATAGTATGTCTTGCTCCCAGCACCCAGTGGAGAAAGGCTGGCATATGAAACTGTCTTCAGGATCTTAAAAGAAATGACAAGTAGCTTCCCTTCCAAGAAACTTCCCAGGGGACCTGAGAGCAGGAAATCAGTGGAGGCAGGTGTGCGGTGCTGTCGCCCCCTGGTGGTAGATTGGAAGCATAGCACTTGGAACCAGAGGTGATGGACAGAAGCAGGGGAAGGGGGCCACAGAGGATGAGATGGTTGGATGGCATCACCAACTCAATGGACATGAGTTTGAGCAGCTCTGGGAGATGGTAAGAGACAGGGAAGCCTGGCATGCTGCAGTCCATGGGGTCGCAAAGAGTCAAACTCCACAGCGACTGAACAAATGGACAGAGAAGGACTTGGCTCAGTGGTAAAGAATCCGCCTGCCAATGCAGGAGGCTTGGTTTCAATCGCTGGGTTGGGAAGATCACCAGGAGAAGGAAATGGCAACTCCCTCCAGTATTCTTGCCTGGAGAATCCCATGGACAAAGGAGCCTGGGGGGCTGCAATCCATGGGGTTGCAAAGAGTCGGACACAACTGAGCAAATAAACGCATTCACACACAAAACCACAGATGGAAGAGGAAGAGGAACCACAGATCTTCTAAATCACAGACTAGTCATTGCCCTGGAAAGTTGTGCTGCAGAGCTGGGTGGAGGAAGGGTATGGGTGCCTTACTCAATGCCTGTGGCCCTTTCCCCTCCCATTCTATAAAGGTTTTGAGTCAAGCAGTGACATGGGATGCTAAGTGCTGGCTCAGGACCCTGGGCAGGTCAGCATGGCCACGCAGTGAGTGGTGGCAGGAGGCGGGGGGGACACTGATGGCTCTGTCTGCCTGCCCTTCCTTAGCTGGCTGACTCCTAAATGGGCCTTGGGGTTACCAGGGAAACTGAGGACCATCACAGATTCATTTGCAGCCCCTGGAAACTTCTGAAATGTCTGTACTTCCTCTGGTGGTTTATTGGTATGAGTCACTCTCTGATAGAAAGGGAAAAAAATGCATGAAAACTTCATTTTCATGAAAACTTTTTCGGTAGGACAAGAAGGAAGGATGCCCGTGTTTATAACTGTGTGTGTGCGCTCAGTTGTGTACAACTCTCTGCCACCCCAGGCTCCTCTGTCCATGGGATTCTCCAGGCATGAAGACTGGAGCAGGTTGCCATTTCCTTCTCCAGGGGATCTTCCCGACCCAGGGATTGAACCCGAGTCTCCTGTGGCTTCTGCGCTGGAAGGTAAAGTCTTAACCGCTGGGCCACCAGGGAAGTTCCAAAGGATTGTTTTTCTGCTCATTTTACAGATAATGTAACTGAGGCTCAGCCAGGTAAACTGACAGGCTTAAGAGAGAATAGAAAGCCCCAGAATCAAAGCATGGGCCCCGTGCTTTAGAGATGTGGGCCTTGGAGACACGGCACAGCTCGCTGAGCTCTGTGGGCGACCATGAAGTGGGCACCTCAGTGCTTACACCTGGCCTGGAGCCCCCTGCCTGGGTTCAAGCCTGGGCTCCACTCTTCAATGGCTGAGGGTTGTCTTAACAGCTTCCCCATCTGTGCCCAAAAGGCTGTGGCCAGGGCAGGTGCACTCAGTGCAGGGACCAGCCCGTGGAACTGCAAGACAGCCCATCCTAGGCAGCAAGGTCAGGGCTCCCCTGCCTGGATGGTGTCCGGACCCTGGGAGTCCGGTAGCCTGCAGCCTTTGGTGTGTCTGGTGGTAGGACGGGGCTCCTGATGTCAGTCCTGGTTACTGATGAGATTCCCGTCAGCCAAATCGGGTGACTCATGGAGGATGAGGTCTGTGTTCACAGTGGAGGTGACGTCACATGGCTTGGGGTCTGGCCCTTGAAGCGCTGCCAGACGCTCAGAACCTCCATCCCTGAGTTGGGGCTTCCCTGGTGGCTCAGACAGTAAAGAATCTGCCTCCAATGCAGGAGACCTGGCTTTGATCCCTGGAGAAGGGCATGGCAACCCACTCCAGTATTCTTGCCTGGAGAATCCCATGGACAGAGGAGTCTGGTGGGCCATAGTCCGTGGGGTTGCAGAGAGTTGGATACAACTGAGCGACTCACACTTGCATTTTTGACTTCTTCACTTCTCCTCCCCGAAGCTTCTCATTGCCCTTCTCCTGGCATAATCCGCACTGAGTTTAGATTTTTGAAACTAAAACCAAGAAAGGGAGATGTCTTCAGGCAAATTCTGGTTCTGCCCTGTGACCTGCACCCTCTAGCCAAGGGGATATGCAGAAATGGCTTCTTGGAGCTGGAAGAAAAAAAACCTGTGAATGAAACACAATGGCACCTCAAGGAGTTACGCTACCCCACGGCTCTGTATATAGGCTGGAGGGCTGGAGCATCTCATAGAGGCTTCTGAACCGTGGGCCTTTCTTCCTGACTCTGCTTTCAGTGACCGTACGCTGGGATCTTGGACAATTCAGGGAATGTTAAACATTTACCAGCTCATCTCTGGGCAGCAGCCTTGGCTGACAGCAGCAGGGATGGGAGAGGCTGGACGAAGAGTCAGGATAAAGCCACCAAGAATCGCTCTCCTTTGTCAGATTTATTTTATTAAAATATACAGGACTGAATATTGGTGGGCGCTGAGAACAGGCACCACTCTCCTCGGCCGCGCCCAAGGGAGACACTTCTGCCATGCAGACATGCGGCCAGCCCGCGTCCCAGCATGGGAGGCAGACCCCTCCGGGGGCATGTGCAGCCTAAGGCCAAGGTGGGGAGGGCAGAGCATGGTGGCCCTCTGCTTTGGCCTCAGGCCCTCAGAAGCAAAGCCTCGCCAGCGGGGAGGGCTGGGCTGAGGGCCGGGAGTGGGGGCTGAGAGAAGATCCCTGAGCCAGGGAACGCTGATGCCCTCCTCCCTGGGGAGGGGGAGGGGCCCCAGTCAGACTGGAGGTGGGGTGTCAGTGCAACTCCAAGGGGGTTGCCCATGTGTGGCGCCCAGGGGTCCCCGTGGCTGAGCCAGCCCATCTCCACGGCCTCGGCCGCCCGGTCCCCGCTCATCTTCAGGCCAGGTCCGGGCAGAGACCGGGGGCGGCAGCCGATGGAATGTGTGACCGGGAATGTTCTGGGACTGGCCGTGTTGCCTGAGGCTGCGCCCCTCCCGGGCGGCCTGGGCCAGAGGGAGCAGCCCCGCTCCCGCTCCCGCCGGCTTCTGGCGACCTGCCCCTTGGCCCCGCGCCCCTTAGCGGCGCTGGGCTCCGGCCGACGTCTGCCTCTGTCCTCAGGGCAGTACCCGGCCAAGCAGAATCCCTGGGGTTTGTGCTTTTGAATGTTGGTGAGCTGGGCTGGGCTCGGAGAGTTGGGGGTGGGGTGGGGGGGGCCTCAAGCCACCCCCCACACACACACACTGCTCAGAGGCACAGAACTGACTCCCCACAGAACCCCGGGGGCCTCCTGATGCGGGCTGGTGGGGCCCAAGCCTCAGCCCACCTGGAGGGCCTTGCCTTGGAAAGCAGACAGTCTCTGGCTCTCCTCATGGGCTGCAGCCTGAGCTTCTGGGGGCACTTGTGCTTTGCGCATGGGGTTGGGTGAGCCTGTGTGTGGAGGGGCGGCCACATGGCTCCAGGACCCTAACCACGAAGAGGGGAGCTCATCCAAGCTGGGGGCGGGGAGGCAAGGGAGATGGGGGCCAACAGGAGAGAGAAGCCCCTTCCCAGGCCTGCTTGGCCCCCCTGGGCTCCCTGGCTGCTAGGCCCTGAGCCCTGGGACCTCTTCTCAGGACCCCTGAATGACGACCTGGGTGGCTGAGGGCTGTGGGCAGCTCCTCCTGTTGTGCCCTCACTGAGCCAGCTGGAGCAAGGGAGGCGGCCTTGGCAGAGAGGTCCCGTCAGATTCCCACCAAGAACCCAGTCCCCAGACTGGAAGCCCCCTTACTGGGTGGAGAACAGTGCCCGCTGGTGTGTCCCCACTGGGGCTCACACAAGCTCAGTGGACGGTGGGTGTCCTGACACCAGGGAAGCGTTTTCAGGAGCAGCAGGCTCTAAGTGCCACCTCTTTCCTGGTCCGAATTCCCTTGACCCTGCGCTGCCCCTCTGGGGTCCTGAGCTGAGGGCCATTCTGGAAGGGTCGTCGGTGGGCAGGGAGTGGCTGGGGGACAAGCAGGTCAGCACAGCCCCCGGGGCCTGACATGTGAGTGTAGTGGAAAAGAGGGGTGGCAGAAGGGAGGGGCGGGCAAGTGGGCTCACAGGGCTGGGGCCTTAGCTTTGCAGGCTGGACCCTCATCTGTGGATGACCCAGCAGCCAGCGGCCTGAAGATGCCTCTCTTTCAGCTGTCCACCCAAGAGGCCTGGGAGTGGGGTGCTGGGAGCTGTGTGGCACGTGTTCCCTGGACTCAGCTCCCAGCCAGACCCAGCCCCTCTCTCATCTCTGTCCCCCCACCTGCCAGCCCAGATGAAGGGTGTGTGTGTGGAGGGGGGTGTTTGTGTGTGTGTGTGGAGCAAACTATTCACTTTGTGCAAATATACTAGAAAAAAGTTTCTCATGGAGGTTGCTCCCGGCAGGACTGAGGTTTCTTTGGGGGCAGAGGTGGCGACAGCCACTCAGGGATCCCCCCACCTTCCCCATGCACAAGTCCTAGATGACGTTCTCGAACAGCTGCATGGAGCTCATGATGTTCTCGTCCTGCATGGAGAGAGAGGACCAGAGGCCTGGTCAGCCCTGGGCGGCGCCCATCTCCAGCCTCACCGTGCTCAAAGTCTCATTAGGGACCTGCGACCCTCCGAGGACTCTGCCCATCTCATTGGATGAAGGAGGAGCTGGTGATGTAGAGCTTGTGTCCAGCTCCAGGGTCTGATGGCCAGTCCGTCTGGGAGATGTTAACCCACTGATAGACAACCACCACCCACCCAGATGCAGCCAGGGCAGCTGAGGGGAGGGAGGCGGGTGGAGGCCCAGCGTCCTGTCCCCTGAAAGCGCTCTGCAGAGGATGTTTAGCCGCGATGCCAGGGGGGGACTCCAGGCTCCTTCCCACTGCGTGACCTGGTCCTCAGGGCCCCGTGTCTGTCCCCTCTGACGGGGGCCACTGAGGGGGCTGTGGGTCGTGGCCTGGCTAGGCTGTGTGCTGGCAGGAGCGGGCAGGGCAGGAGTGAGCACTGGTGAAACAGTGCAAGTGGACGTTGGAGTCTGCGCTGAGGAGGGGACTGGCCGGCCGGGACGCAGGGGTTCCGAGCCTTGATGCTGCCTACCTTCTGACAGGTCTCCAGGAACTCGTCGATGGTCACCACCCCATCCTGATTCCGGTCCATTTTCTGCAACTCAAGCCATGCCCTCAGTGAGGCTGTGTCCCGCTGGGGCTGCCCCCTGCCCTAGGCCTGAGGAATGGCGCTGGGCGGGCGTGTGCCCTCCACCCCAACCCGTCCCCTTGGCCCCCTCCCTGGGATGCAGACCACACAAAGTGCCCTTTCAAGCCGCCTCCACCACACCACCAACCACTCTGGTATCTCCCCAGCCCGCCCCCAACCTCAGCCACCTCCCGGCAGGCACCCCCATGCTCACAGACCCCCCTCATCTCCCTGACAGACAGCTGGGAAGGTGGAGTGGCTGAGGGCCCTCAGGAGCGGGAGATGGAGCCTCAGTCCCCCTAGGCCCCACGGACACAGAGCAGTGACCTCAACACCCTCCCCTCGGAGAGAAGCCCCTGGTGGAGATGGGGTGGCAGGGGGTGGGAGAAGCTCTGGCCGGGGGGTGTCAGCTGACTCAGAATCCATGAGCCCATCTGCTCTGAGATGAGGTTCAGAGATGAGGGGCAAAGGGATGGTTTTAATTCTTTCAGCCAGCCAGATGCGGAAGGGAAGTTGCGCCTCCCATGGGAGCAGCGGGCCCTGAGAGCAGAAGCCCCTTCCTTCCTCTTCTGGCGGCCTCTTCCCCGCGCACTCACCTGGAAGAACCTCTCCACGTGCTCCAGGGGCGCGTCCTCTCGCAGAATAGGGTAGGTATGGCGGCCCATCATGTCATAGATGGACTTCATGATGGCCAGCATCTCCTGCGGGGGGAGTGAGGGGAGGGCGGAGGGGCTGGCATGAACCTGGCTGCCAGGTGGGTGAGCGGGCGAGGCTGTACGGGCCAAAGAGAGATAGGCTCAGCCCCATCCAGTCCACCCAGCGCAAGCTTCTGACTCTCCAGGGCATCTGGAGATAGGTTTTTATGTGCAAACTCTAGAATTTGTTCCAGCCAAACACTCTTTTTTGTATATGAAATATTTCCTTTTTTTGTATATGAGCTATTTCTTACACACCAGAAAGAGTGTTTGGGCCAAACAAAACTGGACTGTGGGCCCGCTGACACCCTACCTTAAGGGACCACACTGCCCTCCCTTGATTGCTGGGAACCAAGGCCAGCTCTCCCACCCCTGCCTCCAGCTTTTCCACTCGGGTCTCCCACATGACCTCGCAGTAAGAAACAGTGATCGGGGACCTTGTTGACGGGGACGGAGATGTGTGGTGAGGGGCACACAAGCTCCATGCTCTGCACACCCAGGTGTCCAGGCCGAGAGCCTGGCAGAGGAGTTCCCGGCTACTGTCCCCTCCAAGGGCGGGCTGGGCGCTCTGTCTTTGGACAGGGAGGGGAAACGGGAAATGAGGGCAGCGAGAGAGAGGAGGAAAGAGGTTGGGGGTGTGGAGCAGCGGAGCGGGCAGCCAGGCTACGCTCAGCTCCCCAGGCAGCCCCGTACCTCTTTGGTGATGTAGCCATCCTTGTTAATGTCGTAGAGGTTAAAGGCCCACTTGAGTTTCTCATGGACTGTTCCTCGCAGCAGGATGGAGAGACCAACCACAAAGTCCTGTGGGGAAAGGGCGGGGGTGACAGCCGAGGCCCCAGATTCTATTTCCAGTTTGCCGTGAGGCTTCCACTAAAGTGCCCATCTGTATAGGTGAGGCGCCTCCATCACAGACCAGGTGGACGGTGCCCCTCAGGTGAATACAATGTGAGTGTGTGTGTGTGTGCGTGCGCGCGTGCGTGTGTGTGGTGGGGATGGCATGGTGGCTGGTGTTGATCGTCTCAAAGAAAAGACATTCAAATGTATGACTTTTTTTTTTTTTTTGCAAAGCTTTGAGATCTCAGTTCCCTGACTAGGTATGAAGCTCAGGCCCGCAGCACTGAAGGTGTGCAGTTCTAACCACGGGGGCACCAGGGAATTCGACCCATCTGATGCATTGCCGCTGACAGAGAAGGCCTGAGGGCGCTCCTTTCGTGAAGAGGGCACACTAGTCACGTTACCAAGTGTCTGCGTGCCAAAGTGCTTAAAAAGCTACACCTTAAAGACTAAACCAACAGCTCCGGGGCCCCGCTGCACCTGTGCGCAGTCACGTCTGAGATGGGACAGGTTATTACTAGCGTGACAAGACATGAATGTTCAAATGGCTTTTGTGTGAAAACTTCAACTGTTTTGTTGGAGCATTTGGTGGAAAGCAATTCTTTCCTGTCACTTCCAGAAGGTTCGAAGTTAACGCCCTACCTGCCCCACGGGGTCTCCCAGGCTGCTCTGAAAGAAGGGAGCTGAGAGGGGCTGTCCTGAAGGTGGGAAGTGGGGGACGGTGGACTGTGAAGGGACAGGCCCTGCTCCAAGGGGCTTGGTCCCCGCTCAAATTTTAATGTTTATTTTTGGCTGCACCACATGCCTTGTGGGATCTTAATTTCCCCAACCAGGGGTCAGATCTGGGCCCTAGCAGTGGAAGTGTCAACCACTGGACCACTGGACCAACAGGACCTCATTCAAATTTTGATTTTCTGGATGAGAGGAAGCCTGTATCATGAAAAAGAAAGACTAAGGAAAACTGAGAAAAGCAGTTTTGAAGAAACAAAAATTATTCCAGGACCAAAAAAAAAAATTCACAGAAACCATTAGATTCAGGGATTAGAAATCTGGCATCCTTACAATAAGAATGGCTTCCCTGGTGGCTCAGTGGGAAAGAATCCACCTGCAACACAAGAGATGTGGGTTTGATCCCTGTGTCGGGAAGACCCCCTGTAGGATGAAATGGCAACCCACTCCAGTAGAGGAGCCTGGTGGGCTACAATCCATGGGGTCTCAAAAGAGTTGGACATGACTTAGGGACTAAATAACAAGAACAACAATAAGAATAGGGTGCTATTAAAAAGGAATACTTGATGTCAACTACAAATTGGCACTTGCCATCCATCTCTCCAAGGATTAAATCATGTGCTGCTGCAGCTGCTGATTTTCAACACCCGCTGAAAAGAGTTCAGGGTGGAGAGCAGGAATGAGGCACTCTGTGCTCTGGGAAAAACTGGTGGGACAGGTCTTCAGACAGTTAGGTGTATTTTCAGGAGCCAGTTTTATGAGTCTGACTCTTGTATCTCCTTATTTCTAGAAAAGCACTAAAATCCTTCATGGTGACTGCTCCTTGTGACTAGCAGAAATTGAAAGTGTTAATCACTCAGTCGTGTCCGGTTCTTTGCAGCCCCAAGGACTGTAGCCTGCCAGGCTCCTCTGTCCATGGGATTTCCCAGGCAAGAATACTGGAGTGGGTAGCCATTCCCTTCTCCAGGGATATTTCAAAGCCAGGGATAGAACCTGGGTCTCCTGCATTGCAGGCAGATTCTTTACCATCTGAGCCACCAGGGAAGCCCGTGACTATCAGAAACCTTCTGCAAAAAATATGTGCTTGATTGCGTGTACTCCCCCTTCACCAAAATCACATATATGCTGACCCACATCAGAAACATCAACAACCTCAGATGTGTGGATTATACCACTCTAATGGCAGAAAGCGAAGAGAAACTAAAGAGCCTCTTGATGAGGGTGAAGCAGGAGAGTGAAAGAGCCAGCTTAAGACTGAATAATTTTTAAAAATTAAGATCATGGCATCCGACCCCATTACCGCATGGCAAATAGAGGGGGAAAAGGTGGACACAGTGACAGATTTCCTCTTTTGGGCTCCAAAATCACCGTGGACGATGACTGCAGCCATGAAATCAGAAGACGATTGTTTCTTGGCAGGAAAATGATGACAACATAGACAGTGTGCTGAGAAGCAGAGACATTACCCTGCCGATAAAGGTCAGTATAGTCAAGGCTATACTGGAGAAGGCAGTGGCACCCCACTCCAGTACTCTTGCCCGGAAAATCCCATGGATGGAAGAGCCTGGTAGGCTACAGTCCATGGGGTCGCAAAGAGTCGGACACGACTGAGCGACTTCACTTTCACTTTCAGTCAAGGCTATGGTCTTCCCGGTGGTCATGTACAGTTGTGAGAGCTAGACCGTAAAGAAAGCAGAATGCCAAAGAACCAATGCTTTTGAACTGTGGTGCTGGAGAAGACTCCTGAAAGTCCTTTGGACAGCAAGGACATCAAACCAGTCAATCTTAAGGGAGATCAATCCTGAATGTTCACTGGAAGGACTGATGCTGAAACTCCAGTGTTTTAGTCATCCGATTGGAACAGACAACTCTTTGGAAAAGTCCCTGACGCAGGAAAAGATCGAGGGCAGAAGGAGAAGAGGGTGTCAGAGGATGAGACGGCTGGACAGCATCACTGATGCAGTAAACACGAACTTGGGCAAATTCTGGGAGATGGTGAGGGACAGGGAGGCCTGGTGTGCTGCAGGCCATGGGGTCACGAAGAGTGAGACACTGGGTGACTGAACAACACCACCACCACCTCCTACCTCTTTGGAGCAGCTTTTCAGAGTTATCTCAAGTGCTGCTTCCTTGGCTATAGTCCTCATTTTTGTCCCCAAATGAAACTTAACTCACAACTCTCAGGTTGTAGTTTTGTTGTTGTTTTTTTTTTTTTATGAGAAGCTCATGACTCAGTGTCTGCCAATGCAGATGTGTGTTCGAGCCCTGGGTTGGGAAGATACCCAGGTGAAGGAAATGGCAACCCACTCCAGTATTCTTGCCTGGAGAATTCCATGGACAGGGAAGCCTGGAAGGCTATAGTCCCTGGGGTTGCCAAGAGTCGGATATGACTTGGCTATTTAACAACAACTCAGGTTGTGTGTTTATTTATTTTTTTTCAAGTCGGCACTGGGAACAAGAAAGAGCTCTTGGGAATTAAAAATGAGAAAAGAAAATGACAGACTCAGAAGAAGGGTTAGAAAAGCACGTGGAATCTTCCATAAAGCAGCCTGAAAAGGCCAAACTGGAAAAGAGAAGAGAAAAGCAGATAACGAGTGGTCCACTCCAGAGGGACTGAAACTCGACCAGCGAGTTCCAGGAAGAGGCCGAGGAAATGGAGGGGGCGTGCCCACGAGGGGATGAAGGGGAAGGCTGTGATTGTCCAGGTCCTGCCAAGGACCTAACGATGAGGGCAAACAGCCCGAGGTGTGGCTGGGCCATCACAAGCCAGATGAGGGCAAACAGCCCGAGGTGTGGCTGGGCCATCACAAGCCATTTCAGAAAACGGGTGCAGTGACAGGATCATATGAGCTTCCAGAGAGAAGAACAAAACCAAACCGAAACTACAACAATCACCAAATCAGGTCCTGTCCACAGGACCAGGAATCAACAGGCAACAGCTTCTGCCGGAGCTCCGGTTCCACACAACAGGTCAAAAAGAGTGAGAACGGAATGACTCCCCTGGTGGTCCACAGGTTAAGTCTCCGCCCTGCAATGCTGGGGTCACAGACTCCGATCCATGGTCAGGGAACTAGGATCCTATATGTTGCAGAGCAACTAAGCCCGCGTGCCACAGCTGAGACGGGCCAAATAAATAAAATTTAAAAACAAACAGAAAGACGGAGGACAGAACAAAGGTACTCGCAGGTGTCTAAGGCTCAGAAATGACCTCCCAGGCAGCCTTTTGCAGAAAATTCCTGGAAGATATGCTTTTGAAAGGAGCTTCCCTGGTGGCTCAGCGGTCAAGAATCTGCCTGCAATCCAGGAGACGAGGGTTTGATCAGGAAAATCCCCTGGAGGAAGGTATGGCAACTCACTCCAGTATTCTGGCCTGGGAAATCCCATGGACAGAGGAGCCTGGTGGGCTACAGTCCATGGAGTCACAGTCGTGTTCAGACACGACCAAAGCAAATGAGCACAGCACCTCCCATGCTTTTGCAGAAAAAGTAAAGCAAGGAAGAAGATGAAGGAGTCCAGAACCAGGAGACCCAATCCAGGAGAGAGGAGAACAGGTCCACAGAGGACAATCAGCACCACGATGATGGAGCTGGTCAGAGGCTAGAGAGATGTTCATTGAGACGACAGGAAAAGAGTCAAGGGTGAATTACTGGTAAGGTCACAGTTCACTTCAGTTCAGTTCAGTCAATCGTGTCCGAATCTCTGCGACCCCACGGACACCAGGCTTCCCTGTCCATCACCAATTCCTGGAACTTGCTCAAACTCACATCCATCCAGTCGGTGATGCCAGACACCAGCCAAATGACTATTAACTGTAGGCAAAAGAAAAATCTGTGCAGGCAAGGGAAACGTAATCACAGTTCACTGACAGGCTCAGCTGGGGAACAAATTCCCGTCAGGAGAAAACCAAGAGAAAGCCAGGGGATGGGCAAGGTGTGTGTGAGTGCGCGGGAGACCCAACTCCTCACTCGTGCAGAGCCAAGGGACGGCGTCTCAACTGGGCACTTGAGAAGCAGCAATAAAAGGATACCATCAGGCAGCAAGGAGACAAACAGGGAGAGTCAGCCCAAACAAAGGAGGCGTGTCTGCGGGTGGCAATGCTGTTTTTCAAAGCACACCCTGTAAGTCTACTGGAGCCTGAAAGTCTCGTGTGTATGGTGAAGAAAATGAACGGTGTTGTATTTCTTTCACTTTTTTGAGATTTAGATATATATATATTTGAGTAACATATACATACTTTGATATTGTTTTGGTCCACTGAGTATACATATTTTAACAAAAGATAAGAAATCTGGGCTTCCTTGGTAGCTCGGTGGTGAAGAATCCATCTGCCACGGCGGGAGACGCGGGTTCAACCCCTGGTCCAGGAAGACCCCACAGGCCAATGAGCAGCTAAACCCGTGCCCTACAACTACTGAGGCTGTGCTCTAGAGCCCAGGAACCACAACTCCTGAGCCTGCGCTCTAGAGCCCAGGAACCGCAACTACTGAGCCTGCGCTGGAGCCCAGGAACCACAACTACCGAGCCTGTGCTCTAGAGCCCAGGAACCGCAACTACTGAGCCCATTTGCAACCACTACTGAAGCCCAGGAGCCTAGAGCCCGTCCTCTGAAACAAGTGAAGCCTCTGCGATAAGATACCTACGGACTGCAGTTACAGAGTATCCCCTGCTTGCCACAGCTAGAGAAAAGTCTGCACAGCAGTGAAGACCCAGCACAGCCAAAAAAATCCATATAATCCCATTAAGCACACATATGATTGAGGTATACTTACTACATCAAAAGTTGGTGTTTATAAGTTACAGGTATTTAGTACTTTCCAGAGTGTTCTTTTAATTAAAAAAATATTGTAAAACCATTTCAAACATCAGTTCATTTTCCCAGTGCAAAAGAAGTCAACTCTGTTGTTCAGTCTCTAAGTCATGTTCGACTCTTTTCAATCCCAAGAGCTGCAACACGCCAGGCTTTCCCATCCTTCACCACCTCCTGGATATTGCTCAAACCCATGTCCATTGAGTTGGTGATGCCATCCAACCATCTCATCCTCTGTCGCCCCCTTCTCCTCGTGCCCTCAATTTTTCTCAGCATCAGGGTCTTTTCCAATGAGTCAGCTCTTTGCATCAGATGGCCAAAGGATTGGAGCTTCAGCTTCAGCATCAGTCCTTCCAATGAATATTTGGGGTTGATTTCCTTTAGGATTGACTGGTTTGATCTCCTTGCAGTCCAAGGGACTCTCAAGAGTCTTCTCCAGCACCACAGTTCCAAAGCATCAATTCTTCAGCGCTCAGTCTTCTTTATGGTCCAACTCTCACATCTGCACATGACTACCGGAAAAACCATAGCTTTGACTATACAGACCTTTGTCCGCAAAGTGATGTCTCTGCTTTTTGAGATGCTGTCTAGGTTTGCCATAGCTACCATATCAATAAATTCTAGTTAACATGTGTCTTATCTCAAGAATATACAAAAGGATTTGAATCGTTGTAAATATTAATTAGCAGATCTGACTTTCTGGTTTCTTTGTTTTGTTTTAAAATATTCATATATTTATTTTTATTTTTGGCTGCATTGGGTCTTAGTTGCCCCACAGCAAGTGAGATCTTAGTTTCTTGACCAGGGATCGAACCCACGTCTCCTGCACTGGAAGCTGGATTCTTAACCACTGGACAACCAAGGAAGCCCCCTGACTTTCGGTTTTAAGGGCACGTTGAGAGGTTTGGTCTGAGGCAGCGAGGTGGGCTGAATGTCCCCCCACCCCACCCCCTCCAGATTCTTCCTGACCACAGGGGTCCCCACTGTGGTGCACCCAGGATTAGGCCCTGCCCAGTGGAAGATCCCTGAGAGGTAGACTCCAAAAAGCCTTCCTAGAGCAGAGCTCTGATATCAAGATCCTGCAGGTGAACAAGGAAGACGGTCCTCAAGGTAAACAAACTTCCCTGGAAGGAACCTGAGAAATTAATTTCATGCCAGAGATGCACAACCTTCTGAGACGGTGCCTAGCAGAAGGGGATCAGCACCCGCACCCCCAACAAAGATCCACCATCGACCACGTCCAAGGGACCACAGTGAGAGCAGGGACCACAGGAGCTCGACAGAGGCCTTCCTGACAGCCGGCACTGTGCCAGGGCCTCGCTAAGCGGTCTGGTCATCCGACTCCTGAACAAGAGACACCCTCATCAAAGCCCTGCTTGGGTGGGCCACACAGCTGCTTCTGGCACTTCACTCCCAGGAGCCTCAGGTGCCTCTCACAGGACACGCAAGAACCTGGTCATGGTGGAGGCTGGGGTGGGACCAGGGAGAAGAGTGAATGCTCCCTATTGACTCCTTTGGACCGACTCTAATTTTACCCTGTGCAGGCAGAACTGAAAACAGAAAAGCCGAAAACACTGTGAGCTCACAGGCACACTACAGGCGTGGTCCAGGGAGGGTGGGGCCCCTGTGGGCACAGAGCTGGCGATGCCCTTGGGCCGCCCCGCCCGGGCCTGATGTCAGTGAGCCGGGCTAGATGCAAGCATAAAGGGAAGCTGAGCGGGATCTCGGGTTATTCCCCGGCCGGTCCAGGGGCTTTCTCTCTCGCTTTCCGGTCAGCTGCCCTTGGCCTTGGAAGCCGAGCTGGGTGGTTATTGATTAAGCCTGGCTCTCAGCAAGGTTTTCCTCTCCAAAGAGGTTTCAGCTTTTTGCCTGCAGCTATTTTTAGGGGCTTGGGCTCCGCGGTTGGGGCCTCTCTCAACTGATGCCGTGTGGCCGGGTGTCAGTGGGGCCCACATGCTGCCTGCTCAGAGCCCAGGCAGGGCCCTCCTGGGGGCAGGCGGCTGCTTTCCCAGTGGTGGGGAGCACGAGGCTGGCTCACACTGTGGCTGGGACAACCCCCAAGCCTGTTCAGGCAGGGATGCTCTGCCTGTTTGGGGGCAAAGGGATAAATTCTGGGCACAGACCTCTAGTTAACCTTGCTCCCTTTTTCAAATACAAATTTCCATTGGATCATTACCACCTCGGTGCACCTTGGCTTGGCAGGGCTGGAAGGAAAGGCTGGGAATAGGATGGCCAGACAGCAAACTCGAATTACCCTGACTTCAGTCAGGCCCAGGGCCAGCCCCACGAGTCCATGTGTTCCCTGGGTGACACGCTGGGCCGCTGACACCAGGGTCACGTCTGAGCCTCTGGATGGCCCCGAGGGGGTGGTACCGCGTCTGGGAGATGCAGAAGCCAGGCACGCGGGAGCGGTTGACAGGGACCTACCTCAAAGCGGATGGCCCCATTCCCATCGGCGTCGAAGGCGTTGAAGAGGAAGTGTGCGTAGGTGGTGGCATCTAGGGAGACCGAGGGCAAGGCTGGGGTGTCCAGGCCGCCCGGCCGCCCAGGTCCCAACCCCACGCTGCTCCACTGGGCATTCCCACCGCGTCCCGGGCTGGAGTCCGCCCTTCCTACTGGGTGGAGGCAGCACCAGGCAAGGAATGGTGGGGAGGATGTGGGGGGGCTGAGGGTCCTCTCCCTATAAAAGGGAAGCCCACACTCTGGAGGGCGGCCACAGGGAAGTGGGGACTTCGGGAGGAATCGTGGACCTCGGACTCACCTCCCTGAGGGAAGAACTGTGAGTAAATGAGTTTGAACGTGTCTTCGTCCACCAGGCCTGTGGGGCACTCCTGCAGGGGGAAGGGACTCCTCTCAGTGACCCCAGCCACCCTGCCCTGCACCCCGACTCCAGGGGGCCTGGCCTCTCTCTTCCCTCTGGCCAATGCCTGCTGCGCAAGGCACTGCTGGGCTCCCCCAGCCCCAGGCAGGGGAAAGCCCAGTGGAGTGGGCATCATGGGAGGGGCAGGCGGGAGGGGTGGCAGGACCCTCATGCTAGGTTGGTCTGTCCCCATGGTCCTCCACTGCACCAGTGCTGAGACACTCATAAGGGAAGGGCCCTGGCCCTCCCCCCAGGCAGCTGTCCCACAGAACACGAGCCCCATAAAGACCCTGGGGTATGCACTGTGCTACGGGGAATTTCCAGAAGTTGTGCCAGCACCCTGGAGCCAGCAAAGGGGAGCCGGGGGGTCAGGGCCAAGCCTGGGGGTGGGGGATGTGGGGCACTCACGTTCTTGAAGCCCCTGTAGAGGCTCTGCAGCTCCTTCTTGGTGAACTTGGTCTGTGCCTGCAGCTGGTCAAGCCCCTCTGGCTGGTGGCGCACTGCGGACAGCTCCAGCTCACTGTCGCTGCTGTCTGGGGGGACACAGACCCAGGAGGTGGGACATGTGGCCCTGGCCCCTCTTTCCAGTGTGGGTGCCCGGCTCTGGGTGGAAGTAAGGAGTGGGGAGACTCTCCTTGTGTGACTACCAGGTACGGCTGCCCAGGCTGTGCACTGCACAAATGGACCGGTTGCCGCTCAACAGCACACTCAGGTGTGCCTCCTGGTCTCTCTGCTGCCCTGCTCCTCACACACAATGGGCCCTCCCTGCTGGGCTCACCTGGAGCATGCCCACCCTCTCAGCCATATGGTGGGATGGGGGTGGGAGGTGGGAGTGAGTCTTGTACTGGAAACGCACTAAACAAGGGGAGGTGGAAAGGAAACAGAGACAAGTTACAGGGCACCTTGACCTTTAAGACCCAATTCCTGGACCACCTCCTCCATGCAGCCCTCCCAGATTTCCCCCAGGAATGGGAAGGGCACCCCTCTTGGCTCATCACATTGCTGCTTGGCTGCATTTCGTGTATGGGCTTAATTCACATTTGAGTAGAAAGTGAAATTTCAAGTTCTCTGTCTGTAGGGTAGGGACCAGATCTTTTATTTAATCACAACACATCAAAATGGACAGCAGGGTCACACGGACACGGATTAGAAAGAAGAAACCCAAACTATCTCTATTTACAGATGACATAATTATCCATGTAGATAGTTTCAAAGAACATACAAAAAAATCCTCTAATAAATGAGCTTAGCAAGGTCACAGGATACCAAGTCAATACAAAAATCAATCACAGTTCTATAGAAGACCTGTATGCAGCAACAGAGACCCAGTGTAGCCAAAAACAAATAAATATATAATTTCAAAAAATGGTCCATATTAAAAAAAAATCAGTTACATTTCTATTGATCAACAATGTACCATTGGAAACCAAAATTCTAAAAAACTTGCTATATTAATTACAATCACCCATCTCATAAGTGAAGTAGGGAAAATAGATTAAAATATTAAAAAATACAAATAATGAAATATAAAATGATAATAAACAATAAAAATAATATAAAATGTAAAAATAAATAGGTAAAACAATCTAACAAAACATGCACATAACCTGTATATTGAAAACTACAATATGCGGATAAAAGAAATCACAGAAGATTTAAATAGGTAATGAGACACACTGTGCCCATGGATTGAAAGGCTCAGCATAATAAAGACGTCAATTATCTTCAAAATGATTTACAGATTTAACATAATTCCAGTAAAAATCCCAGGACAATTTTTTTTTTTTGTAGATATAGACACACTGATTCTAAAACTTATGTGGAAAAGCAAAACAAATAGATTAGATAAAGGAAAAAAGTGGTAGAAATCAGTCCATCTGATTTCAAGACCTTATACAACTATAATCAAGAATGTGTGGTGTTGGAGAAAAGACAGACACAGATCAGTGGAGCAAAACAGAAAACCCAGAAACACATCCACATAAATATGACTGAGAGGATTTTCCACAAATGTGCAAAAGCAATTCAGTGGAAAAAGTTTAATTTTTTTCAACAAATGGTGCTAGAAAAATTGGACATCCATGTACTCAAAAAATGAACTTTGACCTAAATCTTATTTCTTATACAAAAATTAACTCAAAATGGAGCACAGATTTAAAAGTCAGATGTAAAACTATAAAACTTTTAGAAAAAAATAGGAGAAAGTCTTTATGGCCTGGATTTAGGCAAAGAGTTCTTAGGCATGGCACCAACAGAATGACTTAGAAAACACTGAAAACCTGTACTTAAGAAAAGTTTTGCTCTGTAAGAGACATTGTTAAATAGAAAGGGAAACTACAGATCTGCACATTGAACTTCTAACAAAGGATGTTCAGAATATATAAAGAACTCTCAAAATTTATCAGTAAGAAAAAGTACAACTCAAATTAATATTAATAAATGGGTAAAAAAAAAAACCTGATCAAACACTTCACCATAGAGGATATACAGATGGCAAATAAGCATGAGAAAGATGTTTAACACCGTATTTAATTAAATAAATACAAATTAGAGCCACGATGAAACACCACTGCACGCCAGTACGAATCATGTGCTAAGTCGCTTCAGTCGTGTGACTACAGCCCACCAGGCTCCTCTGTCCATGGGATTCCCCAGTCAAGAATACTGGAGTGGTTGCCTTGCCCTCCTCCAGGGGATCTTCCCAACCCAGGGACTGAGCCCGTGTCTCTTATGTCTCCTGCACTGGCAGGCGGGTTCTTTCACTGAAAATACAGAAAACAAAACTCCCCTGACCCTACTTTCCTCTCAAGCTGTTGCTCTTTTCTCTCCTTTAACTCACCGTCTTCACTTCCTCTCCTCTTAGTCTCCCTTGATCCTACTCCTCTGGGGCCTGTGCCCCACCACTCCAAGCAGACTGCTTTTCTTAGATCACCAGTGATCTCCATATCGCTAATCCAGGGATCAGCACAGTCATCTTGACTCCTCAGTCATACAAGGACAACACGAGAATGAAAAGCATAGTGACTACACGGATGAACTTTGAGGATATTACGCTAAGCGAAGATGTCTAGAAAGACGAATACTGTACGATCTCAGTTATATGTGGAACCTAGAAAAGCCACACTCACAGGAACTGAGAGTAGGCTGGTGGTTGCCAGGAAACAGAGGGTAGGGGGTGGTGAGATGTTGGTCAAAGGGTACCAGCTTCCAAGTATAAGACGAATACGTTCTGGGGGATCTAAGCTACAATATGGTGACTACAGGCAGCAATACTGTACCATACCCTTGAAAGTTGCTAAGGGGTAGATCTTTTAAAATTATTTTTTAAATTAAGTAATTAATTAACTATTGGCGGCACTGAGTCTTAGTTTTGGTGTGGGCTTCAGTAGTTGCAATGCATAGACTCAGTTGTTCCGAAAGGCATGTGGGATCTTAGTTCCCTGACCAGGGATCAAACCTGTGTCCCTTGCATTGCAAGGTGGATTCGTAACCACTGGGGAGCAGATCTCCAATGTTCTCACCACCACCACAATAACAAAAAAATGAGGTGATGGATGCATCAGTTATCTTTATTGTAGGTGATCTTTATATAAGCTTACACAATGTTAGGTATTGCTGCTGCTGCTGCTAAGTCGCTTCAGTCGTGTCCGACTCTGTGCAACCCCAGAGACGGCAGCCCACCTGTCCATGGGGTTCTCCAGGCAAGAACACTGGAGTGGGTTGCCATTTCCTTCTCCAATGCATGAAAGTGAAAAGTGAAAGTGAAGTCGCTCAGTCGTATCCGACTCTTAGCGACCCCATGGACTGCAGCCTACCAGGCTCCTCCGTCCATGTGATTTTCCAGGCAGGAGTACTGGAGTGGGGTGCCACTGCCTTCTCCTGTTAGGTGTTAATTATAGCTTAATACAGCTGGAAAAACAAACAAATGAACAAAAAGAAAATTATGTGCCCATTTCACTTTTGAACATAGATGCAAAATCTTAAAGCACGTTAGGTAACTTAATCCAACTGAATTAAAAAAAAAAATACACCAGGATCAAAAAGGTTTTATCTGTAAGAGTGTACGGAGAGAAAATCATATGAAAATCCTAATACAGAAAAAGCATTTGATAAACATCCACATCTATTTATAATTAAAATAAACAAGCAAAAACTCTTAGCAAACTAGGAACTTTATAAGGGAACTTTGTAAACTTGATGTGGCTTATATTTGTAAAACAAATATTTCTTTACAGAAAATGTTAGGTTTAATGGCAAAGGGTCACAAACATTCTCTTTAAGATTTGGGACAAGCCAAGGTTGGCCACAGTTACCACTAATTGATGTCTGGCCAATACTCTTAAGGAAATTTTGAAAAAGGAAACAAACAAACAAACAAAAAACCCCAGACAGTGTAAGAGTTGGGAAGTATAAGATAAAATTAACACTGTTTATAGATGACATGGTCCCTACAGGGACCAGAAGAATCAATATACATGAGAGTTCAGTATATGCCGCCAGATGTGAGATTAATTCATGAAAATCAATAGCAATTTTCTACACCAGTAATAACCACCTAGAAAATACAATAAAAATAACATTCATAATAGAAATAAAAACTAAAAAGTATCTAAGTATTAACCAAAACTCAAAGAACCTCTATAAAGAAAGATAATCTGAATAAATAAGACATTCCATCTTAGATATGATTATAATAACATTATAAAGATGTTATTTCTCCTGCGATAAATTATAAATTCAACACCATCTCAATAAAAAATCCAGTTGGATTTTTGAGGACTTTGATAAATTTGCTCTGAAATGTATAATAAAGAATTTAAAAATCCATAAGCCTGGTGGGCTGCCGTCTATGGGGTCGCACAGAGTCGAACACGACTGAAGCGACTTAGCAGCAGCAGCAAGAATCTAGAAAGGAAGAGTAAAGAGAGAGTTTTCCCTATTATATACTAAAGCATTTATAATCACTGTAATACAAATTGTCTACAAGAATAGACAGACACACTAAAAACAGACCAGAGAGCTCAGAAAGAGGCTGAGGTGTAGCAGGGCCTTCCCAGAAGCTTTGGGGAAAGGCCAGTTGTTTAGTATAATAGACGGTGTCAGGAAAACTGACTCATCATATAAAGAAAATAAATCATAAAGAAAATAAATACCATGTGCAAAAGCGAGCTCCAGATTAACTAAAGATAACACGTGAACAGTGAGCTCTACAGTTCAAATAAAATGTAGGGCTTTCCTGGTGACCCAGTGGTTAAGAATCTGCCTGCCAACGGAGGGGACATGTGTTTGATCCCTGGTCTGGGAAGATCCCACATACCACATGCCCCGGAGCAACTAAGCTTGTGTGCCACAACTCTTGAGCCAAAGTTCTAGAGCCCGCAAGTTGCACCTAGAGAGTGGCCCTTGCTTGCTGCAGCTAGAGAAGCCCGCTTCCAGCAAGAAAGTAGCTGCAGCAGCCTTCTAGCGCAGCCAAACATAAATAAAACTTTACAATAAATAAAAATAAAATGTAAAACAGTGTCTTGCCAACCTAAAGGTGGGGGAAGATTTCTTAAAACTTCAAACCAGAAAGGACGAAAATTGATGAACTCCATGACATCAAAGGACATCTGCTCAACAAAGGGCACCATGACGGCGAGGGGTGCTCGACACAGTAGGAGGAGACAGCAGGCAATATTTACAGCTGACAGAAGAAGAAGGTCTAGAATTGATAAATGTCGGAAAAGGAGACCAGAGACATCAATAAGGACAAGAAGACAGCACAACCTCCTCAGCAAACAGGAAATGCGAATTACGATGAGAAGTCCACACCTTCTGATTGACAAGAAACAAGAATGATGAAATGAGGGTCACAGGAGAGGACATAGATCAATGGTCATTTTTAAACATGCTGGTGACTGTGTACATTGGTACAACCACTGTGGAAAACCACTTGCATTTTCACATCTGCATACCTTAGAAAAGGCAACCCACTCCAGTATTCTTGCCTGGAGAATCCCCTGGGCAGATGAGCCTGGCAGGCTACAGTTCATGGGATCGCAAAGAGTCGGACATGGCTGAGCACACAGCAAACCTTAGGGCACAGTAATCCTCCCTGGGGTACACATGCCAGAGAAAACCATTGCCCAGGGGTCCCTGGAGCACTCCACAGTAATGATAGCCTGAATCAACCAAATGTCCATGGACAACAGAGCAGATAAATAGATTGTGCCCCCACCGGAGGAAAGGTTACACTGCAGTGAAAAATGAATGACCTATAACACAGAGCAGTGTGGGTAAGTCTTAGAAACAGTGTAGCTGAAAAAACAGTCCTAGGAGACCATGATTCTATTTTGTTTTTTGGTATAAAATTCAAAACCAAGGAGAATGCCCTCCTGGTCCAGTAGTTAGAACTCCATATATATATATATATATATATATATATATATATATATATATATATATATCTCCATCCTTAATGTGTTTAATGTGTTATGTTAATGTTCTTGGTCGCTCAGTTGTGCTCAACTCTTTGTGACTCCATGGACTGTAGCCCACCAGGTTCCTCTGTCCATGGGATTTTACAAGCAAGAATACTGGAGGGGGTTGCCGTGCCCTCCTCTGGGGGGTATTCCTGACCGAGGGATTGAACCTGAGTCTCCTGGGTCTTCTGCATTGCAGATGGATTCTTTACCCGCCAAGTCATCGAGGAAGCCAATAATGCATTTAGTATAGGTTAATTAAAATATTTAAAAGTAATTAGAGTCCCCAGACCAAGAGAGGGGAGAGAGAGAAAACACCTTTGGTTGGGATGAACTGTTGGTGACTTGGAAAATAAGCACAGCAATCCCAGGAGAAATGGTTAAAGGATATACACAGGAAATTGACAGATAAGGAAACAGGAAAAGCTAATAAACATGCACATTGGTGTTCAGAATCATGAGTATGAAAAACGCATCTGAGAATGATTAGAAAGAAAAAGTTACACCCAATGAACCTGCAAAATCAGCAAGTTCCTTACAGAGTCAAGCCTCAGTCAGGAAATGTGGGCTAACTTCTTCCTGAGCTCTGGACTCACCTGCCTGCTCACCACCTCCAAGTGGAAATCCAGGAGGTCCTTAGATGGACCAAACCCAAACTGAGCTCCTAATCTCCCCCTGCAAACCCACTCCACCCACAGCCTTCCCCAGCTCAGCTGATGGCAACTCCACCCTGTGGCTGCTCTCACCAGAAGCCTGGGCACAGACCTTCCTCCCAGCCCCCAGCCCCCATGCAAACCCTGCCAGCGCTCCCCTCAACCTGCACCCGCCTCTGAGCCCCCCTCCCACCTCCACTGGTCCTCCCCCGTAAACCATCTCTTCTGCCTTGCCTTCCGGCTTCTGCCCTGCATCCTGCTGGTCTATTTATTTTACAAATAGGGCTGGAGGAAGCTGCTGAAAACATTATCCTCAGGTCCCTCTCTGTGCAACAGCCTCCCCCAGGCTCTGAGTATAAACACAGAAGTCCGTAAATGGCCAATAACTGTGCTCCCTGCCCCCCAGCTGCTTCGCCACTCCCTGGATTCAGCATGCTGCCCCTCTAGCCGCTCAAACCCACCAGGCGCACTCCGTTGCTGTCCTCTGGCTTGAATGCTCTTCCTCAGAATCCACACTTCCTGCTTTCCTCTGCTTCACTGTTACCTCCTCCAGGGTGTCATGCGCCCCGCCATTCCTGTCTTCCCTCGTCTGTTTTCCTTTCTTCATTTGGCCATGACTTTCTGGCATATACATATTTCTCTGTTTACTGGTGTGATGGACAGAATTTTGTCTCTTTCCACAACTCATATGTTTTGGTTTTGTTTCAACTGCACTATTATTGCATGCATGCATGTCTGACCCTTTGCAACCCCATGGACTGCAGCCCTCCAGGCTCCCTTGTCCATTAGATTTTCCAGGCAAGAACACTGCGGGCTGCTATTTCTACTTCAGGGGATCTTCCCAACCCAGGGATCAAATCCCAGTTTCCCATGTTCCCTGCGTTGGCAGGCAGATTCTTTACTGCTAAGCCATTATGGAAGCCCAATTTAAAAAAAAATTATTAATTTTTGTCTGTGCTGGGTCTTCTATGCTGTTCCCCTCAGCAGCAATGAAGTTGGGGCAAAGGTGGGCTACTCTCCAGTTGGGGTGTGCAGGCTTCAGCAGTCACAGCCCACGGGTTCAACAGTTGCAGTTCCTGGGCTTTAAGGCACAGGCTCAGTGGTTGTGGTGCATGGACTCAGTTGCTCCTAGGCATGTGGGATCCTCCCCTGACCAGGGATTGAACTGGCATCTCCTGCACTGGTAGGTGGATTCTTTATCAATGAGCCACCAGGAAAGCACTTCCCCCTCCACCTACAACTCACATGTTGAAGCCCTAATCCCCAGTGTGATAAAAGCTCTTTAGGAGGTAATTAAGGTTAAATGCCAAAAAAAGAGAGAAAAGAAATGCAAAAAAGCAAAATGGCTGTCTGAGGAGGCCTTACAAATAGTTGTGAAAAGAAGAGAAGTGAAAAGCAGAGGAGAAAAGGAAAGATACAGCCATTTGAATGCAGAGTTCCAAAGAATAGCAAGGAGACATAAGAAAGCCTTCCTCAGCGATCAATGCAAAGAAATAGAGGCAAACAACAGAATGGGAAACACTAGCGATCTCTTCAAGAAAATTAGAGATACCAAGGGAACATTTCATGCAAAGATGGGCACAATAAAGGACAGAAATGGTATGGACCTAACAGAAGCAGAAGATATTAAGAAGTGGCAAGAATACACAGAAGAACTGTACAAAAAAGATCTTCACGACCCAGATAATCATGATGGTGTGATCACTCACCCTCATTTAGAGCCAGACATCCTGGAATGTGAAGTCAAGTGGGGCTTAGGAAGCATCACTACGAATAAAGCTAGTGGAGGTGATGGAATTCCAGTTGAGGTATTTCAAATCCTAAAATATGATGTTGTGAAAGTATTGCACTCAATATGCCAGCAAATTTGGAAAACTCAGCAGTGGCCACAGGACTGGAAAAGGTCAGTTTTCATTCCAATCCCAAAGAAAGGCAATACCAAAGAATGTTCAAACTACCACACAATTGCACTCATTTCACACGCTAGTAAAGTAATGCTCAAAATTCTCCAAGCCAGGCTTCAGCAATACGTGAACCGTGAACTTCCAGATGTTCAAGCTGGTTTTAGAAAAGGCAGAGGAACCAGAGATCAAATTGCCAACATTCGCTGGATCATTGAAAAAGCAAGAGAGTTCCAGAAAAAACATCCATTTCTGCTTTACTGACTATGCCAAAGCCTTTGATTGTGTGGATCACAATAAACTGTGGAAAATTCTAAAGGAGGTGGGTATACCAAACCACCTGATCTGCCTCTTGAGAAACCTGTATGCAGGTCAGGAAGCAACAGTTAGAACTGGACATGGAACAACAGACTGGTTCCAAATAGGAAAAGGAGTACTTCAAGGCTGTATATTGTCACCCTGCTTATTTAACTTATATGCAGAGTACATCATGAGAAACGCTGGGCTGGATGAAGCACAAGCTGGAATCAAGATTGCGGGGAGAAATATCAATAACCTCAGATATGCAGATGACACCACCCTTATGGCAGAAAGAGCCTCTTGATGAACATGAAAGAGGAGAGTGAAAAAGTTGGCTTACAGCTCAACATTCAGAAAACGAAGATCATGGCATCCAGTCCCATCACTTCATGGCAAATAGATGGGGAAACAGTGGAAACAGTGGGCTTCAAAATCACTGCAGATGGTGACTGCAGCCATGAAATTATTACTCCTTGGAAGAAAAGTTATGACCAACCTAGACAGCATATTAAAAAGCAGAGACATTATTTTGTCAACAAAGGTCCGTCTAGTCAAGGCTATGGTTTTTCCAGTGGTCATGTATGGATGGGAGAGTCAGACTATAAAGAAAGCTGAGCGCCGAAGAATTGATGCTTTTGAACTGTGGTGTTGGAGAAGACTCTTGCGAGTCCCTTGGACTGCAAGGAGATCCAACCAGTTCATCCTAAAGGAGATCAATTCTGGGTGTTCATTGGAAGGACTGATGTTGAAGCTGAAACTCCAATACTTTGGCCACCTGATGCGAAGAGCTGACTCATCTGAAAAGACCCTGATGCTGGGAAAGATTGAGGGCAAGAGAAGAAGGGGACAACAGAGGGTGAGATGGTTGGATGGCATCACCGACTCGATGGACATGGGTTTGGGTGGACTGCGGGAGTTGGTGACGGACAGAGAGCCTTGGTGTGCTGCAGTTCATGGGGTTGCAAAGAGTCAGACATGACTGAGCGACTGAACTGAACTGAAGGTTAAATGAAATCCTAATAAAGGTGGGGTCCTAATCCAAAGGATTTGGTGACCTTATAAGAGGAGGAAGAGTGATTTCCTTTCCAAAAGGAAGGGAAGGAAAAGCCATGTGAGGACACAGCAAGAAGGTGACCGTCTACGTGAGAAGAGAGGCCTCATCAGCAACCAACTCTGCTGGCACCTTGCTGGGGACTTCCAGCCTCCAGAATTGTGGGAAAATACATTTCTGTTGTTTAAAGGCCTGGTCTGTGATTTTCTACTAGGGCTTCCCTGGTGGCTCAGATGGTAAAGAATCCACCTGCAATGCAAGAGACCCAGAACTGATCCCTGGGTCAGGAAGATCCCCTGGAGGAGGACATGGCAACCCACTCCAGTGTTCTTGTCTGGAGAATCCCATGGACAGAGGAGCCTGAAGGGCTACAGTCCACGTTATGGCAGCTCAAGGAGAACAAGCCAGGTGGCCCTCCTGTCTGCTCACAGCTCACCCAGTCTGGAACAAGGCCCCCACGCAGTGTGGGAGGTGCCCTGTAACACATGCTGGGTCGGATCCCTCACAGATGTTTTCTTGGGTGGGTCCATGAATTACTGACTGGGATGTCAACTTTTTTTTTTAATTTGGCTGTGCTAGGTCTTAGCTGCAGCGTGTGGGATACTCTAGTTGTGACACATGGGATCTAGCTCCCCGACCAGGGGTCAAACCTGGCCCCCTGCATTGGGAAGCGAGAAGTCTTAGCCACTGGACCATCAGGGAAGTCCCTTGGGTGTCAATTTTAATGTCTCCAGGCTGGGCCTATCTCTTGAAGCAACGTTCCCTGTTGCTTACACCTGTTGGGCAGGGATGGGTGAGGAATCAGAGAGAAGCGATATTCCAAGAATCAGGTGCAATGACAGCAGGGTCAAAGGGTACCCCCGGCAGAGGGTCCCGGGTATGCCAAGAGGTATGTGGGCATGAGAACCACCTAAGAGCCAAAGAGTGGGAAGGGCGTGTCTGATCTCCATTCCAGAATGGCCTCTCTGGTCTCGGGTGTCCAACAAAGTGACACAGAGAGGAGAGACTGGCGAGAGGTGTCAAGAAGGAAGAAGCCACTGGCCCTGGCTGCCAAGTGGACCAGGGCAAGGCGGTCCTGGGCCCTAACAGCCACCTGCACCGCTTTCCTCACCACGCTGAGTAGCCTTGTTCGGCAAAACCATGAAGCTGACTTGCCTCTACAGTCTCCCTTGTGCTCAGCCCTCCCCTTCCCTCTCCAAGGGCTAGTCTGGGATCATCCCCTCTCCATCCGGTATTCGTGATAACCAGGGCATCAGCAATACGGATTTCACCTCTTTATCAAACAAGCATTTTGTCAAAGGCTAGCATAAGGCTTTAAAAGAAAATTGTTTTATGGTTGAATATTCCATGGTTGTTTGTGCTAGTGGTAAAGAACCTGGCTGACAATGCAGGAGATTTAAGAGATGTGGGTTCAATCCCTGGGCCAGGAAGATCTCCTGGAGGAGGGTGTAGCAACCTACTCTAGTTTCTTCCCTGGAGACTCCCATGGACACAGGAGCCTGGCAGGCTATAATCCATAGGGTTGCAAAAAGTCAGATACGACTGAAGCAACACAGCACGCATGCAAAGTCGTACCATGGTCTGACAGGTTACAGACCAGGCTTTCTTCCCACTGAGTAAAAGCCTTAGTCCCTGTCCCGTGTCCCCAACTCAACACAGCCCTCTCTGCGCAAGACCCGCCTGCAGGGGTGAGGGAAGGGTGGCTCCGAGTTTTCAGTCTTTTGAGCTAAGGTCACAAGGTACTGGGCGAGGGGCAGCCCTGTGCATGACTCCCCCCACCTAGCTGCCCTTACACCCCCTTGAGGCTCTGCACTACGATGCTTCCCCTGCCAGCCAGTATGCGGCTTCACTCCCCTTTGCAGCTAAGCTCCAAGCTGCTCTGTCCACACTTGCTGGTTCCAATCCCTCCTGAACCCAGAGGTTGATCAGCCTGCCCTTGGCGCTGCAGCGCATTCCTGCAGTGAATGAATATAACCAGCCCAAGTCTTGGAACATGTCGGAAGCACCATGGAGACACTGGCTCTCCCAACAGGCAGACCAAACCCTGGAGAAGGCTGTCTCCACGTGGGCACTCCCCATCCTTCCCCTCCACTCTGTTCTCCTTACCTGTCTGTACTCAGGCCCCAACAAGCCACCGGCTCTGCCCCCACCCCAACCAGAGGGACCTCCCCTCCGAGGGTGTCTCCCAGGGCCACCCTACAGGGAGGGCCAAGACCCTGCACATCTTGTGTTCCAGGCCTGGTATACAATGGGTGTCCCGTAAGTATGGCTGAAAATGGCCTATGATTTACCCAGACTCCACACCTGCTGTTTGGCAGGCAGTGCTGGGCACACCCTGGGGCCACAAGTGTATGCACACAGTGCTTGCAGCCTTTGGAGAGGTCACTGTAAGTGGGGACAGGGATCTAGAAAATTCCAGGACAGTGTCATCTAATACAACCCCAGGGGCAGGGATCCAGAAGGGCCAGGGGGAGTTCCCAGGGGGGAGATGGTGCTTTTAATCCCATTCCCCACTTACAGACGAGGAAGTGGAGCTCAGACAGGAATAGTGATTTCCCCAAGTTAACATCAGCATGTCAGGGACCACGTCAGAGCTGAAAGGCAGCTCTCCTAGCCCCTGGCCAGCGCTCCTTCTAGAACAAGGTTTCTCAACTTTACCACTGACATTTGGGTCTGAGCATTCTTTTTAAAAAAAAATTTTTTTTTTACTTTGTGGCCACACTTCTTGCTATGTGGGATCTCAGCTCCCTGAGCAGGGTCTGAACCCGCACCCCCTGCACTGGGGGAATGGAGTCTTGGCCACTGGACCTCCGGGGAAGCCCCTGGGCCTGAGCATTCTTTGTGGGGAGGGGCTGCCAGGGCCTGCGTGATGTTTAGCGGCACCTCTGGCCTCTACCCACTTGATCCCACTGGTACCCTTCCCATCAATTGTGGCAATCCAGAACGCCTCCAGACATCACCAAACATCCACTGAGGAGCAAAGCTGCTCTCAGGGGAGAGCTACTAGTTAAGAGCTCGGAAAATGTGGACTGAGATAAGAGAGGCAGCAGCCCCAGTCAAGCCCTGGATCACAGATGTGGACGACAGTCTGGTGTCAGGGCCAGGCCAGCCTTACCAATGAGCGACCAGCTTACCGGTCCAGGCTCACTTTTCACCAGGGTGTCCACACTTATGAGATCCCTTAGATTTGTGTCAGGTCGGGAACTTTTTCAAAGTGCTTCAGCTCACCACACCCCTGGGAGGTGTACAGGGGGAGATATTCTATCAGTATCCTCATTTTCTTGTTCTTGCTTAGTTCTAAGCCATGTCGGACTCTTTGCGACCCCATGGACTGTAGCCTGCCAGGCTCCTCTGTCCATGGGATTTCCCAGGCCAGAATACGGAAGTGCATCGCCATTTCCTTCTCCAGGGGATCTTCCCGACCCAAGGATCAAACCCGCATCTCCTGCACTGCAGGCAGGTTCTTTACCACCGAGCAACCTGGGAATCTGGGACACTGAGGCTTGAGAAGGTTTGATGCACCAAGTCACCCAGTGAGCTAGCGGCCAAGCTAGGCTGGGACTCCCCGCCAACGGAGTCGCCTAGAGACAGAGACTGGTAGGACAGAGAGGAAGGTCTTTCAACTTCTGCATCTTCTTCTAGAAGCCCGTGTCCCCAGAACTCAAATCCATTAGTTCCTAACAATCCCCAGGGGCACCATAACTCTGGTCTCTTACAGATGAGAACTAAGGAGGCTCAAAGAGGACAAAAGACAACATCCAATCAAATGCACATCTTCTTGGAGGGGTGCCCTCTTCTCTCAGTGCCAGCTCACATCCAGGCTGGGGCCCAAGGGCCTAGGCTCCTCACAGCCCATGACAGTTCCTTAGACACTGCCTGGCCAATGGGCCCTTCCAGGCACTTAGCTGGCATCATTGCCATCAACACGGACCATCTGGTACTCAGAATTCCCTTCCTCTGATGCAGGAAGAGGTGGCTGATCTGAGTGAGAGAATGTTTTCAACCGTGACTCAATTCTGCTATTAAGAGTAATCATCCTCTAATTACTGGTGATAGCCATGGTTCACAAAGTTTGTGCATTTACTACATACCAAGAATGATCCTGAGGGCATCAAAGCCTTTACTCAACTAGTTCAAAGTCTGCTGCAGTCCTACGGGGCAGGCGTTATTATTGGCCCCACTTTATAGACAGGCCAAGGCTCAACCAGGTTAAGCCAGTATGTGTGGGTGATAGGAGATCCGAGCTCAGGGATCTCTGGCTGATTCTGAGGCTCCGTGCGCCTCCCACCGCGTCAAGACCCCAGAAGTCAGAAGGCATGAGTGGACAGGTATACCAGAAAAGACAAACTTATTAGAGACGGAAGTGGGTTTCTCAGCAAGTCGAATAAACCACCTGTGCTCTTGCACGTCCGATCCACCTTGTAAACAAATCCCTTCTTAGAAATCGCAAAGGTAAACTTCAAGCTCCTAGAACCACAAGAGTGATGGGCTCCCTAAGAAGAATGTGTTGTGTCAATAACAAGTAGAGCGAGGCTGGCTGGTGGTCCCAGAAGGGCCCAGGAAATGGAGGAAGAGTAAGGTAGGGGCCTCAGATTCCCGAGTACCAAATCCCCCCTGCCTACGATGGACTCCAGGTGGGGAAAGGATGGGGGATGGGGGTGCAGTAGTGCACGTAGGAGGCATGGGCTCTGAGGGCACCGCTGGGTGAGATGCCCCCTACTCTGCCTGTATTTCCCATGGAGGTGCCTGTCACAGACTCTCCCTGCCAGGGCCAGTATCCATCCAGCCAAGTGCAGGCCCAGTTTAGGCAATTATCTTCCCAGGGAAAGTCGCTCAGTCGCTCCAACTCTTTCTGACTCCATGGATTGTAGCCCACCAGGCTCCTCTGTCCATGGGTTTCTCCAGGCAAGAATACTGGAGTGGGTCGCCATTCCCTTCTCCAGGGGATCTTCCTGGCCCAGAGACTGAACCTGGGTCCCCTGCATTGCAGGCAGATTCTTTACCATCTGAGCCACCAGGGAAGCCTACCTTCCCCAGCTACAATGTAAAGTTCAAGATAGGGCCTCTGAGAACCCCCTTCAGCAAGCCCCTTCTCTCGGGGTCTCCTGAACTCACCTTGAAAGGTGTGAAGTGGCTCAGTGCCTTCTGAAGGGCACACGGCCACGGGCTTCAGGCAACAAGTCAGACCTGGGCCTGGCCTCCTGGCCCCGGGGCCCCATCCTGCCCTCAGCAGGGGATTGGGGGGCACATCCCTAGGCCAGAGGGTGTGCTGGACAGTTCAGAGGCAAGGGCAGTTTCTCGCTCCTCCCCTCCCTGAGCCTCTGGGTTTTAGTCCCAGGAGCTGGAGCCTGGCAAGGTCAGCAGAGTGCTGAGCCAGGCAGGATGCCCATCCTCCCCTGAGGACCGCAGGGGCGCACAGGTGACGGAAAGAAGACCGGCCAGCCCCTTCCCCACAGTCCAGAGGGACAGGACACAGACGATAAGTTACAGCCCTGGTGGGTCAAGGTCCCCCTTCACAATGGATGTGCCCTGGAGGGGCTTCCTCTCCTAACCTGCCCAGAGGTGGGTGGGAGGTACTGCGTCCGGAAGCAACTCTTAAGGGTACCTACGTGTCAGGGGTCTCCGGGACACCGTCAGCGTCTGATTTAAGAGTTTGTCTGTCTCCTCGGTTAATATTTATTGGGACGAAAACAGTGGCGCCTGAGGGTTGGTTACCCATTCCTGAGTCTTGCGTGGGGAAAGGGGACTGGATGTGGGCTACGGGTGAAGGGCCGGCCTCATCACGAGACAGAGGTTTTGTGTTACTCGTTGCTGCAGTCAGACGCCCTGGGCTGAGGGTCGTCCCTGCTGTCTTCACCCTCTGCCACCTCCCACCGCCGGGCGCCAAGCTCACCGGGGGCGGCTCGGACCAGCGGGCCTAGGACAGCCGGGGATGCCAGCTCAAGGCTTCTCCCGGGATCTCGCTTACACCCATCTCGAACACCGCGGCTGCACCCACTCTGGGGCTTTTCAGTCTGAGCCCTCTATGCGCCCTTAGATCCAGACCAGCTCTCGGGAGCCAGGAGGGGGCGGTGGCCGAGACGGGCAGGGCCGCGGAGCACAGCGTCCCCGAGGGCCGCTCCTCGCCGGGTGGACCTGGGTACCCGCACCCCGGAGCGCAAGTGCTGCTCTCTCCCCTCTGACCGCCGGCCCCCGGCGCAGGGCCGCCAAGGGGCGGGTGGCCACGCGTTACCTTCCATGGACATGGGCTCCAGGATGCCGAACTGCTTGAGGACGGCGATGAACAGCAGTACCACCACGGCCATGGCGCACAGCTCCATGCCCTGGATGCCCATGGCGGCCCGTGCTGCCTGGGGCCGGGGCGTGCCCCTCGCCCTCACGCTGCCTCCGGAGGCACCGGGGCCGGTGCTGCCCGCCCGGCCTCTAGGGGAGACCGCGGCTCACATGCCCCTGGCAGGCGGGGCTGCAGTCGTCGGCGGGGCCGGGGCCCCGCAGAGGGCGGCGGCGGCAGCGAGCTGGGGCCGGCCCGGAGGTCGGATGCGGAGCTGCGACAGAGCCGGAGCGCAACTTTCCGAGTCAGCCGGCAAACTTCGAGGCGCGGCGGCGGCGCGGAGCGCAGCTCGCGTGGCCAGCTCTGGCCAGAGGCGCCTCCATGCCCGGAGCGGGCGCCGCGCCTCTTTCGGCCCCTCTCCAGCCCCAAGGGCTCCAGGGCACGGGGGCGCGGCGGCGGCGGCGGCGGCGGGGGTCCCCAGCGCTCCGGGTCGCCCCAGCCTCCATCGCGGCTCCCCGCGCGCTCATTGGCCTAGGCGCGGCGACCACCAGGGGAGGAGTCCCCTGCGGGCTCCCCTCCCACCACCCCCCACACACACCGTGCGCGCCAGACCGGGAAGGGGCGGAGGGAGGTGGCCCCGCCCCGCACGGGCCAGCCCGCAGACGGTGCCTGGCGCAGAGCCGGCGCTACCCAGCCAGCCCCCGCGTGACCGAGCGGTCCGCGGTTTTAGAATCGCTCGTGCAGGGTGGGGCTGTGTGGCTGGGGAGGGGGCCGGGGCCGGAAGGGAGCACCAGCGCCACTCCCTGGGGGAAGTCGGGGCTCCACTCTCCCGATGGAGGGGCGCGGAGCCTGGCCACCGCCGCTCTTCGCCCGGCGGGCCAGGACACAGCTGGCCTTCGGAGGATCCGGGAAGCCCTCTCTCCCCAGGGTATTTCCCACAACCATCAATCCACGGCCGGAGATTGAACTTGGCCCTGGTCTGGCTTCCGTGCAGAAATGGAAAAGTTGGTACTCAAAGTTCTCGAGTTCATGCGCTCGAGGCTTTTTAGGAGGGAGTTGGGCTTTGGCATTAGAGTCTACTAAACTGAGTTCAAGTCTTGACTTTGCTGCGTGACCTTGGTCGAGTCAGGGACTTGCAGCCTCCTCCTCCTCGTCCACAAAGAGGGGCTGGTGCCTGCCTTTCCGGCTGTGGGAAAGAGCCGAACGGATGTCAAGTGCTACGCGCGGGCAGTTCGAGGGAGTGCTAAATCGTTTGTGGATCGCTTTCTTCCTGCCCGGGGACACAGAGTAGGAAAGGAAAGCCGCTCAAACGAAGGTGAAAGAAAGGGGAGAGGTGGGGGCGTGGCAGGGCGGAGCCCAGAATCCTCCTAGCCCCCAAACTCCGGGACTTGGGGGCCGAAGCCGTGACTCTCTGCTGCCCTCCGGCGGGCGCTGCGCGCGTGGTGCACTCACCGGCCCAGGGCTCCGAGCGCGGCCACGGTGTGCTGCTGTGAACACTAAGTTCTGCTGTTCTCTGGTTTCTTAGTGGAGGGGGAAATCCAGCCCCGGACCACGCCCGTGAAAGTGAGCCCTGTTTGGACCTAGGGCTTGAACAACAGCGGCTCCCATTTATGGAGCCTCTGCTACCCGCTCTTTCATTCAACAAATACTGAGCGTGTACTGCGCTCTAGGTGCAGAGGGGTGTGGCGTGGCGGAAAACCGCAGCGTGCACAGCCAAGGGCCCTGCTGGAACTGCAGGCGAGCCGAGCCTTTAGGTTTACTTGTAATCCTTAAAGGCTCCCCCAGTGGGTATTCCTCTTCTCCCACTTCACAGGTGAGAAAACTGAGACCTAGAGAGTAGATTATGGAAGGGGATACAAGTGCACCCCAGGCCTGCTGAATTCCAGAGCAGATGTTGTCCTAGGACAGGGCACTGCTTCTGGTGGAAACTGAAGCAGAACCTAGCGTCTCTCTCTGTCTGTGCAGTTCAACGTCACTGTTTAACACAGGTGGGTAAAAGACTGAGTTATTGGAGATATTTTTAAAGAACTGTAAATCCGCAGCGTTCAATTCCACTTAAGTGGGCATGTGGTGAGTCTCCGCTGACCAAAAGCAAGAGGTCTTAATGGTTCTGTTGGAACCCACGAGTTGCTTGTGAGTAGTCTAGAAAGGTTAAAAGCCTCCTGCCATCTAATTTACACACTTCAGTGCTGAGCAAAGTGTAGCCTTTTTCCCAGCTAGTTAGCCAGTCCTCACTCAATAGCCTGGTTAAGAGCCCAGTGGCATGAAACCTCCCTAAGCCTATTCCTCATCCATAAAAGGGGTTTCCTTGGTAGCTCAGAGAATACAGAAAATGCTTGCAAGGTAGGAGATCTCCTGGAGAAGGAAATGGCAACCCACTCCAATATTCTTGCCTGGAGAATTCCATGGACAGAGAAGCCTGGCGGGCTACAGTCCATGGAGTCGCAAAGAGTTGACTGAGTGACTAAGTACTCTCACATGCATTCATAAAAGGGGTGGTGGTGGTGATGGTCCAGACCCTACAGGGGCCTGTAAAGAATTGGATAATACAAGGCCTGGCATCTGTCACAGGCTCTGATGGCCCATGTTCTCCGAGCAGGGTGCTAGACCTAAGATAGACGGAGGGCAGGGGGCAGAGAAGAGAGCAAGCAAAGGAAGCCGTCTCGGGGTGAGGGGGGTTCCTCCTGAGCTGCCCCAACTCTGCTTCCTGCCTCAGTTTCCCCTGGTGCTGCCAAACACCTCCCCCATGAAAGTTTCAGTGACTACCCATAAACACTGAGCTAGAAACCAGACATCGATCCCTGGCTATGCAGCGTAAAATATTAACGACGCCTAAGTGGGTACCAGGGCTGAGAGGAGAATGTCCGCTTGCTTGGCATTAGCAGCCCAGGCCAGGGGCCTAATGGATGGGAAGCTGACTACTCTGCTCGCTCACTAGCCTGGGGCCTGCCAGCTTGGGGGCCTACCCAGGCCCACTGAGGCTGTGCCAGCAGCACTCTCAGAGCCCACTTGCCCAGGACCTGGAGCGGGGAGCTGGCAGACAACCCTCCAAGTCCCATACATCCTCGCCACACCCATGAAGGGCCAGGCTAGGCCTGGCCGTTTCCAGCTGTCTCTGGCTCCCCTCCCAAGGGGGCATTTGCTCTGGCACTCATTCACCCCTCCTCACCCTCTAAAGGCCTCAGGGGGCAGGAAGCAAGTTGGGTGTTGGCTGTGCTCCCTGACACCCGCTCTCTGCCTTAGGGGAGGGGCAGGCTCAGGGGAGGAGTGCAAACAGAGAAATCTCTGCAGGGCAGGGCCGCAGAGGTAGGGACTCCAGGGGCTGCTGGCTCTTCCTCAGGAGACAGGGGAAGGCGGGTGAGGGGTGGGGGTGGCTGAACCCTCACTGGAGACCTCACAGGTGGTATGGGAGGCCCCAGAGGGACTGGTCTAATTTAGAATGTTTCAGAGACCCAGCTGCTTTGGGGCTGGGTGGGGTACCCTCTAAACCTAGGCTTGCACCTCGCACCTGAGGTCATAGTCTTCCTTTGGCCTGGAATATTTTTTTTAACTTTTAATTTGGAGCGTAGCCAATTGACAATGTGAAAGTTTCCACCGGACAGCAAAGGGACTCAGCCACACATACACACGCATGCATTCGCCCTCAAACTCCCCTCCCATCCAGGCTGCCACATGACATTAAGCAGAGTTCCCTGTGCTGCACAGCAGGTGCCTGGAATATCTTTGGTGCCAGTCCAGTTCTACAACCAGGAAGCCACCCTGGAACCCTGCACTAACCCCCTGCATGAACCCTGTGTCCTTCGAACCCCCAAGGCCTCTGCTGCCTGGGCTACACCTTCCGTGCTGCGTGCTGGCCATCAGCCCCGACACTTCCCACGTCATCCGTGGTCATCTTTTCTCACCAGTTGCCCCGCCCACCCCTGTGAGCTCAGACCCTGTCAGCTTGGCCAGCATTCACTGGGCGCTGCCTGCTTACTGTTCCTGACCGCCTAGCTGCCCAAGGATTTCAAGAGGCCTTTCAACTCTTAAGGGAGAGATTGGGACAGACACATGCTGTTCAAGAGACCCATTTCCTGCAGACAGCCCAGCAAGTTGTTCCTGTCTCAATTCTCTGGAGGGCAGGCCTTCCTTGGTTCTAGTGCATTCTATTGGGCAGAACGGGCATCATGCAATTTAGTCATCCTTCTCATATTTCATAACAGCCGGACGAGAATGCCCAGGAATGGAATTCCACAGCCAAAGAAATGCCTCTAAGATTCCTCCCTGTGATGTCCCAGGGCTCCTGCAATGCAGTGCAGCCAAAGCTGATCACGCAATCTCACCCCAAACCAGTCCCCCCTCAAGCTCTCTGTCACAGCTGCTCAGGCCCAAACCCTGGCTCTTAGACTGGGCTCTGCCTGTCCCCTCTCCAGCCCAGTCTGTCACTCAGCCCTGGCACCGTGCCTCTTTCTCCTCCATCTCTGCTCCTGGTTGCCACCAGCCTGGCCACACCATTGTCCCTTTCTCCTGGACTCCTGACTCTGCCCTCCAAGCAGGGCTCCACCTCCTCCACTCTGCCCTCCTGCCTCCATTCAGCAGCCAGAGTGATCATCTCAAGGTGAACATCAGGTCCTTCTCTTGCTTGAAACCTCCAGTGGCTCTCTGACTCAACCCTGGTTGTGTCTGCCTGCTCTGTATTCCTCCCTCTGATTTGGTAGCAGCACCCTGATTTCTGGCAGGCAATTTCAGAGGTTTGGGGACGTGACTGGTCCGTCGACAATGATTCTTCTCCAACTCCAGAATGCCACTGCACCGCCATGCGACTGGCTCGGGGACGGGCACCACGTGGGGGCCAGGGTGATGACAGGCCTCCGTGGGCCTGGCCCTGACGGGAGGGACGCTCTCTCTCTTACAATGACAGAGAGTTGGCCGTCCTGCCGCCATCTGAGGACAGCAAGTCTGAGGATGTAGTCACTTCATGAGCAAACAGAGCAAAGGGCGGAGAGAAAGAGACTGAGTCCCGCTGACAGTGTTGTGTGCCTGGATCCAGCTGTCCCTGATGGCACATCCAAACCTATTTCTTCCAGTTAGAGGAGCCAATAAATCCCCCTATTGTTGCTTAAGCTGATGTGATCTGGGTTGCTGTCCCTCGCGACCAAGATGTTCCTGATGAATGAATTCTCCACGACTCACAGACCAAAGATCAAAATCCCTAACAAGCCCCATGCGAGCTGCTGGCATCTCTGAGCACTTACTACTACCAGGCACTTCAGTATAACTCATCTCCCTCATTCCTCACAGATTCCGATCTCTTGACAAGAGGAAGACATTAAAGCAGAGAGTGGTTGATGCTTGTTGAAGGGCACACAGCTGATAAACCACAGTGTTAGGATTTGAACCCAAGCAGTCAGCTCCACAGCCTGTGACTTTTAAAAAAGTATTTATTTATTTGGCTGCACAGGGTCCTAGCCACAGTGTACAGCCTTCTGGGGATCTTAGTTCCCCAGCCAGGGATTAAACTTGCATGCGAAGGCAAATTCTTAACCACTGAACCACCAGGGAAGTTCTCAGAGCCTGCGATTGTAATTCGGCACCACCTTATCCCTCAGGCTCCTCCACCTCTCCTTGGCTCACATGACCCCACCCGCGCCCGCAGCTGCCAGGACTCTCCCATCCCCGGGTCTTTGTGCAGGCTCTTCCCTGAGCCGCAGTGCCCTCCCTCCTCCTCTTCTTCACCCACCCTAGTCGTTCTTTGAGTCTCAGCTTCATGTCTTGTCTACAGAGGGGACTCTCCTGGCCTCCTCCCCCTTGTTAGTCTCTACATTAAGCTGAGGCTGGTCATGTGAACCAGGGCCAAGTCCATATTTGCAACCCTGACCTGTTGGCAGACTTGGCCAAGGCGTTACACCTCTCCGAGCCTTCCTTTCCTTCTTGCAAAATGGGGTCACTTGATGACATTTACCTGCCTGTCACACTGAGCTGTGAGCATCTGACAAGCTGACGGATGTGAAAGCATCCTGAGACACACGTGAAGGGCCCGAAGGAGCTTCTTTAGGCCCACGGAGGGAGCGACAGAGAGGGGTCCAGTGCCCAAGCCCTCCAATCGAACAGACCCATGGGACTGCACAGAACCGATTCACATAATCTCTGTCCCAGCCCAACTGCAGATGGAATGGGAGAGATTCATGGCCACAGGTAATAGAAAATCTTCATTCATTAGCTTAAACCACAAGGAACTGTATCATGTCAAACACAGGAAGTCCAGTAGGAGGCTGGCTCCAGGGACAGGCAGCTCAGATTCAACAATACCTTTAAAGGTACTGGTTTCTTGTATCTATCTACACTGCAAGCCACAGAGTGTCTATCTTATCCACAGCAGACTGACCTCATGATCACAAGATGGATGCCTAGTTCCGGACATCACACCCTGGCATATCCTGGAAAATATTAAGGGACCATCCCTTCCTGTGTCTCTTACTTATAGCAGGGAAGACTTTTCTGTTAAACTTCTCATGAACAATCCCTCATGTTTGATCGGCTGGAATTGTTTCACATGCCATCCCTAAACCAGTTGCTAGCAAGAAGAGTGAGAACACCAGTGTAGCAGAGACTGCTGCAGAAGCCTTAAGACAGTGAGTGGCCCTCTCTAAACAGGGAGAAGGTAAGGAGTGTATTGAGACAAACAAGCAACACTGCACAAAAACCTTCTGTTTACAGTACCTAGGCCCAAGATCCAAGGTCTTACCCATCGGCCTGCTGAGTAAAGAGACATTAAATAAAGAGAATCAATTTCCTCCAATGCAGAGTTTTAAAAAGGCTTCAGAATGTGTTTCATCGGCCCCTACTGATAGGCCTCTCTGTGGGTGGGGCTTAGATAAGTCAATGATGTAAGTATTTCTTGAGCCCTCACCCTGTAGATGGTCCCGGTGAGTGTTTTGCAGAGGAATTGGCTTCTTTTAAAAAAATATATTTTATTTGTTTATTTACTTATTTATTTGACTGGGTCTTAGTTGCAACATCAGGTGGCCAAAGTATTGGAGCTTCAGCTTCAGCATCAGTCCTTCCAATGAATGTTCAGGGTTGATTTCTTTTAGGATTGACTGGTTTGATCTCCTTGCTGTCCAACAGACTCTTAAGAGTCATCTTCGGCAACATAATTCAAAGTCAGGTTGCATCGGTTCAAATCGTGGCTTCTCCACTTATTAGCCATGTGATCTTAGGCAAGTAACTTAGCCTCAATTTGATTCAGTTTCTGCAACCGTAAGTGGAAATGGTGATATCTATATCAACTGAGTATGAGGGTAAAATAAGCACATGTAAAACACTTAGAACAGTGTCTTTTGCCCATCTGAGGGCTGTAGCTTTTGTTGTTATTACAGAAAAATGATTTATTGCACATCCTTGGCTCAGAGGCCAAGGAGGAATATGGGTGAGCTTGAATACGTCTGTGTTTTTAACTATACAAATGCCACTATCTCTCTCAACTCCCTTGAGAGCAGAAAAGGAAGTTCCAATCATAATGGAATAGCTGGCATCAGACCTCTCTTACCATGGAAAACAACTGGGAAAAAAATGTAAAACAACTCTGTGCGGGCATTGGACAGCAATTAACACAGGATAATGGTCCTTGAGAGACAGAATCACATTAAATGATTCCCACATTCATTTCATCTTTATCCCTGAGCATATTTTCCAAAATGCAGTAAAACCTCCCAGTAATAGTGGTCACACTGGGTAGAGGAAAAAGAAATCAGAGTTCAGAACTGCTTAAGTGGCTGTGATTTAAGGAGAGCAGGGATCTGGAAAGAAGGAAGCCACAGTGCAGGATCAGCCCCCAAAATCTATATGAAACTCTCCCCTGGCCCTCAGTTCAGGTTGTACATGAACGGGGAACGTCAAGAGGACTTGCTGAAAATAGCTGCTGGGAAGACTGATTGCTGGACAGAGATTTCAGAGGTCACACAGCTCCAAGGAAATACTGAGGTTCATGCCCAGCCAAAACGGAGGACACAGGTGAACCCTGTGCTCTCCTTTGAGATCACGAAAGCCACACTTCGGAATTAAGACCATGCCTTAAGAAAACAGCTACACTCTATAAATAAGGGGGAAAGCTGAAACAGACCTGCCTTAACAAAGCCAAAAAGTAAGCTTTGACAGAATTAGTGTGATTTGCCAGGAATTTAACTGCCTGCCAAAACAAAGCTTAACACTCTCTACAGGAAGAGAAACTAATCCAGAGGGTCCACAGCATCTCATTTACAGTGTTTGCCTCGCAATGAAAGACTGTTGAACATAAGAAGGAAAAGGTGGCCGATCATGGAGTCAACAGAAACAGAAGCCAGAGGTGCCCCAGATGCTGGGGTTAGCAGATGTGTGTGAGTGCTCCGTCGCTTCAGTCATGTCTGACTGTTTGTGACCCCAGGGACTGTAGCCCACCAGGCTCCTCTGTTCATGAGGATTCTCCAGGCAAGAATACCGGAGTGGGTTGCTATGCCCTCTCCAGGGGATCCTCCTGACCCAGTGATTGAACCCACACCTCCTACATCTCCTTCTTTGGCAGGTGAGATTTTTTTTTACCACTCATGCCACCTGGGAGGCCCGGGGTTAGCAGATAAGAACTTCAAAATAACTATACTTAATATTTTTATACATGGAAAAAGAAATGGATGAGATGAATGAAAAGATGAAGTTTAAATTTTAACAGAGAATTGGGATCTTGTGTCAGGGCTTGGTAAAGGAAGCAGAACCACCATCAGTGATATGGAATAAGGGCTTAATTATAAGAATGAGTCCTTACACAACTGTGGCAGCTGGGGAAGAGGTCTATGGAAGGTGGTCTGTCTGCCTGTCCTTGAAGTTGCTGTAGGTCAGCAGCTCCAGAAGACAGGAAAAAAAACCTGGACATGAAGTGAAGGTGAGAACAAATTGGAATCCACATCTGCCTCTCACTGCCTCCAACCCTGACAACACAGGGGACCCATAGGAGCTGATCCCATCTGCCAAACAGCTGCACATGGCTCAGTATTCAACAGAAAGTGAAAAGTCGTACCAAGAAACAAGAAAATACAGCTCATATTCAGGGGGGAGGAAAACAAAACAGTCAAAAGAAACTGTCTCTGGGCTTCGCTGATGGCTCAGTGGTAAAGAATCCATCTGCCAATCCAGGAGACATGGGTTTGATCCCTGATCTAGGAGGATCCCACGGAGCACATGCCACGGAGCAGCTAAGCCCGTGCGCCACAGCTCTTGAGCCTGGGATCCGCAACTACTGAACGCAGGTGTCGCGATTACTGACGAGCAAGTGCCCTGGAGCCCGTGGCTCTGCCACGTGAGAAGCCTGCACAGCAACTAGAGAGCAGCCCCCGCTCGCCTCAGTAGAGAAAAGCCCCTGCAGTAACGAAGACCCAGCACGGTCAAAAATAAATAATAAAAACATTATCAAAAAGAGGAAGAAACTGTCTCTGAGTATCATAGGATGCCAGATTCAGCGGACAAAGACGTCAAAGTATATTCAAAGAACTTATGGAAACCCTATTTTAAAAATTGAAGGAAAATATGACTGATGACTTAATGGATGGAGAATCTCAATAAAGTGAAAGAAAATATAAAAGAACCAGATGGAAATTCTGGAGATTAAAAGACAAGTAACTGAAATTTAAAATTCATTACAGGGATTCACTAGCAGATTTGAACTGGCAGAAGAATCAGTAACGTTGAAGACAGATTGATAGGAATTACGGAAACAAAAGTCCAGAAGAACTGGAAAAAGGAGCAGAAAAAATATTTGGAGAAATAATAGCCCGAAGTTCCCCAGTTTAACAAAAAACATAAATCTACGTATCCAAGAAGCTCAAATAATCCAAAATATACTCATGAAGATATTCACACCTGTACACATCATTGTTGAATGGAATACAAAGAAAAAAATCTCAGAAGCAGCAAGAGAAAATGGACATATCATATACAGATGACAATATGAATTTAAGCTGATTTCCCATCAAAATTATGGAGGCTGGGAGAAAGGGATAGTTAGGGCGTTTGGGATGAACAGGTACACACTGCTATATTTCAAATGAATAACCAACAATGACCTACCGTATAGCACAGGGAACTCTGTTCAACGTTGCGTACCTGGATGGGACAGGAGTTTGGGGGAGAGTGGATACATGTGTAGGTATGGCTGAATCTATCATTGTTCACCTGAAACTCACCACATTGTTAATTGGCTGTTGTTGTTCAGTTGCTAAGTTGTGTCTACTACCCTGATACAAAATGAGATTTTTTAAAACGGGTGCTGGAAAGCAGTGGAATGACATAATTAAGGTGCTGAAAGAAAACATAAATTATCATCCAAGAATTCTTTATTCAGAAAAAAACTATCCTTCACAAGGGCTTCCCTGGTGGGTCAGACGGGAAGGAGTCTGCCTGCAATGCAGGAGACTGGGATTTGATCCCTGGGTGGGGAAGATCCCCTAGAGAAGGGAATGGCTACCCATTCCAGTATTCTTGCCTGGAGAATTCCATGGACAGAGGAGCCTGGCGGGCTACAGTCCATGGGGTTGCAAAGAATTGACTGAGCAACTTTCACTTTTCATCTTTCAAAAATGAAGATAAAGACATTCACAGATAAATATAAAGGATTCATTACTACGAGAACTGCCTAATGAGAAATACATAAGAAAGTCCTTCAGGTTGAAAGAAAATAATTCAAATCCACAGAAGGAAACAAAGGGTGCCAGAAATAGTAATTATGTGGATAAATTTAAAATATTGTATAAATATATTTTTAAAAATTTCTACTCTTAAGTTCTTTAAAAGATATAAGTTTGCATAAACCAATAATTATAACACTGTATGTTTTGGCTTATAACAATATATGGATATAACATATGTGATGACAAAAAAAAGAAGAGAGAAAAAGAAAACATATTGGAGGAAAGTTTTTATATTTTATTGAAACTAATTTAATATTACTCTAAGATAAACTGTGATAAGTTAAAATGTATACTGTAATCCCTAGAAGATCCACTAAGCAAGTAACTCAAAATAATAGTTTTGAAAATCAACAGGGGAATTTAAATGGTACACTAAAAAACATTTGTTTTACACACCAGGGGGCAGTAAAGGAGGAAGAGAACAAAAAAGTGACACTTAGAAAACAAGTAGTAAAATCACAGATTAAATACATCTGTAACAATAATTATAGTAAATGTGAATGAACTAAAAATGAATGGGGAAAAAAACTGGAAAGAATATAAGGAAGATGTGGGCAAAGGACAAAGGTGAAAAAGACTAACAAATGTGTAAACAGAGTCCCAAAATAAGAGGAGAGAGAAAAAGGGACAGAATTAAAATCTGAAGAAATAATGGCAGAAAATTTCCCCACACTGATGAAAGATATCACACCCCAGTTTCAACAAGCTCAACAAAACCCAGGCGGAATAAATACAAAGAACACCACAGTTAGGCATGTCATGGTCAAACTGCTGAAAACCAGCAGTAAAGAGAACACTTTAAAGGCATTCAGATGAAAAAAAGACATCCAGCGGATGGGGAGGAATGAGTACAAATGATGGCAGATTTTGCAACAAAAACCACAGAAGCCAGAATACAGTGGAATAACATTATTTTCCAAAGTACTCTAGGAGGAATAATGGGCCAATCTATAATTATAATTATAGACCAAAAGAATAATGTCCTTCAAAATGAAGGATTAAGACATTAAGACAGATTAAGACATTCAGAGCTTAAACCCGAGGGAGTTTTTCATTTAGACATGTTACTCAAGGAGTACTGAAGAGATGAAGCTCTCCATCGTGGGACCAGCTGCTAGCAGCAAGTCTTTGCCCACCACAGGAGTCTCTGGGATCTCTCAGCACCTTGGCCAGAATCAAGGCCAGTGGTCTCCGGAAGGAAGAACTTCATGCGGCTTAGTTAAGTGGTTCTAGGTCCCATGGTTCTCATGGCCTGGAAAGACTTGGAAAGCATGGGAGAACTGAGAAACCCGACCAAGTGCACACATCTCCAATGTCACCATGCCGGGGGAACCCTCACTGCCTGTTTGAGGGGAAAACGGTCTTTTGATTGCCCATTGACCTGCTTGATTCCCCCTTGGTCAGAAGGAGAGGATCTCTCTTCATGCTTCCATCCCTGTGCAAGGCTTATCCAAATTCCCATCTATTGCCCCAGGGGTTTCAGAGTCTAGTAATACTGAATGGATGGGATACTGAAAGAAGAACTCCCCAGGTCAGTAGGTGCCCAATATGCTACTGGATATCAGTGGAGAAATAACTCCAGAAAAATGGAGGGATGGAGCCAAAGCAAAAAGAATACCCAGCTGTGGATGTGACTGGTGATAGAAGCAAGGTCCGATGCTGTCAAGAGCAATATTGCATAGGAACCTGGAATGTCAGGTCCATGAATCAAGGCAAATTGGAAGTGGTCAAACAGGAGATGGCAAGAGTGAACATCGATATTCTAGGAATCAGCGAACTCAAATGGACCAGAATGGGTGAATTTAACTCAGATGACCATTATATCTACTACTGCGGGCAGGAATCCCTCAGAAGAAATGGAGTGGCCATCATGGTCAACAAAAGAGTCTGAAATGCAGTACTTGGATGCAATCTCAAAAACGACAGAATGATCTCTGTTCGTTTCCAAGGCAAACCATTCAATATCACAGTAATCCAAGTCTATGCCCCAACCAGTAACGCTGAAGAAGCTGAAGTTGAATGGCTCTATGAAGACCTACAAGACCTTTTAGAACTAACACCCAGAAAAGATGTCCTTTTCATTGTAGGGGACTGGAATGCAAAAGTAGGAAGTCAAGAAACACCTGTACTAATAGGCAAATTTGGCCTTGGCATACGGAATGAAGCAGGGCAAAGGCTAATAGAGTTTTGCCAAGAGAATGCACTGGTCATACCAAACACCCTCTTCCAACAACACAAAACTCTATACATGCACGTCATCAGATGGTCAACACCAAAATCAGATTGATTATATTCTTTGCAGCCAAAAATGGAGAAGTTCTATACAGTCAGCAAAAACAAGACTGGGAGCTGACTGTGGCTCAGATCATGAACTCCTTATTGCCAAATTCAGACTTAAATTGAAGAAAGTAGGGAAAACCACATCACCATTCAGGTATAACCTACATCAAATCCCTTATGATTATAAAGTGGAAATTAGAAATAGATTTAACAGCCTAGATCTGATAGATAGAGTGCCTGATGAACTATGGATGGAGGTTCATGACGCTGTACAGGAGACAGGGATCAAGACCATCCCCATGGAAAAGAAATGCAAAAAAGCAAAATGGCTGTCTGAGGAGGCCTTACAAATAGCTGTGAAAAGAAGAGAAGCAAAAAGCAAACGAGAAATGGAAAGATATAAACATCTGAATGCAGAGTTCCAAAGAATAGCAAGGAGAGATAAGAAAGCCTTCCTCAGTGATCAATGCAAAGAAATAGAGGAAAACAACAGAATGGGAAAGACTAGAGAACTCTTCAAGAAAATGAGAGATACCAAGGGAACATTTCATGCAAAAATGGGCTCAATAAAGAACAGAAATGGTATGGACCTAACAGAAGCAGAAGATATTAAGAAGAGGTGGCAAGAATATGCAGAAGAACTGTACAAAAAAGATCTTCACGACCCAGATAATCACGACGGTGTGATCACTCACCTAGAGCCAGACATCCTGGAATGTGAAGTCAAGTGGGCCTTAGAAAGCATCACTACGAACAAAGTTAATGGATGTGATGGAATTCCAATTGAGCTATTTCAAATCCTGAAAGATGATGCTGTGAAAGTGCTGCACTCAATATGTCAGCAAATTTGGAAAACTCAGTAGTGGCCACAGGACTGGAAAAGGTCAGTTTTCATTGCAATCCCAAAGAAAGGCAATGCCAAAGAATGCTCAAACTACCGCACAATTGCACTCATCTCACACGCTAGTAAAGTAATGCTTAAAATTCTCCAAGCCAGGCTTCAGCAACACGTGAACCGTGAACTTCCAGATGTTCAAGCTGGTTTTAGAAAAGGCAGAGGAACCAGAGATCAAATTGCCAACACATGCTGGATCATCAAAAAAGCAAGAGAATTCCAGAAAAACATCTATTTCTGCTTTATTGACTATGCCAAAGCCTTTGACTGTGTGGATCACAATAAACTGTGGAAAATTCTGAAAGAGAGGGGAATACCAGACCACCTGACCTGCCTCTTGAGAAATCTGTTTGCAGGTCAGGAAGCAACAGTTAGAACCAGACATGGAAAAACAGACTGGTTCCAAATAGTAAAAGGAGTTCGTCAAGGCTGTATATTGTCACCCTGCTTATTTAACTTCTATGCAGAGCACATCATGAGAAACGCTGGACTGGAAGAAACACAAGCTGGAATCAAGATTGCCAGGAGAAATGTCAATAACGTCAGATATGCAGATGACACCACTCTTATGGCAGAAAGTGAAGAAGAACTAAAGAGCCTCTTGATGAAAGTGAAAGAGGAGAGTGAAAAAGTTGGCTTAAAGCTCAACATTCAGAAAACTAAAATCATGGCACCTGGTCCCATCACTTCATGGGAAATAGGTGGGGAACCAGAGGAAACAGTGGCTGACTTTATTTTTGGGGGCTCCAAAATCACTGCTGATGGTGATTGCAGCCATGAAATTAAAAGATGTTTACTCCTTGGAAGAAAAGTTATGACCAACCTAGATAGCATATTAAAAAGCAGAGGCATCACTTTGTCAACAAAGGTCCATCTAGTTAAGGCTATCGTTTTTTCCAGTAGTCATGTATGGATGTGAGAGTTGGATTATAAAGAAAGCTGAGTGCTGAAGAATTGATGCTTTTGAACTGTGGTGTTGGAGAAGGCTCTTGAGAGTCCCTTGGACTGCAAGGAGATCCAACCAGTCCATTCTAAAGGAGATCAGTCCTGGGTGTTCATTGGAAAGACTGATGTTGAAGCTGAAACTCCAATACTTTGGCCACCTGATGCAAAGAGTTGACTCATTGGAAAAGACTCTGATGCTAGGAGGGATTGGGGACAGGAGGTGAAGGGGACGACAGAGGATGAGATGGCTGGATGGCATCACTGACTCAATGGACATGAGTTTGGGTGAACTCTGGGAGTTGGTGATGGACAGGGAGCCCTGGCATGCTGCGGTTCACGGGGTTGCAAAGAGCCAGGCACGACTGAGAGACTGAACTGAACTGAATACTGAATGAGTGATGGAATGCTGAAGGGCATCATGCTCTCAGGGCCCCTCATCCTACTCACTGATCCACTGTGATGGAGAGTTCCTGTTCTCTCCCTCAGTTGGAGGACTTCTCACCTCTTCTTGTGTCTTTTCTTAACCTTACCCAGCTCCATCCCCGGGGAACCAAACAGCTCCAAAATGACAGGACCAGATAAGGAGAGCCGTAGTTCTCAGCAATGTCACTTCAGACCCTTAAAGGTTTGGTTTTGTTTTGCTTTGCTTGTTTGTTTGTTTCTGGCTTTTTAAAACTTAATATCTTAAAAAAAAAAAAAGAAAGAATGAACTGACTTGGCTGCCTCTGGTCTAAGTTGAGGCACGTGGGACCTAGTTCCCTGACCAGGGACTGAACCCAGGCCACCTGCATTGGGAGTGTGGAGGCTTAGCCACTGGATACCCAGGAAGACTTGAAACCCTTGGAGTTTATAGAACGTCCACCATGTTGACTTGTGAGTTTCTTTGGGTCCATTTCTATTTCTCGGCTGACCTTGGCTTTCCCACCTCTCTCTGTTGGCAAGAGGAGAGCGTGATGGTGAGTCAGGAGTTCTAGGGTTGTGCAGCCTACGTCACGTTGCTTTCCACCTCTTTGGGCCTCAGTCGTTCATCTCCAAAGTGGGGAAAGCATTCTTTAATCCCAGGGACACCCCCTCATATGTTGTCATGAGACTCAGGGGCATCCATGCATGCGAGAGCGCGCCGAGCCATGAGGGGCTCTATGGACATACTGGCCAGTGCCGCGGTATTTTAATGCAGCGCTGAATCAAGGCTGAGTCTCCGCACACAAAAGGTGCCCAGGAAGGATCGCTGTCCAACTTGGAGTCTGCTTGCTACCCCTGGCATTCGCCCTAGTCACAGGGGGTCATCAATCCTCATGTTTTATGACAATGCAGCTAAGTGCTCTCAAATCACATCGTTGTTGCTGATCTGTAAAGATGTCTGGACGTAAGTATTTCTTTGTTGGAACTCGAGCCAGGGGCCCAAGGATGTCCTGGGGAATTTCCACCCGGCACGCTGTTTACTTGGCCTCCGTGGCGGCCTCTGGCAGCTCGGGGAGGTATGTTATTACAAATGCCCTGGTCAGCTGGATACAGATGAATGACTTGGGAATCAAAACCTTGGGATGGAAAACAGCAGGGGAGAAGCCAGAGCTCCAGACAGGGTGCCGGGGCTGGAAGTCCAGGATCTGAGTCCCATCTTTGTCTCCAGCCTATGGTCTCAAGCTGTCCATCCTCCTCCCTGAGTTCAATGGAGGGAGGGAATTGGGTAATAATTGTAATAGCAGCATCTTCATCAATTGAGTGCATCTACTGAGCGCCGGTCTCCTAGGCACTGACATGTGTGTGCTGAGTCGCTCAGTCGTGTCCGACTCTCTGTGGACCCACGGATGGCAGCCCACCAGGCTTCTCTGTCCATGGGATTCTCCAGGCAAGAATTCTGGAGTGGGTTACCATGCCCTCCTCCAGGGCGTCTTCCCGACCCAGGGATCAAACCGATATTGCTTGTGTCTCCTACATCAGGTTCTTTACCACTAGTGCTACCTGGGAAGCCCCAGGCATGGGCATTCATAATAGCACATCATCCTCCACATCCCTATTAGCAGCCCCAGTCACAACTGCAAAATGGGCTGCAGACTGCCCCTCCCCCAGGTCTCCAAGAGCGTCAAGAGTCTAACCTGAACAGGCGCTCTGAGAAGGCTCCTGGAAACATCCAACTCTGTCTCAGAGTGCTGGACTGGCTGAGGGCAGCTACTTGTTTCTATTTTATTTATTAAATAATTTTTTTTTGGACCACACTGCACAGCATTCGAGATCTTAGTTCCCTGACCAGGGATCGAACATGTGCCCCCTGCACTGGAAGCGCAGAGTCTTAACCACTGGACCACCAGGCAAGTCCCCGAGGATGAGTGCCTGTGAGGCCCTCACAGAGGAGAGTCAGGGACCAGAGGAGGAAAATGGTTTTGATTCTTCCTTCAGTCTGGAGAGTCATAAGAGTTCAGAATAGAAGAGGCCTAGGTTCATTCACGCATTACGCACTCAACATGCATTTTATTTTGTACTTTGTGTCTGGAAGATACAGCGGTAAATGCGGCAGACACGGCCACTGGCCCCAAGGAGCTGACATTCTCGAGGGGAGATAGACAGTGAAACAGTTGTGACAGAGAAGTAAGGACTGTGATGGGAGAAATACGTCAGAGGAGCTCCCGGCTTGGATGCAAGGTCCAGACCAGCTTTCCCAGAGGGAAGGTCTAAAGGCAGGGAGGGTGTGTGGAGGATTCGGGGCGATAGGCCAGGCTATGAAGCTTGGGGCAGAAGGGTGGGCGGTGTGTGGGACTGAAGTCATAATACCACGACTGGTATCATGATCAGAGGGAGCATGGCCCAGGGAGCCAGGGCCGCAGGGGCCCAAGGCCAAGCCTGAGTTGGGACAGGGCTTCATTTCTAGGGCAATGGAGCGTCTGGTGTGTTTTGGTTTATTTCCTCTATAGTAACCACTGCCGCATGTGCCATACTCATGAAATGAAAGTGTCAGTCATTCAATCGTGTCCGACTCTTTGCGACCCCATGGACTGTAGCTTCTCTGTCTGTGGGATTTTCCAGGAAAGAATATGGGAGTGGATTGCCATTTCCTCCTCCAGGGGATCTTCCTGACCCAGGGGTTGAACCCACATCTCTTATATCTCCTGTGCTGGCAGGCAGGTTCTTTACCACTAGCACCACCTGGGAAGCCCGAATGAAGTATAATCTTGAAAAATTGTGAATCTCTGTATTATACACCTGTAACTTATATAAAAAGCTGCATGGTGCAGGAGCATCTGAGAGGAGCTACCCCAGGTCAAAGGTCAGGAGCAGGGCCATGAGGAGATAATCCACGTCCAAGGTAAGGAGCAGCGGCTGTGCTTTGCTGGATCAGCCGTGAAGAGATACCCCACGTCCAAGGTAAGAGAAACCCCAGTAAGACAGTAGGTGCTGAGAGAGGGCATCAAAGGGCAGACACACTGAAACCATAATCACAGAAAACTAGCCAATCTAATCACACGGACTACAGCCTTGTCTAACTCAATGAAACTAAGCCATGCCGTGTGGGGCCACCCAAGACGGATGGGTCATGGTGGAGAGGTCTGACAGAATGTGGTCCACTGGAGAAGGGAATGGCAAACCACTTCAGTATTCTTGCCTCGAGAACCCCATGAACAGTATGAAAAGGCAAAATGATAGGATACTGAAAGATGAACTCCCTAGGTGGGTAGGTGCCCAATATGCTACTGGAGATCAGTGGAGAAATAACTCCAGAAAGAATGAAGAGACAGAGCCAAAGCAAAAACAACACCCAGTTGTAGATGTGACTGGTGATAGAAGCAAGGTCTGATGCTGTAAAGAGCAATATTGCATAGGAACCTGGAATGTCAGGTCCATGAATCAAAGCAAATTGGAAGTGGTTAAACAGGAGATGGCAAGAGTGAACGTCAACATTCTAGGAATCAGCGAACTAAAATGGACCAGAATGGGTGAATTTAACTCAGATGACCATTATATCTACTACTGCGGGCAGGAATCCCTTAGAAGAAATGGAATAGCTATCATGGTCAACAAAAGAGTCCAAAATGCAGTACTTGGATGCAATCTCAAAAATGACAGAATGATCTTTGTTCATTTCCAAGGCAAACCATTCAATATCGTGGTAATCCAAGTCTATGCCCCAACCAGTAATGCTGAAGAAGCTGAACGGTTCTATGAAGACCTACAAGACCTTTTAGAACTACCACTCAAAAAAGATGTCCTTTTCATTATAGGGGACTGGAATGCAAAAGTAGGAAGTCAAGAGACACCTGGAATAGCAGACAGATTTGGCCTTGGAGTACAGAATGAAGTGGGGCAAAGGCTACTAGAGTTTTGCCAAGAGAATGCAGTGGTCAGCAAACACCCTCTTCCAACAACACAAGAGAAGACCCTACACATGGACATCACCAGATGGTCAACACCGAAATCAGATTGATTATATTATTTGCAGCCAAAGATGGAGAAGCTCTCTACAGTCAGCAAAAACAAGACCGGGAGCTGACTGTGGCTCAGATCATGAACTCCTTATTGCCAAATTCAGACTTAAATTGAAGAAAGTAGGGAAAACCACATCACCATTCAGGTATGACCTAAATCAAATCCCTTATAATTATACAGTAGAAGTGAGAAATAGATTTAAGGGACTAGATCCGATATAGTGCCTGATGAACTATGGATGGAGGTTCGTGACATTGTACAGGAGACAGGGATCAAGACCATCCCCAAGAAAAAGAAATGCAAAAAAGCAAAATGGCTGTCTTAGGAGGCCTCACAAATAGCTGTGAAAAGAAGAGAAGCAAAAAGCAAAGGAGAAAAGGAAAGATATAAGCATCTGAATGCAGAGTTCCAAAGAATAGCAAGGAGAGATAAGAAAGCCTTCCTCAGTGATCAGTGCAAAGAAATAGAGGAAAACAACAGAATGGGAAAGACTAGAGATCTCTTCAAGAAAATGAGAGATACCAAGGGAACATTTCATGCAAAAATGGGCTTGATAAAGGACAGAAATAGTATGGACCTAACAGAAGCAGAAGATATTAAGAAGAGGTGGCAAAAATACACAGAAGAACTGTACAAAAAAGATCTCCATGACCGAGATAATCACGATGGTGTGATCACTGACCTAGAGCCAGACATCCTGGAATGTGAAGTCAAGTGGGCCTTAGGAAGCATCATTACAATCAAAGCTAATGGATGTGATGGAATTCCAGTTGAGCTATTTCAAATCCTAAAAGATGATGCTGTGAAAGTGCTGCACTCAGTATGCCAGCAAATTTGGAAAACTCAGCAGTGGCCACAGGACTGGAAAAGATCAGTTTTCATTGCAATCCCAAAGAAAGGCAATGCCAAAGAATGCTCAGACTTCTGCACAATTGCACTCATCTCACACACTAGTAAAGTAGTGCTCAAAATTCTCCAAGCCAGGCTTTAGCAATACATGAACCATGAACTTCCAGATGTTCAAGCTGGTTTTAGAAAAGGCAGAAGAACCAGAGATCAAATTGCCAACATCTTCTGGATCATCAAAAAAGCAAGAGAGTTCCAGAAAAACATCTATTTCTGCTTTATTGACTATGCCAAAGCCTTTGACTGTGTGGATCACAATAAACTGTGGAAAATTCTGAAAGAGAGGGGAATACCAGACCACCTGACCTGCCTCTTGAGAAACCTGTTTGCAGGTCAGGAAGCAATAGTTAGAACCAGACATGGAACAACAGACTGGTTCCAAATCGGAAAAGGAGTATGTCAAGGCTGTATATTGTCACCCTGCTTATTTAACTTATATGCAGAGTACATCATGAGAAACACTGGGCTGGAAGAAGCACAAGCTGGAATCAAGATTGCCAGGAGAAATATCAATAACCTCAGATATGCAGTTGACACCACCCTTATGGCAGAAAGTGAAGAAGAACTAAAGAGCCTCTTGATGAAAGTGAAAGAGGAGAATGAAAAAGTTGGCTTAAAGTTCAACATTCAAATGTATTCTTTTTAATGGCTGAGTAATACTCCATTGTGTATATGTACCACAGCTTTCTTATCCATTCATCTGCTGATGGACATCTAGGTTGCTTCCATGTCCTGGCTATTATAAACAGTGCTGCGATGAACACTGGGGTACACGTGTCTCTTTCCCTTCTGGTTTCCTCAGTGTGTATGCCCAGCAGTGGGATTGCTGGATCATAAGGCAGTTCTATTTCCAGTTTTTTAAGGAATCTCCACACTGTTCTCCATAGTGGCTGTACTAGTTTGCATTCCCACCAACAGTGTAAGAGGGTTCCCTTTTCTCCACACCCTCTCCAGCATTTATTGCTTGTAGACTTTTGGATCGCAGCCATTCTGACTGGTGTGAAATGGTACCTTATAGTGGTTTTGATTTGCGTTTCTCTGATAATGAGTGATGTTGAGCATCTTTTCATGTGTTTGTTAGCCATCTACATGTCTTATTTGGAGAAATGTCTATTTAGTTCTTTGGCCCATTTTTTGATTGGGTCATTTATTTTTCTGGAGTTGAGCTGTAGGAGTTGCTTGTATATTTTTGAGATTAGTTGTTTGTCAGTTGCTTCATTTGCTATTATTTTCTCCCATTCTGAAGGCTGCCTTTTCACCTTGCTAATAGTTTCCTTTGATGTGCAGAAGCTTTTAAGTTTAATTAGGTCCCATTTGTTTATTTTTGCTTTTGAGGGTGGGAAGATTTGGGAGAATGGCATTGAAACATGTATAATATCATATATGAAACGAGTTGCCAGTCCAGGTTCGATGCACGATACTGGATGCTTGGGGCTAGTGCACTGGGACGACCCAGAGGGATGGTATGGGGAGGGAGGAGGGAGGAGGGTTCAGGATGGGGAACACATGTATACCTGTGGCAGATTCATTTTGATATTTGGCAAAACTAATACAATTTGTAAAGTTTAAAAATAAAATAAAATTTAAAAATATATATATATAAAAAGAAAGTGTTATCAAAAAATGAAAAAAAAAAAAAGTTCAACATTCAGAAAACTAAAATCATGGCATCCAGTCCCATCACTTCATGGGAAATAGGTGGTGAAACAGAGGAAACAGTGGCTGACTTTATTTTTGGGGCACCAAAATCACTGCGGATGGTGATTGCAGCCATGAAATTAAAAGACGCTTACTCCTTGGAAGGAAAGCTATGACCAACATAGACAGCATATTAAAAAAGCAGAGACATTACTTTGCCAACAAAGGTCTGTCTAGTCCAGGCTATGGTTTTTTCCAGTAGTCATGTATGGATGTGAGAGTTGGACTATAAAGAAAGCTGAGCACTGAAGAATTGATGCTTTTGAACTGTGGTGTTGGAGAAGACTCTTGAGAGTCGCTTGGACTGCAAGGAGATCCAACCAATCCATTCTAAAGGAGATCAGTCCTGGGTGTTCATTGGAAGGATTGATGTTGAAGCTGAAACTCCAATACTTTGGCCACCTGATGCGAAGAGCTGACTCATTTGAAAAGACCCTGATGCTGGGAAAGATTGAGGGCAGGAGGAGAAGGGGACGACAGAGGATGAGATGGTTGGATGGCATCACCGACTCAATGGACATGAGTTTTTGGTAGACTCCGGGAGTTGGTGATGGACAGGGAGGCCTGGCGTGCTGAGATTCATGGGGTTGCAAAGAGTCGGACACGACTGAGAGACTGAACTGAACTGAGCTTATATAATACAGTAAATGAACTAACTTCAATTAAACAAAGCTGTTTGGCAGAAGCTTGATGGGGCGCGGGGAGCACACACAGCCCTCTGCCCCCACAGCAGCAGGAGGGATGGTCTCTGGGTGTCTCCTGCTGTACCCCAATGTCCAGGGCTCAAGAATGGGGTGCAGGGCTGCCCAAGGTTTCACTGAAGCCAGCATCATGGCCTCTTCTCATCTCTCATGTGTTTACCAAAAGAACAGCACTGGAGTCCAGATTGCTAAACTGTGTAAGATATTGAGTGTGTACAGCCGCCCATCGTCTGCTGAAGCAGCAAGTGGAGGGAGGATTTAGTGACAGAATTCACGGGAGAAAGGATGTGTCATGTTTGTACAACCTTACGCCTTAGGAGCAGTTCCACAGCTCTCATTTCCTGTGGCCCCTAAACCCTGGAAGACATCCAGGGATATCAAGGATGTAATTATGATTCCCATTTAACAGATAGGAAAAGCGAGGCCTGGTGGGTTGGGAGGGTAGGGTAGTGGCACAAAATGTCTTCCCAACCATCACAAAAAAAAGAAAAAAAAGAGGCAGAGAGGTGTTGAGAACCCAAGTCTGACTGATTCCAAGGCCAGCCAGGGCTCTTAGCCCCCACACTGCTTTCAAAATATAAAGAGTGCATCACTTTGTTAAACCGTCTCCACCTAGCGCTTCTCGAATGCATTTGCAACAGAACCCTTTTTCATGGAACACATATTAATATCCCGTGGTCCATACTTGGAGGAACTGTTCTCCCATATAAGCTTCTAGGAAGTAACCAGCGTGTTTGAGTGTGAGCCCAAGTCTGGAGTCAGGCAGACCCAGAGCAAATTCTAGTTCCAGCTATGGGGCTCTGGAAAAGTCCCTTTCCCATCTCCTCTGGGGTCCTCACTGCATTGTTGAAAAGATTAAATGAAATGACACTCATAATTTTTCTATTACTATTTCCTCCTCTCTGTTCTGCCAATACCTGCTTTCTGGAACTCCTTTTAGGTGAAAGTTGGAACTCCTGGAAATTGAACTCTTAGCTGGAGAATTGAACTCTCTTCCATGATCTTATTTTGTTTCATATTTTCATGATCTTATGTTTCATATTTTCATCTCTTCGCTTTTTAGTATATATCACTTGAAAAAAATTCTAGGCTATATTGCCTTGCTTTTCAGGGTAATCATTCTGCTATTCAACCCATCTATAGTATTTTCTGCTGCTGCTAAGTCACTTCAGTCGTGTCCGACTCTGTGCGACCCCATAGAGGGCAGCCTACCAGGCTCCCCGTCCCTGGGATTCTCCAGGCAAGAACACTGGAGTGGGTTGCCATTTCCTTCTCCAATGCATGAAAGTGAGAAGTGAAAGGGAAGTCGCTTAGTCGCGTCTGACTCCTAGCGACCCCATGGACTGCAGCCTACCAGGTTCCCCCATCCATTGGATTTTCCAAGCAAGAGTACTGGAGTGGGGTGCCGTTGCGTTTCAGCAATTATAGTTTCACTTCCAAGACTGTTGATTCTTTTGTATGCAGACAATGTCTTCTTGGGTCTCTGAGAATATTCATTATACTCATTCTGTTGTACACTTTTCTTTTGTCTTAGTAACTGCTGATTTGGGAGTCTTTATTTCATTGAGCTTGAGAACCTCCCCGGTGGCTCAGGGGTAAAGAACCCGCCTGCCAATGCGGGAGACATAAGTGATGCAGGTTCAATCCCTGGGTTGGGAAGATCCCCTGGAGGAGGGCATGGCAACCCATTCCAGTATTCTTGCCTGGAGAATCCCAAGGACAGAGGAGTGGTGGGCTATAGTCCGTAGGGTCACAAAGAGTCGGACACCACTGAATGACTGAGCATGCATGCATTTCATTGAGCTTAATGCCTCCCTTCAATGTCGTTGGTTTTTCTCACATGCTGAGCCTGTGACCAAATCTGCTTGTCAAGTACATGTGGACCCGGCCCTGCAGGGGCAGGGATGGGGGTGGGCGGGGCATGGGGTTTACCCATGACCTGTTTTCTGGGACCAGGATGTCTGTGCTTCTTGGGTATTGCCCGTCGCCCCGGGCACTGCTCTCAGGACCTCATGCCTGCACTTGGCTCTGGTCTGCTGTGACCACCTCTGCACACAGATGGGAGGGGCGAGGGGGGTTGCTAGAAGCCGCCAGGCCTGTAAGTTAGTTTCTCTGTTCCAGACCTGGGGCCACTCATTGTCAGAAGATCTGGGAAGGGCTCTCATTGCCCCAGTCTGGGCCTGGTGCTCGCCCTGCCCTGGGGAGTTTTCCCTCCATGACTGGCTGCTGGATCATGGGTCCACCTCTAGACCCACAAGCCTGTAAACAGCTGGGGGCCTCACCTTGATCAGTGGGTAGAACAAAATGAAGGTCTGGGACACAGATAAGTGCTTTTCAGGACAGAATAAACAGTTGATCCCTTCTGCAGATGCCAGGGGCCAGGCTCAGGGGGTGGGCACAGGAGCCAGAGACCCTTAAATCTTGGCGTTCATGCTTGGCTTGCCCTGGACAACTTCCGTCCAGCCTTTTGATTTTAAAATCCCATCTTTGTGGGGCTTCCCTCGTGACTCGGTAAAGAATCTGCCCACAATGCAGGAAATGTGGGTTTGACCCCTGGGTTGGGAAGATCCCCTGGAGATGGAAATGGCGGAGCACTCCAGTACTCTTGCCTGGGGGTAATCCCATGGACACAGGAGCCTGGCGGGCTACAGTCCACGGGGTCACAAAGAGTCAGACACATCCAAGCACACAGACACAGACTCTAGCAGGGGGACTTCCTTGGTGGTCCAGTGGCGAAGACTCCACACTCCCAACACAGGGGACATGAGTTCGATCCCTGGTCAGGGAACTAAGATCCCACATACTGCATTTAAGAGTTCGCATGACACAAGTAAAGATCTTGAATGCCTCAACTAAGACCCTGCACAGCAAAATTAATTAAAAGACAAAAAAATCTCTAGAGGAATTTGACTTGTCCAGTTCCCTGTTGTGTATTGTGTCTCCAGAGCTCAGGACAGCACCTGGTGGACAAACCCAAGGACGTGCAGAGTGAAAATACAACCGGGTGCTCGCAGCCTGGCCTGGGACTGGAGGGCAGGGTGCCTGGAAGTTTACATAGGACCAACCCAGAGACCTCACGGGGATGGGGAACCCTGGCCTGTGGTTCCCTGGCAGCCGCGGGTGCTGACCTAGGACAGACCATCATCCCGGGGTCCTTCGTTTCTCCCCCTGCGTCCTTCTTTTCTCCCCCTGCCGTGGAGTTCACCCCAGTCAGGCCTGGCTCGGTAAGACGCTCTGCTTGAGGGGGTGGGCAACTCTTCCCTAGCACTTCTGTGTCAACCTGGCTGGACCTCGAGGAATGTGGGAAGTGGGGCTCAGAGTGGTGGGGCAGTTATTTGGCTGCATTGCACAGCATGTGGGGTCTTAGTTTCCCGACCAGGGATCAAACCTGTGCCCCCTGCATTGCAAGCGCAGTCTTAACCACTGGACTCCCAGGAAAGCCCAGAATGGGGCTTTTAGTATCCGCTGGTCACCCAGATAGGCAGTGCTGGGACCCAGTCCACACAGGCCACATGAGACCTTTGCAGCACCCCCGCCCGTCTCCCCTTATGGAGATGGCCCCCAGAGGGCGCCAGAGAGCACCGCCAGCCAAGAAGCCCAGGGATGCCTGGCACCCAGGAGGCGCCGTAGCAGTGATCAGGCTCCACCCGCGCCCCCCAGTCCAAGCCAGAGGCCCATCCAGGGCCCCAGGCAGGGTGGCCTCCCCCGTCACCCCAAGATGCCCGTGTCCTCCCCCCTCCCTCCCGTTCCTCGGAGACTGCGGGGTGTTGGCCACACCTTCCGGTTCCTGCCGCCTCTCAGCCGGGCATCTTGGCTGCTCCAGGTGCCCCTCCCTGTGGGACAGCAGTCGGAGCAGGGGAGCACGGAACCCACTGGGCCCGGGTCCCTCCTGAAGTGATCACAGGCCAAGCAGGGGGCCGGGGCTGCAGCAGAAACGGAGTGAGGGCCCCCCCCCGCGGGCAGGGAGGGCCATAGGAGGACCAGAGAGGGGAGGAAGGCCCTGAGTTGGCATTTTCGGGTTTGCGTTTGGAGACAATTAGGAGATGAATTATTAAAGATGTGTGAGAGGAGAGGCTGGTTTTAAGAAAGCATGAGTAAGCAGGACTCTCTCACAGCAGAGCACAGGGTCGAAGGCGATCAATCGTCATAATGGCTGTAAATATTTACTTGGCTTAATTGTGAATGTGTGTGCCAACCCTGTGCTTAACGCAGGGGTCCCTGCTCGACAGACCGCCATCAGGCTGCCCAGAGAAAAGCAGCTTCAGCCCCACCCCTCAGAGCCTGGCCAGCCCTGTGTGAGGGCCCCCATGCCATAGGCTCCCCAGGGCCATGGGCTCTGAAGTGTCCTCCTAGCTTGCTCACATCTCATGGGCTGCTCAGCCTCTGGACCTCTGACTCATCTGTGAAATGGGTTGATGGGGTCCACCTCAGGGCACACAAGCCCTCCCAGTGCAGTGTCTGGAGTTGGCGGGCGGCGGAGTCTGGCTTTTAATAAGTGTAAGTCCCGTGGAGGTGGAGGCCTGTATGGGATGCTTAGGGCTCTGGTCTAAAAGGATGCTTGCTTAGTTAAAATATAGGATCAGCTTAAGTCTCAGAAGTGGGATGCTGTCAACAGGAGTCCCATAAATGCGAGATGGGGCTGCTGTGGGGCTGCCCTGCAGCCTTGATCTGGGAGCCAGCATGTTAATGACGCACTCTGTGTACTGGGCACTCTGGGCTGAGTGCTGCTTATTATTTAATCTTCACGGCAGCCCAGAAAGGAGAGTTTGTCTATCTTTACCCCCCATTTTACAGGTGGGGAAACAGGCTCAGAGAGGTGGAATGACTTGCCCAAGGTCACAAAGCTGGTAAGTGGCAGAGCCAGAACTAGAGTCTAGGTCCCTCTCACCCTTTCTAGGAACCCCGGGGCTGTGCTGAGACCTACCCATTCTCTGTGCTCTTCTCCTGTACCGTGGCGCCCCCTTGTCCTTCCACCAGACACTAAGAGGTGCCCGGCCCCAGCCAGCTGCCCGCATGCCTGAGGGCATATCTAGAGGTCACAGTTGACAGGGGGCCCGGATTCTGTCTGCTCCTCTGCCAGGCACATTCTGCCCAGCAGCCCCTGCACTCAGATCCATGCTAGAAGGGGGATGCATGGGCCAGGCTGTCCCATGGGGCACTCACTGATCTCTAAGGACCCCCTAGGGGCTCCTCTGGAGGCCCAGTGGCTAAGACTCCCCGTTTCCACTGCAGGGGGCCTGAGTTCCATCCCTGGTCGTGGAACTAAGATCCCTCATGCTACACAGTGCGGCAAAAAATTAAAGTAAAATAAGGACCCTCTCATCACAGGCTGAGGCTGTTGCTGCAAGACAGGGCCTGGTCTCTTCTCTGGAAACACAGGTGTGTTGAAGCCCACAAGGGCTATGGAAGACATGTAGATGGTGAGCACGCACACACAAGCTCACACACACACACTTTCACACACATACACATACACACACACAGGTTCAAACACACATACACATACTCTTACACACACGCATGTTCACACACACAGGTTCATGCACACACACACTCTTACACACAAACACTTGCACACACATGCAGCTGAGACAGCACGTGGTGGTTCCCGGTCTCCCTGAAGACTCATCTCCACCACCTCCGAGTCCTGTGTTTGGAAAGAGCTGAGCCCACACCGCATCCAATGCCCTCCTCGGAGACAGGATACTAGCATCCCCGAATCCCTGTATTTCCTGAGAGGGACACTGAGGCTGAGACAGCCTCATGGAGTAGAGGACAGAGCACAGTCCTGGGAGCTCCCAGACCTAGACCTTGGGCAGCTCACCTTCTCTTTCCAGACTGTTTCCATTTGTGCCCCAGGTCTGGGGGAGGGGTGGGGCCTGCTCTTGGATTCCCTTCCCAGGCCCAGGGAAGATGGGGGACAGAGGATTCTTAGATCCTCGTGGAGGGCGAGGATAAACTGCACCCAGACCCTTGCCTCTGACCCCACAGCCACCCAGACGGTGCAGGGAACCCGGAGCTCCAGGCTTGTCCAGCACAGGGGGTATGCTCACATCTCCACGACTCAGGCCTGATCCTGAACGCCCAACCACGGCAGGTTTCCAGGAGTGTTTGTGGGGAGATGTCGGGGCGGGGGGGCCCTGTGCGGTGGGGAGAGGCCAGAAGGAAAGTCTTCTCCAGCTCCTCTCCCCTCCCACGGCCTCAAACCCTGCTCAATACTGTGCCAGGCACAGCAGGTGCTTTGTGGATGTGATACAGAGTAAGGAGACAAAGTAGGCAGTTAGTCAAGCCCACCAGGGGATGGTGAGTAGAAAGAAACACTGGACACCCTGTAAGCTAATGATTACTCAAGAAAGTAGAAAAATGGGACACGCCTGTAAGTTAATGATTGCTCAAGAAAGCAGGCTTGCTTAGCACAAAACCATGCAACCGAAGCAGGAGACGTGCCCTAAACAATGAAACAATGGTGGCTTAAGACCCACATCTGCCCAGTAAGCTCAGTAAGTCAGTGACCCCTGGGACATGCTCTCTGCACACACACAAAACAATAATTTGTGGACCTAGCTTGACCACACAGGGACAAGAAAACTCTCCCGCTCCAGTGGCTCAGGAGTAAAGAACCTGCCTGCAAAGCAGACTTGCTGGAGACGTAGGTTCAATGCCTGGGCCAGGAAGATCTCCAGGAGAAGGAAATGGCAATCCACTCTAGTGTTCTTGCCTGGAGAATCCCATGGACAGAGGAGCCTGGTGGGCTACAGTCCCATACGGTCACGAAGAGTCGAACACAACCCTGGGACTAAACAACTCAAGAAAAAGAAGTTCTTCTCCCTCTTCCTGACTTTCCCTTTGATTATAAAACTGTAGTCAGGTAAGGTCTCAGGGCATGGCACTCCCTCGCCCGCCCACCTGTAAGCCTCACAAGCGTCCTATTCTGATAAAACGCTTCTCATCTTTCACTTTATCTCTTGCTGAATTTTTTCTGGCCTGAGACATAAAGGACTATGGTACCAGAGCTCTTTGGAGCCCCCAAAATGATACCTAATGGTTTCACTTAGAGGTTTCCCCCACCCCACATCTGGGCTTCCCAGACGGCACAGTGGTAAAGAACCTGCCTGCCAATGCAGGAGACACAAAAGATGCAGGTTTGATCATCGTTGTTCGGGAATGTGACCACAACAGGGAAGATCCCCTGGAAGAGGAAACAGCAGCCCACTCCAGTATTCTTGTCTGGGAGAATCCCATGGACAGAGGAGCCTGGAGGGCTACAGTCTGTGGGGTTGCACAGAGTCGGCTGAGCACGCACACAAGGCAAGGCACCCTCCGCCCAGCACAAAAGCACGACTCCTGTCTGAGCCTCGTCCCTTATCCACAGGGGAGGACAGCTAAAGAAGGCCTGCGCTCACAGGGACATTCACCCTGCTTTTCTGGGGCCTCCGGGGGTGACCTGAGAGGGCAGCGCCTCCACCAGGCACACAGAACCCTAGGGACCGAGGCAGCGCTTAACAGGTGGCAGCAGGGGAGGGGAGGCCCATTGGTGAGAGGACCCCAGCCTGTCCTGGGCTTAGCTCAGAGCATCAGCAGACAGGAGGTGTCCTGGAAGAGAGGTGTCAGCCCAGGGAGCCCCAGATCCCATGTCTCTAACCCCCAAAGGTGTGAAATGCTGGGTAAGCAGGGAGAGTTATGTCAGAAAATGCAGACTATGCTCAGACTCTCAGTCATGTCTGACTCTCTGCGACCCCATGGACTGTAGCCCGCCAGGCTCCTCTGTCAATGAGATTTCCCAGGCAAGAATACTAGAGTGGGTTGCCATTTCCTCCTCCAGGGGATCTTCCTGACCCAGGATCGAACCTGGGTCTCTTGCACTGCAGGCAGATTCTTTACCATCTCGGCCACCAGAAAATGCAGAGCTGGTGATTTCAGATTAAAACAGTCCTGCTTGAATCTAGAAAGATGGTACTGGTGAGTCTATTTGCAGGGCAGCAGTGGAGAGGCAAGCGTGGAGAACAGACTGTGGACACAGTGCGGGAAGCAGAGGGGGACGGGTGGAGAGAGGAGCATGAAGCATACACGCTACCACACGTAAAACAGAGAGCCTGTGGGAGTTTGCCGTGTGACTCAGGGAGCTCAAACTGGGGCTCTCTGACAACCTAGTCGGGTGGGCTGGGGTGGGAGGAGGGAGGCAGGTTCAAGGGGGAAGGGACATATGTATACCTGTGGCTGATTCATATTGATGTATGGCAGAAACCAAGAGAATACTGTAAAGCAGTTATCCTCCAATTAACAAAAAAAGGTCCAGCTTGGTGGACAGATTGGTCACTGCTGCCCTCTGGTGGAAGACAGGGGAATGCCTGTCAAGAGAGCCGCAGGCAACGAGCGGGGGAGGCATTCGCCGGCGTGTGGTCAGGCCCACAGGCACTAGTGGCTCGCCCGTGCTTGTCTGTCCGGGAGCCCCAGGCACAGTCACCAGGGTTCTGCCTTTCTCCTGAACCACCCCAAGTGCCGCAAAAACATTTCCTCCCATCCTGGCGCATCTGGAAGCTATTCTTTCCCCACCCCAACCCTGCCCCATCCCAAATCACCCCCAATCCTACTCCGCCCCAGAGGGCAGGGAATTGCGTCCCACAGCAGCAGAGATGCCCTGCTACACACACACACCCCATGCTGGGGTAGGTGTCTGGCACAGGACCCCTGGGGCCCCTGTGTCTGGGCAGGTGGCTCCCCAACGCCTTCCTGGGGGTCCCCCCAGAGCACCTTTCCAGTCAGTGCCCAGGGAGCCCTTCCTCTGCATCCCACCCAGCCTCTCCTTCCTATTCTGAAGTGGCCGTTTGGAGGCAGGCAGTGGGGGAGGCCAGGCGGGTAGAGCCTTGAGCAGAGGTGGGGTCCAGCAGCAGCCTATTATATCAGTTGGGAGAATCCCAACCTCTTGGCAAATGCTAAGGAAGAGTGAGGTGCTCAAGGTTGACTTGTAATGAACTTTAACTCATTAGCAAGGCCCTGGGGAGAGGCTTGGCAGATGTTCTGAATGGTGGAAGGACCCAGAGCCTTTCAGGGCCCAGAAAGAGCGTCTAAGAAGAAACCAGGAAGGAGTGGGCAGTGGCTTTAAAGGCAGGAGTCTTAGATACATCCCACGCTCCCAGGCCTCTCTACCTGGCTAAAGGGGATGGGGACAAATCACAGATTTTAGAGCTGGTACTTGGCCTCGAAAACTGCCTTCTTCAGCTCTAATTTCACAGATAAGGAAACCGAGGCCCAGAAAGAAGGAACTCCAGCTCAGAGTCATGCAGTACATCCCCAACATCACCAGCCGTGCCCCTAAAATCACAGGGGACAGCATTACCCTCACTGACCCTTTACAGAGTCTGGTAGAACCCTCAAAACCACCCTTTGTTGTACCCACTCAATAGGCGAGGAGATTAAGGCTCAGAGAGGCCAAGCAACTTCCCCAAGGCCACGCACCAACGTAAGGTAAGCCAGTTCAGGAGACCACTCTGGTGTCGGGTGGAGAAGGTAAACGGTCACACCACTGGTGCAGAGATTTCCCCATGCATGTGACAACAACCTTCTCCTTTTATCTTTTTACTTTTCACAGTCTAATTATGGTATGTGTGGTATGAACGTCTATTAATTTGAGTTAGGAGCACTCCACCAACAGGGGCTGGGGGCTGGGTTTTATAAAGAAGAGGCCGAAGCAGGACAAGGAAGTTATTTGATTGGCTGAAGTGGTCATCTTATTTGGGAACGCCTAATCAGCTGTTTGTGATTGGTTGTTCTCAAGTTCGATTTTCTCGAGTTCAAGTACATTGACTGACTAAGGTTTTGGCTTGCTTCCGTAGGCTAGCAAGGCATTAGAGGCACCTCGGTGCGATGGCCTCTTGTTTAAACATCTCACACAGCTCATGCTGGTGGGCTGGCGTGGCGCTGCCTGCTTGCCTGTGCCTGCGTTTGCCTTTTCACAGCTCCGGTGTCAGAGGTGCAATTCGAATGAGACACCTCGGCCCCCACCTACAGCCCTGGGAGCAACAAGCAACCAGGCACAGCCACCACGTGCTGACCCCTTTACACTTGCTGTTCTCTCACTACCCTTGAAGGTCACGGGCAAGTCCTTGCATAACTGAGCTCCACAGTTTTTGCGTTACGAGCTCTGACTCTCTCTGAGCATTTCCTTTACCAGACTGGGTCCCGAGGTACACGGGGGCCAAACAAAACATGATGAATTCCTCTGACTTCCACTGGAGTGCGTCAGACCTAAGCTGGACCTGAGGTGGGCTTCCCTGGTAAAGGATGGTAACGGATCCACCTGCAATGCAGGAGACCCAGGTTGGATCCGTGGATCGGGAAGAGCCTCTGGAGAAGGGAATGGCTACCCACGAGGCCTGAGGTGTATAAAATTTTGTTTGAAGGGAAGGAGAGGAAGGAGAAAATGGGTTCCTCTGAGTCTAAAGAGTCTGGGCCTCCTCCATCTGGACTAACCAACTGATATAACTGGGTATAACAATGACAGGCCCAGAATCCGCGTTTGTCTGGACAAGCGCATGAACCTAACCAAAGATAATCTTGAATTACAGTGGCCACAGTGGAGAACTTTTAACCTAGACGAACTTGTCCACTTACAAAAGGCCCTAGGGGAAAATCGGTCCCAAACTTCTCCAAAACAATGAGATGCATTTTTTTTTTAATTGATGTGCAGAAGTTTCTAAGACAAAATGAATCAAAATCGTCTCTTTTAAAGAGTTCAATACTGCCAGGAATATTTCCTGTGTGTCCCAGCTAAAACCTGAAGATAAGATATTGGAAATGACTTTTTCTTTAAGAGACTTCCCTGGTGGATAAGGATCCCCTTGCCAACGCGTGGGATACGGGTGTGGTCCCTGGTCTGGGAAGACTGCATATGCCGTGGAGCAACTAAGCCCACCCGCCAGTTACTGAGCCCGTGTGCTGCGCTACTGAGTCTCGTGCCTTAGAGCCCGCGCTCCACCAGCAACAGAAGTCACCGCGACGAGAAGGCCGTGCCCTGCGATGAAGCGTGGCCCCTGCTCACAGCAACTAATTAATTAATTTTTACTTTTGGCTGCCCTGGGTCTTCATTGCTGCGAGAGAAAGCCCCCAGGGCAGCCAAAAAGAAAAATTAATTTATTAATTTTTAAAAATTGTTGTTTAAAAAAGAGAAAAGAAGAGCTGTATGGTCAGAAGTTGGCTGGATTAGAGACTGATATTCAGGGCCGATGGGAACTTTTTGAGGCCTTCCTACCCAAGCTAAAATAGAACTATACATACAGAGGGAAAGACAGCATTCTGAAGCCTTTGTGGAACAATGCATTGAAATGTTCCAAAGATACAAGCAGGTCTAAATCTAAAATATAGAAATTTTTAAATTTCCATCTTAGTGGGAAATCTTCTCCCTGGTATAAAGAAGCAAACTGGATGGGTGGATTCAGCCCTTGACATTATTATTCAGGCAGCAACGCAATTCTTTGAGGAACTGCAAACAACGGCTCTGGCCTTTCAAGTTGCGTCTTTACAAGAACAGAAAAGCAGCTTCAGAAGCAGTTCAAAGCTCACCCGGTCTTTTTACCAATCCCCAGGGAGAAGAACACGGAGCACCAGGAACCAGCTCCAGGGAGGGACTGAAAACACTTCTGCCTATTGCATTTCCTTCTGTTGGCGTCTCCAGGGGAAACAGCCCTGGATGGGATGCTTTACTTACATGGAGAAGAGACCAAGCTAGATGTATTATGATGGTGGAGACTGGCCCCCACGGCCCCCCTCTCCTGGCACCTGGCACAGGGCAGCTGACCTGTGAGCACCCCTCTCATGCCACAGTGGAAGAACTCTGCCCCCTCCCCGCAGAGGACGGGTAAAACAGTGAGTGGCCAGCTGCCGTCAAATGCACGAGCCTTAAAAAAAAATAGTCGCTCAGTCGTGTCTGACTCTACGGCCCCATGGACTGTGGCCCACCAGGCTCCTCTGTACATGGAATTCTCCAGGCAAGCATACTGGAGCAGGTTGCCATTTCTGTCCCGACTCAGGGATCAAAACCAGGTCTCTTGTACTGCAGACAGATTCTTTAAGCAGAGACAAAGGAACACTCAAAAAATTAGACAAGGAGGGATTTTTCCATACAAGGTGAAAAGCCCAGCACAGAATGTGAGACCTTTTTTTAAAAAAAAATTACTTATTTGACTGCACTGGGTCTCAGTTGTGGCCTGCGGGCTCTAGTTCCCTGCGCAGGGATCAGACTTGGGCCCCCCGCGTTGGGAGCTCGGACTTTCAGGCACTGGACGACCAGGGAAGTCCCTGTGTGGGCCTTATATCTCTTGGTAAAAAAGTGTTCCAGGCCCAAGGCGCATTCTCACGCGGCCGAGTGAGAGCATCAAAAGACGGCATATGAGGCTGCCCTCCCACCAACGAAGGTAAAATACTGAAACATTTATTACTGAACACGGGTTTACATATTTTTGGCCTCTTATTACAGAAGGATGAAAGATATTTGGGTCTGTTAATAAACATGTTTTGTGCCACACTGGAAACTTCACTGTGGACAATATGCTTCTAGAAGTTATGAAATGTATTAATAAGTTTGCCAATCTACAGAATGCTGGCATAGTAGTCCATAATTGCTAATTTCTTAGTTTCACTAGAAACTAAGGTTTCTAAGGGTTAAGAAATCTAATCAGTATATGTAAACGAAACTATGAGAAATGATAAGAGAAATGACTGTATACAATAAAAGTAGGATGCGTTTTGGGTAAGAAAAGGTATAAAAGGAGGAAATGCATTTTTAAGGGAAAAAAGAGTTATTTGTTTTCAAGTAGGATAAGTGGTTGTTTTAGAATGAGAAATTGTGTCAAGATTTCTAGAGATCTGATATGACCTGGTATAATATAATCATAATTCTAGTTATGATCTTAAAATGTTGTATGTCACAGACATAATAAAAATTCCTTGTCAACTGCATTATAAAGAAATCTCATCAGCTATTTAGCCATGGTCACTTTTAAGTCTTTTGACGTTTACAGACAGTGATGGTTTTACTCTGATGCTTTTGCAAAAGTGCTTCCTCTTCAAAGAGATTTATGGAAAGAATTCTTACAAGTACAGATTTCTGATAACTTGAAGATCATAATAGCACTGCACTAAATCAGAATGTTCAGAACGCTGCTGGAGAAAACTGACGAATTCACAAAACTACTGACCGAAGGTCAAGCATTAATCAGGAATTAATTGCATGGTATTAGGGGAATGTAAATTGGTACAGACACTTTGGAAAACAATATGGAGATTCCTCAAAAAACTAAAAATAGATTTGCCATTCAGTTCAGTTCAGTAACTCAGTCATGTCTGACTCTTCGCGACCCCATGGATTGCAGCACGCCAGGCCTCCCTGTCTATCACCAACTCCCAGAATTTACTCAAACTCATGTCCATTGAGTCGGTGATGCCATCCAACCATCTCATCCTCTGTTGTCCCCTTTTCTTTCTGCCTTCAATCTTTCCCAGCATCAGGGTCTTTTCAAATGAGTCAGCTCTTCACATCAGGTGGCCAAAGTATTTGAGTTTCAGCTTCAACATCAGTCCTTCCAATGAACACCCAGGACCCATCTCCTTTAGGATGGACTGGTTGGGTCTCCTTGCAGTCCAAGGGACTCTCAAGAGTCTTCTCCAACACCACAGTTCAAAAGCACCAATTCTTCGGCACTCAGCTTTCTTTATAGTCCAACTCTCACATCCATACATGACCACTGGAAAAACCATAACCTTGACTAGATGGACCTTTGCTGGCAAAGTAATGTCTCTGCTTTTTAATATGCTGTTTAGGTTGGTCATAACTTTTCTTCCAAGGAGTAAGCATCTTTTAATTTCATGGCAACAGTCACTATTTGTAGTGATTTTGGAGCCCCCCAAAATAAAGTCTGTCACTATTTCCACTGTTTCTCCACCTATTTGCCATGAAGTGATGAGACTGGATGCCATAATCTTAATTTTCTGAATGCTGAGCTTTAAGCCAACTTTTTCACTCTCCTCTTTTACTTTCATCAGGAGGCTCTTTAGTTCTTCTTCACTTTCTGCTGTTCTTCTGACAGTTTCTAAGGGTGGTTCTTCTGACACTTTCTAAGGGTGGTGTCAACTGCCTGAGGTTATTGATATTTCTCCCAGCAATCTTGATTCCAACTTGTGCTTCCTCCAGCCCAGTGTTTCTCATGATGTACTCTGCATATAAGTTAAATAAGCAGGGTGACAATATACAGCCAGTCTGTTGTTCCATGTCCAGTTCTAACTGTTGCTTCCTGACCTGCATACAGATTTCTCAAGAGGCAGGTCAGGTGGTCTGGTATTCCCATCTCTTTCAGAATTTTCCACAGTTTATTGTGATCCACACAGTCAAAGGCTTTGGCACAGTCAATAAAGCAGAAATAGATGTTTTTCTGGAACTCTCTTGCCTTTTCAATGATCCAGCAGATGTAGGCAATTTGCTCTCTGCCATATGTTCCAGAGTTGCCATATGATCCAGCAATCCCACTCATAGGCATATATCCAAAGAAAACTCTAATTTGAAAAGATGCATGCACCTCAGTGTTCACAGCAGGAGTATTTACAATAGCCAAGCATGGAAACAACTTACATGTCCATCAACAGGTGAATGGATAAAGAAGATCACACAATGGGATAATACTCAGCTTTATAGCTGAAAGAAGGAAATAATGCCATTTGCCCCAACATAGATGGCCCTAGAGATCATCATATTAAGTGAAGTAAGTCAGAAAGAGAAAGACAAATGCCATATGATATCACCAATATGTGGAATCTAAAATATGACACAAATGAGCTTATCTATGAAAAAGAAACAGACTCAGAGACATAGAGAACAGACGTAAGGTTGCCAAAGGGGAGGTAGGGTAAGGGTGGATGGACTGGGAGTTTGGAGTTAGCAGATGCAAATTATTATACATAGGGTGCATAAACAACAAGATCCTACTGTATAGCACAGGGAGCTGCATTCAGTATGCCATAATAAACCATAATGGAAAAGGAAAGGAATTAATTACATGAGGATGGAAGTGCTGATGGGAGCAATTATAATTTTACAACTTTGTTTGAGAAACTGCTGATTTTTTTTTAATAATTTGTTTTCCAGATTAAAAGAACCCTGTTTCTCCTTTCTTTTAAGTAATCTATATCACAGAAATTTGGTAAAGTATACTTTTGTAAACAAAAATGGCATATATTTATCCTTTTCTCTCTACCTGATCTCTTCAGAATTTAGAAACGTATTGAATATTCTTAATTAATATAGGTATATATATATATATATATACACACACACACAAGGGAATAATACTCAGCCATAAATAATAATGAAATAATGCCATTTGTACCAACATAGATGGCCCTAGAGATGATCATACTAAGTGAAGTAAGTCAGAAAGAGAAAGACAAATACCGTATGATATCACCTATATGTTGAATCTAAAATATGACACAAATGAGTTCATCTATGAAAAATAAATAGACTCACACACATAGAGAACAGATTTATGGTTGCCAAAGGGGCAACTGTTTAACTGAACTGACCTCTTCTCAGGACTAAGAGACTGGTTCGGTGAGATGCAGCCAACTACCAACTCAGTCTAGACTGTAAGACTTCTGGGATAAACTTAAAAGGTGAGGAATGAGGGGTAGGAAACTATGCCCCTTCCAAATATGCCTCTTTGACTTGGGGGTTATTTTGAGCCAATAAAGTGGTTTCAGATAATAGTACTGCTTTAAATTACCTGCTGGCTGAACAAGGAGGAATCTGTGCCATAGCAATGACCTCCTGGTGCACTTGGGTCAACAACTCTGGTATGAAAGAAACTCAAATACAAGAATTGAAAAAATAAGCCACTGGGCTAAAAAACAGGCTGATGCCTTTCCGGGTACATTATTTGATTTACTTGATACCAACTGATTTGGCCCTAAATAAGAAGTATATTCAGACTTTTGGTATTAACCTCTTGACAGTCACCACTGGAGTCTCCCTGGTGGGCTGTGTGCTCTCAGGGGTCTTAAATACGAGTCTGAGTTCCTGAGCAGTACATCAGATGGTCTCACTGAGCTTGGAGTGACAGAAACACGGTGGACAATGAGATGAAGAGCAGAAACAACTCTCCGTGGCCAACAGCAAAACCTAGGAGGTGCAGGACGAGGCGCATCACCTGAGGGCCACTGAGAATGACAGGAATTACAAACCGAAAATTTTTTATTTACTTTTTTTTTCTGGCCACACATGGCTTGTGGGATTTTGGTTCCCCGACCAGGGATCAAATCTGGGCCTTCAGCAGTGAAAACACCTAGTCCTAACCACTGGACCATCAAGGAATTCCCAGTAATACCAAGTTGTTGGTCAATCTCTTATGCAGGAGAGGATGACCAAAAGGGAGGAATTGTTAAAGCAACTGAACAAGAGGCCAGGGACTTCCCTGGTGGGCCAGTGGTTGAGAATCTGCCTTGCAATGCAGAGGATGCTGGTTCGGTCTCTAGCTGGGGATCTAAGATCCCACAGGCTTCGGAGCAACTAAGCCCGTGTGCCGCAGCTAGAGAGTTCCTGCACCCCGGTGAAAGATTCCGTGTGCTGCGACAAAGACTTGGTGCAACCAAATACATAAATAAGTTAATTAAACAAACAAACAAGAGGCCATTGGACTGAGGTGGCTTTGATGCCTTGGTAGCTCATGCAAGCAAACCAAAACCTAAAAAGCCAGAGTGAACGCACCTGAATCCAAGAAAAGGCAGCTTACGAGCAACCAATCACAGACAGACAACTAAGACAATGGCTTAAGCTGCAGCCAATCAGCTTCTTTGCTTTGCTTCTGGCTCTTTATAAAAAACCTCCCCACCGGCTCTCTTCACGGGTATGCTCCCAACAACCTGGCTTCCCAGGGGGCTCAGTGGTAAAGAGTCTGTCTGCAATGAGACACGGTTTCCATCCCTCAGTCAGGAAGATCCCCTGGAGAAGTAAATGGCAGCCCATTCCAGTATTCTTGCTTGGAAAATTCCATGGACAGAGGAATCTGGTGGGCTACAGTCCAGGGGGTCGCAAAGGGCTGGACGCGACTGAGCGACTAAGCACAGCACAGCAACACCTTTGGTTTGCTGCTGCCGCACTCAAATAAATTTGTGAAATGTTGAATGTCCTTTCACCTTGTAACAGCCACAAGTGGCAGAGCTAAGGTTCTTTGTTGTTTAAACATTGTTTTCAAAATATAGAAATAAAACCCAAGAGCATGGCTGATCTCCTGGGCCCTGCTGGGGCACTGTCCAGTGCCTGCAGGGCACCTGACTGGCCAGGGGAGCAGAACTAAGCGGTGAAGAGGCCCGGACGTTTCACAAGCCTGTAAAGCTGAGAAGACGCGATGGCATCCTCTCCTCTCTTGGGGAGAAGATAACCGCACAGGTGGTGGCTTCCGCCCTGAATCTTTCTTAGTTTCATGCCTGAGCAATAACATGTCCATGTTTCTTTTATTTCCAGCCCCTCTAAAAATCTGTTTCTTTTTTGCTTTGTCACTCTGCTGGTTGCCTCATTAAGGACTTCAGTAGGACCTGACACATGCTGTCTATTTGTAGAATGATATTTTTAACACATTGAGAAGGATGCTTTGACAATTCAAGCCAGCAGTGCCCACCTTTGTCTGTAACCTGGGGCCTCTGCTGCCTCATTCTGGAGCCCAAGCCCTCTCTCCTGGCCCCTCCTGGCCTCTGCCCCGTCCCTGCCTTGTCCCTGGGAGCCCTGGGCCTGGGCACCTGCGGCAAGGTGTGATAAAAGGCCCAGAAGTTGAGGCCCTCCCCATCTTGGTGTGGATTCCACGTTTGACATGCAGGTATTAAGCGTGACTTTTCCTGTTGGGTTTGGGCAGAGGTCAGCAAGGCCAAGACCAGTTCTGCAGGTCACATGAGGGGACTGAGAAACTGACTCTGTGACTCATCCTCTTGGCCCCACCAGAGGGCAGAGAAGAAAAAGGCTGGCGAGGCGAAGGGAGGGAAGGTCCTGGAAAGGCCGGCTGGTGTGCTGGGGCGTCTTCCCTCCACCCCTCTCCCCGTCCAGGGGGCCTTTGGTCTCTGTCCAGTTGAAGGGCTTCTGGGAAGCCTGTAGGCATCTGGGCATGTGTCCCCGGAGTCTGGGGGATGCAGGGCCAGGCGGGTGTGACTCACACCTGGAGGAGGTTAGGTGATGGTCCTGGCTACACCGGCCAGAGGCAGGCAGGAAGATGGCAGGGACCTGGACACCTATGCAGCGACAGTCACGGAGGCAGAGGGCACGTTTCTGCAGGGTCACTCAGACCCTGTGGAAGAGAACTAGGGGTCTGTCCTCCTCCAAGAAACACTGCCTGGAGAGGGGAAGTCTCAAAACTTGGGAGTCGAGGCTAAGCAGCTGCTGGGTGGTGGCACTGACCTGGCCACCGCTCTGAGCCAGAGCATTGCAGAGGAAGAGCAAAGATGCTCAGAGGTGCCCATGCCCTGCCCTCCTGCTCCAACCTGAAGCCTGAGACGAGTCAGAAGAAGGGATTCTGGGGTGAATGACAGTCTGGAGCTACAAGGCTTCCCGGAGCACCCACTAACACCTGAAAGATGACCACTGGAGGAGCACAACCTTTTATGCAAAGGGCTGGAAAGAGCAACTGCACAGAGCAACTGAAAGAGTCAGAGGTGACAAAGAATCACGCTTCCTTCAGATTGTTTTGCAAGTTGAAGTCAAGTACTTGTGTTTTAGCAGTTGCCCCTGGCTTAACTCCCCGCTCCCTGCCCCCCAGGCAGCCCCTCCCACCCCAGCTACGCTGAGAATCCCAGAACCAGCAGCCTCCAGAATTGGAAGGGGCTCAGACGGAGACAAGCATCCCAGCCTCTGACTGATGTCAGAAGAGGGATCCGAGGCCTGGAGGCAGACTGCAATCTTCGGTGACAGAGGCCCGCAGTATCCTCCTTCCCTTTCTAGAAAGACTGAGACAGAGGGAGCGAGAGAAAGCAGCCCTGAACCTGCCAAGGTATCAGGCAGGTAAAAAGATTTAGAAAAGATGCCTGAAGCCACCAGCAATGAAGACGCCCATGGACTGAAGCTCCACTGAGCAAGGGTGCCCCCTGGCCCTCGCGGCTGCCCTGTGGAGCAGGTGCTGTTCCGTCCACTCTGGTTAGTGAGGAGAGGGCGCAGGATGGCCAGGAGAGACGCTCCAGGTCACCAACCAGCAGCGGCGAGTGGGAGCAGCTAGCAGTTTAGTTGCTAAGTCGTGTCCGACTCTTGCGACCCCAAAGACTGTAGCCCGCCAGGCTTCTCTGACCATGGGATTCTCCAGGCAAGAATACTGGAGTGGGGTGTCATTTTCTTCTCCAGGGGATCTTCCAGACCCAGGAAGCAAACCTGGGTCTCCACTGCCAAAGACTTGGTGACTCCAGGCACCTCCTTCTGCCCCTGGGTCCACCCCCCAGAAGTCTGTCTTCAAGGACCAACATCTTCAAAGTTTTGTCCTCCTCGAAAATAACAACAGCCTAGAGACGGGAAGTCTAGCAACTGGGAGGCAGGAATTAGCGGCATCGTGAACAGACATGGGGTGGGAAGTGGCGGGGGGCGGGGCGGGGGGGCAAAATTCGCCTTCTTTTGAAAAGCTGGGGAGTGACCCTGGGCTCCCATTCCTGACAACAGCACTGGCCCGAATGCTCCCTGGAAGCCCCTAAGGTTGCAACCGGCCCCCTCCTTAAATGCATACTCCCATCTGAGCTCCCTCTGCAAACCTTCACTGTATCAGAAGCCTGCCTTTATGCATTTATTTGGCTGTACCAGTCTTCCATCTTTGTTGTGGCATGCAGAATCTTTAGTCGCAGCTTGCGGGCTCTAGTTCCCTGACCAGGGATCGAACCCGAGCCCCCTGCATTGGGTGGGGAGAGTCTTAGCCAATGGACCACCAGGGTAGTCTCAGAATCGTCTCTTCTATTCCAAGAGTTTTATTACTGCTTTTGAAATTTTAAACCATTATTATTTGACTGATTTTTGAGATGATGGATTATATATTCAATTTTCAATTTTTATCCTTAAAACATCATTCGTGAGTTTGACAAATACTTGGTGCGCCAGGCTCTGCGCCCCTCGAGCACTTTCCACACACAGGCCTTTACACAGGCTGGCTCGTTTTCTCTCATCTATGCTGCAGATGTCATATCAGTCTTTGATGCAGGAGCAGTGGAGTCTCCAGAAAGGGAGGGACAAGAGGAGAAGACCCCAGCAATGAGTCGGTGTGTACAAGGCAGGTAGGCCGGCTGGAGAGCGCTGGCTCCCTCCCGCCTGGGAGGTACCTGAGTCCAGGAGCCCTGCAGAGGAAGCCCCCTCCCACCGGCTTTCCTCCCCAGGCCTACGGGTGGGGAAACCCCGGCTTGGTACTCACTGCCCACCTGTCACAGGACAGGACTCTAAGGCTGGGGTGCCTTCCTGTTCTGCTTTCAGGACCACCTCCACCCCCCATCAGCCCTGCCCCATTCCTGCACCCTGGTCCCCAGTCCAGCCCAGGCAGTCCTCACCTCGAGCCAGGTTCCCCGAGATGAAGCGGAAGAAGACGCTGATGATGTCACCCAGGTGCGTTGTGCAGCCATGCTGGCACTCCTGCAGCCTCAGGGCAGGGTGCCGAGCTGGGCCAGGGGTCTCCCCGCGCCCTGCCATCCCGGGACCTGGTCCAGGGACCCCTTGTTCTGCCCAGCCCGCCAGCCTCTCTGTCCCCTCTCTGCCCGCCTCTCCCCAGCCTGAAGGGGCTCAGAGCGCGCTCTCTCTCCTCTGTCTCCCGATCTCAGTGCCCATCCTGTGGGTCTCAGTCGCCCCTCCGTGTCTCAGCCTCTCCGCCCTGTCCTGTCCTCCTCTTGCTCTGTCTTCCCCTCCCCGCTCTGGCCTTTCCCAGGACCGCCTGCCCCCCAGCCAGCCCTTCACCTTGCACCTGACCCTGGCTCCTCAGGACCTGGGTGCTCCCTCTCCCAGGAGACAGAAGGGCTCCTGCAGCTTCCTGGGCTGGGAGGGTGTGAGGGCGGGGTGGGCCCTGTTCCTGAGTTCTGCCACCACTGGGGGAGGTGCCCTTGTGTGATTTTCAACTGAGGGTGTGATCACACTGCAAAGGGGCCCTATCCAGGGACTTCTAGACAGCCAGAAAGGGAACTTCCCTGCCCCCGCCCGAGTCCCCGCCTGGGAGGCTCAGGGGCCAGGGACCCTGGGCAGAGCTGGGGGAAGGGTGGGAACCTGACCTTTGGCTAGCTCTTCCGCTCTGACCTGTGCTCACTGACCCCAACCCCAAGCCCTGCTGGCACCTCTGCGGAGTAGAGAAAGGGGAGGTGGGAAGGGATCCTTGTTGCTGACGACCCTGGCCCGCATCCTGGAGCATGCAGTGTGCACAGGCAGCTTGCTAAGGCCCGTCTGGGCATCCAAACAACCCCATGCGGTGCGTGTGGCAGAGAACATCACGTCGGCATTCTCCTCTGCTTTCTAACCTACAGAATTCAGGTTGCCTTGGGGGCGCAAATGTGCTCAGGTTTTTGTTTTTTTTTTTAAAGGCAATCCTCACCCCTTCCCTGCAGTCAGGGTGGCTCAGTTCTGCCCAGCAAAATATAAGCATAAATCTTCCAGAGAGTTCTGTGAAAGTGCTGCTTTCCCGATGTAGGCACTCCCACATCCTCCTTTCCCCTGATTTTTCCTTTCTCTTGTCAGGAGCAAAGCCATGATGGCTGGAGCCAGAGCAACAACTGAGGGAAAACACACACACACACACACAAAACTGCAGACCTTGACTCCGATATCCTCAAGCTGCTAAACCAGTGCCAGCCACTGCCTAGCCCAGGTTTCTCAGACAGGAGATATTAATACATGCTCCTGTCTAAATGAAGCCACTGTTGTTTGGGGTTGCTGTTGCATGCGAGGGCAGGCAAGTTGAAATCTTCCAAGTGAAAGGCAAACTGTCACACCTTGTACTCTCAGCCAGTGAAAGAAAGTGCAGCGATTGACGGGGCTTCTCGAGTACCACCGGGAAGGGCGCGGCTCCGGCACAGCAAAGGCTGTGCAGCAGGTCCAGCCTCCGGACAAGCAGGTCTCCCCTTGGGTTGATGACCCAGCACATTCGATGGCACACAGTGTGTCTAAGAAAAGTTAGGATGCTCTGCTGGGGCCAGCGCAGGCCCCAATAGAAGCTATGGTTTTGAGCAAAACCAGGCTTGCTTTTTTTTTTTTTTCCGGCAAAAATCTCTTCTTCTTGTGACACTATTTTTGGCTCACTCCTGGGCCCTCAGGGAGATGGAATCTCTGACTGACACCAGGTAGCCCTGAGACCTCAGTTGCCTGTCAGGAGCTGAGCATTTGGGACTTCCCTGGAGGTCTAGTGATTTAAGAATCCACCTGCCAATGCAGGGGACACAGGTTCGATCCCTGGTCTGGGAAGATCCCACATGCTGCAACCAACATGCTGCCTGTGTGCTCCACAACAAGAAAAGCCTCCACAATGAGAAGCCTGGCAATGGAGTAGCCCCTGCCCCGCAACTAGAGAAAGCCGGAGCACAGCAACGAAGGCTGAACACAGCCAAAAATAAACAAACATACAAATTAGTAAATAAAACCTTAAAAAAAAGTAGAGAGAGCCGAACGTCCATCTCTCCCCCAGCTCTAAAGACACATGCGTGTACAGCACTCCACCATCACACACGTGCCGAGTATGAGCTCAAGGTCGGGGGTCCAGAAGTCCCAGGTAGGTGCATGTTCTACACACGGGCTCAGACCGGCAGATGCTTCACTACTGGAGCACTGGGGAAGTCCTGGCGTCTCACTCTGAAACGTGACGTCGAGTATATCTTGGTCTTTCAAACGCATCAAACTTCTGTTAGCCTGTATTTATATATGCTTATGTATTACAGACAAGCTAATTTACCTTTCTGTCCCTATTCAGTTCAGTTCAGTCGCTCAGTCGCGTCTGACTCTTTGCGACCCCATGGACCGCAGTATGCCAGGCCTCCCTGTCCATCACCATCTCCCGGAGTTCACCCAAACCCATGTCCACTGAGTCGGTCATGCCATCCAGCCATCTCGTGCTCTGTCGTTCCTTTCTGCTCCTGCCCCCAATCCCTCCCTGCATCAGAGTCTTTTCCAATGAGTCAACTCTTTTTCCCTGTACCTTTCCTTTTTTGTAAGGTGTTATTATTATTATAATTATTATTATTATTGATGTGGACCATTTTTAAAGTCTTTGTTGAATGTGTTACGATCTTGCTTCTGTTTTTACATTTTGGTTTTCTTGGCCAGGGAGGCATGTGGGATCTTAATCCCTCAGGCAGGGGTCGAACCTGCACCCCCTGCTTTGGAAGGCGAATTCTTAACCATTGCAGTCTGCTGCGCTGCCAGGGAAGTCCCCCCCCACACACCTTTCTACCACCACCTTTTAAACTAGGGGCGCTGGTGGTGGCAGTGACTTTGTGATCTTCCACGGGGTCAACAAAGCCCCAGAAGAGATGAGCACCTCCCAGAGATGGCAGCAGTGGCCGAGAGCCCGGGTCTCCATCTGGGGGAGGGCGCAGGACTGTGTCCCTTTGTGCAGGGATGGCCACACTGTCATGCAGGAGCGGCTGCAGCTCCAGGGTCCCTGCCAGAACGGGTGGGGACGGGGGCGTCCCCCACAGCAGCAGGCAGGACCCCGGCCTTTTCCCATCCAGGCCTCTTCCTCTGGTCCTCTAGAGTTTCTGCAAAGTTCCCAACAGCCTAGAGCAAGTGCCTCTCTGCTTACACCAGCCCGGCTGGACCCAGGTTACTCTGTGTATGGTGTTACTATTCCAGGCTTATAGTTAAAAACACCCAGTCTCACAGGCTTCATGGGAGCCAGACTTGAGAAACAGGTTGGTCTGATTGGTGGCTCAGCTGCGTCCCTGGCGAGGCCGCCTCACATCCTAATAGGAAGGACTTTAAGATGCTGGGGAGATAAGCAGAGCAGCTCAGAGTCCCAGCCTCTGGGTCACTGAGGATGGGCCCCCGGTGTTGGGGGGGGAAACACTTCTGGGCCAAGGACAGGCGCTCCTCCTGAGTGGGGTGGGGGCCATGGCCCTCTCTGTGCTGCCGGGACCTGGGTCTACCCATCTTAGAGACCACCCCTGCTGACCTGCTGCCAACCCCATGCTGAGGCTCTTCTCAGCCAGGGCTGACCCCCCGGGCCGCAGCAGCCACGGGCCTGGCCCTTGTCTTCATGCACCCCAGCCTCTGAGTCCCGCACACTCCTGCCATGTCGCAGAGGCTCAGGACACCTGTGTGTTCCACTGAGCCAGACCCCTGCTCCAGGGTGTCACAGAAATCGGTGTCTCAGGCACCACTTCTGCTGATGGAAACCATGCCCACCCGCCATGGGGGCACAGTGCCCTGGCCGCCTGCCTGCCTTCGGGAGGCCCTGGCCCAGGACACCCAGCCAGGCCAGGCTGAGCACGGGGACAGAGCGGTGCTGAATGGCACAGCTGGCCTCTGCACCCAGAGCCCGGCAGGCTCCCAAAGGAGCAGAGAGGCACCTTGCCTGGGCACAGCTGAGCGTTCCACGAGAGCCCTCGGAATGACCACATCAACAGTGCATCCCAGAGGGACACGCAAGGGAGCTGTTCAGACTGTGGCACGAGGCCTGGGAGCAATGCCCAGTGGCTAGGGGGGCAGGCTGGGGGTCTCTGCTCCTCTGCTGCCAAGAGTGGCTGCTGCCTCCACAGACCCTGAGTTACCCCCATTTCCCACAGCTCGCGAGAGAAAAGGCAGGGAGAGTGCGTCCAGGTGGGCACCCTGCCCGCAGCGCATGGAAGACGCCCCAGGTCAGAGCCCTCACTCAGCCCTGGCCCATGTGACCCACGGACTCTTGTGACCTTCCTGAACACTTACTTGCTCTCTAGGTTTAGTAAAACAGTGCGGCCCTCCACGCCTGCCCCACACAGCTAAGGGCACGTTTTCCGTGCCCCGCATGCCCTCTCAAGGCCTGGCAGGGTGTCTGGTGAACAGGTCGCCAGGTTGCCAGGGGAATGGCAGGGCTGGGCAAAGCCCTGGTGGTGTCCTAGGCTGTGCACCCCTTCCCTGCCCCTCTGCCTCCTGGCCGAGACCAGTCATTCAGCAAACACTTCCACACAGCTCTAGAAGGAGCTGCAGGGAACAGACCCTGCCATCTACAAACCCACCTGAGCTAAAGCTGGGACCTGTGGGTGTGGTCCCCTCTTGTGACCCTGGACACGCAGCCTGTTCCCTGGCTTGCTCTTCCGCGTGTCCACCCACAAGTAGGTGGCCAATATTTTGGCCACTTGATGCGAAGAACTGACTTACTGTAAAAGACCCTGATGCTGGGATAGATTGAGGGCAGGAGGAGAAGGCAGCAACAGAGGATGGGAAGGTTGGATGGCATCACCGACTCAGTGGACATGAGTTTGAGCAAACTCCAGGAGACAGTGAAGGACAGGGAAGCCTGCGGTGCTGCAGTCCACGGGGTCAAAAAGAGTCAGAGATGACTTCACAAGGACACAATGGAATATTACTCAGCCGTTAAAGAGAATGACATCCTACCATCTGTGGCAACCTGGATGGACCTAGAGACTGTCACACTCAATGAAGTAAGTCAGAAATAGACAAATACCGTATGATATCACTTATATGTGGACTCTAAATACAAGGCATATGCGCTTATCTGCAAAATGGGAACAGACTCACAGAGAGAACGGACTTGTGGTGGCCGCGGCTCAGGGGCGCGACGGAGAGAGAGTCTGGGATTAGCAGATGCAAACTGTTGCTTATAGGATGGATAAACAAGGAGCTCCTACTGCACAGCACCGGGAACTGTTCAATATCCTGTGATAAACCATGATGGGAGAGAATATGGGAAGGAATGGGGAAGGCAATGGCGACCCACTCCAGTGTTCTTGCCTGGAGAATCCCAGGGACAGAGGAGCCTAGCGGGCTGCCGTCTATGGGGTCGCACAGAGTCGGACACGACTGAAGCAACTCAGTAGTAGTAGTATGGAAAGGAATATATATGTATGTATGTATGACTGAATCACTCTGCTGTGCAGCGTAAATTAACACGACATTATAAATCAACTACATTTCAATCAAATTAAAAATTTGTGCCTCCAGTGAGGTCACGTGGGGTCTGCAAGAGCAAACTCAAGTCCGCTAGGCACATAGGACTAGCCACACGAGGGCGCCACTGCTCACGTCTGCTCCTTGTTCCTACCCTGATGGAAAACAAATTGCTTTTACTCCGCTGCAGAAAAAACAGTCCGTGAAGATGGGAGCTTCCCAGTTAAGCTGTTTGCATGAACTTTTAGTGACTTCATGTTTCTGCTCCATCGCGAGAAGTGGAGAACCCCCATGGACCTCACGCGTGTTCACAGGCTTCAGGGCCTCCACGGAGGCTGCTGTGGAGAAGAAAAAGGCCAGAGGAGGGTGGCAAAGCACCACAGATGGCAGGGGCTCTGGGAAGCAGATGAAGGGGCTGGAGTCGTGCTGGGAGTGTGCTGTGGAGTAGGGGTGCAAGTCAAGGACAGGGCCCTGGCCTGCACACACGGCTGACCCCCCACCGTATCAAGCCTGGGATGCTGGGGGTCATGAATGTCCCCATTTTCCAGTCAAGGAGACTGAGTCTCTGGAAATCACAGAGAGTGTCTGAGACAATGAACAAGACACAGCACTCAGGGGTCCAAGTCCGCACCTTTTCCTTAAAGTCAAAGAGGCAGACTCTCAAGCACACCTTGTGTGTGTGGTCACGGGGAGTGTGTGCGATACGTGTGCCTGTGTGCGGTGTGCATGCCCGTGTGTGCCCACAGGTTTTAGTGGGTGTGTATGAGTGTGAGTGTGCGGTATGAGCACATGTGTGTGAGAGTACGGGGCTGCACCAAGTCCCTCCTGCACCACTTACTGCATCACGGACACCCAAGTGCCCCAGCAAGAGCCAGGCCGCGTCTGTGCTGCCAACGCCCGGAGCGCAGCCTGCGGTACATGGCCAGCACTCGGGCTGTGCAGGCAGGACTGAGGAGGCCGAAGGCCGGGCCACCTCCTCACCAGGCCCCTGTAGCGGGGCATCAGCCCCTCTTTTCACCGAGGACTCAGGAAGAGTGTGATGCTAAAGGTCCCCCAGCCGGCAAGGCTCTGAAACCCCTTTCCATCCTCCTGGCTGGGAGAACCCCAGTGAGGGCGCAACATTCCCTGCCTCCCTGGGCCCTGCCTCGAGCTCTGTGCCCCGTGGGGCATGGACACCAATGCACAGGGACAGGCGTGAGTGAATAGAAGCCCCTCCCTGCAGAGGTCCAGGCTGGGGTCCTCAGGTAGGTCTCTGAGCGCAGGACAGACACCCACCCTCTCCCCAGGGGGCCCAGCCCCTACCTGAGCCCTGCGGGGCCGCGCTGGACAGGATCCACTTGACCAGGCAGCACCGCATCAGGGCCTGCCGGGTGAGCCTCGGCCGCTGCCACTTCACGCCCTCCTTCTTGCTCAGTGGAGTGCGCCCGGGCTCCCCCAGGAGGCTGCCGTCGGACACCTTCATCACCTCCTGCAGCAGGAACAGGCAGGGAGACCGTGAGCCCTGGTTCACCAAAGGCACCTGCAGATCGTCCCCTCCAGATCCTCCTCCTCGGGGAGGTCCTTCACTCCACACAGGCCCTTACCTTCCGGGGGCGTGTGAGAGGAGCCCCCTGGCCCACTGGACAATTCCCAGGGCACCACTGCCCCTGGCGTGGGTCACCTCCTGCCCCATCTCTCGGCCCTCCCCCTCTCTCTCCAAGAAGCCTCTGTCCCTGCATGGCGAGGCCACCTTGCAAGCGCAGTGTCCGCTGGTGATCCAAGCTGGAGGAGTGGGCTGAGAAGGATGTTCAAGGCCACTGTGGGGCTGGGCACCCTCTGCTCACAGGCACGCTCCCTGCCAGCCTCGCTAGGCTGATCTGTGAACACACACTCCCTCCACACAAGCCCTGCTCATGCTTTACGATCCAGCTAACAGGGATTCCCCAGATCGTCCAGTGGTCAAGAATCTGCCTTACAACGCAGGGGACATGGGTTGAGTCCCTGGTGGGGAAACTAAGAACCCACGTGCTGCAGGGCAACTAAGCCCTCGGGCAGCAACTACTGAAGCCCGTCCATGCCCTGGAGCATGTCCTCTGCAACAAGAAGCCGCCACGATGAGAAGCCTACGCATCACAGTTAGCGAGTATTCCCCACGCGCCACACCTAGAGAAAGCCCGCACGTAGCAATGAAGAGCTTGTGCAGCCCCAAATAATATGAATAGATTAAATAAAAATGTGAATTTGTTAGTTGCTCATTCGTGTACTCTTTTCGACCCCATGGACTGCAGTCCACCAGGCTCCTCTGTCCATGAGATTCTCCAGGCAGGCATACTGGAGTGGGGAGCCATCCCCTGCTCCAGGGGATCTTCCCCACACAGAGATAGAACCCGGGTCTCCTGCATTGCAGGCAGAGTCTTTACAGCCTGATTCACTAGGAAAGCCCAAGATAAAAATCAGTAAAACTTTAAAAAAAAGATCCAACCAGAAAGCCATCTCCTGCATGAAGCACCCTGGCCTCTACAGCTGCGGGCGTTGGGACTACCCTTGCATCCACATCTCCACCACGGCATGGACTGTGCAGTGGTGACTTGCTGGAGGAACTCCCAGCTGAGGGCAGGGTCCGTGGGCTTCTCCACGGGGCACCTGCTCTGGCACATGATGGGGCCCTTGGAAGGAGGGAGGTGAGGGTCCAGACTGGCTTATCAACCTCCCCAGCACCCCGACACAAGTCTGTATGTCAGTCAGAGATCCCAGTCCAAATCCCTCAGTGACTAAGCCCAGAGAGGGGGGTAGATCCACACTGGGCCACACAGCAAAGTCGGGCCTCCTTGCTTCACTCTAGAACCCTCAATATTTTTTGCGTTCGTGCTCAGTCGCTCCGTCGTGTCCGTCTCTTTACGACACAAAGGACTGTAGCCCGCCCGTCTCCTCTGTCCATGGGACTCTCCAGGCAAGCATACTGGAGTGGGTTGCCGTTTCCTGCTCCAGGGGATCTTTCTGACCCAGGGATTGAACCTGGGTCTCCTGCATTGGCAGGCAGATTCTTTACCACTGAGCTACCTGGGAAGCCCCTGATTATTATTATTATAATTTTTTTACCTTGAGGCAAATAGAGGCTGCAGAAGGGCCTGACGACTTCCCTGGGAGGGGGCACGTGGATGGAACCCACCACTCTACACTGCGTAACCATCTGCAGAAATAACTCAGACAACTGGTGGATGGAGTCTTGGGGCAGGGAGCTGCGGGTGAGTTGCTGAGATGCTGGGCTGTGAGCCCCACCGAGTGTGGGTCAGGAAAGGACAGCCAGCAGGCACAGTGGACCCCAGAGCTGCAAGACTTGTTTTCCTGCATTGATAAGTGGAGCACTCTCATCTGGCCTGCCCTCCCGTAGCCTGTCATTGGCCCAGCATCCTCAGCGCCCAGGCGGGCAGCAGGGTGGCCCCTCTGGGCATCTGCTGAGTCTGACTCGTTGCCTGTGTGTCATGCCCCCTGCTCAGGATGGCTGTGCCCCAGTTGTGCCTGTCGGGTCACGGCCCCAGGTCGCCCCCAGGTTCGCTGTACTCAGTACTCGCGATCTGAGTTCCAGGCGCGGGAGGAAGCAGCGCCCCCACATGGGCCCTGGTTCTGAGTGGGTGGGCGGACTGGCCAGGATGATGGTGGTGATATCCTTCCAGGGCCATGGGATTTCACTACATTTATGCGTGCTCAGTCACTTCAGTCGTGTCCATCTCTTTGCAACCTCAAGGACTGTAGCCCGCCGGGTTCCTCTGTCCATGGGACTCTCCAGGCAAGAATACTGTAGTGGGTTGCCATTTCGTCCTCCAGGGGATCTTCCAGACCCAGCGATCCCACCCATGTCTCCCGTGACTCCCACATCGTAGGCAGACATTTATACGGTCCTGAAAAGTATATGAGTGTCTGAAACACATCACAAACAGATGTACATTCGGGCAAGTTCTGCAGATGCAGAGACTCCAGCACGGCCCCTGCGATGGGTGGGTTCTTGGGTACAAGGACCAGAAAAATGCACCCAGGTGGATGGTAACTGGAGAGGAATCAATGGTGGGGGACCCAGGCCATTCGCAGCCTCCCCGGGACAGACAGAGCCAGGCTTGGAAGACAGACCAGAGCAAAGAGCAGGCTGACGGACAGCCAGACCTCAGTCATGGACACCCAGGGGCCAGGACAAGGACCTCTGTTGCTGCTGGCGCGGCCATCCAGGGACACTGGACCTGGGACCCCCCACTGGTGTCACCACCCTGTGGGAGTCTCGGCTGAGTCACTGGCTCCTGGTTCAAGGTCAAGAGCAAAGGAGTCAGACTGTCCCAGCCCACGTCATATGTCTCCTCTCTGGCTGCAAGGAGAGCTGCGAAAGCAAGCTTCTGGCCTTTTGGGTTCTTGCCTGTCCTCTGTGGTGGCTTTCCTAAACTTGATGAATAAGAAAAACCCTACAAACGTCCCCGAAACTGTGGAGTCTGAGCAAACGCTCAGGTGAGGAGAGGCTGGTGCGCTGCCTCCTGCGGGCTCTCGTCGGCTGGGGGAGCCCTCCAGGAGCTGAGCTGGCTCATGGCCCCACGAGGGCAGTCTGTATTTGGGGCTGGGCGGTGGGCCTCCTGGTCAGCTTTCGATGAAGCAGCTGTCTAGACCCAGCAACACCCAACCACTTATCCTGACTTTTGCGATCTTTCCAGCCAGGTCCCAGCTGCCCGCCCCCCCCGTGGCTGTTGACCCCACAGGCCGCCCCTCCAACAAACATGCTCAGCAGCCCCTCCATGCTCTTCCCTTCTCCCAGGCTTAGCCTGGCCTGCTGTCGGGGGTGGTCAGTGGTGCGCAGAGCTATAGCCGGACTGGGCTCACCATCCCAACAGGGCAGAAAGGGGCTTTGGTGGGGGTGGCCGGAGGCCCCAGGTGCCAGGGATGCTGAGGGAGGCACTCTACACATTAACACACACACACACACACACACACACACACGTGCACAGGCCCTGCTCAGGCTGACAGAGACCTTCTCCATTATTAATGATCTTATTCGGGAGAGAAAAGGCCTCAATGAATCAGGTCTTTATTTCAGCCCAGGAGGCAGGTGGGGGACGATGGGCAGCTGGCCCTTCATGATTTCATGAATTCTTTGCTGAACGCTCTGTACGTGGGCTGAGTGGAGAAGGTCAGAGGGGAAACCCAAGACGGGCTCAGAGCCTGGGCAGGAGCTGTCTGTCGGTGCCCCTGCCTCAGGACAGCACTGGGTGGCCGGCACGGGTGGCCCTCACGGAGCCCGCGGCTAGTCCTGAGGACTCTGTCTTGCAGTCAGGCCTGGGCTGCTGTGCTGAGATCCTGAGCAGGTGACCTGGGGTTCTGTCCTACTGAGACAGGGCCGTGCTGGGAGGGCCCACAGGGCGGGCGAGAACCCCACTCCTGCACTTCTGGGCCTTAAGGGCACCTCGTTGTTATGACAACTGTAGGAGGTTGGCAGCACCCGCCCATTTTAAAGATGCGCAAACTAAGTCTCCCAGGTGGCTTCCCAGGTGGCCCAGTGGGTAAAGAATCTGCCTACAATGCAGGAGACACAGGCTGGATCTCTGGGTCAGGAAAATCCCCTAGAGGAGGAAATGGCAGCCCACTCCAGTATTCTTGCCTGGAGAGTCCCATGGACAGAGGAGCCTGGCAGGCTACAGACCCTAGGGTTGTAAAGACAGGACTGCGCGACTAAGCACAGAAGCACAAACTAAGCCTCAGATGCCTGGGGGCACGCCAGGGCCATGCTGTACTCGCGGCCTCCTGGTTCCAACTTTCAGGGGGTCTCAGCCATGGGCAGTGCTGCGCGGCTTTCTGAGGCCTTGGAAGTGGGGGAGGGACGCCTAAACCCCCCTTCCCCTACACACTCCCCCGCCCCCCTGCACACTCCCCTCCCCCTGCACACTCCCCTCCCCCTGCACACCCCTCTCCCTCCCCCTGCACACTCCCCTCCCCCTGCACACCCCTCTCCCTCCCCCTGCACACTCCCCTCCCCCTGCACACCCCTCTCCCTCCCCCTGAAAACTCCCCTCCCCCTGCACACCCCTCTCCCTCCCCGTGAACACTCCCCTCCCCCTGCACACCCCTCTCCCTCCCCCTGCACACTCCCCTCCCCCTGCACACCCCTCTCCCTCCCCCTGAACACTCCCCTCCCCCTCCCCCTGCACACTCCCCTCCCCTGCACACCCCTCCTCCTCCCCGCACAATCCCCTCCCCCTGAACACTCCCCCTCCTGTACACTTCTCCACATCTCTACCTGCATTTCCTCCCCCCTCACCTGCACAATTCCTCCCCCTCCCCCTGCACACTCCCCTCCCCCACCTGTACACTCCCCTCTCCCCTGCACACGCCCCCTCCCCCTGTACACTTCTCTGCACCTTTACCTGCAATCCCTCCCCCCTCACTTGCACACTCCTCCTGGACATTCAAGATGGACTGCTGCTCCCTGTCAGGCCTCACTCAGATCAGGTGCTAGGAGACCCCCACCTCCTCACCCACACCAGTACCTGCTGTGATCCCCAGCACAGCTGGCTGTTGAACTAACCCTGTTTATTTGTTTACCTGGGTGCATTTCTGTCTCTTTCTCCTGGAATGTTGGCTCCTAGAGCCGGCCCTGGCCTCCTGTGTGAACTGCTCTTCCCCATCACAGAGCCTGACACCCAAAAGACCCTCACTTCCAAACCCAGCAGTAAAAGAACAAAGCCTCTAGCTGGCAGATGGGCAGAAGACTAGCACAGACATGTCACCACGGAAGACAGACAGGTGGCACGAAGCCCTGAAAAGACGCTCCACATCATGAGCCACCAGGGAGAGGCAAACAAAACCACAAGGAGATGTCACACTGTCGGAACGGCCACAGTTTCAAAAGGTCACAAAGGATGTAATTCTATTTACGTAGCACTTCAAAGTGGCAACAATTTAGAAACGGAACAGGTTAGTGGGACAGGGGTTAAGGATGGGGGGAAAGGTGGAAGAGGGGAGGTGGGTGTGGCTATGAAAGGTCAACATGAGTCCTTGAGGTGATGGAACTGTCACGTGTGTTAACTGCAGGGATGGAAACACGAACGGACACATATGATACTGCGTGTTTGTGTGTTTAAGTGCGCAGGGCTAAACACACACGAGTGCGTGTAAAACTGGGTGACGGGTCCTCGGGATCTGTTTCAGTTCTTTTTTAAATATTTATTTATTTATTTGGCTATGGCAGGTCTTGGTTTCAGGAACACAGGATCTTTTTTATTTGCTGCAGCATGGGGGCTCTAGTTCCCTGAGCAGAGATCAGTCCCAGGCCCCCTGCATTGGGAGCTCAGAGTCTTAGCCACTGGACCGCCAGGAAATCCCCTCTGTTTTATTTCTTACAACTGCAAGTCAGTCTGCAATGGTCTCAATGAAGTTTCCATTAAAAAAAATACTTGCACACATACAAAAAAAAAGAATATTTTAAAAATACACACACACACACAAAACCCTCAATAAATATCCTAAAATGCCTGACTGAAAGCCCTCTGAAGCTCTTGCCATAATTCGCTGAGGCTTTCTCCCCTCTTGCTCTTGTCTGATGCATTTTAACAAGGATGGAGCCATCCTTTCATCCTCCATGGCCCTCAGGGGAGGCGATGGCCAGAGCTGGGTGGCAGAGACCAGTGAAGCCAGAAGATCTGGGTCGTGAGGTCACACAGCGTCCCCAGCAGTGAGCATTCCGAGCCAGGTCCCAGAAGTGGCCCTAGGCTGGCCCGGGACCTGCAGCCTCCTCCGAGGCTGACAAGGTAGCTTCAGGGCAAGCACTGCAGCTACGCTGAGACATTTCTGGCCACTCAGCCCACACTCGCAGCTCCTGCCCTCCAGGGGAGTCCAGGGGCAGGTGTCAGCTTCCGTTCTTCCAAGTCCCAGGTCTAGGAGGAGTTGGGGGAGCAGGGGGTGTACAGAAAGGGCAGCGTGCTGGGGAGGCCTCTGCTTTCCAGCAGGCACTGTGTTGGGTGCTTGGAGAGGTGCCATGTTTAAGCCCACATCCCTCTTTCAGGGTTCCTTAGGCCCTCCGGCAAATCACCCAGCTGGAGCACAAATCCTGAAATAGGTCTTTCTGATACCCTCTCACCAAGATCGCCATGTTCCCATCTGGTGTGTTCTCTGTTGCCCAAGGCCAACGAGGAGCCAGCCCCGCTCGTTCACATCCAGGTGTGTTCACTGCGGGGCTTTGGCTGGAGGTCATTGGCTCCAGGACGTTTCCCAGGTGGCTCAGGGGCAAAGAATCTGCCTCCAATGCAGGGGACAGGGGTTCAATCCCTGGGTTGGGAAGATCCCCTGGGGGAGGCCATGGTAACCCACTCTAGAATTCTTGCCTGGAGAATCCCGTGGACAGAGGAGACTGGCGGGCTACAGTCCATGGGGTCACAAAGAGTTGGACATGACTGCAGGGACTTAGCGCACACATGCATTGGCTCCAGGAAGGGAACGCCTGGGAGAACCTCCTGTCTGGGAGAGGGGATGACTTAGACCAGCGGTCCTCAGCCCCTCTGGCACCAGGGACGGGTCTCGTGGAAGACAATTCTTCCGTGGACTGGAGGGGGGATGGTTTGGGGATGACTCAAGAGCATTACGTTTACTGTGCACTCTCTTCCCATTGTTATGATGTCAGCTCCACCTCAGATCATCAGGTATTAGATCCCAGAAGCTGGGGACCCTGGCTGAGACTCTGGGTGCCCGAAGCATCCCTCTAGCTTCAGCTCAGAGCTTCAGCAGGCAAGAGTGGGAGGAAGGAGGGTCGGAGAGCCGCTAGAACTCAGTGCTCTTGTTTGTTTTGGGGGCGTTGTTATGGTTACCTCTTCACCTGCTACCAGCTCTCCTTTTACAAGAATGATCTACTGATTCCCCTTTAACTGAATTTATGGAAATTTAAAACATGAGTTAATTTAAAGAAAAATAAACTATAGCACAGGTTGCAGCAGGCAAGATAAAATCGGTGAAGGAATACCAACAGCTAGAAAACTTGCAGTCTGAGGGCTCCCTTGCTCAGCTCAGCTCAGAGAACTGAGTCCTCTGGGACTGGGTGCCCCACGCCTCAGCCACGCGCTGAATGTGGCTACTGAATGTTTGAAACGAGACTAGTCCAAATGCAGACATGCCATTAGTGCAAATACACACCAGATTTCAAATTCTTCTTAGTAGGATAATAACTTATTAACAATTTTTATATTGAGCACACACTGAAATAATATTTACATTGGATTAAATAGAATATATTATTTAAAAATTTTCTGTTTTAATTTACTTTCTTTAATGTATCTGCCTGGCCATTTAAAGTGACACTTGTGCCTTGCAATACACTTCTTTAAAAAAAATAATATTTATTTTTGGCCGTGTTGGGCCTCAGTTGCGTCATGAGATCTCCACTGCAGCACGTGGGCTTCTGTCCGGTTGAGGTGCACAGGCTCAGCTGCCCCATGGCTTACGGGATCTTAGTTTCCCGACTGGGGCCGAACCCGAATCCCCTGCACTGGCAGGTGGATCCTTAACCACTGGACCACGAGGGAAGCGCCATGAAATTCATGTCTGCTGGCCGGCACCTTCTAGACCTTCCAGCTGTGGGACCGCGGGCAGCTTGCTGCTACCAGGGCACACCTGACCCCCAGCTCCTCTCTCCCACCCAAGTCCAGACGAGGGCCTGTCAGAGTTGCTTCAGAAAGGTGGTCTGGTGGAGCGTGGAGGGCAACTGGGGCACAATGAGGCCGAAGGCCAGCTTGGGATCTGCCCAGGTTGAGGGGGAAATGGTAGAGCACGGAGCCGGATGCCCACAGTGGGACAGGTGGGGGCATATTAGTGTGGTGGGTATTTAGGTTCTGCCATAGATGTGGGCAGCAACGGAAGGGTCAAGGTGACTCCTCAGTAACTTTGACATCAACACCATGGAGATGGTACAGGAAGAATACCCCCCATGCCTTCCAGCTCTCCGCAAATGCAGTCCAGACTCTCCATGAGAACACTCCATTCTCAATCACCATCTGAGAGTTTTCACCACGCCACAGAAAGAGGCCAGAGCATTTTAAACAAACCACTGGGACCGCAACTGGGACATTCTACCCTGTGGCTCCACAGGCCCCCAGAAAGGCCAGCAGCCCACCGGGCACTGCCCCATGCCCAGTGGGCACAGCTCCATCCTGTGGAGGCCCGTGCGGTCAGGCCGTTAGGGACACACCTTTGAGCAACTGGCTCAGTCTTTGGGGTTCTTGTCACCTGGGCTCCAGAAAACCCCCAAAGAGCATCTCAGAGAAGGCTTGGCAGAGGTGACCTGTGGGCACATAGGTGGCAGCCTTTGGGCTGAAAACACCCAGGCTCCTTTCCCCAGAGGTAAAGTGATCGAGGTCACGCATACGCAAAGGCACGCCTAGCTTCTCCCAAATGCTTACAGGCGTTTGTGCATGAGAAACAGCACGAACAGCTTCCTAAGGGCCGCCAGGACCCACTGGCCTCTAACTCAGAAGACACACCTAGCTGGGGAGGGAGGGAAGACTTTTGGGGGGTGGGGGAGGGAAGATTTCCAGCAAAATGATATTTCAGTCAAGTATGGTGGGAAGAGGTCTGTGGTCAACCAGGCAGGGACTTGAAACTTGGGCCCTTTTCTCCTGGCTGGGAGACCTTGGATGAAGTTCTTGACCACTCTGAGACTCATTGTGTGTGTGTGTGTGTGTTCAGTCGCTTCAGTCATGTCCGACTCTTTGTGACTCTATGGACTGTAGCCCACTGGGCTCCTCTGTCCATGGGATTTTCCCATGCAATGATACTTGTGCGCGTTGCCATTCCCTCCTCGAGAAGATCTTCCCAATCCAGGGATCGAACCCATGTTAACTGTGTCTCCTGCATTGCAGGCGGATTCTTTCCACTGAGCCGTGGGGGAAGACCCAAGCCTCAGTTTGCTTGTCTATAAAGTGGGTATAATTCACAGGACTATGGGGGAGGTTAAATAAGGTGACACGCCCCACCCCCAGCAGGAGTGATCAGCACTATCCTTCACCCTCCTGGTGCTGCGTGAGGGTCTGGCTGCCCCATGCAGGGGCAGGGCCCAGCCCATGACCCAGTGACATCAGCAGGGCCACCCAACTCACTCTGCTCAGCTGCTGCACAGCAGAATCACTTGGGAAGTCTCCCCACCTCTGCCTTCCCCGGGGGCTGCATTATTGATTCAGTGGGGCCTGCACCACTCTATTTTTATAAAGCTCGACAGTCAATCTGAAAGTGCAGCCAAGGTTTAGTGCTTATCCCACCAGATAGGAAATTCTGGGCCTTATCTGTGGGAAGAAGGGGTCTTGCATTCACACTCTCCCTTTCTCCCGGCGGGGGTGGGAGGGGGGCTGTCTCGAACCCAGAGCCTGGACCGGCAGGGACGTGCAGGCTCCAGGTGTGGGGCTGCCTGGCGCCCTGACCCTGTCCGTGGGGACTGCTGCAGGCAGGCTCGTGTGCACCCACTCGTCTTCGCTCGCTCTATTTCCATCACTCGGGACAGATGGCAGGAAGTGGCAGTGGGCGTCGAGTCATGCAGGCCCTGAGGATTTGCGATGGGAAGGCTTCGCAGGAGGAGCGGGGAGCGCTTGGTTTTCCTCCCACCCCTGGGCATCAATAGACGCCAGCCAGGCAGCCTGCCTCCCGGATGGGAGGGGAGGTGAGACTGTCGTGAGTCCCTGCAGAACTCACACGTGCACACAGGCACGCATACACACGCACACACACACATGCCTGGGTGCTGATCCACTCAGAACACTGGCGCCGAGGCGGGGGCCGCTGGGGTGTTGCTGCCCTGCTTCTGGTGCTGCCACATCCGGCAGCCCACCATCTCCTCACCTGCCCGTTGCTGCCCAGGCAATGAAGGCTTCTCACCAACCCGGGGGTGGACTTGAGCCGCTCACAGATCACACTATCCCATTGGGGTGCCCTTCACAGGCTCGACTCAGTAACCCCAAAATGACAACACTGATACTCACACTATTTACAGAGCTCTCTCTATGCACGGGTGTTGGGGGGCGGGGTTGGTGGAGGATCTTATTTACCAAGAAGGAAAACGAGGAGCCGGTGGAACAGAGAAGCTAACTAACTTGTCTGAAGACACACAGCTAAGGCATGAGGGGCCGGGAACTGAGCCCAGAGGCACAGCCGTGTTACTTCCGCGCTACATTCGGGCGTGGCTGGCCCGTCAATTCCAAATGCTGGGGGTGGGCTCTGTGACGGGCCAGGGGGCATACACGTATGTAGGGGCAGGCTGATCTGCACTATGGCCCCCCAGCCCCCACGGCTCAGCATAGGGCCCAACCTCAGGTGAGGGCCTGGCAGAGGCGATGAGCATATCTGCGGCCCAGGGAGGGGATGGACGCTGCCCACGCTCACAGTGTCACTTGGGCAGAGTTGGGGCGAGTACTTGGTGCTCTGGAGTCACTGCCCAGAGGGCCCATCTTGAGACAAGATCTTTTTTTAATAGCTGCACACCGTGGCATGTGGACTCTTAGTTCCCTTACCAAGGATAGAACCCATGTGTGGTAAGTGGCTTCAGTCGTGTCTGACTCTTTGTGACGCTGTGGACTGTAGCCCACCAGGCTCCTCTATCCATGAGATTCTCCAGGCAAGAATACTGGAGTGGGTCATCATGCCCTCCTCCAGGGGATCTTCCAGACCCAGGGATTGAACCCACGTCTCTTGCATCTCCTGACCAGGGATCAAACCTGAGCCCCCTGCAATGGAAGTTCAGAGTCTTAACCACTGGACCACCAGCGAAGTGCCGAGAGAGAATCTGAACACAGGCCCAGGGTGGACTGGGCACAGGGCACAGCAGCAGCAGCAGGTCTCGGATTTATCCCTTGCCTGCCTCGAAAGGCATGTGCTGGGGGGCCAGGGAAGGCAGGGGGCGGCCAAAGAGGTAGAGGTGAGGCCGGGAAAGACCAGCATTGCTCTGCCTGGCTGAGCCTGGCGTGGGTGTGGGCCGCCTGCTGGAGGGGAGCGCTGGGCAGAGACCTCAGGCAACAGATCAGAGTTGGGCCAGCTGGGGAGCTGGGACAGGCCCTTTCAGCCGTCCTTCTCAGGTCAGCTCAGCTAACCCCACACCCACCCCTCACTCTGGCGCCTGCGGGTCCCCTTGGCTTGTCCCCATCACGTGGATGCTCTGTGACGCTCCGGGATGTGGGCTGATCACAGCTGACAGATGCACCTGCCTGTTCCAGAGAAACATCAGTCAGCTGGAGCTGCGGGAGGGGCCGCACAGTGACTCACTCCACACTGCACCCTCCTTCGCACTCTGTCTCCTTCCGGCCGGGGCTGCAGGACCAGCAAAGGGAGGCGCGCCAAGTGCTTTCCCTTCTTTTTTCTTTGCCTTGGAAACCAGGGTCTCCCCTCTTCCTCACAGAGGCCACATTCAGGGCTGTGCAGATGCTCCTGGGAGGGGGCTGGGGTGGGAGAGCAGATGGCCCCCCAGCCCCAGCTGGCAAAGCAGCTCCCATGCTTGCCGCAGATTTGGATAAGAAAAGGGCTCCTAGTGTCAAAACATTGGGGTCTTATCCTTTGGAGCCCCCAGAAAAGGGGATGTGGCTGGCTCAAGGTCACACGAATAATCCAGGAGGCATGGTTGGGGTGGGGTCTGACCCGAGTGTACTCACTAAAGTATTCGGAGGGTGCAATAGGCCACAACTCCATGGGGCCAGCCCCCAACCGGGGTGGGGCATGTCCTATAACCAGCTGCCTGGTTATAGGCACACTCCTCTCTCCCGGTAGCCTTCTCCCATGACATCCCCATTCATCCCCACCCACAAGCCGTAGGGAACTGAGCTTTGGAGTAAGACAGAGCAGGGTTCAAATTCCCACTGTAACACTTTGTAGCTTGCAATCTAGGGTGGGCCTTAGTTTCCTCATCTGTAAAGTGGGTACAATACCAAGCACTACCTGGGGGGCCGCATGGGGGTCCAGAGAGATAATCCAGGTGCAGAGCCTGTTGGAAAGACCCTGGAGGGAGGAGCGGCCACTTCAGGGCTCTGCCCTTCGGCCCTGGCCTTGTCCCAGAGAACACCCAGGACCACTTTACTTGCCATTCAATTCAGGGATGTGATTACTATACATGGAAATAAGGGAAACAATTAGGGACCGCCTCCCACAAACTCCCTGCAAGAAGGCAGGAACCTGGGCAGGTAGAGGGTCCCAGTGGACATGCCGGGCCATGAAGACAGCTCTCCCTGAAGACCCAGGAGCAGAGCAAGGGTTCTGCTTGCTCCTTTTTCCTAAAATCTCAAGGAGTTCAAGTCCCAGCCCTGTGCTGGGCGAGCTGCACGCCCACCCCCACCACCCTCAACCCCAAGCCTCATGTCTACAGAAGGGGAAGTGGCAGGGCCCACCCTCCCAGGACTTTGTGAGGACCCACAGATGACAGTGACAGGCGCTGAGGACGGATGGGTCAGGCCACCTCCCAGCCTGCGCTCCAAACTGTCGCCCGTATTGCCACTACTGGTGGTGGCGGTTTAGTCGCTAAGTCGTGTCTGATTCTTGTGACCCCACAAGAATGTAGGGGTATGTAGGCCCTCAGACTCCCTGTCCATGGGATTCTCCAGGCAAGAATACTGGAGCGGGTTGTCATTTTCCTTCTCCAGGGAATCTTCCTGACCCAGGGATCACACACGCGTCTCCTGCATTACAAGCAGATTCTTTACCACTGAGAGGAAGCTGATTTTTCATAATCTCCCTGCTGACCTTGGTGACAGTGGTGATCACTGTCCCAGCCTGGCCCACAGCCGAAGGTGTGGGGTCCGCTCCAGTCTCCAGCCAGGCCAGCTGTAGGAAGGGCATTGACAGGCATGGTGGACCCACTGGGGCCTGGCTGTGAGAGAGGGCAGGGGCCAGTGTGGGGTCATGATAACCAAGGGAAGGGCCAGATGCATGTGGAGGACGGGAACCACTCACCACACTCATCTGGCAGGGACAGGGCATGACCTCCTGGCAGGTAGGAGCCAGTGGGGGAAAGGCAAGAGAAGGGGGATTGTCGGGAGGCTGGTGGACACAGCAGGCTGAATGCAAACCTGCACGCAGCCTGACTCAGTTGAGAGCCCCACCTCTGCAGGTTCGGCAACCTGGCCAACCATGGGTACAGCCACGGGGTGTGGCTGTGCGTCGCAGGCTCAGACTGATGCCCGAGGATGCGCATGACCTGTGACGGCTGTGGCACATGTATACAGTGAGCACTCAGTGTGTGAGCCTGTGACAAGGGTCTACGTTTCTCTACTCCTGCCCTGTCTGCCTGGAGGTGGCGGGGAGACTTAAGGCGACGGGGAGAAAAACACCTTTTCAACACGCCCCGCCGGCGTGCTCGAAGGGTCTCACATCAGCACCTCTGCCGATCCTCCTGACACCACTGAGATGGAGCAGACAGTGCGGGGGGCGGGGGGCGGCCTGGGGTCAGGGGCGGGGTGGCCTGGAGCCAGCAGCCACAAGCCCATTCTGGACTGCTTGTCCTCATGAGTGACAGAGAGGCAGGAATCCATCTCGGGGGGAAGGGCATGGAGCTGGGGGGGAGACTGGCACACACCAGCCCAATATCCACTCTTCCTTACTCACAAAGCCCTGATTTTATTAGAGGGTTGTTGGTTTTTTTGGCCCTTCCTTTTTTCTACTTCCTGCAGCCTGTGTGCGTTGGCTGGAACTCCAGCAGCCATTTTGGACGTGAAGGTAACCTCTCGAATGGAAGCCAGTGAGACAGATGGAGCCTGAGTCCCTGCTGAGACAGATGGCCCTTAGTCCCTGTGGATCATAGGGTGCCAGCCCTCTATTGCCTCCCTCTGGACTCTGTGTGAGAAATGTAAGCAAATGTGTTCAAACCACTGTTATTTGGGTTGTTCTGTTATAAGCAGCCAAATCTAATCCTGGTGTTTCTTCTTCCATCCAAAGCAAGACTGTCCCAGACATGTGGGGAGGTGCAAAGCATCAGCAGATTTTCTGAGTGTTCACTGTCTTCTGGGAGGGGGGAGCTTGTTTTCCTTTTCCTCATTATTCTGCATTAATTATTCTTCATCCTTCCCAACTCCTTGACACCATCTCTTGAACTCTACTCCCGGCATTTCCCTTGCTTTCTCTCTCTCTCCAGCCTCCCAACAGCCCCACAGCGGGAACTAACCGCATGTGTCCTTGTCAGGGGTCCTCTAGCCCTTCAGGAAGTGGATATTCATTAATTACTTGGATAATTAAATGATGCACTCATTGCCCAGCCTTCAAAGGTAAGACACCCCCTCCCAGCATTCAGCTTTTCCCCAGCACTAATGAGTCGGAGGCTTGGGGTCAGCACTCTGGCACTTGCCCCAGGGACTTAACTGAACCACATGGCTGACCCCAAGCTACTCCTCTGTCCAGCTTCTGTTCCACAAACACCTACAGCCTTTGCCGTCTGAAGGGGGCCCCAGGAGTCTAGCCTCCCAGGCAGGACACCCCAACACTTACTTTTTCCATAGCGACCCTACGGGGGACAGCAGGGAATGGGGTCAAACAAAGAGGCACAGCAAGGCTTCCTGGTCCAGGGTAAACCCCCGAAGCCCCCACGCCCCAGCCCTGGGCGAGCGCCCAGCCCCGCCAGAGCCTACCTTGGCCCGCTGCATCCTGGACAACCGAGAAAACTGTTGCCGGCTTCCCCTCCGCGCAGCCGGCCGAGCGGGCAGCTGCCTCATGCTTGCCGGGACCCAGACGCAATTGCTGCTGGCGGCTCCCGCCCGCCCCCTGCCCACCCTCCTCGCCAGCGCTGCCACCCTAGGCTCCGCCCCTTCTGCTGTGTCAATCCGTGCTCAGCCGCCCTCCGCGTGCACCTCTCTCCTTCGAGCTCTCTCTCATCTTTCCCGTCCCTCTCCCGGTCTCCCTGCCCGACTGTCTGTGTAACCGTTCCTAGTCCAGCTCTCCCTCTGGGTTGCCCCTCCGCCCCTGTCACCCCGGGTCTCTGTCTATGCCCACTTTCATCCCATCTGTCTCTTTCTCTAACACGCTCTCTGCTCCCTAACCTTGAAAGGGGGAAGCTTGCCGGGTGTGGAGAGAGCCCCGCGTTCCTGCCCAACAGAGGGAAGGACAGCAGGGCAGCACTGGGAGCCTCCCAGAGCATTTTCCAGAACAGGCCAGCTCCTTCCCTTCTGGCTGCGCCCTCCCTCGTGCTACCAGCCCCTTATGGACAACGGGTGGAGTGACCCCAACCCCTGCCTATGACCTTGGGCCTTTACAGTCAAGCTGGGGTTTGGAGAGGGGTCTCTCTGGTCTCCCTCCAGCAGCCCTGAAGGTGACTTCTGGGCACCGGGCATCCAGAGCATGCTCCTAGTGGTGACATAGCTCTGGGTGCTGGGCCATTGAGGTGGGGATGCACCACCCAGAGATGGTGACGGCTACCAAGACCACATCATGCGGGTCACAGGCCAGGGGGCCTTCAACCTGTTTCACCTGTGCCCCCTCACCTGTCTCCTTTCACCCCACGTGGGGACTTGCCATGGGGGGGAGCTCTCCCCAAACTTGAACTCCTTATACTCTCCGGGGAGCCCAGCATCTCTCCTTGATGTCTGTGTCTGAGGTTGGGACCACATCAGGGCAGCTGAGGGACCTGGCTAGACTTTCCCGGGGCAGACGTGGAGGAAAGAGGTGAGGGTACCTGGACATCCTGGGGAGGGAGTCTCCTTCCCGCTCCTCAGGAGGGCAGTCTCCGGGCATTTGCTCAGCCCCCAGGGAAAGCACCCAGGAGCCAGGTGCCCAAAATCTCAGCCAAGTTTCCCCTTTCTGCACCCCAGGAAGGAGCCAGCCTGTGCCACTGGTTCCCATGGAAACAGAGCCCTGAGCCACCCCCTCCTCTGCGTGCACTTGCACACCCTTCTCCATTTGTGTGTGTTTGCACCAGCCAATCAGCTCCAACTTTCAGGTCCTGGGAGGAAGAAAAGTCTGGAGCAGTTGACCCACCGAGGCGGGAGGAGTTTGGACTGCCTGGGCCTCACACCGGGCAGGGACTCAGTGGACCCTGGAGCTGACTACGGCAGCAGAGGAGCGTGCAAGCCCCCTGCAGCTGTCGGGTCAGGGCAGAGGCTGAGCTCGAGAGCCTGGAGACCTGGTAATCTCAGCTCTGAGCTATCCAGCATCCCGCCCCGCCCCCTGCCCAAGCAGGTTGGGTCCTCACAGTGGCCTCGGCAGGAAAGTGTCATTATCTCTGTGGATGATGAGAGTGAGACCCAGAAAAGGTAAAGGATTTGCCCCAAGTCACTCAGTTGTGTCCAACTCTTTGAGACCCCATGGACTGTAGACCACCAGCTCCTCTGTCCATGGGATTCTCCAGGCAAGAATACTGGAGTGGGTTGTCATATCTTCCTCCAGGGGATCTTCCCAACCCAGGGATCAAACCCATGTCTCTTATGTCTCCTACATTGGCAGGTGGGTTCTTTACCACTGGCGCCACTGGGACCTAGAAAGTGACAAAGCTGGTACACAAAGCCCATTACTTTCATCCCTAAGTGACATACATGGCTAAGACCCTGCCGAACCTCCCATGCTGCAGACATCAGCTTAGGAATTTGCCAGTCATGCTGTCCAAGACAGACCTGGCCATAATTATGGCCTAGTCAGCATGAGGCAGGACCAGAGAAGGCCCCCATCCCCGCTCCTGGTTTGGGATGAGGGCTGAACTTCCATTACCAGATATGCTTTCTTCTGAATTCACAAGTTAATGAGCTTCAAGGAGCTCATCTTACGAAAAAACCCAAATGAGCTTTTTGAGCCAACCCAATACAACAAAACAGGGCAGCTGCCCACACGCCCCACTCCCCCACCAGTCCTCTAGCACCTTGGGCCTGGAGAATCTCCACCCATAGCTGCCACCAAGGGTGTGCCCCTCATTAAACACACATGGGGTTGGCCTGCATGATGTATGCCCCCTATCTCTTTTTTCCCCAGCACCCACAGGGGTTTTTCCAGAGCACTATGAGCTGGTCCTGCCCAGGCCTGTGGGAGATGCAGGAAAGAGAAAGGTTAGTAGAGTGTGGAGGTCAAGGACACCCCGGAGCAGAGCTCCCCACATGGGCCTCAGCAAGCCTAGCAGTGGTATGGACTCATAGGTGGCGGCTAACTCTCCTTGTGAATGTCTGAGAGTTTCTGGAGATTCTTTGGCAGTGCTGCTGCTGCTAAGTCACTTCAGTAGTGTCCGACTCTGAGCGACCCCATAGACGGCAGCCCACCAGGCTCCGCCGTCCCTGGGATTCTTGAGGCAAGAACACTGGAGTGGGTTGCCATTTCCTTCTCCAATGCATGAAAGTGAAAAGTGAAAGTGAAGTCACTCAGTCGTGTCCAACTCTTAGCGACCCCATGGGCTGCAGCCCACCAGGGTCCTCCGTCCATGGGATTTTCCAGGCAAGAGTACTGGAGTGGGGTGCCATTGCCTTCTTCATTTGGCAGTGCATCAGACCCAAAAAAGGTTAAGGAAGACTGCAGAAGGGCCTCACTTTGTCAGCCACAATCCTCAGCCTCATGGGTCTCAGCTGTGCTTTCCCTCGTCCTGGAGGATGATGAGACCCAGGAGAGGGGAGTTTGGAAGCGGGAAGGAATGGACCATTTCAAGCCTGGAAGAAGGTTGAGTAGCTTGCATTTGAGAGGAGGCAGTGGCAAGCCATCTGAGCCAGCTGGGCCCTCACTGTAATCCCATCTTGGTGAGGGCTCACACTGACCTACCCACAAGCCTTGGGGGTCTTCTGGACCTTCCTCAATTGTTGCAAACAATCCCCTCCACCTCCAGACCCAAGGCAGATTATGCCTGCAAAGCCCATTACTTTCATCCCTAAGACCTCGGTTTGATCCCTGGGTTGAGAAGATCCCCTGGAGAAGGAAATGGCAACCCAATGCAGTATTCTTGCCTAGAGAATTCCATGGACAGAGGAGCCTGGCGGGCTACAGTCCATGGGGCTGCAAAGAACTGGACATGACTGAGCAACAATACTTTCTTTCCAGATCCAACTTCAAACCCTTCTTCCTTGGTACCCCTAACTTGGCTTCATGGAGTCCCCACTCTGTATCTTTTTTCCAGATTCCTTTGAGCCCTGGTTCTGCTTACCCCTGGCTGAGGGGCACAGGAGACAGACAGTACAGTTTCAGGGTTTAGGTCCTTGCTCCACCAAGAGCCCCTACCTGTGAGGAAAGCCTCTCTGGGAGGTGGTGGGTCTCCCCAGGCAGGTGGAGGCCCCTCCCCACAGGAGTTCAACAGAAGTCTGTTGCCCTCAAGCAGTGCTTCCCTGAAGGCCACAGCACCCAGCTGTCCCATCAGTCGGCACAGCTGTGCCATTGTCTTACTTGGCTTTATTTGTCTCTCACTGCCTGGATACCTCTTCCGCTGCCTGCCTTTCCGGGGCTGGATGGAAGCCCTGGCAGACCTGAGATGATGCCTGGTAGGGAGATACAGTGGTTCACTTAATCTCACCAGACTGTCCCAGCTCCGGTCCAGGCCAGCTGTCCTGGTGCACAGCCGGGGACTCTGCCCAGCTCCAGGGGCAGGGCGCGGCTCCCCAGTGGATCCTTCCTGGGTGATGCTCTGGGTTTGGCGAAGGTCAAAGGACAGAAGCTATACGCCTCCTTCCTGGCCATCACTGGGCACCCCCACACCTTCCCCCTGATGTCATGTGGTCCTCTCACCTTCCCCCCGTACGTCATGTGAACCTCAGGGGGGCCAAGGAGACTCCACACCCCCAGGCAGATCCATCTGCCCTCTGCTGGGGCCTGTGCACACTCCAGGCAGCCTCCACGCTGACCCCCCCTCACATGGGGCCCTCGTCTGGCTCACCGGCCTCTCCTCGGCTCTGTGAGCAAAGCAGCCAGCTTGTCTCTTGCTCTCTAGACCTTGAGGTGGGGCTGGGGCATCGGCTGTGTTCCTCAAACCGCAGGGGATCCTGGAAAGCCCTGAAGACAGTCTTAAAAAAAAAAATTATCTTTGGCTGTGCCGGGTCTTCGTTGCTGCACAGGCGTTCTCTAATTGTGGCGAGCAGGGGCCACTCTAGTTGCAGACAGGCTTCTCATTGCGGTGGCTTCTCTTGCTGCGGAGCATGGGCTCTAGGCATTCAGACTTCAGTAGCTGCAGCTCGAAGGCTTGGTGGTGGTGATGCACAGGCTTAGTTACTCCTCGGCTTGTGAAATCTTCCAAGACCAGGGATCGAACCAGTCTCCTGCACTAGCAGGAGGATTTTTATCCACTGAGCCCTGAAGGTTTTCTTTAAGGCCCCTTTCTTCTGGCTTGATGTGAAGGGAGGGTTCCCCCCATTGTGTTCAGCTCACCACCTCCTAAAACTCCCCCTCAACCTCAAAGCCTGACTCCTAGGTACCCCTAGTGTGGGGAGGGCTCAGGCTACTGAAATTCTGCATCACTGCTGGGCAAAGGCTGGGGCCGGGTGGGGTCATCTCTGCCCACACCCCACCTTGCCCTCGCTGGGTACTGCGGTGCTGTGTTTGTAAGAGGGGTGAGAACTCCTCTTACAGTTAACAACTGCTCCAGGAGTGGCACATCCCGGACGTGCAGGAAGGATTAGGGGCCACAGAGAAGGGGCTTCATGCCAGTAGCATGGTATCATCTGAATTATAAAGCCACCATTATCAATGTTTCTTTGGGGTAAGTTGTGTCCTTTCTAATCAGCCCATATCCAGTCTGTGCCTTAGTTTTCTCAACCATAAACAGGTGACAATAAGTGTCTAGAGTGGTTAGTAAAGGGCTTCCCTGGTGGCTCAGCAGTAAAGAACCCGCCTGCCGATGCAGGAGACTTGGGGTCGATCCCTGGGTTGGAAAGATCCCCTGAAGAAAGAAATGGTAACCCACTCCAGTATTCTTGCCTGGGAAATCCCATGAATCCAAGAGTGTTAGCCTATTAACAAACAATGTTGTGATAGTTTCGGGTGGAGAGCGAAGGGACTCAGCCATACCTACACATGTATCCATTCTCTCCCAAACTCCCCTCCCATGCAGGTTGCCGCATAAATTGAGCTGAGTTCCTTGTGCTGTGTAGTAGGTCCTTGTTGGTTACCGATTTTAAATATAGCAGTGTGTACATGCCCATCCCAAACTATCTTTACCCCATTCTTCGCCCCCGGTTCTCTAAGTCTGTGTTTCTGTTTTGTAAGTAAGCTCCTTTGTATCCGAGATGAAATAGTTAGAGAGCATCGCCGACTCAATGGACATGAACTTGAGCAAACTCCCGGGGACAGTGGAGGACAGAGGAGCCTGGTGTGCTATGGTCCATGGGGCTGCAAAGAGTCCGACACAACTTAGTGACTTAACAACAACAATCTCTTAGTAAGTCCATGAGAAATGCTTAGCACACTTCCTCATTTATACTCAGAGCCCAAAAACTGAAACTGTTTGTCCCCTCAGGTAGCCTGAGCGGGCCTCTGGCCATCTGACTTCTTTGCACACCTGGAGCCAACCGGAACTACCCTGGCCAGCCGCCTGGGACCTGGCCCATGTGGCATTTCTCTGGCAGAATCCGCCACCAGTGGCTCACGGCCTTCACTCTGGGGTGGCCAGGCTGGCAGAACTCCCAGGGCCTCCCATCTGTCATCTCTCCTGTCACAGGGACAGCAAGGACACGTGGCTCACACCTCCTTGGAGATGGGCCTCCCTCCCACCCACTCACAGGGGACGTGGGCTGGCAGCGTGCCCAGGAGGAAACCTCCGGGGCCACCAGGGTCAGGACATATGAATCCAAGTCCTGGCGGGACTTCAGCTTATGGGTCCTTGACGCAGCCACAGGGTTTCTGAGCTTCACCTGCTCAACTGTGAAACTGGATGACACTCTGCCCGCTTTGGGGACTGTCCTGAGAACAGATGAGACTGCACACCTCGAAGGGGCTTTGTTTCACACGTAGAGGAAGAGCATTTTAGGATCCCAGCATTTTAAAAACTGGGAAAATATGTAGTTTATTTCTCCCTGTGGCTACTTCTGTCACCTGCCGAGCGCCACCCTCACCCGTGGGTTATCAGAGCCTACAAATGATGCTCCCTGAACGGAGCTCCTTTGAAGAGTCCAGTGCCCTAGGCCAAGGTTTCTAGATACTAAATTCAACGAATGGCAGCCTTTCCCAATTCACAGGGGAAAACCCAGCTAGTTTCTTAGGACTATTACTTCTGATCATGTTGGACTAGGTAACTGGGCTAAATTCCCAACTGCGGACAACTAAAAGCTGCTCAAAAAATAGTTTTTGAAAGTTTGATTCAGGGGTGCATGCTCAGTTGCTTCAGGTGTATTCGACCCTTTGTGACCCCATGGACTGTAGCCCGCCAGGCTCCTCTGTCCATGGGCGTCTCCAGGCAAGAATACTGGAGTGGTTGCCGTGCCCTCCTCCAGCAGATCTTCCTGACCCAGGGATCGAAACCGAGTCTATTGTCTGCTGCATTGGCAGGTGGGTTATCATTAGCACCGTCTGGGAAGCCCTTGATTCAGGGGTATCAGGGAGCAAACAAGGCAGTAAAAACTCACAGGGCCAAGATCTGGAAAAAGAAAGAAACCCAGAGACATCTGGGGCTACTTTCTCCCTAAAGGATCTGGTGATACAGCAAAGATGCTGAGCAGAGCTGTTGACAGCCTCTGGATCTAAGGAGGTCAAAACTGGGGCCACCAAGAGCAGGGGGGTTGCCTGAAAAATCCTTCATGCTTCAGGTTGGGACCCCGGATGGTTTCATCCCCAAAGTATGAATGAACTGGAAACAGACAAGTGCTCCAAGGCACTGCAAATCATCTCAGTCCCTGAAAGCCAATTAAAACAACTTGGTTTGCAGGATCGCAAGCCATCTGCCCAATGTACACATAATCCTCACAGAGCAAGTTAACCGCTGCTGCTGCTGCTGCTGCTGCTGCTGCTGCTAAGTCACTTCAGTCGTGTCCGACCCTGTGTGACCCGAGACGGCAGCCCACCAGGCTCCCCCGTCCCTGGGATTCTCCAGACAAGAACACTGGAGTGGGTTGCCATTTCCTTCTCCAAGTTAACCTCATTCTGCCTCAAATTAGTTCTATAGATTTACAGATAAAATATGTGGCATTTAATTTTTTCCAAGTAGGCAAGGAGACAATACTAAGAAAAACCGAGAGAAACAACAGACAATAGAAATAGGCTCACAGAGGCTCCTTATTAGGGAGTTACTGAACTTAAACTATACCTAGTTTGGTCAAATATATAAAAGGCAATATTGATCGAGAACTAGAGATTATTTTTTAATCATTTTCTATTTTTATCCCATCAATTTAATTCTTAAAATGCGAGGCGCTACAGTTCCCCGTGCCGGACAACAGATGAAAAGCAAGCCAGGAGTGTTCTGGGAAAAGCCAAAAAGAGGCGCTGTGCCACATTTAAGGGTGTTGGTCTGAGAGTGAAAATTGGGACACCATCCCAATTTCTAGTAGCAAATTTGTTGCTGGTTTGTAAGATGCAATTAAAAATAGACACCCCCTGAAAACTCAGCAGATTGTTATCTTAAAGGGCTTTGCTCCTTTGAACAGGAACCTGTCTCCCTCTTCACTTGTATCTGCCCAGACCCAGCTCTGCCCCTGGCCCAGAGTAGTCATGGCAAAAAAAAAAAAAAAAAAAAACAGAGAGAAATGGCAGCATTTGAGTATTTGTTTTGTGACAGTCCCCTGCCAAGGGGTTTCCACACATTGTTACATTATTTACAACCGTATGAGATATGAGATGGCTATGACTGTTCCCATTTTACAGGTGGAAAAACTGAGGTCTGGAGGACCCATGGATCATGTTCAAGGTACCTGGTCACCATACACTAGAGCCCAGAGTGAAGCCAGGTCTGACTGCTCCCAGAGTGGGCCCCAGCCCATCTGCTCATTGTCGGGGTGACCCCTGGATGCCTGTGGTCAGAGGAGGCCTTGAAGTTCCCTCTCCACACTCATTGAACACCAGCCACATCCAGGGCCCCAGCCTGGGAGAGCTGAAAGACCCAAGGCCAAGGCTTAGCCAAGTGAAAACACTTCAATGGATTCGAGGTCCTGTCCGCTTCCTGTTGTCTCTCTTCCTCTTCCCCACTTCTGGAACTCAGGATCTGACACACAGATGGAGATGGGATGACACCCGGCTACATGCATGGGGCTGAAGGAGTAAGGACCATTGTGCAAAATCCTCCTGTGGCCACCAGATCTCTCCTGGAAAAGCTGGGTAGCTGTTGAAGAGGCTACTGACTGGGGTGCCGAGGGTGAGCCCCACGGCAGCCCACACCCTAGGTCCCTTCCTAGGGAGCCAGTGCTCAGAGAAGGGCAGAGGGGCAGCAGCGTAATTCCCAGCCCAAGGTGCAGGCGGGGGCCTTCACATGGGCCTCCTGCACTCCCGGGGGCCAGAAATCCAGGCCGGGGTCTGTGGAGGGATGGTCCCAGTGCCCTAGGAGTGGAGGGCTCAGGGGACACGAGGCAGAGCCTGCAGCTGGCCCAGGCTTGCTCGGTGGCTTTACCTCATCAGTGTGGTTGGACAGGAGAGGTCTCGGGGTCAGCAGATAGTGGAATAAGGTACAGAGGGGACACAGGGGGAAAGGGCTTCCCAGGGGGAGGAAGTGAGGGCCGGGGAGGAAACAGAGCCAAGAGGGCAAGTGGGGGCCAGAGGAGAGGAAGGGGTGAGCAAGGGGCTGGGAGAGGCGCAGGGAAGGGGATGGGGCAGCACGGGGTTGGGCAGGGTCTCTGTACCCCCCGCGGCTGGGGGGGTTCCTCTAGCAGACAACAGGCTCTTCCTGGTGCTGATATACTGCAAGGAGGAGGAGAAGGGAGACACCTGGGGGATTCTGTTGGCTCTGAAGTTCAAAAGAAGCTAAGTGTGTTTTTGAGAATGAATGAATGAAGGGGTCATGAGCAGAAAGTGGGGTGCAAAGGGATTAGCAAGAGGGTGTCTGGTAACTGGAGACAGGACAACCCAGGCCTGGATGCCAGCCTGGGCTCTGGCAGCAAAGGTGACAGAAGTCCTCTGGTCCCAGCCAAGTCAGTGGGGAGGCAGGCAGCCCCCTGTACCACCCTGCGGCCATATCCGGGCTGTGGATTAAGAACCAAATGGGGGAGGGCGAGGAGGTGGGAGGGGAAGAGCCGAGCGCAGGCCCGTCCGTCCCGGCCACATCCCAGAACCTTCTTCCTGGGCCCTGGGGACCCCAGATCCCAGCCCTTCCCTTCCCGCCCCAACCCGTGGCACCAAGGAATTACGGGCTTGGGAAAACTCACTCACTGGGGTCCTAGAGCTTCAGGGAGGTGACCCGGGGGATGTGGAAGAGCTGCGTCTCCTCGGAGCTGGTGGAGCTGCAGCATTGTCGCAGGGGATGAGTGTGTGAGCCCCAGGCCCAGACCCTCAGCCCCGACACAGGAACAAGCTGAGCCCAGAAGAGCAGAGTTCCCCAAAGCTATGAACTGTGGGTGTGTTGCAGCAAGAAGGCTTCGGGGCAGAGACATGGAAGAACTTTCTGGCCCTGGAGTACCTCAGAATGTGTGACTCTTTGGGGTTAGGCATAGGCTTCCCTGGCCTGGAGGGGTGTGTGTCTCAAGAAGTGGGGGTAGGCAGCAGGGGGCCGGGGCCAGCAGCTGGAAGGGCTCCTTCCTCAGCCCCTGCCCCCACCCCTAGTCCTAGCAGCGTCCTCACCTGAGGCGTTTCCGGATGGGACGGAAGTACTTGGAGGTCTTGATAGCAAAGACGATGCTGGGGATCAGGAAGAAGGTGCACCACCCCAGGCAGAACCAGAAGGCGTTCTGGGACAGAGGATGTGGGGTCAGCATGCTGTGCTGGGAGCGGCACCCTCCCACACGGCTCGACACCCCCAGCCTCCCATGGACTCAACGAGGGGCGCGGGGATGTGACCTCAGGCCTGAGGGGAAGGACCGGGGTGTGGGCTCATGCTGCCCCCCGCCGGCGGCCTCCCCGTCCACGAGCCCTGGTGAGCTGGGGCAGGGCGCTCACCCAGGGGTCAGCCACCATGTCACACAGGATCACACGGCCGCTGTCCAGGGCTCCGGAGAGGGGCTGGCAGGTGGCAATGCGCTGAGTCACCTGTGGTATCAACATGAGGCAGCTACATGCCAGCACTCCCAGACCCACGGGTGTTCAGAGAGAGGCGACAGGGACGCGGGACGGGCCCAGGCAGGGAAACACAGAGCAGTGAGGACCCCCTGACCTCGGCCCGCCACTCGCCTCCCGCACTCCCCACCCCAGCACCAGCCTGTGCTAAGCCCCTGCTGTGTGCCCAGAGATGCCCTCCCTCTAAGTCACTCACACTGGGGGACAACACATGTGCACACAGAGTGCACTGCACATGCTCATACCCACACATGCATTCAAACACGCTCAGGCTAAGCAAGACCCCCTCAGCCCAGTGCGAGTGGCAGACTGCCTGCAGAAGCTGTGATCAGTGAGGGCCCGCGGGAGGAGCTGGGCTCTGAGTGCTGCGCGGCCTCAGACAGGCTGGCGCGGGACCAGCACGAGGAGGGGCAGGGGCCGATGGACAGCGCGTCCTAGAGAGCGACGCTGACCAGTCCCAGCCCGGCCATGCTCGGGCCTCAGAGAAGGGCTGTGACAGAGGTTGGGGGTGGGCAGAACTCAGCATCCAGATGCCAGGTTTGGGAGTCTGGGTCCAGGGCACCCCCAAGGGCTCTAGCGGGCAGAGGAAGGGAAATAGCTGGGAGCTTGCCTGAGGCCAGGAGGGTCTGAGCCCCCACTCACCTCCTCTCTCACCCAGGCCATGTACTGGGAGAAGTAGCCCATCTCCCGCTTCAGGAAACACTCACTTTCCTGCAAGGAAGAGAGGAGTCCCGGGCTGGTAAGAGTCCCAGGGCCAGCAGCCCTGTCCCCCATGCCTGGCTCCATCAGGACAGGCTGAGCTGTCTTTTCTGGGAGCCCCTGGTGAGGGAGCAGGGCTGGAGAATCATAGGGTGTGAGGCCCCTGTGCCTTAACCATTCAACTCACCTCCAACTCTGAGGCTGACCCCTGTCCCTGCCCCACGCCCCCCACTCACATTCCTCAGGATATGGGTGGCCCAGGTCGGCAGCTCTTCTTTCAGGTGAGTGACTCTGTCCAGGACACCTGAGATCTCCGACTGTGGGGGAGGAGAGAGGATCCATCAGGGAACAGCCACTCATTCACTTGTTCATCCATTAACTCAACATACGACACACAACACACTCAACTTGGGGTGGGGGATGTTAGGCCCCAAGGACACAGAGGCTGCATATGGTGGGTTCTGCCCACCAGCCTCACGTTTTTCCACCCCACCTTCCGCCTCCACTGGGACAGATCAGAGCAGGCAAGGCTTCGTGTCAGCTGAAAGTCACGTCCTTCCTCCCTCTACTGCCCACCTGCCCCACCCCACCCTCCCCAGCCCTCCCTAGTGGCCACCTGGAGATGTGGGGCAGAGGATGCCAGTGCCTGGACACTGCGGTTGAGTTTAGCCTGTGAAAGAGAGATCAGGGCTGGTTAGGGGAAGGGCTGGGTAGGAGGGAGGGGTCACAGCATCCCCCTTCCTCTTCCACGTCCCCTCCCTGCATCTCCTCTCCAGGTCCCCAGCTCCCTGAGCATCCAGACGTACCACAAGGTTCTGCTGTGGGAGGATCTTCTCCTGATGGAGGTGTTGGAGCCCTCGGGCCTCTTCCTGCAGCTTCTGCCCCAGCGTAGCATTGCCCTGAGGGGGCACAGATCAGAATGGCACTCTGCCCAGGCCAAGACAGCCCCTGCCAACATACCCTTCACCAAACTGCTCAACAAGACACACTGCAGGGCATGGAAAGTGCGGGAATCAGAGGTTGGGCTCAGAGGCAGGAAACTGAGGCCTCCTGAAGCTCGTGGACCACATCTGGGTTTGGGGGCCTACCTGAGCCCAAGTTCCAAGTTCAGCCCTCACTTGCTCTGTCCACCATGGGGGAACTGGGGAGGGCTGTCTGTGAGATGTCTCAAAGAGAACTTTTTAAACTCTCAATATTTATAAAGACAAAGTATATTTTTTTCCAGTAGATTTTAAGCTTTGAGAGGCAACTGTCATGACATCCGATCCCACTGTCCTCACAGCATCAGATCCTGTGGATGCTACAAGCCGTGTGCACCTAGTAATGCCTGCCCAGCTGTGACGTCAGACCACATCTGACAGCATCTGATCTGAGATGGGGGATAATCTACTTTAGAGATGAAGGCCCAGAGATGTAGAAAGATTTGCTCAAGGCCCCACAGCGAATTGGTGGTAGAGTTTGAGTCAGAACTGACCCTACAAAACTGACCCTGCATCCCAGTGAGGGGCCCAGGGTCTCAGCCCTTGGTGGTGGGGGTCCTCAGTCCTCTGCCTTTGCCCTCATCCCATCCCCAATTCATAAGATTCACGGGTTCAGTCCCTGGGTTGGGAAGATCCCCTGGAAGATGACATGGCAACCCACTCCAGTATTCTTGCCTGGAAAATTCCATGGACAGAGGAGCCTGGCAGGCTGCAGTCCATGGGGTCACAAAGAGTCGAACACAACTAAAGCAGCTTCACACACACACACACACACACACACACCTCCCCAAGTCAGGCATTCTTGCCCATCCCCTCTCCCTGGCTTCTGTCTCCAGCCTGCCCAGCAGGGTCGCTGCTCCCTTCTCACTTGGGTCTGGGACAGTCCCTCCAGCTCCTGGGCCAGCTTCTCCACGTCACTATTCACCACTGGCTTCTGAATCTAGAGATAGACAGGAAAGGCCAAGAGGGGATGAACCCCGGCTCCCCCAACCCTAGAATTCCCAGTATTTTCGAAAGTACCCACACCAGCTAAGTCTACTGTAACAACACATCAATCACAGTGGGTTTGACCTGAAATTGTGAAATATATGAGACATTTTCCATTAGGAAAGGAAAAAAAAAAATGAGGCACTCTCTGGTGTAACCCAATGGAGAGGCAACTTCCCACCAGCTTTTGTAACAGCAGTGGGTTCAGGATCATGGACAGTGACACCTGTGGTTGGGTGGGGCACATTCACTCCCCCCCAGCCTGGGACGGGGCAGGGGTGGGGTGTGGCACTCTGGGGCACAGGGTCTGGGGACATCCCCAATAGAAGAGGCCCTAGAGACATGTAGGGAAGTCAAGGGAGAATGGAGGGCCCAGATGAGGTGAGACAGTAACCCACCCCCACCTCCTCTGATCTACCAAGGTCTGGCCTGAGGTGCCCACTGCTGACCTCGGCAAGGAAGCCAGGGTAATGAATGCTCTCGAGCCCACTGCTCTGCAGAGCCTCCAGGTCCCGGCGGGCAGCTGGGCTCAGCAGGTCCAGATTCTTCACGTCCACTTTGAGCTTCTGCAACTCCTGTTGCAGCTTGATGGTGTACTGGGAGGGAGGGGGCAGGCTGGGGCCATGCTCGATGGCTGAGCAAGGACCCCAAAGCTGCTATCCTAGGTGAGGAACCCCTCAAGGCCCTCCTTCTGAATATTGAGGACACTACCAGCCCCAGACAGGCTCCTAGCAGGTCTCTGCTCCCCACGCTCCCTATCCCCAACTCACCCTCACCAAGACTCAGCTCTCCTCCAGCACCTATCTGGCTACTGGACAGCAACACAGACCCTCCAAGGTCACCCAGTAGAAACAGCTTCCTTGGCCCATCTTTATTATATCACCTTGTATTAAGGTCTTCATAGCATGGTATTTACTTATTTAACACATAGTATGCTATGTGCTTTGGGCTTCCTTGGTGGCTCAGATGGTAAGGAATCTGCCTGCAATGCAGGAGACCCAGGTTTAATCCCTGAATAGGGAAGATCCCCTGGAGAAGGGAATGGCTACCCACTTCAGTATTCTTGCCTGGAGAATTTCATGGACAGAGGAGTCTGGCGGGCTACAGGGCTGCAAAGAGTTGGGCATGGCTGAGCAACTAACACATGCAGGCTATGTGCTTAATTATATCACCAAGAATGCTATTTACTTATGTGGGTGCTTGTTTATTGCCATCAGCCCCCATGAGAATGCCATCTTGTCTGCTCAACTCTGTATCAAACCAGCAGTGTCTAGAGCAGAGGTTCACACGTGATAGGTTCAGTACAAGTCTGATGAATGGGCAAAAATAAATGAATGAATGAATGGACATAACCAACATTTCTACGATTTGTTGTTGCTCAGCTGCTCAGTGGTACCTGACTCTCTGCGACTCAATGCCCCTGGACTGCAGCACACCAGGCTTCCCTGTCCTTCACTATCTCCTGGAAGTTGCTCAAACCCATGTCCATCGAGTCGGTGATGCCATCCAACCATCTCATCCTCTGTCACCCCCTTCTCTTCTTGCCCTCAATCTTTCTCAGCATCAGGGCCTTTTGCAATGAGTCGGCTCTTCGCATTAGATGGCCAAATTATTTCTAAGATAGAGTGGTTTAAAAAGGGATTCGACATTTTCCAACCATTGCTGGGAGAGATTTAAAGGGCATGAAATTCAGCCCCGAGTTTCACAGATGAGAAGCTGAAGCCAGGAGGGGCATCAGAGGATGCGGCTCAGTCTACCTCTCCCCATCCCCCACACTGCCTTCCTCAGGGGAGCAAAGGCCCATCCTCTCAGAGCCCAGAACCTTAGAGGCTTTAGGCATCAGTAACAGACAGGTACACGTGTCTCCAGATGGGCAGAGCCCTCCTGGGGCCCGGGAAGGCACACCTTGTCTTACTTATCTCTGCATCATCAGCTCACTATTACCTCCTTTGAGGACAAGTTCTCCTAAGGTCGTATTTGGAATGTTGCCACATGGCCCCTGAGGGCTGCTCCGATCCCTCTGGACCTGAAGCTGTTCTGTGACTTGGACCCCTTCCCTGGACCGGGGCTGAGAGCTCCCCCTCCTTCCAGTCAGCGGAGCATGGGACCTCGTCTCAGTGCCCAGGCCCCTCACAGAAGCCCTCCGTGGCCAGCTTTCACCCTGTAGCCTCCCACCAGGACAGAGTCTGCTCAGTCGACCTCCCATCTGATTAGAGATGTTGAAGGAGGAGGTGGCTACCGTGTTAGGGAAACTGCCCCAGGTTATACAGTTTAGGACATGGAGTTGGGACGGAAAATCTGGACCACTTGGCTATGCTATGCTGTGGGCTAGGAACGGATGGCGAATTCAAAAGGAGTTGTAAGGGGACTTCCCTGCAGCCAGTGGTTAAGACTCTGCACTCCCCATGCAGGGGCACAGGTTTGATCCCTGGTTGAGGAACTAAGATCCCACATGCCCCATAGCATGGCCTAAAAATAAATGCATAAAAATAAAGCAACAACAACGAAAATGCCATGAAAAAAATAAAAGCGGCAGAAAATGCAAGTAGATACTTAAATAAATATTTTTCAGAAAGGAGAGGGGGCAGAATCAGGAGTTAGCGTCTCAGGAGGAGTGGAGGGAGGACTGGACGGGTATTTCTACAGCCTCTGTGCACCATTGAGAGCCACATTCACAAAGCACGTCTCCTCTCGGGAAGTAGACTTTCCTTCTCTCTGTTCTAGAACTGTCTCTTGCCAGTGTGAATAAGTTTCTCCAGTTCTACCCACCAAGTTCTGGCAAGGGAACAGGCTGGTGGGGGTTCAAATCCTGACATCACCTACAGGCTGTGTGAGCTCAGGAGGGGGCTGTGGGGAGCCCTACTCTAGTGGTACCCAACTTCATCACCATCATTTTCACTGTCACACCCCTCCCCAACCTCCCCACTCCCAACTGGAGCATCCCAACCAATGCCTGTCCTGGGTCAGGACACACACTTGAGTCCTCTCCCTCACGGTCACCACCCTGTCCAGTCTCAACCTCAGGTGTGTTCAGTTTTCCTGGGAGCACAGCACTCTGAGCTGATCACAGCCTCCAGGCACTCATGCACCCACCCACACACTCTGGAACCTTCCCTGGGCTCTAGCCCTGGGCCATGCCCTGAGCTTGCACCTGGCTCTTCTGCCCCAGAGGCACCTCCATCGCTCTTGCAGACTTCTCAGGTCGAAGGAGAAGTTTCCTCCATAAAGGCAAGACCAAAAGAGGGGCGACCTGCAGGACGGGGGTCCCCATTGTGTTCCAGAAGGTTCTCTCACCTGGCTGATATCCAGGTGCTTCTCCAGGTCATAGGAGTCATTGAGCTGCAGGACAGTCCAGAGCACGGCCCCTTGCTTGCACTGCCTGGGGATGGACATGGGAGGTGAGAGCAAGGAGGGCAGGTGTGTCATCCCAACGGGACACCCACCTTAGTGCCTCCTCACACCCCATCCCCCAGCCCAGGCTGCCCACTCACTCGTAGGCCAGGAGGATGCTGAGGTTCTTCTTCAGGCCAAGGAGTTGGGACAAGTTCATGGACGGTGGCAAGTTCCCTGGAGTGTCTACAAACTGGGGATGGGGCAGGAAGGAATGGGCTTGGAGCAGGGAGTAGGGAATACGGCACAGCTTCCCAGGGCCTGGTCCCCTGCTGCCCTGGCACAGCACAGACCACATCCCTATGACTTCAGCCCACACCTGCCTCTATCTCCAGTCACTCTAGGGCCCTAAATCCTGGCAGGGACTCTCTCCAGGAATCTCTAGGTGGGTGGCCAGCCTGCTCTTCGGCAGAGGACCTGGGCCAGCATCTCAGCTCACTTGCTTAGTGCAATAGGGAACCAGGATCCCCAGTTCCCAGACTTAGTGTTAGGAAACAGAGGGGCTCATGTCTGGGTGCCATCCCTCGAGGTCCCTGCCTGGGGCCCAGGGACTCACTGGCTCTTTTCTCTTACTCCTTATTTATTGGTGAATTTCTGTCTCTCTTCTTAGCCGTCTCCATCATTTTTCCTGTCCCTTTTGCCCTCTGGCCCCCTCTGGCTCCAAACTTCCTTCTGAACCTCCAGCTCTACCCTTATTTCTTTCCATGTCCCTCTGGGCCCAGGGCTAGGTAAGCCCACCTCGTACAGCTCTCCACTCTCCCAGCTCTGGCACACCAGCGTCTGCACGTTGCCGCCCACCAGGAAGGTGGAGAAGATGAGGATGATGAGGGGCACAGCGAAGAGGAAGCTGAAGCCCACACCGCTGAGGAAGGTGGGGGGACACGGTTGAGATGGCCTGAGCAAGGAGGATGCCCTGGACCATGCTCTCCATCCCCATTCTGCATCCCAGGGCCACCTTGGTCAGTGAGCCGGCCCCAGGGCAGAGCCCTCTGGGGAGAGGACTTCACAGGACGTGGCCTCCAGGGCAGGAGGAAGGACTCAGAACTGACGAATGCCCCACCTCATCCCACCCCATCCCCACTCCATGCCCTGGCTGGCAGCCTAGAGGAGAGGGCAGCCAGGGCTTCAGGATGAGGGGGACACATGTATACCTATGGCTGATTCATGTTGGTGTATGGCAAAAACCATCACAATACTGTAATTATCCTCCAATTAAAATAAATAAATTAATTTTTTAGAAAAAGAGCCAGCGCTGCCGGTCTTTACGTGCAGGTGGCCAGCTCCAGGGCTCAGCCTCAACACGACTACCTGGCATGGCCAGCCATGACTTGCCAGCAGGGGCAGCCACCTATGGCGTAGGTAGGACCCGTACGACCATCCAGAGCTTCTTCATGAAGCTTGGGAAGTGAAACGTGGGCTGGATCTCACTCACCCATAAAGGGCCAGGCCCCTTTATGCAGTGCCCAGCCTGCACAGCAGAATGTGGCAGCCCTGGCCTTCGAGATGATCTAGTTCAGAGAGGGCAAATAGAGCCTGCCTCTGGTGCCACCTGCTAATGGCTGGACACTGGGTTAAGAAGGATTCTGAGGCTCAGAGAGAAAAGTGCCCATTGATTATTATAGTTAGTGAAGTTGCCATTTCCTTCTCCAGGGCATCTTCCCAACCCAGGGATCGAACCCTCATCTCCTGCATTGGCAGGCGGGCTCTTTACAGCTGAGCCACCATTATTCATCTGGGCTCAGAGAGAAAGGCACCCATCAATTACCATAGTTGCCACCAACGGGGAAGGGGACACGCTTCTTCTTTGCCATTCCTGCTCTAGGCCAACCCTTTTATACAAAGAAGGACACTGAGGCCCAGCTGGGTTATAATTCACCCAGGGCCATGCAGCAAGTTGGCCCAGAGCCAGAGCAGAGCTCAGTCTCTTGATCCCCAGGACCGGCTCCTGTAGTCACACGAGGAGCATGAGAAGAAAGTGCCAGTCCGGTAGGCAGAGACCCTTCCCCTCTCCCCCAGGCCTTCTTACACCATGAGGAAGCGGGCTCCAGATTCACCCTTGGCTTCCGAGTGGCTGGGGTCCTCTCTGGCAGATAGCCCCCAGATGCCCAGGTTGAGGCCCAGCAGGTTACAGACCACCACAAGCAGGACCACAGAGCACAGCACGCAACCTGCAATCCACCTGCCAAGGAGGAGGTGGGCATCAGGGAAACAAGCGGGGGCTGACTGAGGACCTACTGGCTGGGGGAGGCGCCTAGCCCCGAGGCTGGGGCTTTAGAAGTGGGATTTCCTATAGGGTCCTCAGGCTCAGATCCCCAGGGCGCACAGCTAAGTTGGGGGCATGGAGGCCCAATGAGTAAGGGGTCTTGGCTTAAATGGAGGCAGGCACTTAGTACAAGGAGGGCTGACTAGGGCTGGAAACTGGGCCCCGGGTGGCTGACAGGCTGAACCGCCCACCCCCCCTCCACAGGTTTCCAGACACCTGTATCTCTCATAGCTCTGCACTTCCTCCAGGAAGGGGCGGCTGCGCTCTTCGACCTCCTCCAGCGCCTGGCTCCAGCGAGAAGCTGCCTCCCAGACTGGGAACGCTTCTCCCATTGTGTTTAGCCCTCTGGGCTGCTCAGCCACGACCTTCTTCAGCTCTGCCCAAAGCAGCAGGGGCTTAAGAGATGGGGGAGACCCCCCAGGGCCCAGGAAGGAGGAGATAGACAGGAGGAACATCTGGGATGCATAGAGATGGTCTAGCGGGCCTGCCCACCCAAGAGGGCAGCCTTCAGCCTCCCCCACCCCACTGCCTTGCCCCTTTCTCAACAAGCTTCTTTGGTAGGGGTAGGGTAGGGGGCATTCTGGATAGCCCAATTGGCCCCTGGGCAGGCCCTCACCTCTGATCATGTCGGCCGTCTGCAAGGCAGCCAGGATCGGGAGGGCGTTGAAGGTGGTGTTCTCCTGCCGGAACCAAACGAGGCTGTGCCTCCTGCTTTCCACCCGGGGGGCCCAGCTTGGGGGACCCTTGCTTCACCAGGTCTGGAGGGAGAGCATCCCTCATGGTGCTCCCAGCCCAGGAAATCAGGGAAATGCGCGTCCTTCTGCTGTCTTGGTCCTTTTCCCCTCCCTCAGCCCAAGCTGACTCAACTCCCCCAAACGCGGCTCCTTTCTGTCTCGACCCTCCTGCCCGGACTATTGCAGTAGACTCCCAGCCAGTGTCTCATCTATCCCAGCCATTCTGCACAGCACCCTCTGTTTCCCTAAAGTCCAGCTCTGGGCTATTCTTCCAGCCTCCGGTTCCACTTCCTTCCTCCTGGAATAGTTTGCTATAGTCACCCAGCACAACTGACTCACCAGTTCCCAGCCCTGGCATTTTCCAGGCCCTGGGTCACAGATGCTGACTCACCCTGCACCCTGCCCCCACTGCCTGTCTCCACCCAGGAGAACCTGCCTGTTTTCTGGGGCTCAGGGTGTGAGCTTGCTCCCTAGCTATCCCCAGCCCATATCTCATGAGGATCCTAGCCCTTCCTTCTGAACTCCAGGCCTACCTCCCCCACCAGACTGTGCGTGCAAGGACCAGCATTGTGAGCCTCCAGTCCAGAGTGTCACGTGGTAGGTCAGGCCCTGACTGGACCCAAGCCTGAGGTTCCACTGGGCTCCCACCCCAAAAGGGAAGAACTGAGGTCCCTCACTTTTGAGTTCCCAGGCAGGTGGGAGAGAAGTCAGGGAGACCAGGGACACTCACCTCCAAGACCATGCTGTAGAAGTTGGCCTCTGGGACGCCTTTCAGCCGATGTAGGATGTGGTCCACAGAGGGCACCTGAAACGGTTTTTTGAGAGGGGGTTGTTATGACAAAGACCATGAAGAAGCCTGGGAGGGGTCTCTGGGGAAGGATGGGGGCAGAGGCCTCTGAATACTCAGTGTCCTTATGTACACGATGGGGACCACCACAGCCCCGACAGCCCTGGGTGATAGTGAGAACTCAAGAAGCTAAACCGGGACTTCCCTGGTGGTCCAGTGGTTAGGAATCCACCTGCCAATGCAGGGGACGTGGGTTCGATCCCTGATCTGGGAAGATCCCACATGCTGTGGGGCAACTAAGCCCGTGCACACTCCACAACAAGAGGAGCCACGGCAGTGAGAAGCCTGGGCACCGCAACTAGAGAAAGGCCAGAGCAGCGACGAAGACCCAGCACAGCCAAAAATAAAAAAATAAACAAAAAAAAGCAGTTAAGTCACGTGAGGCTCACTGGCACAAGCATGGTACAGGATGATGGTCATTAACCCCAGGTGTGTGGACAGAGGAGGGGCAGCTGGGGAAAGGGATTGGGTGTTCGCTTCAGAAGACACCTGGAGCACAGGTTGCCCTGGAGCCTTAGGCAGAGCAGCCCCCTTCGCCCCAAGAGGACTCAGTCTTGGGCCAGCACCTGGCTGAAGTCTGCTCCCAGCTCCAGGGTGTGGCTTTTGTCCAGGGCCCCTGCACAGCCCTGGCAGGGGGGCTCCTGCAGTAGTGACAGGAGGCGCTGCCGGTGCCCATGGAGAGCCGGTGCCAGGGCCTCCTGCCCCTCCTGCAGCTCCACAGAGGTGGCGTTCAGGCCTCGGAGGCGGTCCACGGAGACCTGCAGGGCTGAGAGACCCACATCCAGACTGAGGGGTCTCTGCTGCTGCCAGCATCCTCAGAGGCCTTGGGGCCTCGGAGCACCTTTCCCTCCCCCAGCCCAAGGGGCCTGCTGGTCCTTGATCTCTGTAGTTATGATGGAAGTGGCCCCAGGGCACATGAAGCCAGGAGTGGACAGAGAGTGCAGAAAGGCAGGAGTGGGGCCCCTGAGGTGGCAGAAGAAATGTAGGGCTGGGCGAGGGTGGGGCCGGGCCCCCCGGAGACACTCACCCTGGCCCAGGCTGAGTACTGAGGCCAGCACCTCATACATGGTGCTCTTGAGCTGGGAGTGGATCGCCTTCCCGATGCTGCTGCCGACGCCTGGAGAGCACAGGACAGTCTGCAGGGCGGCCGGGCCTCCCCACCCTCCCTCCGCCTCCTCTTGGGTCGGGGTGCTCTGCAGTGGAGTGAGTGCCATGCCGCCAGGATGGGCCTGATCCCCACCTCCTCAAGGGCATGGATGAGGGGATGAGAGGGCCCCCAGGGCAGAACCCAGCCCAAACCCTCACCATTAAGTTCCTTCAAGACTTGCTCCTGAGGAAGGGAAAACTGCTCTGCCACGGCCTGCAGCTCCTAGGCAAACACAGGGCAGGAGGTTGCTCTTCCCCGTCACGGAACAGCCCGGCTCCCATGCCTTCCCCGGCCCTTCCTCCCACCATCCCTGCACCTGGGCGTCCATCCTGAGACTAGCAAGAGTGCGGTTATGAACGCGACTCCCCAGCAGGGGGCAGTCAGGTGCACGCTAGAAGAGGCACCCTTTTCTAATGAGTGGGCTAAGCAGGAATTTGCAGGCCCCACCCTGCTCTGTCCCGCCCACCTGGGGGCGTGTTGGGGTGAGGGGCTACTTGGTGCTCACCAGGGGCACCTCGGAGACCAGGCCCCGGAGGCTGAGGAGGGTCTCCGGCACAGCCTCGGCACTGGGGCCCATCTGCTCGTGCATGTGCTGGTTGGTGACAAAGGCAGTGACCACACCGATCCTGCGGGGATGGGGAAGGAGGAGGGGGCTGCTGGCTGGATGCCTATGGCCCCTCGGGCCTCGGCCCACGCCTCCCGCCTGACCTGGGCGCCCCTCACAGCAGCACGAGGGTGGTCAGCAGCAGGAACGTCACGAGGACAGCGCGCTCGCAGGCCATCGCCTTGTGCTCCATCTTCACTCGACCACCGCAGCGCCGGCGGCAGCGCAAACAGCAGAAGCAGAGCCCCGCGGTGGGCATCGCCAGCAGGTAGAGGCCGGCGATCACAGCGCACACCACGTAGCCGGCCTGGTACCGCACCACCTGGGCCAGCGGCGAGGCATGAGGGGCTGTGCCGACCCTCCCTCCCCAGCCCTCTGCCGCCTGACATCAGAAGCGGGTAGGGGGGCAGGGGGCACCTTGCCCACATCTCCTATTTCCTTGTGAGGGGCACAGTGTCCTTACTGTTATTTGTCGCTAAGTCATGTCTGACTCTTCTGTGACCCCCATGGAAGGTAGCCGCCAGGCTTCTCTGTCCATGGGATTTACCAGGGAAGAATACTGGTGTGGATTTGCAGTTTCCTTCTCCAGGGGATCCTCCGGATCCAAGAATCGAACCTGCCTCTCCTGCATCGGCAGGCAGGTTCTTTACCACTGAGCCACCAGGGAAGCCCCATATTGTTATTTACCATCTTACAAATAAGGGAAAGGAAGTCCAGGGAGTTGGGGCTCCCTGTCCCAGGTGGCGCTAGTGATAAAGAACTCACCTTCCAATGCAGGAGTCATAAGAGACACAGGTTCGATCCCTGGGTCGGGAAGATCCCCTGGAAGAGGGCGTGGCAACCCACTGGAGAATGCCATGGACGGAAGAGCGTGGTAGACTACAGTCCATAGGGTCGCAGAGTTGGACACAACTGAAGCAACTTAGCACGCACACACGCCAACCCCACAACCACTTAAGGGCAGAACTGTGGTCTGAAATCAGGTCTGTGGACTGCTCACAGAAGAGAGGAAGCGATGCCTGAACCCCACCCTGGGGGTCACCCAGCCAAGTGGGCTCAGCTGAGAAGGCCTGTCTCCTCCTGCCCCAGATGCTCACACCTGAACACCCTCCTCCAAACAGCCTCCACGCTCACCTCATCCACCTTCACAGAGGCCGGCTCATTCAGCAGGGTCTTTATCAGCTCTAGGGAAAGAGTCAAGCTGAGTCTGGGGGCAGCGGCCCTGCCTCTGTGTCCACCCCCACTGCCAGGCTAATCCCTCTCCAGAGGGGGTCCTCCCACCACCCGGCACCCTCAGAGAAGGCAGTGTCACCACAGACCAGTGCCCACCTACCCTGGCCTCAGCAGGGATACAGGAGGGTATTTCTGAGGGCAGGCCTGGCCCAACCCTCCCTCTGGGCCCCCGGGGTAGGAAAGCTGGTTAAAAGCAGAGAAGGGGCCTGGTCTAGCAACCCTCCGAGCTAAGAGTTAGGGACAGGCTGGGGGCGGGGTGGGGAGGTGTTGGGGGGAGTGAGGGGCGGTGGTCTGGCCGTCCCTCCTGGTCCTTGCAAGCCCCTCGCAACACCAGTCCTAGGGAAGACCTCAGCCGGCTCTTTGAGAACTTTGAATGTATCTTCTCTACTCTAGGGCCGAGAAACGGAGGCTCAGAGAGGAACAGGGGCTTCCCCAAGGTCACTCAGGAAGGTGATGCTCTGGGAGTTTCTGGGGAGGAAGACGGGGGTGGGGAGAGCTGGGACCCTGCCCTCCAAGTGGCTGATGAGGGTGGGCGCGCCCCGCGGTGGACAGGCGGTTAAGGTGAGGCTGGGGACCCAAACTCGTCCAGGCTTGTCCGGGGGTGGGGCGCACTCACCCGCGGGGAAGGGGTTGAGCTGCACCACGGAGAGGAAGCCGCGCACGGTGCCGTACAGTGAGTCCAGGGGTCCCGGGGCGCGGACGCGAGGGGCCAGCCAGCCGGCCTTGGCCGCCGGGGCGAAAACCAGGCGCTCCGCCGGGCCGAGGGCCCTGCAGCCCGCCGCGCCCGCCCCCGGGAGGGTCAGGACTGCCCCCAGGCCCAGGCCCAGGAGGGCCGCCAGGAGGTCGGGCGAGCGCACCATGGGGTCGGCCAGTAGGCTGCGGGTGGACGGACCGGGTTCAGGGAGCCGAGAGTGCGAGCGGCGCACGGGGCAGGCCGCGCATCCTTCACCCTTCTCCGTCCCGCCGCTCTCCGCTCTCCAAACCTGCCCGACAGGTTTGGGCTACCTGGGCATCCGCCCCAGCGCGGCCGGGCCAGGGGTGGAGGCCTGGGCTGGGGGTGGGGGGGGGGGGGGGGCAGGGCCTGCTCCGGACCCGCCCCGCAGCGGCCTCGGGTGGGAGGCTGGGTGCCCTCTGCCCTCGCCAGACGCTCTTGGAAGGGCTTAGCCTCCGAGCTGAGTGGGGGCGCACACGTCTGAATTATGGAGGATTGCCCAATTTCAACGATTATATTCAGTGCCCAGACTCAGAAGCCAAATTTGGAGCCTGGGAAAACAGCCACCAGGTGAAGGACTGCAAGGGGTGGCAAGACCAGCCACCTGGGCCCAGGAACCAGGTTCCTCTCTCAGCTCCCCTTGGGGCCTGTTCTGTTGGCTCCAGCCATGCCTGCGCCCAGGCCAGGTCAGTCTGGAGCAGAGAGACCACCAGGCTTTGTCCACCGAGGCTCTCTGACGAGTCACTCAGATGGGTACAGTCCTTTGGGAGGGTGAGTCCTGGCAAAGGTATGCCCTTTAGCCCAGCAATGCCCCATCCAGTCATCGGCTGAAAGAACTGTCAAGAATATGCCCAGAGATGTGTCTGCACAGGCTTCTGTTTTGTGAGTGGCTGTGAGCCCAGTACGCAGAGGGTGCCCATAGCTGAGCATGTTGGAGGAAATATTTGCTAAATGGATGGATGTTCCTGGCAGCATTATTCACAATCCCGGAAACAGCCCTGATGGCACCATCATGGGGTGGTGGAGAAACTGGCAAAATGAGCATCTCACACACTGGGCTGTCAATAAAGAAAATGATGTGGAAATGGCTCTTTTGAAAGGTACTCAGCGTCTTAACAAGTGTGAGTAGCTGATGACAAATAGCGGGGTACCTGGAGTGAAGGCATAAAACCATGATCGTCTCCAAGTGGAACCTCGGGCAATTTCTCATTCTCTTCTGCTCATCTGCACTTACTAATGTGTGTGCAACAATTACAAGCGTTTCTCACGTTCAAAGAAGTATGAGAAGTTTGTGAGTGGCCATAGCAGCCACCACGGAGCCCTGGAAGGAAAGGATGCACCTGTCCGTGGGACCCCCCAGCTCAGGCTTGGTTTGTGGTGTGTGTGAGGGGAATAGGGGTTTGGGCTGCTCATGGGGGTCTGCAGTAGAGAAGTGACTCAAATTTTTGTTTAATATTTTTTTAATATTTATTTATTTATTTACTCGGCCACACCAGGTCTTAGTTGCAGCATGCAGGGCCTTCCATCTTTGCTGCAGCATGTGGGACCCAGTTCCCTGATCAGGCCCAGAGTCTTAGCCACTGGACCACCAGGCAAGTCCCCTGAAGTGCCTTAAGCTTAAGCCACGGCTGGGCCTGCAGCAGAGCCCCGACAAATCCCACTGCTACCCCCGCAGAGCTGGGGGTTAAGAGGATGAAGTTGTGGAAAGAATAGTCTAGTTAATAACAGGGTGCAGACAGGAAACAGAACCTCATCAAAGGGTGACTCAGAGACGAGGATCAGGGCTACTCGGGGAATGGACGGGGGTGCCCTAGAAGGAAGGGTGTCCAGGGCCAGCACTGACCCCTGGAGCCCAGTTGCAGCTGTGGAGGGAGGCCCCTGACCGCTCAACCTGTAATTGTGTCGAAAGCTAAATACAGGCTGTGCCCACCCTCACCCTTCCCATCTGACTTCCCTGAGCTTTGCACCTAGCTGGGAACACCAAGGCTGCCATCAGGAAGGGCTGGTCTCCCCAGAGCCTCCTGCTCCCCTCACTCTCCTCCAATGTGAGCTGCTAGAAGGAATGACTTCGCTGGCCATCACTTTCTAACTTGAGTCCTGCCGCCAGTAGGATGGAAATAGCCCCTTCCCGGCTTGGTATAATCCACCTGTGCAATTTCAGTAACTGCCATTTAGGATTTTCTGTGTGCTTTGACTTGAGTGCACCAGCAGCAGGGAAGCTGAGGTCCTAACTACCTGGGAAGGATTAGAAACCCTTTGGGCTTTGGGAAAAAAGCAGCCCAGACCCCCAGGTCCTGTCTCCCCACCCACCCCTCTCTTAACAATTATTATTAAGCTAATTTTCATGTGACTCTAACAAAAGCACTGCACTTTCAAGATAAGAGTCTCCCCAGTCGGGACTTCCTCCTTGATCTAGTGGCTTAAGACTCCGTGTTCCCAATGCAGGGGGCCCAGGGTTTGATCCCTGATTGGGGAATTAGATCCCGCAGCCCTCACCTAAGACCCACTGCAGCCAAATAAATAAATAAAAATTTAAAAAAAAGAGTTTCCCCAAGAAAAAGCAAAACATACCAAGCCTCCTTTAGGGCGAGGAGGGTTGATAAAGATACTGAATCTGCCTATTTGATAGGTAGGCCAAGTGAGGCTCGGAAGCAGGGACTGTGCCAAGGCAGTGGTCAAAGACACGAGTCTCCCTCCTGAGCCAGATCCTGATGAAGCAATCTAAACAATCTTTCGTCAGACCGGCTGGTGGCCTGAGTCTCCTCCCTCCCCCAGCCCCACCTGGGAGAGCAGGTGAGGCTCAGCGGGGCAGCCCTGGTTGCCGGTGGAGGAGGAGAGGAAATTGCTGCTATAATTGAATTCCTAGGAGGAGCAGACCAAGCAGGCTGTGTGGGGGCTGGGCCTCTGGGCCGCAGGGTTACCCCTGCAGCAGCCTCTAAGGGTGTGGAGCTGGCAGGCAGGGGCTGGAGGGCTTCTAGAATCAGGAAGGGGGTCCAAAGGAGGTTCTGTCCTGCTCCCCCCTTGTAGTCACACCTTTCTGGGCATACCTGCATGTCCCTTCCTCCTGCTATCCCTGGGACCCACTACCATCCATGGAAATTCCTTGGTTGGTCTGGGATCGACTGACTGTCGTTACCTTGGGAATATTTCCGGGGCCACTTTCCTACACTTGACCTCACACATCGTCAGAAGTTGGTAGTTCCTAAATCTCACAGGCCTTGAGGTTGGGAGGGGAGTGTGGAGGTGGAGACCTGAGGGGGTGGTATGAGGGACCTTTGCCTTGATTCACAAAGCAGCAGGGCCCAAGGACAGCAGGGGGCCCTCTGGCTGCTCATGTTGCCTGCCCTGGAAACGAAGGGAAGCATCAGACAGAGCGGGCTCCTCCTGCTTCTGGCCTCTGGAGTCTGTCTTCTGCCCTGGGCTGCTGCTGTCCTGTGTTCAGTCGTGTCCAACTCTTTGCAACCCCATGGACTGTAGCCCGCCAGGCTCCTCTGTCCATGGGATTTCCCAGGCAGTAACACTGGAGTGGGTTGCCATTTCCTCCTCCAGGGGATCTTCCCGACCCAGGGATGGAACCCGCATCTCCTGCATGGCAGGAGTTCTTTACCTCTGAGTCCATGGGTTGTAAATCATCCCAGGGGACAGATCACCTTTGCCTTAGTCAACCCTCTTTTGATGGCAAGAATCAGAGATCCACTTAGAGATTTTAAAAGTGAGCATTTATTATAGGGATACAGGGCATTTGAGGAGCCCACGCATGGGAAGTGGAGCTGGGCCTCAGGAGGGCTGGGGGCCGAAACAGGAAACCCCTGAGTGCTCCCTGCTCTGTCTCGGATAGTCTCTGGTCAGAGACCTCCCCTGTTGCACACTGGCCAGGGATCAGACTGTGGGTCTGAGGGCAAAGAACGCTGTCCTGCCAGCCCAAGGGTACCTGTTTTCCCAGATCTGCTGGTGCCAGAGATCAAAGAACCACAAGCCACATCCTGAACTCAAGCAGCAAGACACTGACAGTGCCAACCGGAAACAGTCTCCCCCAGGCCACTGTGGTCCAGCCCGAAGAGAGAGCCCCTAGAGGTGCTGTGCATATCCATTTCTTCCCATTGGGTGCTCACGACAGCAGCACGGAGCAGACCCCCAGGAGCTCTGTCTGCACCCTTGGTCTCCTCTTGGACACATTCCACCCAGGTGCCCAGCAGTTCCAGGCCAAAAATCTTAAAGGACTAGATCTTATATTGTATCCAGGAAGAAGTGGCTCCACCCTCTGTCCCCACGATACAGCTCTGCAAGGACACAGGCTTAGGAGTGGAGGGCTGGAAGTGGGGGGTTAGGCCCAAAAGATAAGCCCACCCAACCATGACCAGGAGATGAGTGACGTCATGGAGAGTGGGGAACACACAATACCTAAGTTTACAGGGAGTCTTTCCTGGTGGGTCCAGTGGTTAAGGCTCCACGCTCCCAATGCAGGGGGCACAGTTTTGATCCCTGGTCAGGGAACCCACGTGCTGCAACTAAGAGTTCACAACTAAAGATCTGGCATGCTGCAACCCATACCCAGTGCAGCCAAATAAATGTTTTATAAAAAAGATTAAAAAAAAAAACACAATAAAGTCTACAGGGAAGTTTCACGTGACATGTTGCCTTCTTTGAATCAGAACCTGTCTCCTGCTTGATGCCAACTACGTGAAACTGGGGAGGAAAGTGGTCCTGATGACAGAAGGAAGATTCAAGAGAATCTCCATCCACTGGACCGGACCAGGAGGCGGTTCAAGTGTTCAGCATGAAATGGAGCAGGAGAACTGAAATAGCCATTTTACAGATTCCTAGATTCATAACTGTTTGTGGAAACAAAAAAGACCACGAAGGGCCAGCTGACCACAAGGGAGCCGACCTGAGAGGCCAAAGGTCTCCCCTGCAGAGGCCTAGGGCCACTGTCCCGTGCTGCTCAACTGGACTCTGGAACTTTAAGTTCCTCTGGTGATGGCCACGACTAGATGAGGCAGGACCAGAGCACCATGCCAGGAGTGGCCACCTGTGCCCAGGACAGAACCACCCCACAGGCCTCAAAAGGACAGGAGTGTCAAGGAAAAGGCCCCCTTGACTTCTGGTCTTCCACGCTGGAAGCAGCCAAGAGACCTGCCCTGCCTGTCCCCAGGCCCTCGTGTCCCCAGGCCTCTCTCCTGCCTTCTCTGCCCCACTTCAGACCAGGCCACGGAGGCTGCTCACGGCCGCCGAGGACGAGGGTGGGCACTGCAGGCCTCTCAGGGCTCCACACCAGCAGCATTTCCCCATTTCCATGCAGCTCCTATTTCCCCAGGCTGACGATGGGCTGAACGAGTCGGGGCCCCCCAGACCCTGGGAGAGGACATAGCAGCCCCCTGAGCCCTGAGAGGTCACAGGCACTCCTGTACTCCCACAGCCAGCCCCGCGGAGGTAAGTCTGCAGCGACCACCCTCAGGAGACAGGGTGCTGTCTGCAGGAAGCGGCAAGTTGCTCTTCTGAGCCTCTCTGCTCATCTGAGAAGAAAGGAAGGTCTTTCTTCTCTGGGTGATTTACAGGTAGAACTGCCCTCGCCCTCACTTCACTGTTGTTCAGTTGCCAAGTCGTGTCCGACTCTGTGACCCATGGACTGCAGCACGCCAAGTTTCTCTGTCCCTCACTATCTCCCAGAGTTTGCCCAAGTTCATGTCCATTGAATCAGTGATACCATCCAACCATCTCATGCTCTGTCACCCCCTTCTCCTCCTGCCCTCAATCTTTCCCAGCATCAGGGTTTTTTCCAATGAGTTGGCTCTTTGCATCAGGTGGCCAAAGTATTGAAGGCCATTTCATTAGAAAAGTTCAAATCCAAAGGGAGGGCTCACCAAGGTATGCAGTGATGCTAATTAACACAAGTACCACAAAACGAACTGTGGACATATTCACCTAGGAATACGAATTACATAGCAGTTCCCAGGTGGTGCTAGCGGCAGAGAACCCTCCTGCCAGTGAAGAAGGCATAAGAGACACGGGTCTGATTCCTGGGTTGGGAAGATCCCCTGGAGGAGGGCATGGCAACCACTCCAGTATTCTTGCCTGGAGAATCCCATGGACAGAGGAGCCTGGCAGGCTATAGTCCATGGGGTCGTAAAGAGTCGGACACGACTGAGTGACTTAGCACACGCGTGCCCCTACAACATAAGGAAGCCACGTAAAACTGTGGGGCTTCTGAGTCATGTGCCCTCACCTGAAGGGATGCCAGCTTCTCTTTTTAAGAACAATTGTGTTTATTTATTTATCTCTGGCTGTGCCGGGTCTCTGTTCCTGTGCAGGCCTTTCTCTAGTTGTGGAGAGCGCGGACTGTTCTCCGTTGTGGTGCAGGGGCTTCTCACTGTTGTGGCGTCTCTTGTTGCAGAGCGGGGGCTCTAGGGGCACCGGGCTTCAGGAGTTGTGGCCCCCAGACTCTAGAGCCCAGGCTCAGTAGTTGTGGCACATGGGCTTAGCTGCTCCGTGGCATGTGGGATCCTTCCAGACTAGGGATCAAACCCGTGTCTCCTGAATGGGCAGGCAGAGTTTTTACCACTGAGCCACCAGAGAAGCCCCAAATGCCAACTTTTGAGGAATGGGGATGATGGCAAAAGCAATCATTCCCACGGGAGACCTTCTCTCCCTTGTAAGGTGCAAGTCCTGAAACTTCAGTGTGAACTGGGCTTTTCAGGGCTGAAAAGGGAGCTGTCATCTGCACAGGAGCCTTGGGCTCAGCCGGCAAGAAGAGCAGAGACGAGGCTGGGGGTAGTCTGCAGCCTTCGACAGGCTGCAGATGCCCTAAGCTGAATCACCTGCAGAGGCCTGGGTTGCAAGTCTCCAGGGGTGGCGCTCAGGTGGATGTGGGTTCCTGCACTCCCCGGGGTTCTGATGGGCTGAGAATGACCTGAGAGCCATTGCCATGGGTGGCCCCAGCCCCCCTCACAGGAGTGCAGCCCTTATCCTCACGAACTCAGGAGATTTCTTGTGGGGACACGGGGAGGGGGTGTCAGGACTCTATCCCTGCCTGTGGCCATCCCCCCCTTCTCCCCACTGTAACCACTGAGCCAGGCTTCAGGGACCACATCAGTGTAGGTGTGGGGAGTACAGGTGAGCAGCCATTCTCAGGGCATGGGGAGGGGGCAGGGAGGAGACTGGTCCCCACAGAACCACCTTTTGGGAAGCCTTCAGTTACTTGTGGGCCAGCTGGGATTTGGGGGAGTAACACCTGTCCCCAGAATGTTTGGAGATGGGGAGACTTCCCTGCCAAGGTCCAGCGGCCTCTGGGGTTCCTTAGGGGGCTTTTGGGGGCCAGTGAGGCCACAGTGAGCTCTTTGGGGTGCGCTGCTATGCAGGCAAGAAAGCAGACGAGTCAGTGATCAAAGCAGGGGGGTCCCTACCTTGCTCCAGCTGGTCCTTCAACGTAGAAGGACTTTTAAATCGAGATGACAGTGGGGCAGGGACGATGGAAGCCTGTGTTTTCTAAATGCAGAAGACAGTGGGCCAGCGCCTCCTCTGAACACAGAGGTGGGTGACGAGGCCTTTCTCAAATGCAGAGGAGAGTAGACCAGCACAACGGGGATGAGAGAGCACAGGAGCAGCTCCTTCAGAAGCAAAGGACTGTGGAGCTGTGACTCCAGATGCAGACGCTAGCAGAACTAGCCAGGGAAGTGGCCCGCGGAGCTGTGCCTACGTGTTCCAGAGAATGGTGGGCAGCGCCCTCGAAACACAAAGGACATCGCAGCTGTCTTTAAAACACACTGGACAGTGGAGCAGGAACTGTCGACCAAAAAATATAGTCACAGCCTGAAAGCAGAGAGTCATTTTATTTGGTGGGAATGTTTAGGACTCCGAGCCCAGGAGAGTAGTTCTGAGAAAGCTGCTCCCAGGAAGCAGGAGGGGAAGATAGGCTATAGACAAGTTTGCAATAAGGGTAGCAGGTAGTCTGAACATCAAAGATCAGGTATCAAGTTAAGGAATTTAGCATTCTATGTATGGGAAGATACCAGCCTCTGAGCTCAGTTAATTCATTCCTTTCACATGCACCTCAGCTATCTGGGGCCAACTCTGTTTCCTTGTTTACCTTGCTTCTTCTTTTTTTTTTCTTTATTTTTTTTTTTTTACCTTGCTTCGTGTATTCCCCCGGCTCCTCAGCAATCACCATGCGGGAGGGTATGGGGAGTGGGAGCGTGGGGGGTGGGGAGTGGCAGCATCCTTTGGATCCCAGTTTTGGGAGCCCTCATTCACATTTGGAGGCCAGAAATTGCTGATAGCTGTGACATTTTTTTGTTCATTGATATGGCACGAGAGATTTTCACTTCACACCTCCTTAAGCCACGAGAGTGGCAGTGATGTCCTAATACAAGAGCCAGTGGAGCAGAGGCTCCGGATGCACAGGGTGGGGCTCAGCGCCTTCACGCATGGAGCAGACAGGAGGACCACCTCTGGATGCAGAGGGTGATGGAGCAGTGACATCCCAAACAGTCGACAAAGGAGCAGTCCCTCCCTTAATAAACATTTAGAGTCTGGGTGATTGGCACATATTGCCTTGGTTGCTGAAGGTGAAATATTTCAACATCCTATTATGTATTTTACAAATGTTTTCCCAGTTTATCATTAGCCTTTTGATTTTTCTATGGTGTTGTTTTGATGTAGCAGTGTTAAATTTTAATGTAATGAAAAAAAAAAAAAAAGGAGCAGTCCCTTGGAAAGACAGTGGAGCGGTGCCTTTTCACCACACATTACAGGGGAGCATCAGCTTCTAAATGGAGAGGAGAGGGCAGCGGGGCCTCAATCTGGGGCCCCCGACTCCCAGCCAGCTGTCAGTCTTGGGCAGATTGTATTGGCTGCTCTTTGCTCCCCACAGGTGGGACCCTACATCCCTCAGCCAGCTGAGATGGTGGGATCCTTCCCACGCTGACTTCCTCATCTATCATATTTCTCCTGCCTCTTCCACCTCCTCTCACTGCTCAGCTCTTCTGCTTCCCAGTCTGTGATTAGGAACTCACACCTGAATGTTCCGGGACTGGCTTTCTATCTTCAAGCCAGATGATTAGTGGCCTTAATTACATCGGCAAAGTCCTATCACAGCAGTGCCTAGAATAGAATTCAATTGACTAACCAAGGGACAGGACTTCCCTGGTGGCTCAGTGGTGAGGAATCTGCCTGCCAGTGCAGGGCACACATATCTGACCCCTGGTCCAGGAAGATCTCAGATGAGTTTCATATGAGATCTGTGCTCATGGGAGCTCTGGGGTCACAACCACTGAGCCTGCGTGCTGCAGCTGCTGAAGCCCGTGCTCTGCAACAAGGGAAGCCATTACAGTGAGAAGCCTGTGCATGCAACCAGAGAGGCCACCGCAGTGAGAAACCTACGCACTGCAGCGGAGAGTCGGCCCTGCTAGCTGCAACTAGAGAAAGTCCACAGAAAGCAAAGAAGACCAGCACAACCAGAAATAAATAAATAAATGAGTCCTTAAAAAAATTAACCAAGGGACAGGAATCTTCAAGGGACATCTCTAGAATTCTGTGTAAGATAGATTTCTTCATTGTGAAGCTTCTCATTTGTCTTGAATTGGCTAATATGCACTCTGACTCTTACAGAAGGAAGTCTTCTATGCAAGCCATTTCTGTTATGATTACATTCAACTGACTACATCAGAAAATCCAAAATGACAATGGGTAAGCCAAAACAAAAATGGATTCTTATGTAAAGTGAGACTGGACGTTGGTCATCCAGAGCTAGGCTAGAAGTTGCATGAAGTAGCAGTACCCAGGCCCCTCCTCCCTTTGGTTTACTCCGGCAGTTTCTAACCTCATGACTGCCTCATGGAACAAAATGAGAGGTGGAGGTGTGGTCATCACATTGACATCTCAGGCTGGCAGACCGCTGGAAGGGGCTGATATCCCTCCTGGCTAAGGCAACTTCCTTTAAAGCACCCTCTACCCCACCACTCTTAAACACCCACCCCAAGTCACTCCCAGACCCTGAATTTACATTTCATTGACCAGAGCTTAATTAGAAGGCCACACAGGGAGGCTGGGAAGTGCTATTTGGGCTGGGTGCTCTGTGCCTGGAATAAAGGCAGGGTCCTGTGACTCTGGGAAGATGTGGGGTGTGGACGCTGCTTAGATCCAGCTTTCACTACCACCCTGGGTTCTCCAAGAGTGTGTGACCACAGATGCCTTGTTTTCAGAGCACAGTGCATAAAGTGCATTTTCCTTTAACCTGCAGAAAAATGTGTTATGTCTAGTTGCCCAATACATTTATGTTGCATTCTCCTAATTCCTGAGTAGTGAAAGTATTTTAAGGCCAAACGAGGCAGCACTGAAGAAAATATGGGCTTCCCAAGTGACTCAAATGATAAAGAATCTGCCTGCCAATGCAGGAGACACAGGAGATGTGGGTTTGATCCCTGGGTTGTGAAGATCCCCTGGAAGAAGAAATGGCAACTCACTCCAGCATGCTTGCCTGAAAAATCCCATGGACAGAGGAGCCTGGTGGGCTTCAGTCCCTAAGGTCGCAAAGACCTGGACACGACTGAGTGACTGAGTGACTGAGTAGCATGCACAAAGAAAACACACAGCCTGCTGCTGCCAAGTCACTTCAGTTGTGTCCGACTCTGTGCAACCCCATAGACGGCAGCCCACCAGGCTCCCCCGTCCCTGGGATTCTCCAGGCAAGAACACTGGAGTGGGTCGCCATTTCCTTCTCCAATGCATGAAAGTGAAAAGTGAAAGTGAAGTCGCTCAGTCATGTCCGACTCTCAGCGACCGTATGGACTGCAGCCCACCAGGCTCCTCCGTCCATGGGATTTTCCAGGCAAGAGTACTGGAGTGGGGAAACAATCATCCCTAAATTGTATCAAAAAGAACCCTGTGTTCGTCAAGCTCAAGCCATGTCATTCATGTCTCCCTTTTCCCCTTTCACTCATGTTTGATGTTCTTAGTCACTTGTTGTGTCTGACTCTTTGCGACACTTTGGACTGTAGCCACCAGGCTCCTCTGTCCATATTTGACTGTGCTGGTATTCAGACGTGGTACAGCATGTGTGGCCAGTACAACAGCTCCAGGCAAAACATTCAAGGCACAGGGGAGTTGCAGGGCCTGCCTTGGGGCCCATCTTGCCAGCTGCACCCCCAGGCCTGGACCTCTGAGAAGGAGGGTCCCCAACTCCTCCTCTCCACTTGTGTCCAACTCAGATAGCTCAATGCCCACCCTGCATCACCCACCTCCACTTCCTCTCAAGGTCACTTCTGCGGTGGAGGTCTTGGAGCAAAGGAAGCCTATCTCGGGTTCCCTGTTCACCTTGCAGCTGGCCACCACCTGGCATCTGGGATGTGGGTCCTTTTTCTTCATTCCTGACTCACCACTTAAACAATTATGTAAGGATCTCTGACAAATAGCTAGGGGGTAAAGGAAGGTGACTGCAGCAGAGGAAGGGAAAAAAACCAGACTTCAAATTGAAATGTCCATCATTATATTCCCAGCAGCCAGCTCGGCTCTCTCCAGGGGATCTGTCCCGGGCTCTCTGCCCTCAGGACCCTCCCCCTCTGTGTCCCCTTATGTCTTCCTCCTGCCTCAGACCCTGGTATTGAAAACCCCCGCTTGTAACCTGAGGGTACTAACGTCAAGGTTTCGTTTGGGCTGGAATTCCGGCTCCCTCTGTGTGCACAGCAGGTGACACTTGATGGACACTTTACATCAGAGAGGCTGACTCTGGTCCTGGCCTCCCACTTCAGCCTCGTTAACCTAAGGATCTCAAATGCAGAAGGGAGGTTTGGTCTTGCTTGATTGCTGAGGTTGGCCCTTCAGCCTTACAAAGTGACTGACGGCTGATGTCTGCTGATGGCCCGGAGGGTGAGTCGTGGCCCAGACAGCATCATTCCCAAAGAGGAGGCAGGCCTGGGACAAGAGGCAAGGACACTCATTTTCAGGGCTGAAGGGGACAGAGCCTGGGTCTTCCTAGGCCAGAGGGAGGAGGGGTGAAAGCCCAAGAGACAGAGGACATCAGGGCATCGAAAGAGGGGCAGCCGGCTGAATGCGGAAGCCCCGTGACCCGTGGGATAAGTGACTGCACCCTGGGACTGCTGCAGGGGCACCAGGTCAGGAGCGCACCTCGGTGATGGGGATGCTGTGCCCTAGAGCAGACTGGCCCTTCAAAGGAGGTGGGAGAAAGTGGGGGTGTGGGTGCAACGAGAGGAAGAGCTAAGAGAATGCTCTGGAACCAAGGATCTAGGCTAAACTGGGAGCCAGGCAGGACGTATGGAGTCAGAGTCAGTGAGACAATGCGGTGGTCAACCAGCGAAGGGCAGAAGTTCGGCATCAAGAGATGGCGGTACAGAATGCTCGGGCGGCCCTGTGGCTGGGACTCTGCACTTTCATTGCCGAGGCCACAGGTTCAGTCCCTGGTCAGGGAACTAAGATCCCCTGCAGGCAGCAGGGTGCAGTCAAAAAAACAAAAAACAAAAAAACAAAAACAGAAGAAACACAGCAGCATCAGGCTAAGCACAGTAAGAGTTAGATACACAGGGGGCACCCAGGTGAGTGCAGGCATCAAGGCTCTGGCCGCTGAACGCAAGTCTCAGCAGGCAGGTAGCAGGCATCCAGGGCAGGAAAGCTGACCCAGGGCAGCAGGGAGAAGGAGGCCCTGACTCTGGAGCCTGTGGAGAGCCCTCCAGGGTCAGCTCAAGAACCCAGGTTCCACCACACCCAAGTCCTCATGAGAAGCCTCGGGCCCAATGGGGCTCCTCTTGGGTAGATGTCGGGCAACCAGAAGCACCTGGACACTTTTCAGGGAGACACGGCCTTTGCTTCAGGTCAGAGAGGGGCTTCCCTGGTGGTGCAATTGGTAAAGAATCTGCCAATGCAGGAGATGCAAGAGACTTGGGCTCGATCCCTGGGTTGGGAAGATCCCCTAGAGTAGGAAATGGCTACCCATTCCGGTATTCTTGCCTGGAGAATCACGTGGACAGAAGAGCCTGGTGGGCGACAGTCCATGCGCATCAGCATGATTGCCCAGAGAAGGGGGAACAGCGGGAATCCCTCTCCTGCTTCTCTGGCCAGTGAACATCCTTGTGATTCAGCAGCACCTGCATGCCCTCTGCTCATCCCAGGGCCGAAGGCGGAGGAGGACCACCCAGACCCTGGCCAGGCCCAGCGGGGACCCCGTCTGATCACAGCCCTTCCCTCCTTGTGAAACTTCAGGGCTGCTCACGCCCCTAATAACATTCTGTCCCCAGCGCTGGTCAGATGCTGCGGCAAAGACAACTTCTGTGTTCACCAGCCCCATTCAGCCTCCTCTCCCAGAGGCCTCTGGGAAGACTGCATTTCCCAGCCTCCCCTGTAGCTGGGCTGAGGCCGTGTGATTGGTGGGCCATGGTGGACGGGCTGTGAGCAGAAGCAGAGGGAGTCACTTCCTGGCCACAGCACAGGAGGGCTGGTCCCAAGACTCTCTCGCTGGGTGGGGCCCCGCGGCCACATGCTGTTGAGAAGGAGGTGTGACACGCAGGTGGCCCCTCCATCAGTTTGGATACCACAGCTGACAAACACAACACCCCCCAACTCCTGCCCCAGATCACATACCCCCAACCTCAGCCACCAGCCTGAAAAACGCATCCTTGTCGGATTAAGCACTGAGATCTGGAGTTAATCTGTTACTGAAGCATAACCTAGAGGCTCCTTACTGAATACAGCCCCCAGTGGACCAAGCAGTCTCCCCCCTCTTCCTAGGCTGGTCAGATCTCTCCCAGGGGACTACTATCTCCAGTGACATCTGCTGTGCTCTTGCATCCCCAGATGGCCTCACTGAAGTTGCCCTGCCCCCAACCTGCCAGGGCTTCGTGCCTCTGTTTCTCTGCCGATGAACAGACTGTGTCCCAGAACTAGTGCCCTCCTGAAGTTCTCGGTGGCTAAGCCTCAGACTCGGGCTTCCCTGGTGGCTCAGTACTAAAGTATCCACCTGCCAAGGAAGGAGATACGGGTTCAATCCCTGGGTCAGGAAGATCCCCTGGAGAAGGAAATGGTGACCCACTCCAGTACTCTTGCCTGGAGAATCCCATGGACAGAGGAGACTAGAGGGCTACCGTCCACGGGGTCACAGAATCGGACACGACCGAGTGACTAAAAACAACCACCAAGCGTCGGATTGCATCGCCCAGCGAGACCAGGGCCCGAGTGTCCATGGCCAGACCTCTCCTCTGAGAGCGGTTGTTTCTGCTCCTCCCTCCACTTGACTCATGTTCCTGAGACATGAGTCTACACCACCGGGAGGACTCAGGGCAGGCTCATGGGGATGCTGGGCTGGGTTTCCATGGGAAGGCTTTGCTGGGGGCAGAACCATGCAGGAGCCGGTTTCCAGGCAAGGGATCTTGGGCCTCCCTTCTATGCACAGTCAGAAGGAGCCTCAGCTCAAGGCACGGGGGCCTCATTCTTCCCCACTGAAGCGCCGGGGTCAGAGCCATCTCCCCACTGCAGGTTGTCTTCTGTCCTCTCTTCCGGGGCCTATGGTCAATTTCTATGGCAACAGCTTTACAGACCTGACTCCATGGGAGCCTGGGTGATGAGTCATGAGCCACTGTTGGCCTGGAGGCCACAGGAGCAGAAAGATGCAGCCCGCCCCGGCTGAACAAATGTGTGTACTGAACGGGAAAAGGACCATTTACAACCTCTGGGGTGTGTGTGTGTGTGTGTGTGTGTGTGTAAAAAGCTAAAACAAAGAGCTAGAATTTAGAGTCATTAACAGAAACCCTGGACAAAGCTGTGCTTCTAAAATCTAAAACTGTAAGTCCCGAATGTGACTTGAAGTTGTCCCAGGAGAAAAGTGCATCTTTCAAACCCAATTAGTCCAACAGAGAACAGGACATCCCACATAATGAGGCAAGCTAGAATTAGAGAGCTAAAAATAATTTCAGGTGTGTTTTGCCAAGAATTCAAAAGCCCTTTCAGTCCACCAACCTTCGCTGAGTGCCCGTGGTGTACCTGCCACTGTGCCGAGAGCCGGAAGCTCAGGTATGTGGAGGAATATTTCTGCAACTCTGTTCCCTGACTATACAGGGCGTGGAGGGAAGGGAGCAGGGTAGAGGTGTGCTCTGTGATCACAAGGGAGAATCAATTTTCTCGCTGCTGTTTCTCCATAGACAAGGCTTCTAAAGAGACACACCACTTTATTCCTCTTTGAAGCAGACAGACTGAAAATCCTGTTGGCAAGCCCACAGGAAGCACAAACCTTGACAAGCATTGAAGTGGGGAGGCCACCCCAGCGTTTAGAAGGGATGAAAAGGCAAGTCCCGTGATAGGAACGCCAACTAAAACCTTTCTCTTGTTGCTTTGGAGAGGCCCAGGACTTGACCAAGTGCTTGGAGCCCAACTGCTGGGGCCGTGCCCAGCTCCCCTCTTCCCAACATTGGGACATCACAAGGACTCCTTTTCATCTGTTTTGTAACCTGAAAGTTTGGTCTATGAATAGTCCCTCCCTCTGAAAGCAGAAATGACTTCATGTATATTCAGCACTTCCACAGTCCCTGTTGCGTGGCAAGCACTCAACAAAGGTTGGTAATTACCAGTGTAATGAGTCTGGGGCTCATTAATAAATTGAAAATCTCGGGGGCATGGCTCTGTGAAGGTAAATCATTTTCCAGACTCCTCCGCAAGCTGGAAAAAGATGAAAGGCATTTTCCGCTGAGGCTGGTAAGTTAAATAGGGATGAGTAATATCATCTGCCCCAAAGTGGACGATGATGATAACAAAACCTGTTCTTAGGGGCTCCGGAGACTACAGGTGTCTCCAGTGAGCTGACCTGTCCCAGCTCCAGACTGGTTGGTACAACACTGCCACCTGGTGAAGACAAAGGGAACTACAGGGAAGTTCTTGAAAGGACAGTGGTTTTCGTTTAGTAGCTGAGTGCTGTCTGACTGGTTTGCGACCCCATGGACTGCAGCCCACCAGGTTCCTCTGTCTATGGGATTTTCCAGGCAAGAATACTGGAGTGAGTTTCCACTTCCTACTCTGGGGGATCTTCTTGACCCAGGGACTGAACCAGGTCTCTTCATTGCAGTTGATCTCCTGAATTACAGGTGGATTCTTTACCACTGAGCCACCTAGGAAGCCCGCACACATCTGTAGCTCATTCTTTGTATTGTTGAACAGTAGTCCATTGTGTGAATAAGCCTTAATTTAGTTTTCTATTGTACTGATAGTGACATTTGGGCTGTTTCCAGTTTTGAGTGCTAAAAATAGCACTACTAGGAACAATCTTGTGTCAGTGTTTTTGTGAACAAGTGTTTTCATTTCTCTTGGGTAAATATTCAGGAGTCAGATTTCCCAGTCAATGGGTAGGTACATGTTTAACTTTCTAAGAATCTGCTAAGCCATTTTTCCAAAGTGGTGGCAGCATTTTCACCTTCCCATCAATAGTATATGAGTTTCATTTCTAGTTTGGAGAAGTCCAGTTCTACTTGAGCAGCAAAACAAGGAGAATGAGTGTTCATGCAAACTATTACATCAAGGTTTGATAAGGCAGCTGTTCTTTCTAAAACTCCCTGCACAGAGACTTTCCCGGTGGTCCAGTGGTTAAGGATCTGCCTTCCAAAGCAGGGAACATGGGTTTGATCCCTGGCCAGGAAACTAAGATCCCACATGCCATGGGGCAAATAAGCCTACATGTGGGAACTACAGAGCCCACAGGCCACAACTGGAGAGAAGCCTTCACAAGAAAGATCCCTTGTGCTGCAACCAAGACCCAACACAGCCAAAAATAGATAAGTAAACATTTTAGAAATAAAATCCCTACACAAATGGAAATGCTGGATTAAAACATCATAGGTCTGCTTATAAAAATATAAGAGCTACCTCCAGACATCAAAACCAAAAGAAGAAGGACGTCTTACTAAAAGAAACCAAGGATCTTTGGAGAAAGGCTGGTTTCTGATTTGGTACAAGGAAAGAAAAAAAGTAAGCCTGGAACCCCTTCCATGTCAGACTAAGGACGGAGCAGCCAGCAAGAAGGATTCTCACTTTCCACATTTTACTATAACAAAATGATGGGAGATAATATTCCTAATACAGATAACTAACAAAGAACTTATATCAAGAATACATATAAAGAACTTCCACAAATGAATCAGAATTTTTAATGAACAAATGACTTAAATAGTTATAATAGGGAGGAAACTTTGTGTTCTATTATTAAATCAGTCACTAAAGGGATACTGCCTATAAATTAAATTATATATACTGGTCCATCTCTGAGAGGGGCTTCCCAGGTGGCTCAGTGGTAAAGAATCCACATGGCAATGCAGGAGATGCAGGTTCGATCCCTGGGTTGGGGAGACACCTTGGAGAACAATATGGCAACCTACTCCAGTATTCTTGCCTGGGGAATCCCATGGACAGAGGAACCTGGCAGGGCTACAGTCCGTGGGGTCAAAAAGAAGTTGGACTCGACTGAGTGACTAAACAACAATCTCTGAGAACCCTGCCTCCCGGGTAATGAGTTTTCAGTGAAAATACCTTTGTTTAGCTCACAGTAAACATCCTGACCATACCCACCTGTGAATGGCTGCAGGCAGGAAGAAATTAATAATCTGTGCTGGAGTCTGGCCAGAATCAGGACTTTACATACTCACCTATTAGTATAAAAGAAGCCTGAATTCTAACTCAGGGAAGATGGTTCTTTGGGATATTAGTCTACCATCTTCTTGGTCTGCTGGCTTTCTGAACAAGTCATTACTCCTTGCCCCAACAACTCGTCTCTCGATTTATCTGCCTGTCATTTTGGCAAGCCATAGTAGCTTGGACTTGGTAAGATAGTCACTTAAAAAAAAGATATCCAAATATTCAATTAGCATTTGAAAAAGTGATCAGTATCATTAGTTATCAGAAAAATGAAAATTAAAACCACCATGAGAGACCACTGCACATGAACCAGATTGTTAAAAAATTTAAAGACTAAAATTACAGTGTAGACAAACTGGAACGCCCATGCTTTAATGACAGAGGTGTTTTAAACTGGTAAAAGTTGTCTGGAAACCATTTGACATTATCTTCTAAAGCTAAATATATGTCTGCGCCGTGACTCAGGAATTTTCCTCCTAGGTATATGCTCAACAGAAAAGCACAGGCCTAACAGGAATGTTCATAGCAGTTATGTTTATAATAGCCCCAAACTAGAAACAACTTGACTATGTGTCAACAGTAGAACGGACTGTCGTATATTCATACAACGGAACACCATACCGTCAGTGGAAAAGAACAAATTACTGATGCATACAAGATAGTTGGGCTTCCCAGGGGGCACCAGTGGTAAAGAACCCGCCTGCCAGTGCAGAAGACATAAGAGACGCAGGTTCAATCCCTGGGTTGGCAAGATCCCCTAGAAGAGGGCACGGCAACCCACTCGAGTGTTCTTGCCTGGAGAATCCCATGGACAGAGGAGCCTGGCAGGCTACAGTCCATGGGGTCACTAAGAGTCCGACATGACTGAAGGGACTTAGCACTAATGCACGATGTAATAACTGATTCGGGCAAGCGTCTTCAACGGAGTCCAAAAACATGAGGGGAACTTCTGTTGGGAAGTAATACATTCAGATGACTTATTAAGTTGGAAAGGAGAGATGACTAATTATAATGAGAGAATCTGGACAAACATGTGAACAAAGTAATCAAACTTGGCATTAGGAACAGCAGGACAAACTGGCATTTTGAGTTTCTTGATATGATTTGAGGATTACACAACAGGTAGCTTTCTTGCTAAAAATGCTTCATCTGGTTCTAATCATGAGAAAATAATCAGAAAATACAGATTGTGGGACATTCCACAAAATGACTGGCTTTGACTCCTCAAAATGTTAATGTCATGAAAGACAAAAAGAAGTTGAAAGATCATTCTGGACTGAAGCAGCCTACAGAGGTAGGGCAAAGAAAATGCAATGTGTTATCACTGATTGAAAACATATGGTGGAGCTGTAAATGACATTTTGGGATAACTGTGGATGAAATAAAACTGACTATATATTAGATAGGGCTTCCCAGGTGGCTGGTGGTAAAGAATCTGCCTCCCAATGCAGGAGATGCAGGCTTGATCCCTGGGTTGGGAAGATTCCCTGGAGAAGGAAATGGCAACCCACTCCAGTCTTCTTGCCTGGGAAATCCCACGGGCAGAGGAGCCTGGCGGGCTACAGTCCATGGGGTTGCAAAGAGTTAGACACGACTTAGCAACTGAGCACACACTTAATTCTTGTATTTAAGACCAAGGACAACATCTCTTCCACCACCACTCTCAACTCTGGACAGACAATGCAAATTGCCAACCTCTGATTTCTACCCCTTCAATTTGCCTAAAGGGACCATTTATCCCTTTAAAATATCATCCCCTTAGCATTATGAGACCATCTAGCCCAGTCAAGATGTCCTCTTTCCATCATGGCACACCCTGTTTCTTGTGCAAGGATTTGGTAGCTTACATACACATCAGGGTGTTGGAAACAATTTTCCTCTCTCCCTAGGGAAATTCACAGTGTCCTCTGACAGGATATTTAAAAAAAATGCAAAACCCTTTTCTCACATTCTGAGTAAGCTATGTCGCATATCACCAATGACTTCTCAAATAAATCTCTTTTGTAACATATTCTTAATTCCTTTGTAGCCCTCACAGCATTATAGTAATTGTTCAGTAAGGATGTTCTGAATGTATTGCATTTACATTGCTTTTATCCTGTATCAATTCTCTTTTGCTGGTTGAAGGCTGAATGCTCACTAAAGGCTTTTCCATATTCCCTGATTTTCCCTCCAGAATGAGTTTTCTGATGTTGAGAAAGGGATGAACTCTGGCTGAAAGCCTTTCCACATTCCTTACACTTATAGGGTTTTTCTCCAGTGTGAGTTTTCTGATGCTTTGTAAGAGATGAGCTCTGGCTGAAGGCTTTTCCACAGTCCTTACACTTGTAAGGTTTCTCTCCAGTGTGTGTTCTCTGATGACGGATAAGGGCTGAACGGTCACTGAAGGCTTTGGCACAATCGTTGCACTTGTAGGGTTTCTCCCCAGTGTGAGTTCTCTGGTGTTGAGTCAGGGCTGAGCAGTAGCCAAAGGCCTTCCCACATTCATTACACTCATAAGGCCTCTCCCCGGTATGAGTTCTCTGGTGCTGAATGAGGCCTGAGCGATCACTGAAAGCTTTTCCACACTCATTACACTTATAGGGTTTCTCTCCAGTGTGGATGACCTGATGCTGGGTAAGGAATGTGCTTTGGCTGAAGGCCTTCCCACATTCATTACACTCGTAAGGTTTCTCTCCAGTATGAATTCGTTGATGTTGAGTGAGGTATGAACTCTGATTGAAGGCCTTCCCGCATTCATTGCATTCATAAGGTTTCTCTCCAGTATGAATTATATGATGCCTAATAAGGGCTGAGCGGTGACTGAAGGCTTTCCCACATTCGTGACACCTGTAAGGTTTCTCTCCTGTGTGAATCCTCTGGTGCAGAGTCAGGTGTATGCTCTGACTGAAGGCTTTACCGCATTCATTACATTCATAGGGTTTTTCTCCCGTGTGAATTCGCTGATGCAAGACAAAAGCTGAGTAATAACTAAAGGCCTTCTCACACTCGTTACACTCCCAAGGTTTCTTTCCTGCACAGATCTTCTCATGTCTCATTAGGTCTGAATTTGGCTTCAAGCTCTTTCTAAATGAATCACGACTATGTCGCCTCTCTCCTTGCTGTTGGGCAAGTAATGACCTCTGACTAAAAGTTCTTCCAAATTCATCACACTGGTAGCTTCTCTCCCCAGAAGGTTTCGTCTGAGGGCCAACCTCTTGCATTAAATGTTTCTCATGGTTTTCCTGCTGATTCTTTAAAGAATCTTCACATTCACTGGAACTTTCCTTTGGAAATCTCTCTACTAACACCCCAGGGGTTGATTCTTCTTCAGGAATGTCCTGCTCTGGGGTTACCGCCTTGCTCTGTGGTCCTGTACCCCAGTCTGAAATAAACAAAACTACAATGTTATCATTTCTTACACTGGGAGAAAAATAATTGCTGTGAAAGGAAAATAATGAAACAAACAAAAAATGCTTACGGGGAACAGAGGAGCTTGGAAGTTCTCACAAATAGCCTTGCAACCTTGAGAGAGTATGAGAAAAGAAAGATGACTGGGCAAAGGGGTGCAGAGGCATAAAGGGAGACACTACTGTGTCTAGCAGGGGAGGAAATGAGAAAGAGTAATAGAACAAGACGAAACAGAGGTGAGGGGGAAAACAGCAGATAACAAACATGGTCTGGTGGAGACTGGGCTGGGATCAGAGAGGGATGGTCTGCCAGGGACTGCCCACTGTCACAGCCTTATCAGAGCATCATGTTCTGAGAAAGTCCATTGTCAGCTGACCTCACCACCAATCTTTTCTTGTTCTAGTACGTCCCAATCACTGCTAGCAGACTCAACTTCTAAAACCATACCACTTCACACAAAACTCTTTGTTGGTTCCACTGTCTCAGAGTGTGACACAAAATCCTAGAAGCTAGCATTCAAGGTAGTCCAGATCTACAAATTAAATTAGTAATTGAAAGGCAACTTAGCAGCTCTGATCATTCCACACTGAAAACACTGGAAAGAGTAAGCCAGAACCAAGTTTTTTCAAAAAATGAGCAGTGTGTGGGGAGTAGAAGTTCAAACCCCTCACAGACTCAGATTAGTCCAGACTGGGCCTCAAATTCTAGACTTCTTAGTAAGAGTTTGGGGGAGGGGATGGGGAAAGCTGCACTGCTAGCAATGTTTAAATATTCCAGGCTTAAATGGTCATCAGTATCCATTCCAACCAAGACTTTACATGACATAAATCAATACAATACAATGTTCTCAATGACATATAATCAGGGAAGTGCTGGGATTTTTAAGGACAAGTAGGTAGAAACAGGTTAAAGGCAAATGGACTTTCGGCTAAGGGGAGTGGAAGAACTGAAGCTCCAAACATTCATAGAGAACACATGGTTAGTGCAGGGTAGTCAGAGACTTGCCTGTCTGGTGTTAAGGGTTCAAGCTGAAGAGAGAAGGTACAATGACTAGGCAGGTAGATTAGCAAAGGTCTTGAGGGCAGGAAGAGGAATACGGAACTGGAAGAGTTAAGTAGCTCACAGTGGGGAATCTGGCAGTAATATGCTGCCTAAGTAGACAAGGATAAGAAAATATAATTAAAAATTAAAGAAAGTATAATTAGCTGGTGGTCTATTACAGCATCCAGTTTGACAGAAGTGACAGGCTCAAATCTTTCAAAGAGTTAGCAGGACTTAATCCTTAGTTATCATTTGCTTAGCATATAGCCAGGTACTGTTCTAAGCATTTCTCTTAGACTATTTCATTTGATCCTCATAACTACCCTATGAGTTAAGAGCTATTGTTATCTGCATTACATATTCCCCATTTTACTGTTGGGAAATTTGAGTCACAGAATGGATAATTCCAAGATGGCTCAGATGGCAAAGAATCTACCTGCCAATGCAGGAGACATGGGTTCAGCCCCTGGGTTGAAAGATCCCCTGGAGAAGGAAATGGCAACCCACTCCAGTATTCTTGTCCAGAAATCCCCCATGGACAGAGAAGCCTGGTAGGCTATAGTCCATGGGTGGCAAAAGAGCTCGATACAACCAACTGACTAAACAAACAAATGGATAATTCACCTGTTAGCGGTTAGAGCTGATGAGTAGTTCAAATTGGCTTTGAACCCAGGAAAAGTGGTTCCAAAGTCTGCACTCTTAACCACTGTGCTATGCTGCCCCCGTTTAGATAGACAGTAAGGCAAGGGCAGAGTCAGAGACCAATTTACGGTCACTGGTCTGAGACAAAAAGTCAACTTATCCTGAAGAGATATTAACAAAATAGCATATATTAAAAAGCCTGGTTTAGAGCCTTGAACCCAAATTACTAATAAATATTTAAGAGCTGATTTCACTTCACCTTATTTGGAGAAGAGAACTAATTTGAAAGGATGGAAAGTATTTGTTCACCAAAAAATAAACCTATGACTTTACAACAGATCATCATCCACAGAGATACAATGAGGCCCAGGAGAACGGCACTTTAAAGTCAAGCATTTCTAAGATGCTCTTCCCATCTGGGTTTCCTGTTCATGGTTTCTGACAGTCACTCACCTGGATTAGCTGCTTTTGAGACTTTTCTTTCCAGCACCTCCCCACTCTCCAACTGAGAGATTACATCAGGCTTGGAAATTGGAAGCCCTGTTTACAGGGAAAGAAAAAGGAGTCTCACTGTATATGTTCAGTGTTAGCGAGTTGCTTGTCAGAGAGAACAGGATAAGACAGGATTTCTCTGAAGAAGTTAGGAAGATTGATATGGGGTCTACTTGAGTTCAGAACCTCTCCCTATTAAAAGAATAAGCACCCATTTCCTTTTTTTTCCTCCCTTTAGCCACAGATTTATTATTTGAATATTTGCAACTATTATTCTATACACATTTCTTATAAAACTTTACATTCCATATTGCTAGGTCACTTCACTCTCCATTTTATGTACCATTTTCATGAAGACATACTTCCCAAATCACAATCTGCTTGATAGTGTTTGCTGTTGTTTAGTTGCCAAGTGTCCAACTCTTTGCAACCCCATAGACTGTAGCCCACTAGGCTCCTATGTCAATGGGATTTCCCAGGCAAGAATACTGGAGTGGGTTCCCATTCCTTCTCCACACCCATTTCTTAAGAGGTGTTTCTCCTAGAGCTTTGTCTCAGCATCCTCAGTCAGGAAATAGGGAAGAAGGATGGCTATTGCCTTGGCAAATACAATTTTTAAAAGGTGTTCATTTCTGATTCTAGAAGTGTTAAGCCTGTGTTTAGAAACAAAGAGTAGAAGGTACCTGCCTTACACCAGGATTAGGAATCATTTCATCTAAGAACCTCAGAGCTCCTAGGAACTGAGGAAGCCAAGGTACCACACTGGGTAATTTCACAGGGTGGGGGTGGGGTGGGAGTGCTGCTTACCGAGCAAGACCAGATTCCTAGGCTTCTTAGGCTCACCTCCCTGCGGAGGGTTCAGCTGTTCCCACTGGGTGACAGCCTCGGCCATGTCCCTCATCATCGATCCCTGAAAACCAACCACATCAGTGCTCACCAAGGGACCTCCTACCAGAAGCCTCTGGGCAGGACTCAAGAAGATGGCATAGGAGAAGGAAGACAGGGAGAATAGGAAGGTTAGGCAAAATGACCTCTACCATTCCAACACTAATGTATTTACAACCACAGACTCGCTCCTGACCTCCATGCACCAGAATCGAATAAACCTGCAGCTGGGAAGGAACATCTTCAGGGTAAAATCAGAGGATACCAACTTCCCAAGTTTACGTATCGACAAGTTAAATGATAGAACTATAGAAATCCTTACTATTTAGACATGGGAGAGTAGAGGAAATGTAATTATAAATTAAGCACTTTCTTTATGGTAGGGTTTAAAAATACAAGAAATTCAATAAATAGGAATTACTTTTCCCTCTAGTTTTCCTTTGACAATATAATCAGTCCAATATATTTTTTTAAAAAATTAGGATGCTTGCTACACATATCACAGTATATAGATTTATTTATATAACAGCATTTTAAGCCCCAATTATTATGAGTTCCTAAAGTGTTTTCGCCATTTTTCCCCAATCAGTCTGACTACTCTGCCACCCACCCCCACCATCTACTCTCTATCCCATCTCACTCCATTGCTCCTGTATTCTCTGTGCTCCAGCTGGTGGCTGCCTGAAATGTGGACAACAACTACTTCTGCCCCTTTATACACATTGCTTCCTGTTCCTGAAAGTTCCCCCTTTGCCCCATCCTTTCAGGTGTTATTTTAAAAAAAGTGTATTTATTAAAAAATTTTTTTGGCTATGCCATGTGGCATGGGGGATCTTAGTTTCCATACCAGGGATCGAGCCTGTACCCCTTGCATTGGAAGCAGGGAGTCTTAACCACTGGATCACCAGGGAAGTCCCCCTTTCAGCTATTTTGATCCTACTCACACTTTGGCTCTCAGCTCAGGGAAGCCTTCCCTGACTCTCTAGGTTGTAGCACCATGGGTTTTCCCTTTTCCTGGGTTAGGCACATGGTGAGAGGACTCTGTGGTGAACGTCTGTCTGTCCCATTAGACGCTAATCTCCACAGGAGCGGAGACCAGGTTTAATTTGGCTCAATGAAGCAGCCCTAGTCTCTGGCACAGAGCAGGAACACTGTAAATATATGTCAATGAGTTGAAAGGAGGAACGTTCGAACAAGAATGAATAGAAACAAGTTTAAACGGGGTATTCTATGAAAGTGTGCATGGGGACAGAGGGGAACGGAAGTTTACCAAATGCTGAAACCACTGCAGAAGTGTTTACTTTACCTTCCCTTGACCTAGACGACAGGCAAAAGGTTTAGATTGTTCACTCAAATGTAGGGAGAGTGAGCAGGGTGGGTAATGTTCCTTTGAATCTATAGCTGAATCTGTTCATGAATGATAAATGTCTCATAATTTTTTCAATTCTATTAAAACTTTTTTCTATACAACTTCAAGTTAAAGGAGACATATTGAAACAGATCAGTCCTTGGGATGCTAGCAAATGGACCACTTATGGCTTTCTTTGAAACACCACTTTTGCCACAGCCCCTTGAATATAAATGCATTGGACTGGCTAAAAAGTTTGTTCAGTGTGTATATATTAAAAAAAATTAAGATGTTTGCTACACATATAGATTTATTTATAAAACAGCATTTTAAGCCCCAATTATGACTACACATACACACATATGTATTTATATCCTCCAAAAGCAATCAGTAAAGTAATTCACATAATGAAATAAAGTTAAAAGAACTACCTACTTGAATATTCTCTGCTCAAAATAAGTTAACTATTTTTCTATACCTGAACTATGAAATCACTTCCCATTTTAAGTTAGGGTCCCTTAAGGTCATATGCCTCAGGAGTGTTCAGCACAGGCGATATAATTTGTACACTGTCTTTTCTTTACAAGCAAGGTAGCAGGAACAGACTATCTAGCACTTCCTTTCAGGCTTTAGTTCTGAGAAAACCTCAGCAATCAAACTCATTCATGGAGGGAACTGCTGCTCAGTGTGCCTGTGTGGGGCCTGGAGGGTGAGTAAACCAATCACACACTGCCCAGTAGACAGTAGATTTCCCCTCTTTCCTCTGAAAGCTGTTGTTGTTCAGTTTCTCAATTGTGTCCGACTTTTTGCAATCCCATGGGCTGCAGCACACCAGGCTTCCCTGTGCTTCACAGTCTCCTGGAGTTTGCTCAAACTCATGCCCATTGAGTTGGTGATGCCACCCAACCATCTCATCCTCTGTCACCTACTTCTCCTCCTCTGAAAGACATCTAGCCATTCAGGTCAGAATCAGTACTGGTGTTTCCTCCCAGAGGTTTGCATAAATTGTCAGCACCTGGATGCTGTGAGGCGGGTATGAGGATGATGGGCTGTTCTACCAGGGTCCTGGACCAGATCCTACAGGGCACCTTGACTCAGCTTCTCTCTTTAATCAGTCATGGCATGTTTTGTCCTGTTGGGACTCTAAAAACTTTCATGGGGCCTTATCTATCTTTGGAATAAGATCCTGTGTGCGACTTCCCTGGTGGTTAGGAAGAGTGGTTAACCCTTCCCAGTGGTTAAGAATCTGCCTGCCGATGCAGGGGACATGGATTCAATACCTGATTCAGGAAAAGTCCACACACCACGGAGCAACTAAGCCCGTGGACCACCACTACCGAGCCCCTCTGCCATAACTACTGAAGCCCACACACCTAGAGCCCGTGCTCTGCAACAAGGGCAGCCGCCACAGTGAGAAGCCCGTGCACCACAACAAACAGTAGCCCCCTCTGTGGCAACCAGAGAAGGCCTGAGCGCAGCAAAAAGACCCAGCACAGCTAAGCATAAATTTCAAAAAATAAATAAAAAGTTAAAAAAAGATCCTGTGTAGACTTTCCTGTGGTCTGGCTACAACAGGCATATGCTTCTCTCAACACACTCCATCCAGCTCACTCCACAGTGACACACCTTCTGAAAATCTCTGACTCTCTCATCATCACTTGGAGACTTTTATCCAAAGCTGTTCTCTCTCTTGGAATATTCCTATATCCTATTTTCCAACTATGTACTTGCTCTTGTCTTTCAAAATGCAGCTTTTATGCCAGCACTTCCCCCCCTAAATACTCTAGAGGATGGAAAACCTCTTCAAGGCCTATGATGACTTGTCTGTACTAGTAATTTCTTTCTATTCTTTTTTTGATTTTGAAAAGTTTCTTTATTTAAAAATCTTACTATCTTACAGTCAAGAATTAAACCCTTATACACAAATAATGAAAGGAAATGATGTTCATTTGGTGGCCACCACTCTTACAAGGCAACTGTATAGTCTGTGGTCAGAAGTGAAATTTTTTGTAATTGATTAAATTTTTTTTTTAACTGGAGCATAATGCTTTGTTGTGGAGTTCCCTGGTGGCTCAGATGGTAAAGCGTCTGTCTACAATGCGGGAGACCTGGGTTCAATCCCTGGGTTGGGAAGATTCCCTGGAGAAGGAAATGGCAACCCACTCCAGTACTCTTGCCTAGAAAATCCCATGGACGGAGGAGCCTGGTGCAGGCTACTGTCCATGGGTTCGCAAAGAGTTGGACACGACTGAGTGACTTCACTTACTTACTTACTTAATGCTTCATTGTACTAGTAATTTCCGTATTTAAAAATTTTCTGCATTTAGAAAAATATATATTTCTTCTTGCTGTTTAATTATTTTTAAAAAAATATTTATTTGTTTTTTTGGTTGTGCTAGGTTTTCGTTGCTGCATGCAGGCTTTCTCTAATCGTGTTAAGCAAGGGGTACTCTCTAGCTGCAGTGCGAGGGCTTCTCATTGCGGTCATTTCTCTTGCTGCAGAGCACAGGCTCCAGGGTGTGCAGGCTTCGGTAGTTGTGGCACATGGGCTCATTAGTTGCCGTGCAAGGGCTTAGTTGCCTCAAGGCACGTGGGATCTTCCCTGACCACAGATTCAACTAGTGTCCCTTGTATCGCAAGGTGGATTCTTAACCATTGGGCCACCAGGGAAGCCCCTGTTTAACTATCTTCCTTATCTAAACCTTGTTTCCTCAGTAAATTTCAGGAGGCAGAGGCAACTGGCTTTTATTCCTTTGCATCTCACTAGCAGGCCAATTACAGACAGAAGAGCTTGTGCACATCTAGCACTAAGCAGACAGAGAAGTTGTGCCAGGAGGGAAAGTTCTGCATAAGACAGGAGTAATTACTATCAGGTTCATCACTCATCAGTTTAACACGATGAAGCCAGTGGGCTAGGAATCAGGGCTGAGCAAATCCATAACAATGCAGGAAATCATATTCATGTCCCGAGAACAGAAAAAAATAAGAAATTTAAACCCACCTGGGATGCACAGGTCAGCAGCACAGTGGTCAGGCCATTTTCTTTTGGGTTTCCAGCCTGAGGAAGGTCTGAATTCTCAGAAAGTGACCCTATAAATAGAAACAGGAACCAGGGTGACTACTCTTGTTTGCAGTAAACTCCCAGAAACTGCCAGATACAACTACTTGTTACCTAGGAAGAATCAACACAGGGAACCAACGGACAATTCCACAATATCTCTGAAGCAAGACAGCCATGACCATGGCTGCCTCAGGAATCTCCTACCGATACCCTGCCTTTAAATTCCAACAGAACACTGCTGTAAGATCCTGGACACTTAAAGACATATTCATTTATATCTCTTATCTGCTGAGTGACAGTCAAAAGAAACGCGAAGTCCCGCTTATGTCAATCCCTGCCTCACTTAATGAGTCATTCCTGTGCTATTCCAGGTTCACAGGATGAAAGAATTTAACTAGATGAAAGAATTTAAATTCTTTTTGAATACTGGCTTTCTCAGAAAAGCAATGGGCCATGTGGGAAAAAAATCCAGGGCACTAAACAAATCCTGTGACTTCTCAAATCCTCACTTTCCCCATCTGCCAAATGGGTCCATTTGGATATTCTCTTTCCTCTACAACAGCCTTACAGGGCTCCTGTGAGAACAAATGTCATTATCAAAAAGCCAAATGTTCAGATCTGTCGATTTCGTGGGCAAAGAAGGCATACATCAACTTAGAGATGGCAGGGCACCCGAAAGACCAGCAGGGCAATGCAGGTCGGGGGCTCCCCTTAAACCCCAAAGTGAGATCAACTAGTAGAATTGTGTGTTCTTCCTGAGCCTGCCCCAGCCAGAGGGCAGCCTTTCTCCTTTTTTCTCTCCAGCAGGCGGCATCCCTCTGAAATCCTCACCTCTGCCCTTTGGCTCCATGGTGACTCTCTCCACGCTAGCGCTGGTGACGACTGCAGGAAAAGGGAGCGGCGAACCCGCGAGGGGCCTGGGGTCCACCGCGCCAGTCCACCTAGAGGCCCGGGAACGCTCGCGCGACCCTCGCTGGGCAGCTGGGCGCCCTTCACCCGGGGGCCCTCCCCGGCCCTCCTTCCGGGCACTCAGACTCAAGAGAACACGCACTCAGCCCTCCTGGACCCCAGGCTCGACCTCGTGAACAACACTGAGTAGGCTCGGCGGGCGACAAAGGCATCTAGGAGCCTGCGGGGCTGAGTCGCGCCGGCCCGAACTCGTTGCTGAACTACAATTCCCAGAATCCTCCGCAAGGCGCGACGGGCATCACCGGATGCTGCTTTCCTGAGGACCCCGCGGGCGGCTGGCCAGGCTACATTCTGCGCTGGGGGCTGTGCATCCGTGGAGCCTCGCGGCTGTGCTGGGTCTCTAGAGGTGCTCAGTCCCTCGGAGAGCTCCTTCCCGGACGCCACAGGGGCCGCCGCTTCCTCAGTGTCTACTCTGGGCTCTGACCCCAGAGGACGTGTTCTGCCGAACCAAAAGCCGCCTCGAGAGGGACATTCACTCTCCGCAACTGTAACTGGCAGAGGGCGCCACCCACCCACCAGGATTTCTCTCTGGCCACTGTGCTCCCTCGGAGGGTAGGCGCCCGCGTCCCAACGGCTGTTCACTCCGTCGCTTCCCCTCTACAGCGCCTCCACACCATTGCGGCTCGGGGTGGGGGTGGGGTGGAGACAGAGATTACCTCAAGTAACCAGGCAGCACCTTGGTATAAGGAAAAGTAGAATCTCAAAAATTAGATCTTGGTCTCACAAAACAGCAGAGTGGAGTTGGAATCCCTTGGTATAAAAACCCATTGGTCCCCAGTGAGTCCCCATTGTCTTAAGGGTGGCTTGACCTTGAGTTCTCCTAAATTTATTAGATTTCCTAAATTTAAATTTGAGGGTCACTGTTGCCTTCTAGTCTGTCGTTGTGTTTAGCACATCCTTCCAGTAAAGCATTCCTGTCTTCGTTAAGAAGCTCCAGTGCCATCAAAGGCCATTAACTTTGACGTGAAAGTTGATATTAAGAGAGGTAAACAGGGAACCAGTGAATCACCATGGAAGAGGGAAAAACTGGAAAGGATCACCTCAGCTCAACATGGGCCACTTCAACTACTTTCTGCTTTTTTACCATAGAAGTCCCGTCTCAGTAGCAGAGACCACTTAGGAATTTAACATCCACAGCCGTTTTTCTCTTCGACTTCTTGAGGAATCAGAATTCTGGCTTTATCACCATGTTACCTAGTGACTGACACGCGGTAACCTTGCTCCCCAACTCCTCCTCACCTCTGGTTATTGTGGGGGTTAATGTATTCTTAGTAGCACAGGCCTGGGGATGAGTGAGGGAGTGAGTGCTGCAGAGCTCCGAAGCTGGCCAACCTGGCATCCCAGATAAATTTCTGGGATTAGTAGTCCCACTAGTTATCTGCCCCAGGCTTTGCTGCACAGGTTTGCTGTACCATACTCACTTCATCTCAGAGTTCATCCTTTTCTTTGACGAGTTGATTCCTGGAGTGCTTCTGGTAATCTGCATGGTAAGTTTTCAGTTCTCTCTTAAAAGTTAGGGTTTATTTAAGCACCAGATAAATTATTTCATTTCTTCAAAACCACTTTTAAAATCTTAGGCTAAAACCCTACAAACGCTACCAGGTCTTTTGCCTTATTATATGCTAAGAATGCCAATTTCTGATTCCAACATTTGATCTTATTAGTGGCCATCCGGTGAAGCTAAAACCTCAAAATGGGAAGCCTCCACTACTCCATGTCCTACTGGGAGGTATCAGTTAAGAGTTAAATGGCCCTTTCCTCAGAATTGTTGGCAGGAGATGGAAAGGTACTTCACCTTTTAAAAATGCTCTGCACATCTCTAAGTTTTAAAAGGTAACAAAAGGAGAACTGCTGAATTTATGTTCCCACTCTGTTTCAATTATCACTTTACCCAAATGTCGATTAGAATTCTGAATTCATTCTTGTCTAATCTTGCTGACAATGGCAGAGCATCTTAGGGAAATACTGGACCTTCAGCTTACTTTTAACAAGCCAATAAAGATTCAGAACTCTCAGAGACAGTCATCAGCCAAAAGTTTGGCAGTAGTTCCTTTTATTTTCTACTTGACATTATTAAATAATAGCACATATTATCCACTCCAACAGATTCTGCACTCTGGTTTTAACTCAAGTTGCTTTGAAAGTCCGCATGTGAAAAGTCTTCCCTGCTGCTCAACTGCTTTAAGACAGGTAGACCAGTAGGGTTGAGTAGATTAGGAAAGGGTCTGTTTGGCAATCCAGTTTCTTGAACTAGATTTCAACTCCCAGGGAGAAATGGATCTTGGTCCATTAGGGTTCATGCAGGGTAGCTACATTCCAGACAGTCTTTCAGAATCAGGTCTTCTGGGCTTCATCTTAAGTAAACAGAAAGGGAATTCAGATGCCTGGAGTCAAAGTTGCCTGGTGCCTCACCTTCAAGAAAATAAAAATATAGGGCAGGGCCCAGGAAATAGAGCTTACCTGGTGGCTCAGTGGTAAAGACTCCCCCTGCAGTGCGAGAGACATGGGTTCTATATCTGGGTTGGGAAGATCCCCTGGAGAAGGAAATGGCAACCCAGTGCAGTATTCTTGCCTAGGAAATCCCATGGATAGAGGAGCCTGGTGGGCTACAGTACATGGGGTCAAAAAAGTCAGACATGACTTAGTGACTAAACAACAGGGAACAGAAGGATCTGGGGAGTCAGGGCTTCAAGTTGAGTAATGCAGGGTCATGTCAGGGCAGACTTTAAATATTCAGAGACACCTTCATTAAACAGGGAGCTATTTTAGGTCTTGAATAAGGCAATGGTGGGCAGGAAGGGGATCACTTGGAAAGGCTGACCTAACAGTGATATGGAAAAATGTAACTTGTGAGAGGAGCTGTTGATATTAACCAATGAGGTGCCTGTTGACTTTCTAGCCTTTTGATGCTGGGTTCTAATTTATGAGATATAAGTTATGGCCATTAAAATTATCCCAGAATACCCCCCATGATGACGTTGGAGGCAACATATTCTAAATGATGAGGGTGAGGAGGACTGACTCACATCCGATTTTATGTGAGAAATGAATCTTTGTTTATTTGGGGTTTGCCTGTTACTGGGCCATAGCTGGATATCCCTCTCCTCAATAAAGAGGAGGAAATAATTCAGATCAGGGAGCGACTACTACAGTAATAGAAGCCCAAGATGACAAAAGTACAGGTGAGACTGAAATTCAGAGAAAGGCTGTGACTCTAAGAGGTGTTTTAAATAGAACTTGGTAGTCAAAAAGTTATTAATTCAGATAAATATTTATTGAGCACCTATTATTTGCAAGGCACTGTGTGAGATACAAAGACATATAAGTCATGTCTCTGCTTACAATCTAGTTGAGGAGATAATACACATACATAAATTATAAAGCAAACCTTATAGCCTTATGGTAAAGAGATTTTGAAGGAAGACCTGTATTCAAGACCTGACTTTCCTTGTACTAGCCATTATGTTGGACAAGTTATTTAATCTCTGTAAACTTCAGTTTGCTCATCTGTAAATTGTGGGGAATAACAGTACCTACTTCAGAGGGTTGTTGAAAGGACCAAATAATTTCCTTCTTGCAAAACTCTCAGCTGAGTGCTTAATCCATAATAAGCGCTCAATAAGTGCTGGCTACTAGTAGTGGTATTAAGAGATCTAGATGCTGGGACACAACAGGACAAGGTCAGTGCACAAAGTCCTCCAAGAGAGAGGGACTAACGGCTATAAAAAAAGAACTTCTGGAAACAACAGTGCTGCCCTGACATAAAGGGTGCTTTTCCTGTCCAGCTGTGGCCTCCAGTTATATAAAGTGCAGTGATGCCTGGGGCTTCGGACAAGAGGTTTGTCTGAGGACTGCCTCCTAACCTTTGTCCCTAGTGTCTGACAAATGTCTTCAGAATGCTGACTCTTTAAAGTCACATCCTAATTTCTGGCATCCCACATCAGCTCTGTAACACAGTGGGTGGACAGTGTTTCTTCAAACACTGTGGGTGCAGAGAGGCAGAAAAAGGAGAGGGGTAGCCAGCATAGGTGTGATGACCAGGTGATGGATTTAAGAGGGGGAAGACCTATCTTGAGTTTTCGTGGAGATCCTTGGACTAAAGCTTTCACCCAACTCAGTCTATTCCCTGTTTGGCGTAACGCCGTTGATGCTGAATAACTGATGATTTAGAACTGAAGACTTTGCCACACACGCTGCATTCAAACGGCTTCTCTCCTGTGTGAACTCTCTGGTGTCGTGTGAGCCGGCACCTCTGGCTGAAGGCTTTCCCACATTCGCTGCATTCGTATGGCTTGTCTCCAGTGTGAATCTTCTGGTGCTGAGTCAGGGAGGAGCGGTCAAAGAAAGCCTTCCCACACTCGCTGCACTGGTAGCGAGGTTCTCCAGCATGCGCTTTCTGATGTCTGTTCAGTGACGAGACCCCATAGAAGGCTTTCCCACACTCATTACATTCATATGGCTTCCGGCCTGTGTGGATTAGCTGGTGTCGCGTAAGAATACTTTTCTGGCTAAAGGCTTTCCCGCACTGGTTACATTCATAAGGACTTTCTCCAGTATGGATTCTCTGGTGGCGGGTAAGGGACGAGCGGTCAAAGAAGGCTTTTCCACACTCGCTGCATTTGAAGGGTTTCTCTCCAGTATGAATTCGCTGATGTACAGTCAGAGACGAACGGTCGAAAAAAGCTTTCCCACAGGCGTTGCACTCATAGGGGCTCTCTCCTGTGTGTGACATCAGGTGTCTGCTGAGACTGCTCCTGTGGCTGAAGGCTTTCCCACATTCGGGACAGTCATAGGGCTTCTCACCAGTGTGAGTTCTCTGATGACGGATGAGGGAGGAGTGGTCAAAAAAGGTCTTCCCACAGTTACTGCATTCCTGGTCTCTCTCTTTAGTGAGAAATTTCTTGGGAGGCGTTGCCCTGTGCCGCAAGCTTTCCTCCAGAGAAGGGGGTTTCTTGCAGGCCTCAACTGTAGGGCTTTCCTTCTCTGTTCCCAACCTGCCATCCAGTACATAAACTTCAACTTTAGGAGATGGAGGACCTTTTCTTCCAAGATTTTCCTTCAATGATCCTTCTGATTTTTCTTCTTCTGAAGCACCTTGAATCTCAGGCTTAGTCTCCCAATCTGGAATGGATAGAAAATACAGATGCCTGTTTCTTTCCTGGGTTAGGAAATGTTAGCACAGAAAGGAGGGATACTGTGATAAATCTGAAAAGTAATGACAGTCACTTTGCTTCCTCCCACAAATAGTATTGCACTCTAGGGTGAAACCAAGACCTGGGACTGAAACAGGGAATAGAACTGGTAGTGAAAAATCTCAAAAAAGAGGAGAATTTCCATTGGGAAATAGCCAGATTAAGTAGGAGTGTCAGCTAAGTGGAGGGGTTTGAATGGACAACATGACAGGTCTATAAAGGAAACATTTGGTGAACGAAGGTGAACAATACTTTAAGGTGTAGAGGGGGAAAAAAGAAAACTTGTGGGTGACAGAGAATAAACAATATAGGAGAAGACTTGAATTTGAAGAAAAATATGATACTCAGTACTCCCTCCCACATGCACCCAAATACCAACCACAAGGCAAAACAGAACTCTCCTGCCCAGTTCATACTCAATTACCTAGAGAGACATTCTCTGCACCTTCTTTCCCCTCAAATCCATGAAACTCCACTAGCCAAGGCTCGTCCCCTCTCTTCAACTGAAAAATCACATCAGGTCCGGGTACTGGAAGTCCTGCTCATGGAGAAAGAAACAAGCCAGGTGGTCATATGTGATGAAAATACACAACAATTCCAAAGTGAATTCCAGCCTCTTAAGTATTTCAGAGAGAAAATGCAAAAGGCAGGACGTGCACACCAGGTATGCAGAAGTGCAGGAACCTCTGAATGGAGGTCAGGACTAAGGTTCTAAAAGGGAACAAGTGGCATCTAGTCAGAGTGGATAGACTCTATTTGAATTAATGTGTTTATTCTTCACCCATGAAGTCAATGGGATGCTCCTAGCTCTAGCACTGGTAGGATGGCAGGAAGAGTCCTTACCTCAGGGAAGATGAGAATGAAAAAAGATTACCTTGAATAAGAATGTGTAATGTAGGTGCCCATTTTTGCTTATTGTTTATGCTTTAGTACAATTATTTTTGGACACAACTGTACAACTAACATACACATATTAAGTATGATTTTATTTAAACAAGTGGATTGTGTTCATTGTAGGAAAACTAGAGACACAGACAATAAGAAAAATCACCTTTCGTATTTTGTATTCATTTCTTTCTTTCTATTCACTTTAATACAGAAAAATACCTATAGATATACTTTGTTAAAAACTGGATAATGACAATTATATCTCAATTTTTGGGGGGAAAAAAAAAACTATTGGAGAGCATTATTTGGAAAATAAGGCTACCCTATCTAAAATCATTTCTATTTGATTTATTTTGATATCTACTAGTTGATAATTTCTAAATCCATCATGACTTATTGTATGTAATATATGCCAGACCCTTTTATAAGTAAAAGATCATTTTAGGCAGAAGGCTCCCAATTAAAAACAAACGAACAAAAAAGTTAAAACTGGAGGCCTTCCCTGGTGGCTCAGATGGTTTAAAAAAATTGGATAATGAAATAATGCTGAATTGTAAATTTGATTTTCACATAATAATAAATTTAAACTGTTATTTTAATTAGCACAGCTTTGCCTCACCATTAAAATTTTTTTTAAATTTATTTGTGGCTGTGCTGGGTCTGCATTGCTGTGCGGGCTTTTCTCTAGTTGTGGCGAGCCCTCTGTGGTGCAGGGCTAGGCTGCTCAGTGAGGGGGCCTGTGGTTGTCCAGTCTGCTTACAGCTCAAGGACCCCTCCCAGGCTGGGGTTCAGGATTAAGAAAGCCACTGTTATTGTAACCGCTAAGTCACATCCCTTTGCTCTTTCATCTTGTCTCTCAGGGGTTCCAACTCAGGTGGGAGAAGAAGAGGTGTCAATATATTAGCCTCTTAACTCCACATCAACTCAATACAGGGTCTACTCCTGGTGGAAAGTTCTCCTTACCCAATGAGACGATGCTCTTGTAGTTCTCCAGCATCACCTCCTTGTAGAGGTCCCTCTGAGTAGGGACCAGACGCCTCCACTCTTCATCTGTGAAAACTACGGCCACATCCTCGAATGTCACTGGGTCCTGGAAACACAATCATGTTCTCCCTTATTCATAATCCTTCTCTTACATGGACCAGACAAAACTGTCATATATGACAACAGTTTGGAGGATGCTGCGGGAGTGGAAAGAAAATGGTTCTGACAAAGAACAGTTTTGAAGCATTTGGGGAAAGTGCAAAAAAGCCCTGAGGCATGACTTTTTGGTCATAACCCCACACTACCTTTCTAGCTGAGCCTTGGAGTATCAGGGGCTCTTTTATCAGACTTACAGAAAACTTGGAAGAATAGAACAAAGACCCTTCATCCAGCATCCCCAAATGTTAACATTTTCCACATTGGTTTTATCTTTGTCTCAGAATATACACATTTGCCTATCTTTTCTCCAAAGTAACTTGTAAACATGATGCCTTTTTACTCATTAATGTTTCAGTGTATATTTTGTAAAGACAAGGATATTCTCTTGTATAGTGACAGTATAATTGTAAAAATCAGGAGAGGAGTGACATTATTATCTAATCTATAAACTTAGTCCAATTGCACCAATTGTCTGTATGTGAGTATGCGTACATGCATGCTCAGTCATGTCCAACTCTTTGTGACCCCATGGAATGTAGCCTGCCATGTTCTTCTGTCCATGGAATTTTCCAGGGAAGAATACTGGAGTGAGTGGCCATTTCCTCCTCCAGGGAATCTTCCTGACCCAAGGATCGAACCCAAATCTCCAGCATCTAGCATTGGCAGGTGGATTCTTTACCACTGAGCAATCTGGGAAACCCTTATGTATGTGATTGTGTGGACAAATCCTTAAAATAGTGGTGTTGATTAGATCATCTCTAGGCTTTCTCTCAATTCACTCCGATGTTCTTTGATTCTGTAAGTTCCATCTTTATCCCCAAGTCTAAAACCCAGATGAGTCTCCAGAGTGTCTGCAGAGGTTCTAAGCAGAGCTCAGAAGTAAAAACTCTCTGCCCTGGGGCATAAAGAGGGTAAGCTGTGTGTCCCTACCCTCACAAAAACTCTCTCTCCAGGACTCTTTCGACCTCACTGGGGTGCTTTATAGGATGTGTCACATTCTCTGCCTAACCCAACACTCCCTGGAATATGGGGGCCTACTTTCAGTCCATTTGTGGATGTACTAAAGGGAAATCAGAACTAGAAACTGCCTGCTTCTCCCCAGACCTTCTCATCAGACCCCTACCATCAGTTTTAAGGCAAAATCAGAGTGAAGGCAATGGAGGCTGTGTCCCTGGTGACAGGCTAGCAGGCACATATTCAAGCCAAGAAGACATCACTGAAAGATACCAACACAAGTCAAATGGGAAAGAGACACTCCTTATGGAGTCCTTTCTCCACCTGGTTGGGTTTGAGCAAAGAAGCCCCAAGATGGAAAGAAAAGTGGTTACATTCTGGAGCCTAACAGTATTTCAGAAACACAAGAGTCTACCTCACCTGGCATCTGGTTGGAGACACAGCAGCCATTCCCTCCAGGGTGCTCTCCTTGCAGAGAAGAGCCGAGTCCTAATGAGGTAGAGAGGTGGGATGAGAAACAGGCTGTGAGAAAGACCAGTCTCGTTTAGTAGTTTTGTGACCCATGAAGCAAGAAATCTCCACACACCAGTGAGTTATATACCCACCCTCATCCTCAACACCCTACACAAAGGGAAAGCAAAGAAAAGCAAGGCCAAGAGCAAGCCCACCCCATCCCAGAATTGGACTGCAAGGCTATGCAGAAGACAGTGTGGTGCTTGTTTTTACCATGATCTTAGAGGTAAAGTTCTATTCCTGGTAGTTGAGACTATATTAAGGCTCATATTGTCTTTATAAATTCACATTAAATATTGTTCATCGTGGGGCTTCCCAGGTGATGCTAGTGGTAAAGAAGACCCTTGTCAGTGCAGGAGATGTAAGAGATGTGGGTTTGACCCCTGGGTAGGGAAGATCCCCTGAAAGTGGAGGAAATGGCACCCAACTCTAGTATTCTTTCCTGGAGAATCCCATGGACAGAGGAGCCTGGCAGGCTATAGTCCATGAGGTTGCAAAGAGTCAGACATGACTGAGCATCTGAGATCAGATCAGATTGTTCATCATGATTACCAGACAAAAAGTATAAGAAGTTTTATGAATGGCTATATGGGCAAGTCCTGTCAAGGAAACACCCACAGCCTCTTCAAAAGAAAAATACCCCACTCACAGCAACACCTGGTGCTAATGGAGCAACCCTGGGGCAGCCACAGCTTGTTCCACATGACCCTGAGTCTCAATCCTGGGGCCATGCTGATTAGGCCACAGGTGGGCAGTGCAGAGGCTGACCTGTGGACTGATTTGTGGTCTGGTTTCAAAAGATGACATCCATCCTCAGGATAGTGAACTAAGAAATGCCAGGACCACAAGTTAGATGGGTGAATGAATAACAAGGATCAATGAATACACTGCCTTGACTGCAGGACAGTACTTGGCAAGCCTCAGACACACCTTTTCCTCTTCCTTCTCAGGACTACACAATCCCCACGCCCCACTCATGAATCCCTCAAATGCTTGACTTGACTATGTCTTAATTAGACTCTTTATGTGAGAAACTGAGATATACTCAGTTAACTCAAGTAAAGTTTAATGACAAAGATTCACATAAAGCCTAAGAGGCTTTCACAAAATAAAAGGAACCTAGTTCCACCAGTGGGCAATGAGCTGAAAGTATATCATGAGGGACAGAAGTAGCCATGAGAGTCAGAGGAGCCAAAGGTACCAGGAGGCAGAATCCATGAGTATGTGGGGGGCATGGGGTAGAGAACAGGCTGTAATAGACTAACACAGGCAGGTATGTTGGTGGTGAAGCATTGAAAGCAAAGCCCCAAGAATCCCTGGCCCCTGAAACCCTACTTCACCCCAGCATCAGCCCGGACCACAGTTTGCATATAGACTAGCTGTATTTATTCTTAGATTTCCATAAGGCTCTGACCCCACTAGAAGGGCTTCCCTGGTGGCTCAGCTGGTAAAGAATCTGCCTGCAATGTGGGAGACCTGGGTTCGATCCCTAGATTGGGAAGATGCCCTGGAGAAGGGAAAGCCTACCCACTCCAGTATTCTGGCCTGGAGAATTTGTAATTTCTATCAGGGGCCTTAAAACACATACTTTTGACCCAGCAATTTCCTCTTTGGAGTTTTTCCTAAGGAAAAACATACGCAAAGCTTTTTATTAACTATCATTAATGCTAACCTTTACTGAGTGCCATGTGAGGCAACCTCTTAAGCACTCTATATGTCATCTCATTTAATCTACAGAAGATCAAAAAAACTTTTTTTACTTACTTATTTTTGGCTATGCTGGTTCTTGGTTGCAGTACACGAGCCTTCTCTAGCTGTGGCAAGTGGGGGCTACTCTTATTGTGGAGTATGGGCTCTAGAGCTTGGGCTCAGTAGTTGTGCACAGGCTTAGCTGCCCCATGGCATGTGAAATCTTCCTGAAGCAGGAGTTGAGAACTGGTGTCCCCTGCATTGCAAGGTGGATTCTTAACTAGGGGACCACCAGGGGAGTCCCAGAAGAGCAAACATTTGAAACATCTTAAGCTTCTAAAATACAGGATTTGCTGCCATTGTGTATATGGTCCAGTCCACCCACACAATGGAATACCACTGATATTATCATATTAATATGGCAATGTTATCATATTACAATTTTATTTTATGATATATTAGTAATAACTAGCATGTACTGAACTTTTGCTACTTACCAGGCACTATGCTAAGTACTCTTTACAAGAACACTTGAATTCTATGTTCGTACATTAGTAAGGTAGGTACTGTTCTACAGACTAGAAAATTTAGGCTTTGTAAGAGGGTGAGGCAGAATTTGAACCCAGGAACAGCTAGCACTTTTAAATCTCTATGCTATAATGATTTATTTTCATAAAAAGATAGCCATGTAAATAACAGACTGATAAACTAGAAAATCCCCAAACACATCCAAGTAGGCAGGAAACCTTGATATATGACTGCAGTGGCAACACAAATCTGAATTGGGGAAAAGATCACTACGGTAAACTACAAACAACTTGCATGTTAATTGATAGGATAAATTGCAATTTTATATGTGTGTGTTTCGAGTATTACACATTGATTAAGATACATGGCAAACAGAAGATGAAAAAAGTAGAAGTAATAACAGATTTTCTTTTCTTGGGCTCCAAAATCACTCTGGGTGGTGACTGCAGCCATGAAATTAAAATATGCTTGCTCCTTGCAAGAAAAGTGATGACAAACTGAGACAGCATATTTAAAAAGCAAAATATCACTTTGCCGACAAAGGTCTGTATAGTCAAAGCTATGCTTTTTCCAGTAGTCATGTATGGGTGTGACAGTTGGACCATAAAGAAGGCTGAGCACTGAAGAATTGATGCTTTCAAATTGTGATGCTGGAGAAGACTCTTGAGAGTCCTTTGGACTGCAAGGAGATCAAATCCGTCAATCCTAAAGGAAATCACTCCTGAATATTCATTGGAAGGACTGATGCTGAACCTCCAATACCTTAGCCACCTGGTTCGAAGAACTGTCTCACTGGAAAAAAACCCTGATGCTGAGAAAGATAGAGGGCAGGAGGAGAAGGGAGGTGACTGAGGGTGAGATGGTGGGATGACATCACTGACTCAGTGGACATGAGTTTGAGCGAACTTCGGGAGACAGTGAAGAACAGGAAAGCCTGGTGTGCTGCAGTCCATGGCGTCACAGAGTATCGGACACATCCCACACACACCTGAAACTATGCTTGAAAACTGCCAAGCCATTTATGAGCTCTGATTCCAACAGTCCTCTTCTCTTTATTTCTCTGAAACTTTTTGACTGTTTCGGCAAGTTTCTCACGCTGCCCAGCGCTCAGACTGTGTACAGTGTTCTTGCTGTCTCGCAGAAAGTCCATCCACACCTGGTGCTCCATTTCCCACCTCTACAGAAATGCTTCATGAATCTAGTCCCAATCCCTCTTCCAAACTCATCCTGCATTTCCAAATGACTAAGTATTTTGAGTTAGGCATTCTGTCAGCATCTTAAAACCCTCTGTCCCTAGGCAGTTCCCCACATCAATTCCTTTCCCTGCCCTTACAGTTCTCCTTATTGTTTAGTCAATAAGTTGTGTCTGATTCTTTGTGACCCCATGGATTATAGTCTGCCAGACTCCTCTGTCCATGGGATTCTGCAGGCAAGAATACTGGAGTGGGCTGCCATTTCTTCCTCCAGGGGATCTTCCCAACCCAGGGATTGAACCTGTCTTCTGTGTTGGCAGGCAGATTCTTTACTGCTGAGCCACAAGGAAGCCCTTACACTTACAGCAGATGTTTTATTATTTTCCCAGGTGCCTCAAATTCAAACTCTCTCCTGGCTCTCTTACCTCCCAAATCTAGTTCGTTACCAGGTCCTTCGGACTCTTCTTTTGCAATGTTATTTGTATCTTTCCCTACCACTGACACCATCACAATTCAGGCTCATGACAGCTTGATTCAGGACTATGATCACTACCAGCATTCCTGACTGGCTCCCTACACAGAGTCCCTTCCCCTCTCTAATTATGAATGTGACCTCTAGAATAAAAGCACCAAAATTAGCTTTATTCCTGTCAATCCCCAATCAGCCCCATACAATCCATCCTGCTGACCGTGTCTTGTCCTGACCCTCTATGCCCTGACCAGTGTGCTTTTTCCCATCCTTGTCTCCCACTATTCCTCGACCCTTCACTCTTATAAAAAGCATTTACTTCTCAAATCTGCCTATCACTTCGCTACTTCTTTCGTATGTTTTTTTTCCCCCCACATCACATCCTACCTCCCCCACGAAGGCCCCGTATCACTCGTACGGAGGTCTAGGGAGGGGAGCTAAACGAGAAAATCTGAGGCGCTTTTTGGAAAAGAGAGGTACTGGAGTGGGCGGAACCCTACATTTAGTGTCAATTACACCCACGTTTATTAAGCAATTGTTATGAGAAGAAGGTACCGGAGGGGCGAAGGAAGCCTCCAAACTTCCAACCGCAGAGCCGGGATCTGACATATAGTGGGGGCACGCCGAAAGGCCACTGCTAACAGTGCCCACACGAAACACGCACACACTGGGATGCGGGTACAACTTTCCTAGACCGCACTTGTCCGAGCAGGGACGTCGCCGCACGCACAACAAACACACACACATTCTGCAGGCTGGCTCCGCCCGCTTCACCTCTTCTACTCCTACTGCACCTTTCCCAAGCTCTCAGTATCCCGTTCTCTCTGCCGCTGCACTCTCTCGGCGGCTCAATAGCACACACCCGCAGCTCTCACCTCCGGCACAGATTGCTCAGGACCCAGGAAGACGGCGCCTCTTCGGGTCGGGAGACCAGTGCGCCTGCGCAGAGAGTTCTGACGCCCGCGCTCCCAACCATAGCTTGGCCTTGGGCGACTCCATTTCCCAGAAGTCTCAGCGGTGGGAGCGCTTTAATATGACGTATAAAGATCTGCGCGAGCGTACTCTTCTGAATCGAGTTGGCGGCGCTGGACCCAATCCTACGTGCTAGTGCGGCAGCTTGATCATGAAAAAGCAACCGGTCTTGGATGCTTGTGAGGCTTGTGTTCCCCCTGGAAGTACTGCTTATGTGTGATGTCACGTCCCTCTGGTCCTCGGATGGGAGGGCCGTCCTAAGGAAATATGTCTCTCTCAGCCTTGGGACTCGTCCCTACTGAGAAGGATTTCTAGTCTTCTGACCCTCCGAAGGGCCTTGTTTCTACTTCAGGTTGTTTGTTAACTGTCGGTTATAAAGTTTGGGCAGGAGAGACGCAGAGTTTGGGTCTGAGGATGGGGCTGCGCAGTGCACATTTTTCTGCTTAAGAGAGAAGAACCCAGGATATACGTGTATTTAATTGGGCAGCAGTGCGGACTCCCTACATTTTGAGCATACAGGAGCCAGCCTTCCATGGTACTACTGGAAGGACCCTCGTTGGAGACATCGTAGGGATTCTTAACCGTAGCTGCATGCCAGAATCACCTGAAGAGCTTTAACATATTGATGCCTGGGCCTCCCTCTGAAGAGTGAGAGTTTGAAAAGATGTGCAAGTGATCCTCAGTTCAGTTCAGTTGCCCAGTCAAGTCCGACTCTTTGCGACCCCATGGACTGCAGCACACCAGGCTTCCCTGTCCATCATCAGCTCCCAGAGTTTACTCAGACTCATGTCCATCCAGTCGGTGATGCCATCCAACCATCTCATCCTCTCTCGTCCCCTTCTCCTCCTGCTTTCAATCTTTCCCAGCATCAGGGTCTTTTCCAATAAGTCAGTTCTTTGCATGAGATGGCCAAAGTATTGGAGTTTCAGTTTCAGCATCAGTTCAGTTCAGTTCAGTCGCTCAGTCGTGTCTGACTCTTTGCGACCCCATGAAGTCCTTCCTGAATGAATATTCAGGACTGATTTCCTTTAAGATTGCCTGGTTGGATTTCCTTGCTGTCCAAGGTACTCTCAAGAGTCTTTTCCAACACAGCAATTCAAAAGGATCAATTCTTCAGCGCTCAGTTTTCTTTATAGTCCAACTGTCACATCCATACATGATTACTGGAAAAACCATAGCTTTAACTAGACAGACCTTTGTTGGTAAAGTAATGTCTCTGTTTTTTAATATGCTGCCTAGGTTGGTCATAACTTTTCTTCCAAGGAGTAAGCGTCTTTTAATTTCATGGCTGCAGTCACCATCTGCAGTGATTTTGGAGCCCCCCAAAATAGAGTCTTCCACTGTTTCCATTGTTTCCCCATCTATTTGCCATGAAGTGATGGGACCAGATGCCATGATCTTAGTTTTCTGAATGTTAATTTTTAAGCCAACTTTTTTGCTCTCCTCTTTCACTTTCATCAAGAGGCTCTTTAGTTCTTCGCTTTCTGCCATAAGGGTGGTATCATCTGGATATCTGAGGTATCATCTGGATATCTGGATATCTGCAATCTTGATTCCAGCTTGTGCTTCATCCAGCTCAGCGTTTCTCATGACGTACTCTGCATGTAAGTTAAATAAGCAGGGTGACAATATACAGCCTTGATGTACTCCTTTTCCTATTTGGAATCAGTCTGTTGTTCCATGTCCAGTTCTAACTGTTGCTTCTTGACCTGCATACAGATTTCTCTGAATGCAAGTGATCCTAATGTGCAGCTAAAGCTAAGACTCACTGATCTATAGCTCCAGGGAAGACTTGAAATTATACCAGAAAAATGTGATAAAGTCTACAGTCAGGAACAAGTCTACACTTAAACTAAAAAAACCCTAAATTGCCTACAATAGTCAAGGCATTGTTACAAATAAAACACAGTTACTGCCCCCAAGGAACTCATGGTCCAATGGACAAATCAGAATGTGAAATTATTACAACACAGAGCAGTGTGTGCTACAATTATGTCATGTCCAAGACACTATGGGAGTAGAATGGAAGAAGCAATAAATTATGGCTGGGAAAGTTGGAAAAAGGCTTCCTCTAACTGGTACACTTGATGACTAATTACCTTCTTAACATTAGTTCAGTTCAGTTCAGTTGCTCATTAATGTCTGATTCTTTGCGATCCCATGAATCGCAGCAAGCCAGGCCTCCCTGTCCATCACCAACTCCCAGAGTCCACCCAAACCCATGTCCATTAAGTCGGTGATGCCATCCAACCTCATCCAATCTCATCCTCTCTCGTTCCCTTCTCCTCCTGCCCTCAATCCTTCCCAGCATCAGGGTCTTTTCAAATGAGTCAGCTCTTTGCATCAGGTGGCCAAAGTATTGGAGTTTCAGCTTCAACATCAGTCCTTCCAATGAACACCCAGGACTGATCTCCTTTAGGATGGACTGGTTGGATCTCCTTGCAGTCCAAGGGACCCTCAAGAGTCTTCTCCAACACCACAGTTCAAAAGCTCAATTCTTCGGTGCTCAGCTTTCTTTACAGTCCAAATCTCACATCCATACATGACCACTGGAAAAACCATAGCTTTGACTAGATGGACCTTTGTTGACAAAGTAATATCTCTGCTTTTGAATATGCTATCTAGGAACTTTCCTTCCAAGGAGTAAGTGTCTTTTAATTTCATGGCTGCAATCACCATCTCCAGTGATTTTGGAGCCCAGAAAAATAAAGTCAGCCACTGTTTCCACTGTTTCCCCATCTATTTGCCATGAAGTGATGCGACTGGATGCCACAATCTTAGTTTTCTGAATGTTGAGCTTTAAGCCAACTTTTTCACTCTCCACTTTCACTTTCATCAAGAGGCTCTTTAGTTCTTCTTCACTTTCTGCCATAAGGGTGGTGTCATCTGCATATCTGAGGTTATTGATATTTCTCCTGGCAATCTTGATTCCAGCTTGTGCTTCATCCAGCTCAGCGTTTCTCATGATGTACTCTGCATGTAAGTTAAATAAGCAGGGTGACAATATACAGCCTTTACGTGGATGTACTCCTTTTCCGATTTGGAACCAGTCTGCTGTTCCATGTCCAGTTCTAACTGTTGCTTCCTGACCTGCATATAGGTTTCTCAAGAGGCGGGTCAGGTGGTCTGGTATTCCCATCTCTTTCAGAATTTTCCACAGTTTATTGTGATCCACACAGTCAAAGGCTTTGGCATAGTCAATAAAGCAGAAATAGATGTTTTTCCAGAACTCTTGCTTTTTTGATGATCCAATGGATGTTGGCGATTTGATCTCTGGTTCCTCTGCCTTTTCTAAAACCAGCTTGAACATCTGCAAGTTCACGGTTCATGTATTGCTGAAGCCTGGCTTGGAGAATTTTGAGCATTACTTTACTAGTGTGTGAGATGAGTGCAATTGTGCAGTAGTTTGAGCATTCTTTGGCATTGCCTTTCTTTGAGATTGGAATTAAAACTGACCTTTTCCAGTCCTGTGGCCACTGCTGAGTTTTCCAAAGTAATTACCTTTTTACTTTTCTTTAAGAAAAAAGCAACTTAGGCAGAGAGTATAGGACCAGCAAAGATACAGGCTAGAGGATAAAAGTGCAAAGAATCAGTAACATCTGAAGCAGTTCAATTTCTGGTTATGTCAGCCACCAATGAGATGACACTCTTCATGTGTTCATACTCTCACCTTTTTTGGTTCCAGAGCACAGAAGAGAACAGAGACTCCTGTGCCAGCCATGGTTCCCAGGCAGCCCTGCCCCTCTTTCCTCACTCTGGCTCCAGAGAAGGAGGGCTTACTTGCTGGGCACTTGCTGAACCATCTTGGCCATCTGTGTCACCAGAAGTGCTGGCAGAAGGGTGAAACATTAAAAGAGCAAGAAAGGAGAAAAGGCCTTTTGCCCTGATAAATTATTTGTCTCAACTGTAAGGTATAGTTAGAGAAGAGGCAATGAAGAAAGGAAGACGACCTCAACGGAGACAGGTTCAGGCAAGGAGGGGCGACAGTCGGTCTAACAACCAGGCTGAGCGCGTGCAGGATCAGGGAAGCTTCATATTTAAGGGGAGGTTTTGCAGAAGCGATACGGGAAGATTTAGGCGGATGAACAGGGGTGGAGGGTCCCCGGATGATGCAATCTGCCCAGAGTATCGGGGTGGGACTTAAAGTTCAGTTTTGTCTTCCTGGAAGTCAGGTGGTTCAGCAAGGGCCCTTGAGGTCTTTATCTTCTTTTCTAAGCCTAAAAACTCCTTCACCAACCTCTCAGTCCTCAAAAGTCTCCTCTCTGGTCGAAAAGTGCCTCGGGAGAACCATCGTTTTAATATCCAGATCATTTTTCTATTTCTTTTAGGTCCGAAATGATCCCGCTTCTAGAGGAGGAAGGTGTCCAAAGTTCTCTTTGAGTTCACCCTTCGCTGAACGTAAACTTGCGGGGAGGCGGGCGGGGAGCAGTGGGAGAAAGACGGAGAGGTAGGGAACAGCCTGTCAGGATCTCCTGGACACTTTATAAGAAATTCACATTTCTGGAGAGCCTCCTAGAAATTCTTATTTGGCAGGCTCGGGGTTTAGGCCAAGATTTTTTTGTTGTTGTTTGTTTAACTCCAATGGCTTCTGTTGAACTGCCCCAAACCCGGCTCTTGGGCCCAGTTACTAAAGGCACTTCCAATACGGGGATTGCTTCCAGTTCCCAGCCCGTGGCGGAGGGGTGGGGCTGGGGGGTCGGTGCAGAGTGAAACCTCTGTCCAGGTAGCTGGTGCGCACTTGCCCAGCCTGCAATTGCCAGAGCAGAGGACCGAAGGTTCCCAAGCTGCCAGTGCGCAGGCGCGGCTCGTTCGACCTCCCCCCACAGACCCGCCCCTGACGCTTGTTCTGGGGACCCCGGCGAGGTGGCCTTCCTCTCGCGCAGGCTCAGGACGGGTCTCGGGAGGCGGGGCTGGAACCCGGGTGTTGCTTGGATCTTTGTGGGTTCAGCTACACCTGGTGCGCAGGCCAGCCATGGGGGTTGCGCCCTGAGCCAGTGACAGAGTGCGAAGTGTCCCTCCGTCTGCCCGCCTGCGAGGGGCTGAGGAGGCCTGGTACTGGGCGCAGAGTTGCAGGGCCGATCGGTTCCCTGTGAGCTCTCCAGAAGCAATTCTGGAGGAGCGCGGGGCACCGAGATCTCAGGTGTGGCTGTGGCCATTTCCTAGTGGTCTCCGTGGGAGCTGGGTCCCAGAGTTCGGTCTCCAGAAGGAGGGCGGCGGCCGGGCTTCTGAGGCGTCTGGGAGTGCGAGAGGAGAAAGAGCATCGCCTCCCGCAGTCACAGCCGCAGCCGCACTGCGCTCAGCTGGGACGCCAGTCTGGGTTTGACAGCCCTGCTGTGGGTCCTGCGGGTCGGCTGGGCGTGGCTGCACGAAGTGGGGATGCCCGGTGTCATCCGGTTCGCTCCCCGCTCCCTGATCCCCGGGAGGATCGCAGGGCCGCCGCGAATGACAAAGATTTGGACCTAGTGAAAGGACTAGCCCCAGCTATGGACTCCAGAGTTTCAGGTTTGGCTTTCGAGGGTGCCGCGGGCCGGAACCCTCCTGGGGAGTCAGTCTGGGTCTAGGAGGAGAAGGAAGACCATAGGATGAGGGCAGGGAGTCCCACTGGCGGGGCAGAGTCTGTCCTTGGGATTTCCCAGGCAAGAATATTGTAGTGCGTTGCCATTTCCTTCTCTGGACCCAGGGGTTGAACCCGAGTCTCCTGCATTGGCAGGCGGATTCTTTAGCACTGAACCACCTGGGAAGCCCTGACCTTATAATAAAGGGGCTCTTAAAATACGCTTTAGAGACCTAATGATGCTTTAGAACACTCAAGAAAGCGTCTCAGGAAGACCTGGCCTCTGCACTACTTCCCAAGGAGAAGGGGAGAGGTGTGACTTCCGCAAAGTCCCATATCTTTATGTGGTCTTGTCCTAGGCCTTATTTTGTCTTGTTAACCTGTCTTATACCCTCAGGTGACATTTAAAGTTCCTTGAAGTACTTCTCCATGTTTATATTTTCAAAAGGCCTAATATAGGACCTGCATATTGGAGGTCCAGTGACTACAAAGGAGTGGCCAGACTGTGGTCACCCCCCAGCTACCTACAGCTTGCTGTGGCCTATGGACACGGGGGGGGCCTCATGCAGCAGTGTGCACAGGCAGCCTGTAGCTTGTCCCTCAGCTCCCTTAGGTCCAGCCTTATCCCCGGAAACCATGCGGGTGACACACTGACTTGGGGAGTCTGGGAGCTGTAAATCTCATGAGGGTTAGCCTTCCTTATGGCTCCTTTTACCTTCCTAGTTCTCCCTTCTCAGGACCCTGCTCTTCCTCCAGAGAGAGGCCTAGGAGAAAAGGGAACAGCCAGTTTATTCCTGAAAGCCAGACCTCAGGTAAGTTGGGGTTCTCTTTAAGTTTTTCTCAAATGCCTGTTTTGCCTCCTTTTCTCTGTTTTGCCCCTTTTCCCTTGTTTGCCAAAGGGAACTGGACCCAATTCCTGCTCTGCAGGAGGCAGAGCCCATCAAGGCTTTTGCTGGTCTCCTTGCCCCAGGGCCCTCTGCTCAGTGAGACTGGGCCCCTGTGCACGTGTTATCTTCCTGGATTAGTGTGGTGACACACTGAGGACCCTGGCCTTGGGATTGGCGGGGGGAGGATCTTTTATGTGTCCTGGTTCTGTTGTCTGGGTGTAGCTCCCAGTCCAGTGTTCTCCTTGGCTCTTGGCTCTGCCCTCCAGAAGTTCCTTCCTTTTGCAGTATCTCCCTTGGTTGCATATGAAGATGATATTAAACTTTTTTTGAGGGCTAAGCAGCTTTTTTATCCTGAGTAGTTTGATGGCCCAAGGATTGTTTCAAGTCTTGCACCTTCAGTGTGACTCTCAAAACCCTGACCAGCTTTTTGTGCATTTGCTTCCATTAGCTCCATGTATCAATAGCTTTTCCCACAGTTGTTATTGAAATATGCCCCTCTCTTTAGACTGAATTGTGGAGCTTTGGGGGTTTGCTTGGCAAAACCTTACTTTTAGTCACTCTGAGCAATTTGGTCCCACTGAGAGGATTTACTGGGAGCCATAACTGAACTGAAACAAAAGGTCTGACAATCACACTCATGACTTAGTCCTTGCCATTAGGCTGGGTTTTAATCATCTTTTGTCATGCAAAAGCTATATCTATTTTGTCTTTGACCAGTTGGAAATGAGAATTCATTAAATCTCCAACCTTGCAAGTCCTGGAATTTCTGGGACACTTTCTTCTTCTTTTAAAATATTAAAAAAAAATTTTTTTTTTTTTGCTATGCCATGTGGCATGTGGGATCTTAGTTCCCCAACCAGGGATTGAACCCACTTCCCCTGAATTGGAAGCCCAGAGTCTTAACCACTGGACAGCCAGGGAAGTCCCTCTGGACATTTTCTCTTTGCCTTACATTTTTATTTTGCAAATCAGCAAACTCTTAGACTAATTTTTGTATGTGTGTGTCATACTTTTGTCAAATGTAGCCAGTGACAACCAGCTCCTACCACTGATGTTATATTTCCCTCCTTGTCTCATCACATCACCAGCTCATGCTTGCATTGTTCCTCTTTCAAGTTATTGCATCAAGTTTTACCACACAGTTCACCACTAAATTACATGGGTTGCCGTCTTGCCAGTGTTTTCTTACTGCCTGGCCCTGAAGCCACTATCACGTATTTTAGGCTTTTGTATTATGGCAGAACTCCACCTGGAGACCAGCTTTTTTAATGAGTCAGTTGAGGCTAGTTATACTGTGATAACAGCAAATCCTGAGGCGCTTACACCAACAACAGTTTATTTCTTGTCCACGTTACATGCAAGCTATGGTTTTGCCCCACATCTTCACTCTGGGATCATTTGCCATTCTTAAAGCAGCAATTGTAGAAGCTGACTGTGAAAGCTTTTGCTCATAAGTAGCTCATGTCACTTGCTTCACATTCCAAATGTGAAAGTGAATGACTTGACTACACCTGAGTCAGTGGGGTAGGAAAATCAATTCTATAGGGAGGGCCAATGAATATTTTGCACAAATAGTACAATCTATCATTTGGCTCACTAAGGTAGTGAGTTTTCCACATTTGATTATTTTGGACTGCCTTTAATATGAAATTGTTAGTTTGGCTTATTCTGTGGAATCAGTATCTAAATGGGATTTGACTTTTAAACATTTTGAGGAGAAAGTAAAAGGAGTTTATACTACCTTCACTTACTTGCTTTTTAGTTCATAGTTTATGGCTTATTGTACAATGTAAGTCAATTGAAAGTATTGTCATTATAGAGGCTGACAGGATAGTTCTGGCTGGGACCCACAGAATGGTTGTACCTTGTGAAGAACTGAGATCTGGGGTTCTCACTCTCAACTTTGCACATTTAGGAACTGAAAAATGATTAGGCTTTTTGGGGAGATGATTTATATTAATCAGACTCACAAAAGACTTACTAATTCACTGTCAGTCCATTTGACATACTTTCACTGAACTGTGTGCTGGCAGCTGTTATGGGATAAGTTATTCTAAGCCCCAAATGATTGTATTTGGCCTTAGTAAGAATTATAATCGAAATCCTAGGCCACAGCTTTCAAAAATACTTAATTAGAAGACTATTGACACTATGATACACTCAGAATGCAGAGTTTGTTATTTTTATTTTATTTTGTTTTTTATTATTTTGTTTTTTAGTTTGTTATTTTTATTTTAATCAGTTTGTTATTTTTAATTGATTCTATTTAAATGTCACTAAATTGTGAGACATTCTGAAAATTGAGGAAATGGATTGTATTTATTTCTCCCACATAAGTGGAGTGTCTCTAAAGGTTTGATTCTCCTGAGGCCCTGATTATATTCCTAAGCAGTTTGATGTTGAGATCTGTGGGCATTGCGTGGGATACTGAGTAGTAAGGATGACACTGTCCCTGGAGCAGCTTAAAATGTTTTTCAGATGGTAAAACCTGGCATTGCGATAGCCAGGAACTTTTGGAATCCCTTCTTGTACACCCTAAGGTTCTATTCAGACACCCGTCTCCCCTTCTCCCAGGGCCATGAGTGTGCTCTCCGAGGGTGCAAGATTGTCTTCTGTGTTTCAGGACCTGATGACGTTTGAGGATGTGGCTGTGGAATTCACCTGGTGGGAGTGGGGGCAGTTGGACCCTACTCAGAAGGACCTGTACCGGGAGGTGATGCTGGAGAATTTCAAGAACCTGGCCTCCCTGGGTGAGCTCAGCTCCTCCAAAGCCCAGAGCCTGCCCATCAGGCCATCTTTAGTTCCTTGGTGTTTAAAAGCTAGGGGTGTCTGGGCCTGTTGGCTGACTTTTGCCCTGAAATTCCAGAATTAGACATTTATTTTCTCTTGGGGGCCAGGAGATTCAGTATTTTTTCTCCTTGTAGGAAAGTCCCGGTGTATGCGAGATCAGAGTAAGACGCTTTATGACTTCACCATGCTTAGTTGCAGGCTGTCCACAAGCCTTGGCCTCTTACATACCCATACCATGATCCTTTTCCTTCTCTACCACCAGGGTTTCCAGTGTCCAAACCATATATGATCTGCCAGTTGGAGGAAGGGGAAGAGCCCTGTATTTTAGAGAGAGAAATCTCAACAGGTGTCCACTCAGGTGAGAGTCAGGCTAAAACAACAGTATACATCATAAGGGCCAACTGTGACTGGAAAGTTCCTTTAAACCCTTGGTCAGGGGCCTCTTCTTTGAGAAGTTGCGGTCACTTGCTAGGAGCCCTTTTCTTTGAAAAGGTGAAGTTGCTTGCCAAGAGCCCTCCACTCCAGTATTTTGAATACTTGTAGGCTTCCATAATGTTTTCTGGTATGAAAAGATGTTCATTTTCTTCTCTAGTGTTTATCTTTCCTTTGTTTCTTGTGAGTAATGTAGATAAGAAATAAACATCTGCCCATCTCTGCCTACCCTTCAGGGTCCTTGGGACTATGTGTCATCACTAGATGTCACATGGTCAGTGTTAGATGGAGTCTAAGGACCAACAGCTGTTAAGTCCTATACCAGCAGGGATAATAAAGAGTTATCAGCAGATCAAACAGAACAGTTAAGTAGCCCAGAAATTAAAGGGCTACCAGCAAGGACATCCTGACGGATGACATCAGGAAGATCAAGGTGAGGACACTTCAGGCTTGATTAAGTTGAACTACAACAGAGGTGGTTCTAAGAACAAAGACCACTTCTTACCAGCTCTTGATGGCATCTCTTTGAATTCCTAGGTGACTTGAGACGTCGGGGTGGTAGGCTCCACCCCTTGGGACAGAATTCCAGACACAAAGCTCCCCTGCCTGCCATGCGCCGCTCAAGCATACTGCAGGAGGTGACAGTCTGTGTCTGTGTCCATCTTTGAAACAGAATCAGCCTCAGGCCAGAGCTGAAGCTCCCCAAAGCAGGGCTCAAATCCTGAGAGCGCAGGCTGGGCCTCAGTACTCCAGAAGAGGACAGACAGGGAAGATGCTGATCTCTGTATTGGTACTCTCTTGATCATATTTCCTTCCAGAATGAGGGCAAGGGTCTGGCCTCTGGATCTAGTCTCACCATCAGTATCTGTCTGTTTACAGTGTTCTACAAATATGGTGTGTTTCAGAATCTCTAGGGGAGCTTGTGAAACACTCAGATCCTCAGGATCCCCACAAGACCTACTGGCTCAAAATCTGGCCTGTGGGAGCCCTGCTTAGGCATTGCCAGTCATTTTTCTCTTCAGAAGGGTCACTATTATTGTATTAGCTTTCTACTGTTGCTGAAACAAATTGTCATAAACTTAGTGGCTTTAATCAACACAAGTTTATTATCTCATAGTTCAAAACTCAGAATCAAGTATGGGTCTCACACTGTTAAAATCAAGGTATCAGCATGGCTCAGTTCCTTTCTGGAGTGTCTAGGGGACAGTCTGTTTCCTGTTCATCTGTGTTGTTGGCAGAACCAATTCCTTACAATGGTCAGACTGAGTTTCTCGTTTTCTTGCTGGCTATAAGCTGAGGAGCATTCCCAGCTTCTAAAGATTGCTACATTTCTTGGCCCGTGGGTCCCTTCCTCCACCTTCAGAGCCAGAAGTGATGGGTCGAATCTTTCTCACACCACATCTGACTCAGCCAGGAACTGTCTCTGATTTTGAGAACTCATGTGATTAGACTGGGCCCACCTGAATGACTCATGATAATCTCCCAGCCTCAGGGTCTGTGCCCTTAATCACATCTTCAGAGTCTCTTCTGCCATGTAAAGTAACATGTTTATATGTTCCTGGGATTTGAATACATAAATATGTTCAGATGGACTTGGACATCTTGGGGGATAATTATTCTGCCATCACAGTTACATGCAGTAATAGATGTTAAAGGTATACAGTATGTATATTATACTATGTATATAGTACATGATAATGTGTGGTGTGGACTGAGGTGTTGAGGGAAGATTTTGTGGAGGGCATCTTCCTACCCTCCTCTCATCTTTACAGTCTTTGGATTTACCTTGTGTTACTGTTGTTCAGTAGCTAAGTTGTGTCCAACTGCAACTCCATGGACTATAGCCCTCAAGGCCCCCTCTCTGTCCATGGACTTTCCCAGGCAAGAATACTGGAGTGGGTTGCCATTTCCTTCCCAGAGGACCTTCCTTATCCAGGGATTGAATCTGCATCTCCTTTACTGCAGGCTGATTCTTTACCACTGAGCCACCAGGGAAGCCCTTACCTTGTGTACTGGAGTCCCAACACTGTTCTCTCAGGCTTTTCTAATCTCCAGTTACCTGCTTATCTTATTCTTGGCACTTACAAAATGTTCTTCAGACACACACCATTCTTGGAAGAGACTGTACACCTCTTTTAGGTATTATTTTAAAGGTTAATTATCTTATGTCTATCATAGGACTTTACTTCCTCTTGGCATATAGAACAGGTAATACCAGCCTGTCTTTTTTGTTTTTTTTTTCCAGACTGGGAGAGAAGGCCTCAAGCCAAGAAACCTATGCTAAGTCAGGGACTTTCCAAAGAAGAATTATTTCAGAGAGCATCAGTGGAGAAACACATTAGAGATGAATTCAGGTCCTCCAAACTGAAAGCAACCTGTGGTTGGGATGACCAGGTAGAGATATATCCAAAAAAACAGGAGAGACATCTGAAAGAAACGTCACTCACTCAGAAATCTCCTCCCACCCCTAAGAGAGGTCATGAATGGAGTGAATCTGGGACCAGTTCAGGTTTAAGATCAGTCCCTATTAACCAACACCATGTTCCCACAGGAGAAGGATATTATAATTGTGATACAGAATTCAGACAGATTTCAGGGAGAAGTGACTCTCAGAGAACCCAACCAGGGAAGAAATCTTGCAAATGCAATGAATGTGGGAAGTTGTTCCAGTTCCAGTCAGAACTTCAGCGCCATCAGAGACGTCACACTGGAGAAAAGCCCTATGAGTGTGGTGAATGTGGAAGAGCCTTTGGTCACATTTCATCCCTTATTAAACATCAGAGAACTCATACTGGAGAGAAGCCCTATGAATGCAGTGAATGCAGAAGAGCCTTCAGCCAGAGTTCCTCTCTTGTTCTACATTATAGATTTCATACAGGAGAGAAACCCTACAAATGTAATGAATGTGGAAGGGCCTTTGGTCATACTTCGTCCCTTATTAAACATCAGAGAACTCACACTGGAGAAAAGCCCTATGAATGCAGAGAATGTGGGAGAACCTTCAGCCAGAGTTCCTCTCTCATTGTACACTACAGATTTCATACAGGAGAGAAACCCTACAAATGTAATAGGTGTGGGAGAGCCTTCAGCCAGAGTTCATCTCTCACTCAGCATTATAGACACCATACTGGAGAGAAACCCTACAAATGTAATGAGTGTGGAAGAGCCTTTGCTCACACTGCCTCCCTTATTAAACATCAGAAAAGTCATGCTGGGAAAAAAACCCTACGAATTCAGCCAATGCAGGAAGGCTTTCAGCTGGAAAACACACACCACTAAACCTCAGAGGATATACTGAATTATATATTAGAAAGCAATCCTAGGAGTGCAACGAATGTGGGAAGATTTTTGGTCAGAGGACACATTTTGCTCAACATCAGACAGGACACACCAAACCGAAGCTCTATTAAGAGGGGGTGGGCTTTCATCATACCTCCTCCCTTATCAAACACAAGAGAATTCAAACCAGTAAGAAACTATGTGAATATAATGGATTTGGAAAGGCTTTAGTTAGTGGGTCACACATTCAACATCAGAGAGTTTATTATTTAAAAAAATTTTTTTGATATGAACCATTTTTAAAGTCTTTATTGAATTTGTTACAATATTGTTTCTGTTTTATGTTTTGGTTTTCTGGCCATGAGGCATGTGGGATCTTAAATCCCTGACCAGGAATTGAACCCACACCCCCTGCTTTGGAAGGTGAAGTCTTAACCACTGGACCACCAGGGAAGTCTCCATACATGGGAGAATTTATACTGGGGGAAAGCCTCATCAGTGTAATCAGTATAGCACAGGCTTCAGTCACATAGTGTTTCAAAAGCACACAAAAATCCCTGAAACAACTCCAGATAACTCATACATATTTTACATTAGTAACAGGTTAAGTTTTCTTTCAAAGGGCCAAGTGAAGTGAAAGTCGCTCAGTCGTGTCTGACTCTTTGTGACCCCATGGACTCTACAGTCCATGGAATTCTCCAGGCCAGAATACTGGAGTGGGTAAGCCTTTCCCTTCTTCAGGGGATGTTCCCAAACCAGGGATTGAACCCAGGTCTCCTGCACTGCAGGCAGATTCTTCACCAACTGAGCCACAAAGGAAGCCCCATATGTATATCCTTTCCCCCCGCAAGTGTCCTTCTCTAACCCTCACTCAGGTCACTTTATATGCCTGGATGCCTGCAACTTTGTAGCTGGTTTTTGCCTAACATAGTCCCTTTCTCTTATGTATCTCTGGCCATGTTAATCATTCTCATCAGTGGGCACCTATCCTGCCACCCTGTCCTGCCCCCAAAGCCTCTGTTTTGCCTATAGGATAAAGGCTCACCTCTCAGTTTGACATTCAATGCCCTCTTCAGTCTGCCCTAACCTCTTGCTGTTCCTGATAAGAACCTCCATTTCAGACAAACTAGCTTGCTTGCCATACCTCAAACATGCGTCCACACTTTCCAGCCTGGGCTGTTCTGCCTAAGCTGTTCCACCAGCCAGGCATACCCTCTCCACTATCTAAAGCCTGGTGATCAGTCAGAACCCTATTCAAATGTCCCCTCATCTGGGAAGAAATCTCTTGAATACTGATGGGAAGTCAGATCTTACTCAATTGCAATTGTAAAAGCATCTGTTTTTCCATAAGTATTATTTTTAATTACTGATTTCTGATTGTGCTGGATCTTCGTTGCTGCACACAGGCTTTCTCTAGTTCTATAGAGGGAGCTACGCTCTAGTTGTGGTGCACGGGCTTCACACTGTGGTGGCTTCTTATTGTGGAGCACAGGGTCTAGGGGTATGGGCTTCAGGAGCAGTAGCATGAAGGCTCAGTAGTTGTGCTATGAGGGCTCTAGGGCGTGTAGGCTTTAGTAGTTGGAGCACAGGGGCTCATTAGTTGTGGCTCTCAAACCTTAGAGCATGCATGCTTCAGTAGTTACAGCGCTTGGGCTCAACAGTTGTTGAATCTAGAGCATGGGCTTAGTAGTTGTGGCACACGGGCTTAGTTGGCATGTGGAATCTTCTCATTCCAGTCCCCTATAATGAAATGGACATCTTTTTTGGGTGTTAGTTCTAGAAGGTCTTGTAGGTCTTCATAGAACCATTCAACTTCAGCCTCTTCAGCATTACTGGTTGGGGCATAGACTTGGATTACCATGATATTGAATAGTTTGCCTTGGAAACGAACAGATATCATTCTATCATTTTTGAGAATGCATCCAAGTACTGCATTTTGGACTCTTTTCTTGACTATGGGGACTACTCCATTTCTTCTAAGGGATTCTTGCCCACAGTAGTGAAAATAATGGTCATCTGAGTTAAATTCACCCATTCCAGTCCATTTTAGTTCACTGATTCCTAAAATGTCAACGTTCACTCTTGCCATCTCCTGTTTCAATAATTGAAAAATCAAGAGTTCCAGAAAAACATCTATTTCTGCTTTATTGTCTATGCCAAAGCCTTTGACTGTGTGGATCACAATAAACTGTGGAAAGTTCTGAAAGAGATGGGAATACCAGACCACCTGACCTGCCTCTTGAGAAATCTGTATGCAGATCAGGAAGCAACAGTTAGAACTGGACATGGAACAGCAGACTGGTTCCAAATAGGAAAAGGAGTATGTCAAGGCTGTATATCGTCACCCTGCTTATTTAACTTACATGCAGAGTACATCATGAGAAACGCTGGGCTGGAAGAAGCACAAGCTGGAATCAAGATTGCAGGGAGAAATATCAATAACCTCAGATATGCAGATGACACCACCCTTATGGCAGAAAGTGAAGAACTAAAGAGCCTCTTGATGAAAGTGAAAGAGGAGAGTGAAAAAGTTGGCTTAAAGCTCAACATTCAGAAAACTAAGATCATGGCATCTGGTCCCATCACTTCACGGCAAATAGATGGGGAAACAGTGTCAGACTTTATTTTGGGGGCTCCAAAATCACTGCAGATGGTGACTGCAGCCATGAAGTTAAAAGACGCTTATTCCTTGGAAGAAAATTTATGACCAACCTAGCAGCATATTAAAAAGCAGAGACATTACTTTGCCAACAAAGGTCTGTCTAGTCAAAGCTGAGTTGGACTATAAAGAAAGCTGAGCACCGAAGAATTGATGCTTTTGAACTGTGGTGTTGCAGAAGACTCTTGAGAGTCCCTTGGATAGCAAGGAGATCCACCAGTCCATCCTAAAGGAAATCAGTCCTGAATATTCATTGGAAGGACTGATGTTGAAGCTGAAACTACAATACTTTGGCTACCTGAGCGAAGAACTGAGTCATTTGAAAAGACCTTGATGCTGGGAAAGATTGAAGGCAGAAGGAGAAGGGGATGACAAAGGATGAGATGGTTGGATGGCATCACTGACTCAATGGACATGAGTTTGAGTAAACTCTGGGAGTTGGTGATGGACAGGGAGGTCTGGCGTGCTGCAGTCCATGGGGTCATAGAGTTGGACACGGCTGAGCAACTGAACTGGAATCTTCTTGGACCAGGGATCAAACCTGTGTGCCCTGTACTGGCAGGCAGATTCCTATCCACTGTGTTACCAGGGAAGTCCTCCATAATATTTGAAAGTGAAAGATATCTCGACTTGGAGTAGTTCTTATCAGTGTCTTAATCTATTTAAATCATTGGTTGTTTATTATCTTGCCATTTTCTTGTCTCCTGAATCAGATTATCAGATGCTTCAGCTCATTTCTTATACTTCCTCTCAGAAATGAGCACCCAATAGATACATTACTTTGCCAACAAAGTTCCATCTAGTCAAGGCTATGGTTTTTCCAGAGTGTTGGACTGTGAAGAAAGCTGAGTGCCGAAGAAGTGATGCTTTTGAACTGTGGTGTTGGAGAAGACTCTTGAGAGTCCATTGGACTGCAAGGAGATCCAACCAGTCCATTCTAAAGATCCGCCCTGGGATTTCTTTGGAAGGAATGATGCTAAAGCTGAAACTCCAATACTTTGGCCACCTCATGCGAAGAGTTGGCTCATTAGAAAAGACTATGATGCTGGGAGGGATTGGGGGCAGGAGGAGAAGGGGATGACAGAGGATGAGATGGCTGGATGGCATCACTGACTCGATGGACATGAGTCTGAGTGAACTCTGGGAGTTGGTGATGGACAGGGAGGCCTGGCGTGCTGCAATTCATGGGGTAGCAAAGAGTCTGACACGACTGAGCGACTGAACTGAACTGAATCATCTGTTAACTTGGAAAACAACTTCTATTGCCCACGTTTTCTTGGTACTCTGACTACAAATTTTCATACTAGATAAAAATCTTTCCTTCTAGAAAACTATCAATTAAATATTTTCTTAAAAAAATACAATATTGCTTCCTGTAATTATTTTTCAAATTCAAGTATAGGTTAGTATTGTTCTGCATTCTGTGGGTAGCTTGTTGGATTTGTCCATGAAAATTTATTGCAATTTTATTTATAAATTCTCATTCCAACTACCCAGTGTTGGGTTAAACTCCACAGGTTAAGGATATAGTCCCTCTCAAGACTGGGAGAGAGGGACACTAGCAAAGTCACACGTTGATTTGTTTAAGATATTTGTCCGTGTAGATGATAATGGAAAAGCCACTGGCTTTAATTCTCCATAGTGTCATTTGGTGAGACTAGAACTGTTCATATATATTTATCATGGTGATCTGCCAATGGATGGCATACCCAGAAGTTGGTAAGATTTAGAGCAGTGGCAATTATTTAGGATAATCTAAGAATGGGGAAGATACCCTGGAGGAGGAAATGGCACCCCACTCTAGTATTCTTGCCTGGAGAACCCTATGGACAGAGGAGCCATCAATGGAGTTGCAAAGAGTCAGACATGACTGAGCGTGTGAGCACGATATAAGCATGAAAAATGGTATTTGAATGAGTATGCTCTGACCTAACAAAGAGGAAAGAAAAGAGAAAACAGGTCATTATGGATGGATAACAACTAGGGATCAATAGAGATGAGAAGAATAACTATGGGCAAGCAGATGAAAAATAAAATCGGGCTTTTTGGGGTTCTTTTTTTTTTTTTTTTGGAAGTAAAATTGATTTATTCATGGTAGACAAAACAGGGCTTTGAAACAGTTGTTGGTCTGACATCTTGGGCAGAAGCTATCCCTTATCTGAAGTCATTGATTTATTCCAAAGGTCTTCAGTCAGCTGGTCTGGAGACCAGCTGCTTTAGAGCATCTTGGAAAATCCTCAGTCTGAAGTCCTCTGCTGGAATAGGCTTCCAGTTGTGTCAATTCTGAGACTCTTCTTTAATTGTGAAATATGTATGGAAGAATTGACATCCTGGAGTTTCACTGCTGCATTAGTTAACAGTATCTGATAAGGTTCCATACAGTAATGCTCAAGAGCAGTTTTTCTCTGATGTCTTACAAAAAAACCTCATGGTTGAGGATCACAAAGAGTCTATTTAGGAAGAAGCTGTGGGAAGCTGTCCTTAACCTATTGATGACAGGACCGGTATATATGAATCCCCTGTAATATTTTGCCATGTCTGCATGCAGCAGGGTAGCTTAGTACTGGATGTGGAATTTCCAAATAACTGTTTATTTCTTAGACAACTGATGTATTCCCAAGGGAGTGAGCTATATGGCCATAAGGTGCTTGTGAGAGTACCCTTGGCCAGGCAGCAAAGGAGTTCTGAGATTTCTGGTAATGTTAATAATGTCACTGATTTCTGTAAAGTGTGTGCCTTGACCACTTGATATAAAAAAATGGGATGTCCTAGGTTGGAAACACAAAACCAAGCAGTTTTTACGAGGGACTAAAGCTTTTCATGGCAATTAGATGCTTCAGTCCAACATTAAAACAGACATATTAAAAAGTAAAACACTTGTGGGACCTACCCAGGAGAAGACTGGCAGAGGGGACTTCACCCAGATGCCAGTTTCTCAAGGGTATAAATACCTATTAGTCATGATAGATACATTCACATGATGGATTGAAGGCTTTCCCACTCGGAGAAGGCTGAGGAGGTGGTAAAAAAACTGCTCCATGAAATGAGTCCGAGATTTGGTCTTCCCAGGTCATTACAAAGGGACAATGGGACATCACTTACTTCTAAGGTCACCCAGTTCAGTTCAGTAGCTAGTCATGTCCGACTCTTCGTGACCCCATGAATCGCAGCACGCCAGGCCTCCCTGTCCATCACCAACTCCCGGAGTTCACTCAAACTCATGTCCATCAAGTCGGTGATGCTATCCAGCCATCTCATCCTCTGTTGTCCCCTTCTCCTCCTGCCCCCAATCCCTCCCAGCATCAGAGTTTTTTCCAATGAGTCAACTCTTTGCATGAGGTGGCCAAAGTATTGGAGTTTCAGCTTTAGCATCATTCCTTCCAATGAACACCCAGGACTGATCTCCTTTAGGATGGACTGGTTGGACCTCCTTGCAGTCCAAGGGACTCTCAAGAGTCTTCTCCAACACCACAGTTCAAAAGCATCAATTCTTCGGCGCTCAGCTTTCTTCACAGCCCAACTCTTACATCCATACATGAACACTGGAAAAACCAGAGCCTTGATTAGACGGACCTTTGTTGGCAAAGTAATGTCTCTGCTTTTTAATATGCTATCTAGGTTGGTCATAACTTTCCTTCCAAGGAGTAAGTGTCTTTTAATTTCATGGCTGCAGTCACCATCTGCAGTGATTTTGGAGCCCCAAAAATAAAGTCTGACACTGTTTCCCCATCTATTTCCCATGAAGTGATGGGACCGGATGCCATGATCTTAGTTTTCTGAATGTTGACCTTTAAGCCAACTTTTTCACTCTCCTCTTTCACTTTCATCAAGAGGCTCTTTAGTTCCTCTTCACTTTGTGCCATAAGGGTGGTATCATCTGCATATCTGAGGTTATTGATATTTCTCCCTGCAATCTTGATTCCAGCTTGTGCTTCTTCCAGCCCAGGTTTCTCATGATGTACTCTGCATAGAAGTTAAATAAGCAGGGTGACGATATACAGCCTTGACATACTCCTTTTCCTATTTGGAACCAGTCTGCTGTTCCATGTCCAGTTCTAACTGTTGCTTCCTGACTTGCATATAGGTTTCTCAAGAAGCAGGTCAGGTGGTCTGGTATTCCCATCTCTTTCAGAATTTTCCACAGTTTATTGTGATCCACACAGTCAAAGGCTTTGGCATAGTCAATAAAGCAGAAATAGATGTTTTTCCGGAACTCTCTTTTTCCATGATCCAGTGGATGTTGGCAATTTGATCTCTGGTTCCTCTGCCTTTTCTAAAACCAGCTTAAACATCTGGAAGTTCACGTTTCACGTATTGCTGAAGCCTGGCTTGGAGAATTTTGAGCATTACTTCACTAGCGTGTGAGATGAGTGCAATTGTGCGGTAGTTTGAGCATTCTTTGGCATTGCCTTTCTCTGGGATTGGAATGAAAACTGACCTTTTCCAGTCCTGTGGCCACTGCTGAGTTTTCCAAATTTGCTGGCATATTGAGTGCAGCACTTTCACAGCATCATCTTTCAGTATTTGAAATAGCTCAACTGGAATTCCATCACCTCCACTAGCTTTGCTCGTAGTGATGCTTTCTAAGGCCCACTTGACTTCACATTCCAGGATGTCTGGCTCTAGGTGAGTGATCACACCATCATGATTATCTTGGTTGTGAAGATCTTTTTGTACAGTTCTTCTTATCTCCATTATGCCTGGAGGCCTCAGTCTTCAGGAAAAGTAGAAAGAGTCAACCAATTCTTAAAATCAGCAATAAAAAAGATAACCCAGGAGACCTCCCTGAGATGGAAGGAGGCTTTACCAATAGCTCTCCTCTGTACCCATATTGCCCCTAAGGAACAGGTTGGTCTTAGTCCTTATGAGATGCTAAATGGCAGACCTTTTGTTTATGTTAATGACCTCTTCCTAGATCAGAGGCTCAGACACTCCGGTCTTATGCCATGGCCATTGGGCAATTCCAAAAGGATATATGCTTGTAGGATGTCAACCAGGACCCAAAAGATTCTAAAGAGCCACCACTATATGCTCCAGGGACTCAAGTCCTAATTAAAGTCTGGAAAGATGGGTCCCCAAAGGCCCAACTCCAGCCCTCATGGAAGGGCCTCTACCCTGTAATACTTTCTACCCCCACAGCAGTCAAGGTACCAGGACATGCTCCTGGATTCACTACTCATGAGTCAAGCCATGGAAGAAAACTGAAGAGGACACTCAATACACCTGTGAGCCTCTGGGAGCTCTCAGATACCTATTCAGGACTACAAATGAGTGCCATCCCCAAAATCAAGTTTCTGGGGATAGGATTTTTCAGGATAGCTCTAAAGACCCAACATAGCTTGGCAGGGGTTGTACCCCAAAATAGACAGGAGATGGCAGGTGTTGTACCCCCAAATAGACAGGAGACGCCTGAACAAGGAGGGACTTGATCCATCTTGAATGAGATGTGTTGTTTCTGGGTAAATACCTCCAGCTAAGTTAAATTAAGTCTCACAATCTCAAGAAAAACATGCAGCTCTACAGGATCTCAAAGAACAAGCTGGAGAGTCCTTAGGGTGGCTACAGTCTCTCTTTGGGGGATCCTTCTCCTGGCGATGGGGAATTTCACATTGGAGGTGGCCAAGAGGAGCAACCCCACATCCAAGGAGTGGTGGCTGCTCGGGTGCAGGAGGGCCGAGAGGAGCTACTCCACGTTCAAGGTCAGGAGGGGCGGCCGTGAGGAGATAGCCCTCGTCCAAGGTAAGCAGCAGTGGCTGCGCTTTGCTGAAGCAGCTGTGAAGAGATACCCTACGTCCAAGGCGAGAGACACCCCAGTAAGATGGTAGGTGTTGCGAGAGGGCATCAGAAGGCAGACATACCGAAACCATAGTCACAGAAAACTAGCCAATCTGATCACATGGACCACAGCCTTGTCTAACTCAGTGAAACTAAGCCATGCTGTGTGGGGCCACCCAGGATGGGCGGGTCATGGTGGAGAGGTCTGACAGAATGTGGTCCACTGGAGAAGGGAATGGCAAACCACTTCAGTATTCTTGCCTTGAGAACCCCATGAACAGTATGAAAAGGCAAAATGATAGGATACTGAAAGAGGAACTCCCCAGGTCAGTAGGTGCCCAATATGCTCCCGGAGATCAGTGGAGAAATAACTCCAGTAAGAATGAAGGGATGGAGCCAAAGCAAAAACAATACCCAGCTGTGGATGTGACTGGTGATAGAAGCAAGGTCTGATGCTGTAAAGAGCAATATTGCATTGGAACCTGGAATGTCAGGTTCATGAATCAAGGCAAATTGGAAGTGTTCAAAAAGGAGATGGCAAGAATGAATGTCGACATTCTAGGAATCAGCGAACTAAAATGGACTGGAATGGGTGAATTTAACTCAGATGATCATTATATTTATCTACCACTGTGGGCAGGAATCCCTTAGAAGAAATGGAGTAGCCATCAGAGTCAACAAAAGAGTCCGAAACGCAGTACTTGGATGCAGTCTCAAAAATGACAGAATGATCTCTGTTCGTTTCCAAGGCAAACCATTCAATATCACAGTAATCTAAGTCTATGCCCTGACCAATAATGCTGAAGAAGCTGAAGTTTAAATGGCTCTATGAAGACCTACAAGACCTTCTAGAGCTAACACCCAAAAAAGATGTGCTTTTCGTCATAGGGGACTAGAATGCAAAAGCAGGGAGTCAGAAATACCTGGAGTAAAAGGCAAATTTGGCCTTGGAGTACAGAATGAAGCAGGGCAAAGGCTAATAGAGTTTTGCCAAGAGAATGCACTGGTCAGCAAACACCCTCTTCCAACAACACAAGAGAAGACTCGACTCTACACATGGACATTACCAGATGGTCAATACAGAAATCAGATTGATTACATTCTTTGCAGCCGAAGATGGAGAAGCTCTATACAGTCAGCAAAAACAAGACCAGGAGCTGAACTCCTTATTGCCAAATTCAGACTTAAATTGAAGAAAGTAGGGAAAACCACTAGACCATTCAGTTATGACCTAAATCAAATCCCTTATACAGCAGAAGTGAGAAATAGATTTAAGGGACTAGATCTGATAGACAGAGTGCCTGATGAACTATGGACGGAGGTTCATGACACTGTACAGGAGACAGGGATCAAGACCATCCCCATGGAAAAGAAATGCAAAAAAGCAAAATGGCTGTCTGGGGAGGCCTTACAAATGGCTGTGAAAGGAAGAGAAGCAAAAAGCAAAGGAGAAAAGGAAAGATATAAGCATCTGAATGCAGAGTTCCAAAGAATAGCAAGGAGAGATAATAAAGCCTTCCTCAGCGATCAATGTAAAGAAATAGAGGAAAACAACAGAATGGGAAAGACTAGAGATCTCTTCAAGAAAATTATAGATACCAAGGGAACATTTCATGCAAAGATGGGCTCGATAAAGGACAGAAATGGTATGGACCTAACAGAAGCAGAAGATATTAAGGAGAGGTGGCAAGAATACACAGGAGAACTGTACAAAAAAGAGCTTCACGACCCAGATAATCATGATGGTGTGATCACTCACCTAGAGCCAGACATCCTGGAATGTGAAGTCAAGTGGGCCTTAGAAAGCATTACTTCAAACAAAGCTAGTGAAGGTGATGGAATTTCAGTTGAGCTATTTCAAATCTTGAAAGATGATGCCATGAAAGTGGTGTACTCAGTATGCCAGGAAATTTGGAAAACTCAGCAGTGGCCACAGGACTGGAAAAGGTCAGTTTTCATTCCAATCTCAAAGAAAGGCAATGCCAAAGAATGCTCAAACTACTGCACAATTATACTCAACTCACACGCTAGTAAAGTAATGCTCAAAATTCTCCAAGCCAGGCTTCAGCAATACGTGAAACGTGAACTTCCAGATGTTTAAGCTGGTTTTAGAAAAGGCAGAGGAACCAGAGATCAAATTGCCAACATCCGCTGGATCATGGAAAAAGAAAGAGAGTTCCGGAAAAACATCTATTTCTGCTTTATTGACTATGCCAAAGCCTTTGACTGTGTGGATCACAATAAACTGTGGAAAATTCTGAAAGAGATGGGAATACCAGACCACCTGACCTGCCTCTTGAGAAATCTGTATGCAGGTCAGGAAGCAACAGTTAGAACTGGACATGGAACAACAAACTGGTTCCAAATAGGAAAAGGAGTACGTCAAGGCTGTATATCGTCACCCTGCTTATTTAACTTATATGCAAAGTACATCATGAGAAACCCTGGGCTGGAAGAAGCACAAGCTGGAATTAAGATTGCAGGGAGAAATATCAATAATCTCAGATATGCAGATGATACCACCCTTATGGCAGAAAGTGAAGAGGAACTAAAAAGCCTCTTGATGAAAGTGAAAGAGGAAAGTGAAAAAGTTGGCTTAAAGGTCAACATTCAGAAAACTAAGATCATGGCATCCGGTCCCATCACTTCATGGGAAATAGATGGGGAAACAGTGGAAACAGTGTCAGACTTTATTTTTTGGGGCTCCAAAATCACTGCAGATGGTGACTGCAGCCATGAAATTAAAAGACGCTTACTCCTTGGAAGGAAAGTTATGACCAACCTAGATAGCACATTAAAAAGCAGAGACATTACTTTGCCAACAAAGGTCCGTCTAATCAAAGCTAAGGTTTTTCCAGTGGTCATGTATGGATGTGAGAGTTGTGCTGTGAAGAAAGCTGAGCACTGAAGAATTGATGCTTTTGAACTGTGGTGTTGGAAAAGACTCTTGAGAGTCCCTTGGACTGCAAGGAGGTCCAACCAGTCCATCCTAAAGGAGATCAGTCCTGGCTGTTCACTGGAAGGATTAATGCTAAAGCTGAGACTCCAGTACTTTGGCCACCTCATGCGAAGAGTTGACTCATTGGAAAAGACTCTGATGCTGGGCGGGATTGGGGGCAGGAGGAGAAGGGGACGACAGAGGATGAGATGGCTGGATGGCATCACCGACTCGATGAACATGAGTTTGAGTGAACTCCGGGAGTTGGTGATGGACAGGGAGGCCTGGCGTGCTGCGATTCATGGGGTCGCGAAGAGTCAGACACGACTGAGTGACTGAACTGAACTGAATGCCCCTACTATTCCCTGTTATCACCATACTGATGCAGCTTATGATTGCTCCATGTATTATCAACTGTCTAACCTGTTTTTTCTCTGCCCAGGTCAACAAGCTACAACATGCAGTACCAGTTCAACAAGAATATATAAAACAGTTGACCATGGAAAATGTTAGTCACCTTTAGATGAACACCGCTATAAGGACTCTTAGGCTTGAGATTAGCAAGAGGTGGAGGCCCAAAGGCCCTCTCTGTCCCAGTTCAGCAGGAAGTAGCCAGAGAGACCTCAACAACCCTACTCCCAAAGAATTGGTCCTCCCCTCTGTTAAGCGGGGAATGTTAGGTAGGTAAAATAGGAAAAAGGAGTCCAAAATAGCAGTGGCTAGAAGACAAAGAGGAAAAAGCCCACGAAAGTAGAACAAGGAAGGTCCAAGGAGGGGAGTGAGGACTTCAGGTGAAGCAAAGAGCCCTCCAGGCTAGCCCAATTTACATAGGGCAGGCTCAAGGGAAGGAGAAAAACATAAAAAAAGAGGAGCCAAAATTGAGCCGTACTTCTTTTGGGTTGGCCTGCCCTCATGCCTTGAGGATGTATTTTCCTTTGCTTGCCAAATAAAACTGAGCTGTAACCAAAAAAAAAAAAAAAAAGTAAAACTCATTCTAATTTCATGAAAGGTAGAAGCTGGATAAAATCCATCTGAAAGTGTTCAGGGATTTTTGAGGCCTTGGTTGCTGGCCATGTTCCACCTTTAGTTCTTCAAAGATTATATTTACAGGTGACACATGACCTAAAAATAACTTGCTAAAAGTTTGTTTTTTAAAGTTTATTTATCAACGTTAATTTAAGATAGTAACCAATTTGTCTTTATCATGATGTATAGTTTTATGGGGGAAAAATTTTTTTAGCTTGCATCCATCTGAAATCGTCTGGTGCCTCCAAGTGGCCATCTTGGGAGCACCAGTAATGACCTGAGTGAAAGTTGCCTGCATGCTCAGTAATGTTTGACTCTTTCTCCGTTCCATGGAGTGTAGCCCACCAGGCTCCTCTGTCCATGAAATTCTCCAGGCAAGAATACTGGATGTGTTGGGTTTCCATTTCCTCTTCCAGGGCATCTTCCCGATCCAGGGATCGAACCCGCATCTCCTGTGTCCCTGCATTGGCAGGTGGATTCTTTCCCATTGTGCCTTCTGGGAAGCCCATGAGTGAAGGTTACATTTTTTAAAAACATTCTTCTTTTTTAGAATCAGAGGATAAATGCTGATATTTCATAATGGTCTCTCTGAATTCCTCCAGAGATTTACCCTTTGAGGGTTCAGTTAGGAATCTCACCTAAGTTAAGGCAGTTTGTTTGGCATCATGATCTGCTAGAGCACTTCCTTTGACTTCCATATTATCTTTTTCACATGAACCGAGGCCCTTCTAAGAGCTACTTCTCTAGGCGACAGGAGTGACTCAAGTTCTTTAGCTTGTAGTTCATTTTAAAATTATTTATTTATTTGGCTGTGCTGGGTCTTAGTTGTGGCATGTGGGATCCCTCGCCCGGGTCAAACCCATGTCTCCTGCACTGGCAGGCATTCTTTACCACTGAGGCACCAGGGAAGCCCACATGATGGGTGGATGAATTCGCTCAGTCGTGTCCAACTCTTTGCAACCTCATGGACTGTAGCTTACTAGGCTCCTCCGTCCGTGGGATTTTCCAGGCAAGAATACCAGAGTGGGTTGCCATTTCCTTCTCCAGGGGAACTTCCCGACCCAGGGATCGAACCCGGGTCTCCCTCATTGTAGGCAGACGCTTTACCGTCTGAGCCACAAGGGAAGCCCATGATGGGTATATACCTCTAAGTATTGAAAGCAGGAACTAGAAAAGCTATTTTCGAGTATTTACATGACTCAACACACACTCCATGTTCACAGTAATATTATTCACAAGAACAAAAAGGTAGAAGCAACCCAACTGTCCATCGGCAGATGAATAAACAATACAGTATACAGTGGAATATTATGCTGTGCGGTGCTCAAACACTTCAGTCATGTCTGATTCTTTGTGACCTCATGGACTGTAGCCCACCAGGCTCCTCTGTCCATGGAGTTCACCAGGCAAGAATACTGGAGTGGGTTGCTGTGCCCTCTTCCAGGGGATCTTCCCAACCCAGGAATCAAACCCGTATCTCCAGCATCTCCTGCATTGTACACAGGTTCTTTACCCACTGAGCCACCTGAGAAGCCCCACAGTGGAACATTATATGGCCTTAAAAAAGGAAGATTCTAACACATGCTACACATGGATGAACCTTGAGGACATAATGCTAAATGAAATAAACCAGTCACAAGAGGACAAACACTGTATGATTCCACTTATATGAGACAATTGATCCAATTCATAGAGACAAAGAATAGAATGGTGCTTGCCAGAGACTGGAGAGAGAAAGGAATGGTGAATTACTGCTTAATAGGTACAGAGTTTCTGTTTTTCAAGATGAAAAGAGTTCTGGAGATGAATCATAGGGATGGCCACACAACAATATGAATGGACTCAATGCCTCTGAAGTGTTCACTTAAAAATGGTTATGATAGTAAATTTTGTTATGCATATTTTATAACAAATTTTTTTAAATGTCAAAAATGTACATGAATGTTCATAGCAGCTTTGTTTGAAATAGCCAAAAACTGAAGATAAACTATACACATATTCTACAATGATGAATGGTTAAACAAAAAGGAAGAAACTATTGAGGCATTCAACAACTTGGAAAGACATCAAGGGTATTATGCTGTGATCTCCAAAGGGCATGTAACTAACTCCATTTACATAACATTCCCAAAATGACAAAATTTTAAACATGGAGAACATATTAGTGGTTGCCAAGGGTTAGGGATGGTGGAGGAAGACAGAAAAGGGAGAAAGTGACTCTTAAGAGAAAGCACGAGGGATCTTTGTGATGACAGTTCTACCATGATTGTGGTGGTTACAGAAATCCACACATGATAAAAACTGTATAGAGCTACACACACACCCACATGCATGTAAACCCCATGAATACATATAAACTGATAGAATCCAAATGAATTCTGTGAATTTTATCAATATGTACAAGGGTTTTGATACTGTATTATAGGTGACCCTTGAACAACATGGGTTTGGACTGCATCGGTCCACTTATACGCACAATTTTTCAATAAATATTGTTGTACTACACGATATGCTTCCTTGGTGGCTCAGTGGTAAAGAATCTGCCTGCCAATACAGGAGATGTGGGTTTTATCCCTGGGTCGGGAAGATCCCATGAAGAAGGAAATGACAACCTGCTTCAGTATTCTTGCCTGGGAAATCACACGGACAGAGGAGCCTGGCAGGCTACAGTCCATGGGATCACAAAAGAATGGGGCATGACTTAGCGACTAAACAACAACAACAACATGATAGGCAATTAGCTAAATCCATGGATATGGAACCATGAATTCAGAATACCGACTATGGGACCTGAGCACCTATGGATCTTGGTATCCATGGAAGGTCCTAAAACCCATCCTCTGTGGCTACTGAGGGATGACTGTAGAAGATGCTACCATTGGAAATAACTGGGTGAAAGATGCAGGAGCCCTTTCTGTACTATTTCTGCAGCTCCCCATAAATCTATCACTATTTTAAAATAAAAGAAAAAACAAACAAAGCAGAACCTGAATGCTTGGCTATGGGCCAAATTCCCTTGTAATCTGAGCTGTCCATCATGAACTGGGTGCCCTCTACTCTTGAGTGCCATGACCATGGCCTCTACTCTTGCTGTATTATCTTCTCCCTTCAACCTCCACCTACAGCTTCACGGTAACTTCCATGCGACCAGGTGCCTGAAGAACAAAACTCTTAGGTTCTGCAAGGTATGTAGGCACAGCCTACAAGGATGTGCACAGCTGCACAACATCCCACTTTGGGAAAGCTCTGAGGAACAGAGGTGGAGGAAAATCCTCTCAGTGGACAGAACTTTGAGCAGTGCACTTGGTTGTTCATTTTGCCCGATCAGGTGTACAGATCTATACTTTTTCATGGACCATGGCTAATGGCTTGGCTGGCTGATCAGGTACTTGAAAGGAATGGGATTAGAAAATTCAATGAGGTGTGGGGAAGAGGGTGTGGACAGACTTCTCTAATTTGGCACAGAATGTGAACTTAATTATGCTCCATATGAATGCTTACCAAATAGGAGGGTTTTAATGAGGTGGACAGAATAACCAACCTGAGAATGTCAGTCTGCTTCCTCCCCCAGCCAAATGGACTCAAGGGCAATGCACTAGGGATGGAAGTTATGTTTGAGCTCAACAACACAGACTTTCACTTACTAGGGCCAATATAGCCACTGCCGAGCGTTCACTATTCTAACAGCAGAGACCAACACTGGCCCTCAATATGACAGAACACCCCGAAGGATCAGTCAGCTAACCTGTTGCAGATTGACCACATCGGGCCAGTTCTACTAAGAAAGAAGCAGCCCCTCGTTCTGACACTCTGGATTTGGATTCTTTTTCATCGCCCGCAGAACTTCTCCCAAATCCAGAGCGTTACTGGAGTTGGCTATGAACGGCTTTTTTATTCTTCCGTGTGCACCATTCCCCGCTTCGATCTTCACTTAGACCCCGCTCCGTGCTCGTCCGTACCTCTCATTTCGGTTTGGGGAGAGTCCACAGCATCAGCTTCATTCAGTAAGAGGATTCTGTCAGCGGTACACGCGCTCGCGGCTCTTTAGATCCCGAGCGTCCCGCCGGGAGTAGACAGCGCGCCAGCCCCGCCCACCCCCGCCTCAAGCCTCGCCCACCCCGGCGGCCGGCCCAAGCCCCGCCCCTGGGTCCTAACGCGAGGACCCCGCGGGGACTGTCCGCGGCGAGGCCGGATTCATCCCACCCCGCTGCCTGTCCGGACACCCCCTCACTCGGGCCTGCGCTGCGGCGCGGCCCCCGGACCCTGGGGATTCAGTCTCCGGCCGAGGTCTGCGGCCGGTGGATGGAGAGCAGTCACGACAGGCGGTAGGAAGGCTGCTCGGCCGGAGGCGCTCGTGGGCCTCCACCATGGCGGCGGCAGTACGCGCTGCGGGCTTCCTCCCTGCTCTGTGTGGCGCTTCGGCGGGTGAGAGCTGGGACGCTGGGAGCCGGAGCTTTGAGCCGAGCGGGAGCGGGGGTGGGGGCGGCTCTCCCGGGGCCTGCATTCGCCTGGGCGGGAAAAAGCAAGAAGCCGCAGCTCCGGGCCCCTCGCGTCGGTTTACCGGCTCATTGGGGTCTGCTGTGTGACCTTGCGTGCCTTCGCACAGGGCATGGGTGTGTAAAGTGAGGATGGACTGGACGCGGTCCAGGGTCCCTTCCAGTTCACCAGGCGGCTCGTGCATGCTTGGCTAAGTGAGGAGGATAGTTGCAAGCCAGCATCGCCTTCCCCGCGGGCGCGAGTTGTGGGTAGATCGAGGCCAGAGAAGCTCGAAAGGGAAATAGGCTGTCCTCCAGCTTGAGTCGGATAGGATTAGTGTCAGTTATTTTAGATTTCGGGCTGATCAATACTCTATTAAAAAGAAGGATGTTGGTATTGTCCCGCACCCCATGTTCGTTTTTGCAGCCCGAGGAGAAGCAGCCTACTATCCTCCCGCGCAACGTTTATCTCTAGGAACCAGTATACGATTGACCTGACCTCTGATCGCTCTGTTTTATTTTATTATAAACCTGCAATCCAGGATTCGTAATTCTGAAATCTAAAGATCTGTGAAAATAGGAAAGTTCTTTTTTGTAACTTGTTTTGTTAGGAAACTTGACCTGAAATCCTCTGTCGGAAAATCTGACCTGAGAAATATTTTTACTTTTGTTTATATTTGTGACCACCTCCTCTTTTTTCAAAGCCCTGTTCAAATAGCACCTAGCATCTGCAGCTTTCTTCCGTGAGTTCTTATGTGTAGCAGGGTCTGTCTTAAGTTCTTTATGCTTTTTCCCTTCATCTTAACAATGTCTTTATGAGATAGATACCTTTACATTCCCATTTTACACATTAGGGAATTAGGACACACAGGTTGAGAAACTTGTTCAAGGTTAGACTGGAAGGACGTCAGGTTTTTGCAGCCATACCACCTGGTTCCAGAGCCTTTTTCTTTCTTTTTCTAGTGTATAATTTTTTTTTTGATAGTGATTTTATTGGGATGTAACTTACACACCACATGATTCACCTTCTTAAACTATACAGTTCAGTGGTTTTTAGTATATTTACAGAGCTGTGCAAAAAAGATCTTCACGACTCCGATAATCACGATGGTGTGATTACTCATTTAGAGCCGGACATCCTGGAATGTGAAGTCAAGTGGGCCTTAGAAAGCATCACTACGAACAAAGTTAATGGATGTGATGGAATTCCACTTGAGCTATTTCAAATCCTAAAAGGTGATGCTATGAAAGTGCTGCACTCAATATGCCAGCAAATTTGGAAAACTCAGCAGTGGCCACAGGATTGGAAAAGGTCGGTTTTCATGCCAATCCCAAAGAAAGGCAATGCCAAAGAATGCTCAAATTACTGCACAATTGCACTCATCTCACATGCTAGTAAAGTAATGCTCAAAATTCTCCAAGCCAGGCTTCAGCAATACGTGAACTGTGAACTTCCAGATGTTCAATCTGGTTTTAGAAAAGGTAGAGGAACCAGAGATCAAATTGCCAACATTCGCTAGATCATCAAAAAAGCAAGAGAGTTCCAGAAAAACATCTATTTCTGCTTTATTGACTATGCCAAAGCCTTTGACTGTGTGGATCACAATAAACTGTGGAAAATTCTGAAAGAGATGGTAATACCAGACCACCTGACCTGCCTCTTGAGAAATCTGTATGCAGGTCAGGAAGCAACAGTTAGAACTGGACATGGAACAACAAACTGGTTCCAAATTGGAAAAGGAGTATGTCAAGGCTGTGTATTGTCACCCTGCGTATTTAACTTCTGTGCAGAGTACATCATGAGAAACCTGGGCTGGAAGAAGCATAAGCTGAAATCAAGATTGCCAGGAGAAATATCAATAACCTCAGATATGCAGATGACACTACCCTTATGGCAGAAAGTGAAGAGGAACTAAAGAGCCTCTTGATGAAAGTGAAAGAAGAGAGTGAAAAAGTTGGCCTAAAGCTCAATAGTCAGCAAACTAAGATCATGGCATCCAGTCCCATCACTTCATGGGAAACAGATGGGGAAACAGTGGAAACAGTGTCAGACTTTATTTTTCTGGGCTCCAAAATCACTGGAGATGGTGATTGCAGCCGTGAAATTAAAAGACGCTTACTCCTTGGAAGGAAGGTTATGACCAACCTAGATAGCATGTTAAAAAGCAGAGACATTACTTTGTCAACAAAGGCCCGTCTAGTCAAGGCTATGGTTTTTCCAGTGGTCATGTATGGATATGAGAGTTAGACTATAAAGAAAGCTGAGTGCCTAAGAATCGATGCTTTTGAACTGTGGTGCTGGAGAAGACTCTTGAGAGTCCCTTGGACTGCAAGGAGGTCCAACCAGTCCATCCTGAGGGAAATCAGTCCTGGGTGTTCATTGGAAGGACTAATGTTGAAGCTGAAACTCCAATACTTTGGCCCCCTGATGCGAAGGGCTGACTCATTTGAAAAGACCCTGATGCTGGGAAAGATTGAAGATGAGAGGAGAAGGGGACGACGGAGGATAAGATGATTGGATGGCATCACGGACTCAGTGCACATGAGTTTGGGTGGACTCCATGAGTTGGTGATGGACAGGGCGGCCTGGTGTGCTGCCGTCTCTGGGATCACAAAGAGTCTGACAGGACTGAGTGACTGAACTGACTGACTGACAGAGCTGTGTAACCATCCCCATAATCAATTTTAAAACATTTTAATGTTTAAAGAACATTAAAGGTAATGTTTAAAAAGAACCTTACCTATCATGTCCCCCAGTTCCGTATTCCCCCAGCCCCCAGAAACCACTAATTTACTTTTTTTCTCTATTGTTTGCATGTTCTGGATGTTTCGTATAAATGAAAGCATGTAATACATGATCTTTTTTGACTGTCTTGTTTCATTTAACATAGTGTTTTTCAGATTTGTCCATATTGTAGCATAAATCAGTACTTCCTTCTTATGGCAGAATAATACTCTATTTTGTGTATGTATCACGTTTTTGTTTATCCATCATCACTTGAGCATGTGGGTTGTTTCTACCTTTTGGCTATTATGTGTAGTGTTGCTGTAAGTATTTGTGTGCAGTGTCCTTGTGTCTATTTTCATTTCTCATGTGTATGTACCTGGGAGTGGAATTGCTTGATTGAATGGAGACTCCATGTTTCCCTTTTTGAGGAACTGCTAGACTGTGTTGTAAAGTAGCCGCGCCTTTTACGTTCCCACCAGCATGAGGATCTTTATTTCTCTACATCCTTGTCAAGACTTATTTTCTGTATTTTTAACCATAGTGATCCTAGTGGATGTGACGTGGTATAAATTTGTAGTTTTGATTTGCACTTGCCTGATGGTTAACGAATGCCTTTTTTTGAGGAGAATGTGTGAGGCTTGGTAACAGGTCAGGTGTGAGTGTGAAGCAGCCAGTGTGATGTGATGTCGTCTACTTGGGCAAGTGGTCATGGTGCCCAGAAACTCTTCATTTACTTGTTTTGGTTCTTTTATACTATAGATGTTGCTATTCCTTAGGTGTTAAAAATGTTCCTTTTCATGTAGAAATACATCTTAACCTTTGTTTTTGTTTTAATTTACAGGTCGTTTATGGTCCAGGCAGCTTTACCTAAACACCTTTCCAACAGCTTCCATTTGGGCGTTGAAAGCTGTTCCCAGCAATGGTGAGATTATTTATCTAACTACCTTTTCTTCTAAGATCTGATACTTAAGAGTACTTTGTGTAGTTTCTAAAATGTAAATGAATGAAGTACATTCTTTATAATAGAAATGGGTAAGGTCTAAAGAGTATTTTTCAAATTTTTAATGATAATGGCAGTTATAATTCAAGGTCTAAGACGTAATAGCCACAATTTATTGAACAATGCTTTGTGTGTCAGGTTAATAGTATGTTATCTTGGTTAATCCTCACACCAGTTTTTAGTGACGGAGTTGTTATTCCCATTTTACAGATGCTAAAATGAGTCTCTTAGAGGCTAAGTGACTTGCGTAAGGTCACACAGCCAGTAATGGCAGGACTGGGTTCTGAGGTATTTTGAATATTGTGACACCTCCTTGAAACACAGTGTTTGCAGAAGGTTTTTGTTCTTTCCTGACGGTGCCAGGCCCTCTCTTCACTCACTTTCCAAAAAGGAAGAAGCCGGCGCTTGCCGAGCCCACGTTATGCTTTGTTGTTGTTCAGTCACTAAGTTCTGTCTGACTCTGAGCACTGACCATAAGCATACCATGATATTCCCGGGTGGCTTGCTCAGTTGTAAGGGACCCGCCTGCCAGTGCAGGGGATGGGAGGTCAATCCCTGAGTCGGAAGATCCCCTGGAGAAGGAATGGCAACCCACTCCAGTATTCTTGCCTGGGAAATCCCATGGACAGAGGAGCCTGGCAGGCTACAGTCCATGGGGTGGCAAAGAGTTGGACAGGACTGAGGCGACTTAGCGTGCACACACTAGGTATTACATCATACCTACATCACTTACTGGTGTTGACTTTGTACTAGTTTGAGTGACGTATACGAACCTTAACTCTTTGTGACCCTATGAAGCGTAGCCTGCCAGGCTCCTCTGTCCATGGGATTTCCCAGGCAAGAATACTGCAGTGGGTTGCCATTCCTTCTCCAGGGGATCGTCCCGACTCAGGGATTGACCTCCCATCTCTTGCATTGGCAGGCGGGTTCTTTACAGCTGAGCAAGCCGCCTGGGAATATCATGTCATGCTTATGGCCAGTTGAACCCTGCCTCCTCCGCATGGTCTCTGGTTAGGGCAGAGTTGGAAGCTCCCCGTGTCCTCTCCGCGCTGGACTTGCTGTTAGTCTTCTTCCTTTCGTCTTCTTAGCCCTGCAGTTGAGATGCCTCTGTGCTTGTTCAGGTGGTCCGGCAAGCAGTCTGGAGCGCCTGGCTCTTCCTGCGTTTGTGTCTTTGTTGTTCAGGTGACGCGTTCAGTCATAAACGACGTACTCGGCCCTTGACTCTGAGTCAGGCAGTGTCCCAGCCTGAGCTGATACAGGGCCTGGAGAAGGGATCTGTGAGGAAGGCCAGAAAGCAGCACTCTTGCTGAGGGGACAGTCCCACAGGAGGTCTGGGGCAAGGAAAGTAATGACTGGTGGAATGAAGAGACAGTTCTCCTCCACTTTTTCTGCCTGTGCGACCATGACCAAACGACACCCTCAGTTTCCTTGTATATAAAATGAGCAGAGTAGTTCCTGCTTTGAAGATTGTTATCTTAAAATACTACACTTCCAAGGAATACCAAAAGGTTTTTACCTTAAAACCATTTCCCTTTGCTAGGCCTTCTCATTTTCCAGTGACACTTTGTTTTAACTTCTACCTGGTTATATTTTCAAATAGATAGTGTATATTATTCTTTTCCCGGTTAACATCGTTATGCTAATTGAAGATTTAACTAAGCCCCATGTCTGCTTTTTCTGAGCATAGACGCAAGCACAGTTTCTATGCAATCTAAATCCCATGGACAGAGGAGCCTGGCGGGCTACAGTCCATGGGGTTGCAAGAGTCGGTTATGAGTGAGTGACTGAGCTGAGCTGAGCTGAGTATTTCAAGGATTGCAACATTAAACAGCAAGAATAAATTAATGTGTACTTGGTATTTTGTTGAAGATTGAGGGGGTTAAAAGAAAAACTAAAATGTGTCCAGTGTAATGGGATTTAGAGTGATTGTTGAAGACCTGAATTTATTTAAAATGAAAAGCCACAAGTTTCTATTTACTTTTAACTGAACCATTTACTCAATAAAGCTGCAGGTCCAGAGAGATCTCCCTGTGTCATCTGAGCCAGCGTCCAAAAGTTTGCTTTTATTTTTTAAAGAAAGACTGTCCTCCAAATACGATTCTTAAAAGTTCAGCATTTTAGTGGCTTGTTTTTATAAGTAAGAGTTAATTTGTGGCGTTGGCAGTGTCTCTGCGCAGGCGTGGAGCGTCTAACGCAGTTTTGCTCTTGTCTGCCTACAGGCCCTTCGTCATCTGCAGGAGCCAGAGGCCGCTGCCGTTCTACCCACTTGGGCCCCGTGCTGCAGACACAGTGCTGCACTCCTGCTCCCGGGAACGTGACAGCCCAGCAGTACAGATCCTATAGTTTCTTCACTAAACGTACGTAGTCTGGCCACCAACTTCCCATTTCATGAAACAGGAAAAGAAGAGGTGCTTTGGTATCTTAATTTTTCTTTTTCTTCTCCTTAAACGAATTTACACTTCAGAGGTTAATATATGACGTTTTATTGCACTTTGCTTTATTGTGTTTTGAGGATATTGCTTTTTTTGCATGTTTAAGATTTGTGGCAACCCTGTGTTGAACAAATCTGTCTGCACCGTTTTTTCCAACACGCTTTGCTCACTTCGTGTCTCTGTGTCATATTCTGGTAATTCTTGCAATGTTTCAAACTTTTTAGTTATTATTATATTTGATATGGTGATAAGAGATCAGTAATCTTTGATGTTGCTACTTTGACTTGCTAAAGATGAACATTTTAGCAATAGAATTTTTTTTAAATTAAAGTGTATACTGTTGTTTTAGGCATAATGTTTTAGACACAGTGCTTTTAGAAATAATGCTATTGCATGCTAAAGACTGTGATATAGTGTAAACATAACTTTTGTATGCACTTGGAGACCAAAAATTTGTGTGACTCACTTGGTTGTGCTAGTCACTTTGTTGCAGTGGTCTGGGGCCAAATCCAGATTGTTCTTGTATTGTTCAGTCGCTCAGTCGTGTCGGGCGATCCCATGGACTGCAGCGTGTCAGGCTTCCCTGTCCATCACCAACTCCCAGAGCTTGCTCAAAACCATTGAGCATTGAGTCGGTGATGCCATCCAACCATCTCATCCTCTGTCGTCCCCTTCTCCTCCTGCCTTCAGTCTTTCCCAGCGTCTAAGTGGCCAAAGTGTTGGAACTTCAGCATCAGTCCTTCCAATGAATATTCAGGACTGATTTCCTTTAGGATTGACTGGTTTGATCTCCTTGCAGTCCAAGGGACTCTCAAGAGTCTTCTCCAGCACCACAGTTCAAAAGCATCAGTTCTTTGGTGCTCAGCCTTCTTTATGGTCCAACTCTCACATCCATACATGACTACTGGAAAAACCGTAGCTTTGACTAGATGGACCTTTGTTGGCAAAGTAATGTCTCTGCTTTTTAATATGCTATCTAGGTTGGTCATAGCTTTTCTTCCAAGGAACAAGCGTCTTTTAATTTCATGGCTGCAGTCACCATCTGCAGTGATTTTGGAACCCAAGAAAAGAAAGTCTGTCACTGTTTGCAGTGTTTCCCCATCTATTTCCCATGAAGTGATGGGACTGGATGCCATGATCTTCGTTTTTTGAATGTTGAGTTTTAAGCCAACTTTTTCTCTCTCCTCTTTCGCCTTCATCAAGAGGCTCTTTAGTTCCTCTTTGCTTCCTGCCATAAGGGTGGTGTCATCTGCTTGTCCAAGTTTATTGATACTTCTCCCAGCAATCTTGATTCCAGCTTGTGCTTCATTCAGCCCGGCATTTTGCATGATGTACGTTAAATAAGCAGGGTTGACAATATACAGCCTTGATGTACTGCTTTTCCAATTTGCAACCAGTCCGTTATTCCATGTCCTGTTCTTACTGTTGCTTCTTAACCTGCATACAGGTTTCTCAGGAGGCAGGTCGGGTGGTCTGGTATTCCCATTTCTTGAAGAATTTTCCACATTGTTGTGATCCTCTCAGTCAAAGGCTTTAGCATAGTCAGTGAAGCAGAAGTAGATGTTTTTCTGGAATCCAGATTTATCTCCATTAAAAGTGCTTGCACTGTGAACTTTCAAGTTTTTGATGGCATTTATAGATAGCATCCTTTTTAAGGAATAAAGAAAGAAAGTCAGTGTTTAGTGAGAGTATAGCTTGAGGTTGGTAATTTTATTTCAAACCTGTGGTTCTCTTAAATGAATTAGTGTCAATCTAAAGTTTGCTTTGATCAAGAATACACAAAGCAGCATGTGATGTGGAAACTGACCTATTTTTCTGAGCTTCAGTTACAAAGATTAGTTCTAATAATATGTGTATTTTGAAAAACAGGGTACTCTATAGATGCAAAACATTAAAAAATACTGTAAATCCAAAACATTTTCCCCTTTTCATGTTATCAAGCCAAAGGATCAAAGTGTAAGGCCTTTCAGGAAGCAAGCAGATAGAACCTTTAAAGCCTAAGGGCTCATAAAAAAAGGAAAATGAAGATACTCATTTGACTTCTGGAATGTGTTTAGTATTTCAGGCATGTAGATATATGTGTCTTAGATTTTTGACTAGTACAATGTTTGTATGGCTCTGATTCTTTATTAAATTGGTAATGGAATAATTGGTTGTCATAAAATCAGTTGGTGATAACGTGAAAGGCAGAGTCCTTGTGGAGACCATTTAAATCTAATAAACAACGTGGCTATACCAGTAAAATTCAGAAGTAGTCAGAAGTAAAGAATCTGAATGTTCCACAAGTACAGAGGGGAAAATGCTCTGCAATGTATGGCAGGAAAGATTGGGGGAGCCTAGAAATTCACAGATGGAAACAAATCAGTGGTTTCAGGGTCTGTACATTAAAGTAAAAGATAATCATCTAAGAAGTACATACAGGCATGTGCAGGGATTAACTGTCAGACCCCATACATGCTCATTCTTTCCCAAGAATGGTTAGGTTTTCATTAGAGTTGAAGATGAATTTGGGCATCTTGTTTTGAAGGATATACAGACGTATAGGGCATTTTCAGAATAGAGCAGACAAATAAATGATTAAGATTTGTGGGTTCAAATTGCAGAGTTGGTTCTTTGGGCTAAGAGACCTGTGTTGGGAAGGCTAGTTATTGATTATCTCAACAGTTACCGTGGATGTCACATAGGTGATAAAATGTTCAGGAGACACATCTATAGGAAAGTAACTGGGATATAAATGTTGGTTGTCTTTTGTGCTGGGGAGGCCATATTCTGTAAAAGGAGTAGCAACAAATCTTGGGCTTTTCAAATGGAAATCATGTGGAATGTGCAAAGGATGTTTTAATTTTGCTTTCATTGCTGCAATGATGCAGATGACCCCGCTTCTTCCAGCCCTTTTTACTCAACAGGAATAAATCAGTAGGCCCTGAACCACTGCTTGAAGAAATTCTGTAACACCTGTCTCTTTACAGTGACAGCAGATGAGCTATGGAAAGGTGCTTTAGCAGAAACCGGTGCTGGAGCAAGAAAAGGAAGAGGCAAAAGAACCAAGAGAAAAAGAAGGAAGGATTTGAACAGGGGTCAGATCATCGGTGAAGGTAAACTTACTTGTAAAAACAGCTATTGTGCTAAGATTTTTTTTTTTCTCTCCAAAACTTTATAGATGTTTTATGAACTAGAAACATCAAAACATTTCTAATGAAGGACATTAGGAAATGTGGTTTTAGAGTCCAGCCAAATGGCTCATTGCCCCATGATTCAGGGGAAGAAAATCTCATAAAAAGAGATTCATTCATTGAGTTATTCATTCCACAGGCCTTAAGTGCCCTTGTGTGGCATCTGCTGTGAAAGGCCCTGTGCTCAAAGAATTTACAGTTCAGTGGTAGAAAATCAGAATTTTCTCTGCTAAGGGTCAAGAAGTAAGTATTTTCAGCCTTGTGAGCCACATGGTCCCTGTTACAACCATTCAACTCTGCTGTTGTAGCAGAGGAGCAGCTATAGGTAATACATAACCAAATGGGCACAGCTATGTTCCAATAAAACTTTATTTACAAAAACAAGTGTGTGGGAGTCTTAGTTCACGGACTGGGGGTCCCCTGAATTGAAAGTGAGGAGTCTTAATTGCTCGACCGCCAGGGAAGTCCCATGATGCCTTTTTTATTTTCTTCAATCCCAGTTGCCTCTGCCAAGGAAACCACTGATTTCATTTTGATGTTTCCTTCTGACATTTTCTTTTTTTTTTAATTTAAACTATTTATTTTGTATCGGGTTATAGCCAATTAACAATCCTTCTGACATTTCTAATGCTTTTGTATACATAAAAACCCTAAGAGGAATATACATTTTCTTTTAAAAATCATTAGATTATATCACACGGTACATATTCTCTTATACTTCACTTTTTTTTCACTCAATAATAGGTCTTAGAAATTATTCCATATCAGAACCTACAGGGCTGCCTTATTCTTTGAGTTGAATGCAGCATATTTCGTAGGTTGGATATGCCATAGTTCATTTTGCTGTTTCAATATTGCTAGACAGTTTGGTTGCCTCTCTTTTTGGGCTTGACAAATAACACTTGAGTGGACATCCTTGTCCCAGCACACGTATGCTGCATAACCGAGGGGCAGTGTGTCTCTAGGCAGTACCGTTAAGTGGAATTATTGGCTGTTTCCATGGGTATGTTTAAAATTTTAGTAGACGGTGCCAAGTGGCCTGTAAGTGAGTATGTTAGTATAAGCTCCCACCAGCAGTATCTATCTGTATGCCCACTGCCTGGCATTTTAATACTCGAGAAGTGAATGCTTTTAAAAGAATTATTTCTGTGTGTTTTTAAACCTTCAGGGCGTCGTGGCTTCCTATGGCCTGGTCTGAATGCCCCACTTATGAAAAGTGGAGCTATACAGACCATCACTCAAAGAAGCAAGGAAGAGCAAGAAAAGGTGGAGGCCGATATGGTCCAACAGAGAGAAGAGTGGGACCGGAAGAGGAAGATGAAGGTTAAACGGGAGCGAGGATGGAGCGGAAACTCGTGGGGCGGCATCAGTCTTGGCCCCCCTGACCCCGGTCCCAATGGAGGTAGCTGAGTCCTGGTTTCACTTACGTCGTGATGGAGAGGGCGCTCCTAGTTTCTGGAATTCTTTAATATGCTTCTAGTTACTCCTCTGTTTAGACTGCCCTTTTCTAATACAGAATCTGAATATCACTGGAATAACTTCACATTGTTAACCAACTATATTTTATGAAACACTAGAGGCCTGTAAACCAAGAAGTATTCCACAGATAGGATGCAAAGCACTGGGTTCTGGTGTCTTCCTTGTGTGGCTTCTCAGAGCCTTCGAGCGTGGTGGTGTGCACTATGCCTATTACGCGTCTCCCATAGTACGTGGTTTCCCAAGTGCTGTTGGTCTTGGGGTATGGAGCAGCATGCCTTGGGAGTGCTATTTTGATAACAGAAGAAACCAAATAGTTGTCATGAAGCATCCTAAAAGAACACATGAAATAAAAGTTGATAATATTTATCAGATGAAATTAGAAAACAAAGTCATCTCCCCCACTGTTTCCTGAGTATGTAAAGAAGTAAAAATCATCTGAAAAATTTGTTCGTGTCTACGAATAGGAGATGAGAAAGTAGGCAAGAGTTTGGCTGCTTTCTTAAGTTTGGCTTAGAGAGGGGAGGAGAGGTTGAGGTGGAGAGACTCAGCCAGCACACTGAGGACTTAGAAGAACACTTCCCATGGGAGAATGACGATATGGGGGGGGAAACCCATGAGCTCAAGTCCCTCCTGGGGGCCCAGGTTTAGCCTGTAGATAAATGGGTGAACTCGTGACAGAAGAAAGGGCAGCGGACAGGGTCAGGTGAGCTGTATTTTGACTGTGTGAGTGTCGTCTCTCCAGAGGCTTCCTTGAGTCTTTGAGAAGGAGATGGGAACATGGACGAGTGTGGCCACCAGAGTGTGTTGATGAAAACGTAACGTATCTGGGACTGGCCTCAGAATTACCCAGTGGAGTGGGAATTGGACCGAATGTAGAGGAAAGGAGATTGACGTGAGTTGATAATCACTGAAGCCAGCTAATGGTACATAAACGTACATTTTGCTGGTTGTTTTGTTGTCTATGAATGTAAATTTCCTATAGTCAAAATAAAAGAACAGGGAGTGTTTGAAATGGCTGCTGTGGTGAGAAGAGAGAGACCTGAGTAAAAGGATGTAGAAGGCCCGCGGGCAGCAGAGAGGGCTCGGCTGAGTTGGAGACCGTGAGTTCTCAGTGGCCCCAGTGTGTGCCGTGCTTTGACTTCTCTGTCGTAGCGCCAGCAGGTCAGGTGTGGCCAGACAGCTGTACTGATTGCATCCTGGATGGTGTGGTGGACGGGGGAAGAGGTGAGCGAGTTGAGGACATTCACGAGACCTAGCGGAATGGTAGGCGGTAGTGTCTTGACTGAGTGGGAGAGGCTGGAAGGCCAGAGGGGTGATGGAGAAAGGGGAGCAGTGGTCACGAGTCTGGAGATGCTGGCCGAGCCCCAAGAACCGTACCTTTGAGTCACTGAGTGAGAGCTGGAGGGGTAGGAGAAAGCAGTCAGGAAGATGGTGGCCAGGTTTATGAATTTAGGGGTGGAAGAGTTTCTGGTAGTGATGAGGACCAGGGTGCAGCCTGGAGAGTGGCACCAAAACATCTGAGATTCTTAGTGAAAAGTCAGTGATGGTGCCAGTGATAAAAAATGCTGTCATACACTAATTACATGGACGCGTTTATCTATATTCCTGTTTTTTTTCCTCCCTGCAGAAACATATGATGATTTCGATACCAGGATACTTGAGGTAGGCATGCTGAACTAAATACCGAGTTAAGCCTTTGGAGAAGTTGGGTTAGTAGATATTGAGGGGATACAGCAAGAGGAACAGTGAAGAAAAGCCTTTGATGTGTGACTTTCTGAGCTACAGGGCTGCTTTGTGTAAGGGAATGATGAAACTTCAATTTCGGTTCTCTTCTGACTGCTGCCCTTTTGAGGGGCTGCTCATCAGGGTCTCATCGCAAGGTGACTTCAGTGGTATTGTTGATACCAGAATTTGGAGATTGCATTCAATTTCCTCTTTCTTAAAGCAGAGGTTGCAGTAGCAATTTCTCTTGGGATCAGCTGTATCTGACACTTAGTTCAGGAAGCAGAGGTTGGAGGGAGACATGGGGAGGGGTAGAAAGCTTGGAGTTACTGTGAATGTCCAGCTCTTGCTAGGGAAAGGTTCTGCTGGGCTTCTTATAAGCTCTTGAAACTGAAGTCTGTATCAGGTCAATTTCAATCACTTTTTCCAGGGCATTTCCTAAAATCGTCAACTTCCCTTTGAGCTCACACTTGGTGTTAAATGCCATATGGAATGTGTTGAGTTTGTGATTGATTGTGTACGTTATTTCTTCAGTGTCAATTACATTCAAGTTTATATTTACAAGTACTTTACGTCTTTGGGTCCTGGTATACCCCTTGTGAAAGTTAGTTCCTTTGAAGAAATTTTGTCTGTGGGGGTGATTTCCAGTAAGAGGATCTGCAAGAGTGGGCTTGAGCTCCCTTTTTCTTTAAGTTCACTTTATGGGAAAGGGGCCACCACGTAAGCAGTTAACAGTTTCGTAGTTCTTGGTGAATGTATAAATATGCCCCCAAATGTAGATTTTTCTACAGTGCATAACAATGAGTATTTCAGAAGTCTCTGTCTTCTTTTGAGTCTAGTCCACAGAGACCCACTTCTGTGCTGATTGTCTCTGCACCTGCATTTTATCATTTGTGAGATTCACACTTTTCATACTTAAGCATCTCTGCTACTGGGATGTGTCAGTCAGTCAGTTACCAACTGTGTTCAAGCTGAATCAGCAGCTTTTTTTCTTTCTTGTGGTACCTTCATTAAAATAAGATAGACTGTGTTTTACAGTTTCAAATCTCTTTAAAACTTATCTCAGTCAGATCGTCTAACCAGCTTGTAAAATAAGAAGAGAAAGTCCTATTTCCATTTTACTCCTGAAGAAAGAGCCCAGATGGTGGTTTCCTTTGGAGGAAGTGTGCTGTTTGTGCTCGTGGGAGTGAGGGACGATGTGTGTGTTCACCGTGTGTGTGTGTGTGTGTGTGTGTGTGTGTGTGTGTGTGTGTAGGTTCCTTTGGTTCCCTACTTCAGAATTTCCTTAAGGGGTAACATTTATGGCCATTTTGTCCTCTAGGTGAGAAATGTTTTCAACATGACGGCCAAAGAGGGAAGGAAGAGATCCGTCCGTGTCCTGGTCGCTGTGGGGAACGGCAGAGGAGCCGCAGGTGAGTGGGGGGTAGGACGTGAGGAGCTGGCGGTGGGGGGGGACAGGCGTGGCCTGCCCTCAGCTGTGCACTCAGTGGCTTCAGGCTTTTCCCACTGATTGTCTTTTAGTGGCTTAGGCTCACAGACCTTGTGGTGAACCCAAGTAATTCCTTAGAGGGAAAAGAGAGATCTTCCTACACCTGCTTTTTTCCATGAGGACAGTGAATATTTTAAAAGGCTTAAGACACGATTGTATTATGTGTAATAGTAAAAAAAAAAAAAACTGGGGGGTGGGGAGAGAGACAGTAAATATTGCACAATAGGGACACAGTTACCAGAAGAGTATGTGTAACCAAGCATTGTGATACTCTATAGCCATTAAACAATTATGGGAAATCACTTCAGTTCAGTTCAGTTTCTCAGTCGTGTCCGACTCTTTGCGACCCCATGAATCGCAGCACGCCAGGCCTCCCTGTGCATCATCTCCCGGAGTTCACCCAGACTCACGTCCATCGAGTCAGTGATGCCATCCAGCCATCTCATCCTCTGTCGTCCCCTTCTCCTCCTGCCCCCAATCCCTCCCAGCATCAGAGTCTTTTCCAATGAGTCAGCTTTTCGCATGAGGTGGCCAAAGTACTGGAGTTTCAGCTTTAGCATCATTCCTTCCGAAGAAATCCCAGGGCTGATCTCCTTCAGAATGGACTGGTTGGATCTCCTTGCAGTCCAAGGGACTCTCAAGAGTCTTTTCCAACACCACAGTTCAAAAGCATCAATTCTTCTGCGCTCAGCTTTCTTCACAGCCCAACTCTCACATCCATACATGACCACTGGAAAAACCATAGCCTTAACTAGACGGGCCTTTGTTGGCAGAGTAATGTCTCTGCTTTTGAATATGCTATCTAGGTTGGTCATAACTTTTCTTCCAAGGAGTAAGCGTCTTTTAATTTTATGGCTGCAGTCACCATCTGCAGTGATTTTGGAGCCCCAAAAAATAAAGTCTGACACTGTTTCCACTGTTTCCCCATCTATTTCCCATGAAGTGATGGGACCAGATGCCATGATCTTAGTTTTCTGAATGTTGAGCTTTAAGCCAACTTTTTCACTCTCCTCTTTCACTTTCATCAAGAGGCTTTTTAGTTCCTCTTCACTTTCTGCCATAAGGGTGGTGTCATCTCCATATCTGAGGTTATTGATATTTCTCACAAAATAATCATTAGGTCAAAGAGACAAACTAAAAACCACTTATATAAGACTAATATAATCCCAGTTTTTAAAAAGTATGTTTATATGTAAAGAAAAGCCCATAAGGATTGGAAGAGTACACACTGAAAAGATTAAAAATGTTTAATTAGTATGTTCGCCAGTTCTTCAAATTTCTTCTTGATACTCTTCAGTAAAGTTTCCACAATGAACATCTGTTTTTGAAATGTATACATGAATGTGTAAAGGGAAGAAAACTGGAAAACTGCCTATTTACATCCATACTGACACTTATAAAACAGGTATTTATAATACCTGTAGATAGAATGTTGCCAAAGGAAACGACTCTTTAACAGTTCCTTGGGCTTCCCTGGTGGCTCAGAGGTTAAAGCATCTGCCTCCAATGCGGGAGACCCGGGTTCGATCCCTGGGTCGGGAAGATCCCCTGGCAAAGGAAATGGTAACCCACTCCAGTACTCTTGCCTGGAGAATCCCATGGACGGAGAAGCCTGGTAGGCTACAGTCCATGGGGTCGGGTCCCAAAGAGTTGGACACAACTGAGCAACTTCACTTTCACTTTTCTTCCCAGAAATTCTTTGTTCCTATACCACCATATATTTTCTGTAGAAATGAGTTTGTTTGTTTATTTTGGCCGTCCTGGGTCTCTGTTGCTGCGCGGCCTTTGCGCTACATGTGTTGAACAGGGTACTCTAGTTGTAGTGCATGAGCGCCTCACTGCAGTGGCTTCTCGCTGTAGAACGTGGGCTCTGGGTGCCGTGGCTTTAGTGGGTGTGGCTCCCGGGCTGTAGAGAACAGACTCGGTAGTTGTGGTGCACGGGCTCAGCTGCTCCACCGCATGCGGGATCTGCCCAGATCAGGGATCAAGCCTGTGTGTTCTGCAGGCAGATTATTTACCACTGAGCCACCGGAGAAGCCCAACAGTGAGCTTCTTGTACATGTCATTTATTGTACTTTTGCAAGTATATTGATAGGGGAAATTTCTTGCAGTGAAATTGCTGCCTCAAATATTTTTACTTTTTCTTTAAAAGGTTTTGCCATTGGGAAAGCCACTGAACGGGCAGATGCTTTCAGAAAAGTATGTACATTTTTTTCTTTGTTAACAGTAAAAGATCAATAATGTCTGTGCTAGACTTCGTGGGAACCACAGAAAAATACTTACTGTCAAAAGTTACTGATCTCATAAAGGCAGTTTCAGAAGGGCCTGTGTTCTTGCGTCATTTCTATTAGCCTTGTGATTGCTTACCGGAGCTATGAGACAGCGGCGAGTGCTTGAACACTGACGGAATGTTAAACGATATTAAGGAATTATTGATTTGGTTTCAGTTTGGGTTTTTTTTGGCTGTGGTAGTGATGTTATTTTATTTATTTATTTTTTTCAAAATTAAATCCTTGACTTTTGGAAGCATCTACTGAAATTTTGGTGTAAATTTGCAATTTTCCATAATAAAATATTTTATAAAAGGTATTTTTTGAATCTCTGAGAAAATGTAAATTCCCAACAAGAGATTTAAGAAAATTATTTTCCTTCTTTCTTTCAGGCAAAGAATAGAGCCGTTCACTATTTGCATTATATAGAACGATATGAAGACCATACCAGTGAGTGTTAATCTTTTCTTTTAAAATTTTCAGGCTTATACTTGTTTTTTTATGTGTGGCACTATATCTCTGTGGATATTTTTGTGTTTCTCTGTCTGTTACTACCTTCTTTCATATAAATATATAAAATGTAGAACCAAACTTACTCTCATGAGAAGGTTAGTAATGAGTGAAATCAGAGTTGGTTACTCATCCGTGGCTGATGCATGATGGCTGCTTAGGGTCGCGGTGGTTGCTTTGTGGTATTTGCAAGGGCATTAAAGCTGTACCCCTAACCCTGTGTTTCTGTTTTTACTCTCCAGTATACCACGATATTTCCTTAACATTTAAAAGGACACATATCAAGATGAAGAAACAACCCAGAGGTAACTAAAAACTTATGATGTGTTGGAGGGAAAGCAGAGAAACTGTACCAGTTTCATCCTGCCCCCTGTTTTTGCTCACCTTTGCCTGAACTCATTTTGAAAACACCAAAATGGACGGGCCTAAGTTAGATTTAAGTCGATTGAGGTTTTTGGGGAAGTAAAAAGCAGTCAGCCTTAGGACTTCCCTGGTGGGCCAGTGGTTAAGACCTCAGGCTTCCAATGCAGGGGGCTCAGGTTTGATGCCCATTTGGGGAACTGAGATCCCACATACTGCAAATCACAACAGAAAATAAATGAATTAAATGTATAATTCAGTGATTTTTTTTTTAAAAAGTAGTCAACCTACTTAGACTCATATGATTACAAACACATTCCAGGGGTAACTGTAGGCGGGAAGAGCACTTAATGAATAGGAAACAGCAACTGGATAAGTAGTTGAGTTTGTAGTGGGAACAGTGGTTCAATCAGTCAGTCAGTTCAGTCGCTCAGTCGTATCCGACTCTTTGCGACCCCATGAATCACAGCACGCCAGGCTTCCCTGTCCATCACCAACTCCTGGAGTTCACTGAAACTCATGTCCATTGAGTCGGTGATGCCATCCAGCCATCTCAGCCTCTGTCACCCCTTCTCCCCCCACCTTCAGTCTTTCCCAGCAGCAGGGTCTTTTCCTGATGAGTCAGTTCTTTGCATCAGGTGGCCGAAGTATTGGAGTTTCAGCTTCAACATCAGTCCTTCCCATGAATATTCAGGACTGATTTCCTTTAGGATGGACTGGTGGATCTCCTTGCTGTCCAAGGGACTCTCCAAAGTCTTTTCCAACACCACAGTTCAAAAGCATCAGTTCTTCAAAAGCATTGGTTACTCGTAGAGAATTCACTGATGGATGCTACAGATGGTTCTTTTCCAATAGTGTATTCAGTTCCTTTAATTTACTCTCACCATTAAGTGTGAATTGAACAACTTTGGTGAGCCAGGTGCTATACCAGGCTCTGAGGATCCGGAGATGGACCTTCGTCCTGTCTTGGGAAGAGCAGGCAGTCAGAGTTTAGGGTCATAGGGCTATGCCAGTTATGCCCAGTATACTCAGGTAGTAGAATTCTTAAACATTCTGATGTGTGTTTCACCTGTGGTTCTACAGTAAAAATGGTTTTGTATAACTCTAGGTAATATCTTTAAAAGTCTGGTTCAGAAGATAGAACATACACAGTATTTAAATTTTTCATGTCAAAGTTTCTAGTACAACTTTGCTAGAGCCATGGCATGGAAATAAGAAAGAAAAAAAAAAATCAAATGTAGTACCAATTATATTAGTGCACCTGAACTTGCCTTCTGCTTCAAAATCATAAGTAATCTTCATATGCCAGATAATAAAAACATTTATCATTAGAAAAAGTATTGAGTTGAACACTTGGACATTAAGGTTTAAACCTGTGCTGTCCCATTTGGCTTTTGAGTCCTTGAAAGGTGGCTTCTGGGAGTCCCTGTGTCAGATACCACCAGATTTCAAAGGCTCCATATGAAAGAAAAAAGGATAAGGAATAGCTCAAAACTATTATGGTATTGATGACATGTTGAAATGGTAATGTTTTGGACATACTGGCTTCATAAAATACATTATTAAAATCAGTTTTACCTCCTTTAAAAAAATCTTTTAAAAATGTATCTGCAAGATAATTTGAAAATATATATTGCTAAGTCACGTCAGTCGTGTCCGACTCTGTGCGACCCCATAGGCGGCAGCCCACCAGGCTCCCGTCCTTGGGATTTTCCTGGCAAGAACACTGGAGTGGGTTGCCGTTTCCTTCTCCAGTACATGAAAGTGAAAAGTGAAAGTGAAGTCGCTCAGTCGTGTCCAACTCTTCGCGACCCCATGGACTGTAGCCCACCAGGCTCCTCTGTCCATGGCTTGCATTTGTGGCTTGCCTAATGTTTTTGTTAGACATGTTACTTTGGATACATCTTTATCTGAATGATTTTTGAAAGACTGCTGGTTTTAATTGCAGAAGTTACTCTTTTTTTTTTTTTTTTTAATCTTTGCTGTCTTCTGATTAAAGCTGTATTTTTCAGCTCAGCTTTAAGGTATGTGCCGAGTTTTATGCCTGGCTAATCAGAGTGCTAGAGAACTTCCCAAGTGGTGCAGTGGTAAAGAATCTGCCTGCCAATGCAGGAGCTGCAGGAAATGCAGGTTCGATCCCTGGGTCAGGAAGCTACCCAGGAAAAGGAAATGGCAACCCACTCCAGTGTTCTTGCCTGGAGAGTCGCATGGACAGAGGGACCTGGTGGGCTGCAGTCCATGGGGTCATGAAGAGCTGGACATGACTGAGCAACTGACCAGCAACAACATGGGTAAGGGATTACAGGTGGCCAAGAGTGGGGTGAGTGGCTGGAGAGGAAACCACGGAAGATTTAGAGGCCAGCATGGAGGTGAGAAGGGCGGGCCAGTAACTAGGAGGCAGTCTGGGGGAGGGTGAGTTACTGAAGCCAAGAGTTTTTCCAGAAGGAGGAAGTGGATGATGTCTCTATTCAGTGCAGCTGACCATTCAAGGAGGGTGAGAACAGATGTGTCTGGGGAGCCCTAGTTAACATGGACATGGGGTGCCAAGAAACTTCAGGCTCTCTGTTAATCTTAACAGCCCTATTTTTTATCCGTGTGTTTAATAAACTTATAGGTATATGTATTTTAAAATTAATCATTTAATTAGTTTTTGGTTGTGCTGGGTCTTTGTTGCTCCTCACGGGCTTTCTTTAGCTGTGGTGTGCGCACAGTCAGGAGTTGTGGGGAACAGGCTTAATTGCTCCGAGGCATGTGGGATCTTCCTGGACCAGAGATCAAACCCATGGCCCCTGCATTAGCAGGCAGATTCTTCACCACTGAGCCAGCAGGGAAGTCCAGAAACATATATATTATTTACTTAGTCCTTATAGCATCTCATTTAAATCAGGGTCCTCCTTAAAGTTCGGGAAGTTGTGAAAGGTCACCCAGCTGGGAAGTGATGAAGCCAGAATGTGAACCAACATGTAAACCCAGAGCTGGAAGCCAGGTGAGGCCAGCAGGTGGCGCCACCTGCATTGTGGGCGAGTGGGCAGGCGTTTGACTTGATTCTCCTCTTTCTAGGATATGGCCTCCGCTGCCACCGAGCCATCACTACCATCTGCCGGCTCATCGGCATCAAAGACATGTATGCCAAGGTCTCTGGCTCCGTCAACATGCTCAGCCTCACCCGGGGCCTCTTCCAGGGGCTCTCTCGCCAGGTAAGTCAACCCTGTGCTCGGAAACTGAAGAGCCAGTTTGTATTTAAGCGGTGTGCTCTGAGACCAGCATCTCCTGGGCCGCCCTGGAGTTGCTCTTGGGCCACCTGAGGACCGTGCATTCTTTGTCTCTGGCTGCATCAGGTTAGTTAATCCAAGTGAAGAGGTAATTCATGAGGATTATCCTTTAAATGGAGAAGCAATGGCACCCCACTCCAGTACTCTTGCCTGGAAAATCTCATGGACGGAGGAGCCTGGTAGGCTGCAGTCCATGGGGTCACTAAGAGTCAGACACGACTGAGCGACTTCACTTTGACTTTTCACTTTCATGCATTGGAGAAGGAAATGGCAACCCACTCCAGTGTTCTTGCCTGGAGAATCCCAGGGATGGGGGAGCCTGGTGGGCTGCCATCTGTGGGGTCGCACAGAGTCGGACACGACTGAAGCGACTTAGCAGCAGCAGCAGCAGCATCCTTTAAAAAAAAAACTGCATGGGCTTTTGAAGTTTTAAAATTAAGTATTTTTAAAAGCCAGTGATTATAATCTGCTTTTATTATGGAAAGAATATGTGCTTGTTCGAAAACTCCAACAACATAAAAATGTTAAATAAAAAGAGAAAGTCCCTTTCCTAATTCTGTCCTTTCAACTGGAACTAGGGTGAAGGCCCCTGGGCACTTGCACTCGAGAGTAGTCTCGAGTAAGTTTCATGTCACCTGAAGAGGTTGTTCAGGGGGACATCTGAGTCAGTAGGAACCGTGCATTCAATAGTTCAGGTTATTTCTCCACATAGATGGGGCCGCTGGGCCCCTGCCCAGCTCACCCCCTCAGCCTGGGCTGGGCTCACAGTCGCACCAGTGGCAGGGAGGAAGGGCTGTCATTGCAGGGGCCCCTCCAGCTCTGCAGGGCTGGCTTGTCCCTTGAAAGAAAGGCTGGGTGGACCTCAGCAGAGCTGAGTGAGCAGAAAGACAGCCGGGTTCAAGAGGCATTCACGGGCCTCCATTTGCTGAGGACTTTGGCAGGGTTACAGAGTGCTCTGGCTGTTTCTGAATAAAGTGATCCATGGAGTAATTGTAGCGGTCACTGTTTAAAATAGGAAAACTAACTGAAAGAAAAATTTTGCCTAAAAGAACTTTTTTGATCAGCTGTGTGTTAGTACTATCTAAAAACATCTCTCAAAAGCACTTCTAAATTTAAACTTACTTTAGAGACTTAATTGTGTGATGTAACTTAAAATGTTTGTTTTTAGGTTATATTTATGGTCAAGCAGACCTGTTCTTTTATGTGATATTTTGTTTTGTGTTAGTACTTTGAATCTTTGGCTACAGTGACTACGTATCATCTCTTCTAAAATGGCATCAGCTATAAAAAGTTGCATTGTGCTACTCAAAAAAAATGACACCAGTGTAAGCGACACACCACTGATTATAAGACACTCCAACTTATTTATTTATGAATTAGCACTTCTCTCTTCTAATTTCAAATGCATGCAGAATTAGAATAGTACAAGGTGTACGTTCTCGCAGTATTTTAGATGTTTTAATATACTGTCTGTAAACCACCTACCGAGCTCACTCACCTGGTACAGACTCACGGCTGCCATCTGTTACGAGTCCTCACGGCTCTGTTACACCAACAGTTAGCCGCTCACGCACCCCCCAGCCAACCCAGTCATTCTGGACCAAATCTCAGACATCAGTGTATCTCACTCATAAATATCTCATCATGTATCTCTAAAGATAAGGACTAAAAAGTACCAGACAGTACTACCATCATGCCTAAAAAGTTACCAGTAACTCAATGTCAAACATCTAGTCAGTGTTCATAGAAATGTATCCATTTGTCAGATTAAAAAACATTTTTTTATATAGTTTATTTGAATCAGATGGCAAAAAGATCAATACGTTTAAAATCTTTGCTGTGTCTTTTAAATCACTTTTAATCTGTAAGTTCTGTTTTTCTTTTTTCTCTTACATTTTTTGTTGTTGACGAAATCGGGTTGTTCGTCCCAGTCTGGTGCTGGATATCTGAGGATACTTGACATCCTCTGTCCCTGCGTGTCCTGTAAATTGGCAGCTAGAGCAGGGGCATGGTGAGAGTCAAGTTCATTCTGGGGCACAGCATGGCACATGACGGGAAGGGTGAGGAAGACAGGAGGCCAGAGGCCAAGGCCCTTTCTTCATGCCCCTTGGGGGTGGGGCGGTGGGTGGGATGCTTCTGCCCCCAGCCCGTCACCTTTAGGATAGCCACAGGAAGTTCCTGCTCTTTAGGTTAAAGACCAGATTTTTTTGTGTTTTGTGTCTTTTTTTTTTTTTAAGTAAAATCTTACTTTCAATCACTCTTACATATATTCAGTTAGCTAGTCAACTTGATATTGTGTTATCTGGGCCACGTTTCTTGCTGTAATAATCACCCTCAGTTAATGAACTCTTAGAGTTGCTACATTTTAATCAGCCAGACAGTTCTGCCACGCCAGATGAACATCAGGGGCAGACCGCGTTAGACCAGCCTCACCGACCTAACCTGGTGTTCTCTCCGCTTGGTTGTGCCCAGGAAACCCACCAACAGCTGGCTGATAAGAAGAGTCTCCATGTTGTGGAATTCCGGGAGGAATGTGGCCCTCTGCCCATCGTGGTTGCCTCACCACAGGGGGCCTTGAGGAAGGATCCGGAGCCGGAAGATGAAGTTCCGGACATCAAATTGGACTGGGATGATGTCAAGGCCGTGCAGGGAATGAAGCGCTCTGTGTGGTCAGGTTTAAAGAGAGCTGCCACGTAGGCTTCCCTCCTGCCTCGGCCAGCCTGGCACCGGGTGCTTCCAGCACCTGCGAGAGACTCATCCTCTCACGCTTGAGATTGTCAGGGTTTTTTAAAAGGAAAGGCCAACCTTACATTTCTTTATTTACAAATAATAAATGATGCGGATGTAACTGATTGAGCACGTCATACATACCAGTCACTGTGGTAGGAACTTTACATATGTGTCTTAGTTAAAAACTACTTCAAATATTTATTTAAACTAGTTAAAACTCAAATGAATTGGGGAGGCAGGGCTTCTAGTCTGACCTGATAAAAAATAATGTGCAGTCAAGTTATAGTTACTTGACTGTAACACACAGTTAGAAAGCTGAGGAAAACATGCAGACTTAGTTCTTTTTGACTCCAGAAATTCTGTTTTTAGTAAACCTCTTTGTATCCATGTTTGGGTGGTTGCTGTAGGCATTATTAATAGCGCAGCAGTGAAGAATCTGCCACCCGTGCGGGAGCTGCAGAAGATACCACTTCAATCCCTGGGTCGGGAAGATCCCCTGGAGGAGGGCAGGACAGCCCACTCCAGTATTCTTGCCTGGAGAATCCCATGGCCAGAGGCGCCTGGCGGGCTACAGTCCATGGGGTGGCAAAGAGTTGGACAGGACTGAGGCGACTTAGCGCGCACACACTAGGTATGACCTTACATCACTTTACTGGTGGTGACTTTGTACTAGTTTGAGTGAAGTATACGAACCTTACGTGTCTTCAAATCCCTTTACCTCCCGTTTGTATAATTGTTTTAGAATTTCCTCTGCCTACACTGAGAACCACATAGACTCATTATACTTTTGCTTCAACCATCAAGCATAATATCAAAACTCAAGAAGAGGAAAAGCCCATTTTATTTACCCATGTTTTTGCTCTTTCATTCATTCTTTCCTGATATTCCGAGAGTCCTTTTGTCATTTTGAGTGGGGCAAAGCCAAGTTCCCCTCCTGTGTATCCCCTTTACTCACACGATGGCCACACTCCCCACACTTCTGACACCAGATGTGGGGGTGGAGTGGGGGAGTGTTTCCTTCCTGAGCAGTCCTCTGCAACACCAGCTGGATGTCCTACAATGTAACTCAGTTCTGACACTACCTACCTGGAGGTGACGTCAAGACTCCACTGGCTAAGGGCTCAGGCCCCCAGGACTGCCCCACCCCACTTCAGAGGCAGTTGCAAGTCTGGTTGTTACTAGGCTTCGGGCTGATAACTGTAAATCAAAAGTTGCTATGACTTTCTGCCTACCAGTTTGGTATAAAAGGATATGATTAAAGGGTACACATGAATTTCCAGATGGGAGAGGTGCAAAATTTTTTAATTTTCTTAAAGTCTAGTTTTATTTTTTATTGTCTGTATCTATGGCATTCTATTGGAGAAGGAAATGGCAACCCACTCCAGTATTCTTGCCTGGAGAATCCCAGGAACAGAGGAGCCTGGTGGGCTGCTGTCTGTGGGGTCACACAGAGTTGGACATGACTGAAGCAACTTAGCAGCAGTAGCAGCAGCAGGGCATTCTATATAAGAAATGAGTGTTAAATCCAGTGTCAGGAAGCTTTTGTCCTGTGTTTTCTTCAAAGTTTTACAAGGTTGGGTCTTATATTTAGGCCTTTGATATCTTTTGAGCAAATCCTCATGTTGTACACCTTAAGCTTCTCCAGTGTTACATGACAACTGGATCTTAGTAAAACTGGAGGGGACAAACGGAGGGCAGTAGGGCAGGAAGACAAGGGAGCAGCGGGCAGAGGGTGCCCAGCAGGCCCACAGCAAGTGCCAGCCCCAGCACCAACCCACTGGACACACTTGGCCAGTCTCATGCCCCCTGCAGCCTCCTGTTCTTCATCTGTAGTGTCCCCAACCCGTCCTAGGACTGCTGTCCCCTAGGGCAGGTGTGGGGCAGACTGAGGGTGCTTAGGCCTGGCTACTCAGGCTGGGTGGGACTTAGCTCTTTGTTCCATGAATTTAAAGACACTAAGTTACCTTCTTCACAAAGCACCAGCTGGACCAGGGGGGCTTTGTTTTTGGGGGGCTGCAATATAGACCTTTGACTCTTGGTCACATACAGACATCAGGTTCTGACTCCTTTCTCAGGCCCAGGGAGGGTCTTAGGTCTTGGTTCCATGAACTTAAAAACACCCAAGTATACACCTTCTTCACAAAGCATCGGTTGAACAGGGGCCTTTGGCTTCGTGTGGTCTGCAACGTGGAGCTCGGTGGTTGTCTGAACGGGCCTGGCCTTGACTGCAGCTCGGAGCAGGCAACCCTTTCAGGAAGTGCGCTGTGCCCAGGACCTGGACCCAGCCGCGTGGCTGCCTGCAGACTCCGCTCGTGGTCCAGGGCTGCCCCTGTGCCCGCTGTCACCACACCCCACCCCCCCATGTCCTCTGCCCACTGGCCTCAGGTCCACTACAAGGCCTTGTCTCACTGTCACTTCCTGAGAAGCCAGAGCACAGACCTTTGTGGGGACAGGTCTGGGCACCTGAGGGCAGGGAGTGACTACAGAGCTTCAGGGGCAGAGGAAGCCAGCACCACCAGCTCCAGTTCTCACCAGCGAGTGCACCCGTCCCCCTGCCTGTGAAAGGACAGTCGTGGCTGTGTCCTGTGCCCAACTGGGAGGAGGACAGGAGGCTCTCTATATGGGAGCTGCCTGGCCCAAGGCCAGACCTCCAAAGGCGGCAGGCACGTCGTCACAGTGCAGATGTGGGGCCTCTGGGCAGTTGTGTTTCTGTCACAGTGCAGATGTGGGGCCTCTGGGCAGTTGTGTTTGGGTTTTGGTGTGACCGACACTTTGGTCCAGGACAGGGCTACCAAGCAGACAACCTCTAAGGCATGTCCCACTGTCCTTGGGGAGGGCAACAAGTTCTGCCCCAGAGGAAGTTCCCTCCTGCTCAAGACCCAGAGGCAGAACTGAAGAACAGAGGCATGCTAGCCATGAGGGGCTTGGGGAGCAGACAGCACGCCGCACCTGGAGGTCCCAGCACAGAGCAGGTGCTCCATCAACATCCAGTCTCTGTGGTCTGAGGACCTTTCTGCTATGGCCCAGCTTCTTACATGCCCTCTTCGCCAGGCCACATGGGTTTCCTGGGAGCACTGCACTTAGCAGGGAGGACTGCCCACTGGCCAGAACTTACACCTGCAGACACTTCCTAAACAGTTGGACAGAACTGAGCAATGAGATGCACCAGCAGGAAGACTGGACCAAGGTTTGTTGGGGGTAGGGAGGCGAGTGGTCTGGGTGAGGGAAAACAGGGAGGGCATCTTTTGAGGCTTCCTATCCTCATTACATCAAGTGCAAAGAGGATGCAAAGCAAATGCCAATGAAACTGCATGTTATAGAAATGACTCAGGATACGAGGAATGAGGAAGTCATGTCAGAGAATCTTCTGCAAAGCTTGGGACTAACGAGGCTTAGTGTTAGACAACTGGCAACTGAAAAGGGGGAAAGAGCATGTCACAGCTTCTTTATAAAGAGAATGAAACTTCAAAACCTTGAGAAAACTTGGAAATTCAACTAAGCCTGCAGTTTCTTTTTTTTTTTGTTAGGGTTGAACATGAGCCTGTGTTAGCATCACTGGTACTTTATGAAAAAATGAGACTTCCTCGGTCAACATTTGGTTGCAAATTTTGTTAAACATGTGACAAACTTCCTATCCTTTCTTTGTATTTAAAATATTCAGTATAAGCCCCGATCAAATCTTTTGCTCCTAATTTACTGCAACATTTTAAAAAATTATTTATTTGGCTGTGCTGGGTCTTAGTTGTGGCATGGGGGATCTGGTTACCTGACCAGGGATTGAAGCTGGGCCCCTGCATTGAGGGCATGAAGTGTTAGTCACTGGACTACTGGGGAAGTCCCTCCTATAACATTTTAACTGAAGTTTTAAGTAGACTCAGTGAAAGTGGCCTTTCCTGGTACAGTTACTCTGGAATAACAAACAGCTGTCATCTGAACTGCCCTTTGATGCTGCTTCTGAGATTTGGTCTAAGCAAGGATTCCTTAGAAAGAAAGCTGACATGATGGTGTTGCCCACATGGGAGAATAAAAAAAAGCAAAAAATTACCCCATGAGAGTATTGACCATAAAGGCACTTTATAAATTATTTGAAGAGTTTATCATGTTTCTTCCTGCACATCGGTAAATATTTGCTGGGAGAGTTTTATTCTCTATGACAACTAGAATATCCTTGAAGATGTAAGATTTCCTTGAAGACCTAGAAACATGCTGCAAGATGGATACTCAAAAGAGCCCATGGAAAATTGCAATCGATAGTAACAAAGACTCAGTCCAGAGACCAGTGGGGGATCCTTGTTTTGTGGTCTCTCAGATCACAGTCCCCACTTCCCACCCCACCACCCCCTTCAATAGGAAATGACCCTAGAAAGACTTCTCAACTCTTGGAGGCTAAAGGTAGCAAGCCCTTTACCCTGACACGAAGGTACCTGAACAGTCAACATAGCACCCACAAAGAAAGAGAATGTGGCTTTTTGTTTTCTTTTTCCACAAATCGAGAGCAATTCTGCAGCCTCAAATGTTATGCTGGAAGGCAGCCTGATGAGTGACCATTGTCTGTGTTTTCAGGAATGTTCTCTGTTCCTGTAGGAAACCTTGCATCTGATTAAAGAAAACACGGCGTGGACCATGTACAGCAGTGTGACTATGATTGAAAACACCTGCAACCAAGAAAAATAACCGTTAATGGGGGTGCCTGGTGAGAGGGCAAGTCATGGGCCTTCCAAGCTGGGCTGGCCGCTTGCATGACGCTTGGCCCTGAAGTTTGTGGACTGCCATTGTTTCCCATCACTCACACAGTCGTCCTTCCTTTCAGAGCCCAGGCATAGCCCAGAATGCTCTAGGCACTGACTCCAGGTGACCTATTGCATCTCCTGACCTTGGCATGCAAAGTCAACCACTGCCATCACACATCTCCATTTGGTGCCACCCAGTTGGAAATGAGGGCCCTCAGAGACCCCTCCAAAGATACTTGCAGCAAATGTCCCCTGCTCTTCATGGAAAGCTTCCTTCCTGCACACCAGGATGACCGGAGTCCACCAGCTTTGATTCCAGCAGCCTTGGCTCAGAGAATACGACTGCATGGGTTTGCTGGCTCTGGTTAAGGTCTCATTGCTGCCTAGACATCCTCAGACCCCCACCAGAATTTTACGCTAAGATCCTGAATTTCACAAGCATAGGCCAGGAAGCCAGGACACAGGAAGTGAGGGACTGGCATTGGGAGGAGGAATTTTGAGCCTTTGCTGAAAGGAGGGGGCCTACTGAGAAAGCTGCTGGGAGCAGAGGCTGAGAAATGTGGCAAACGGTCACACTGTGCCTGGTCAAGGCCCTGGCTTGCCACGTTCTCACCTGGGCACCGTCTATCCTCTCACCCAGCTCGGAGTGGCTGGCCCCAAGGGCTGCCTGCCCACAAGCAAACATCCGCATCTGGCTTGGCTTTGGGTGTGGGGTCAAGAGTTTCCAGCTGCTGGGGTTGAGATGAGGGAGGTACCTGTGGTTTCTCTACTGTGGGGGGTGTAGAAACAGTCGTCTGAAGGTGACGGAGGAGGCGGATGACCCTCCCAAGGGGAGGGAGAGCAGCCCAGGCGCTCCTTGCTGTAGTTGGGCGCCATCTTGGGAGATGAACTAACATGGGCGAGGCTCCCACTCTGTGGGACAGTTGAGGGGGTCCCAGGGACCATGAGAGGGCCCTGCTTATGGAACTGGGAGCAGCTGGGAGCTGAGGGGAGTGTGTGGCTTCCCCAGGGAAGGGAACAGGCCCCTGGAGGCTAGCAGACAGGCTTCGAGGCCCTCTCCCCGAGACCCCTGCCTCTGGGAGCAGGAAGGGCACCCGCACTAACCCCCTTCCCAGAGCCCAGCGGCGCCCACCCCGTGGGTTTTATTTCAACCTCTGTTCTGTTGTTCACTCGGTGGTGTCCAACTCTGTGATCCCATCGACTGCAGTACGCCAGGCTTCCTTGTCCTTCTGCATCTCCTGTTTGCTCAAGTTCATGTCCACTGAGTCAGTGATGCTATCTAACTATCCCATCCTCTGCTGCCCTCTGATCTACCCTTCCCAAAAGGTGTGAGGAGACACGGCTTTGGCACCTGGGATGGTCATGTTGTGGTCTGTCATCACATTCGACCTCAGGATTTCCTAGAAATCTAAGTAAGGAGTAATGTTTCTTCAACTTTTTCTTGCTTTTTAAACAATGTTCATGGTTAGAAATACATCTGATATGAATTAGCACCCTGATGCAAGCCTATACAAGCACAACTCTGGAAAAGAGTTCTAGGAAACAATACGTTCTCATTCCTTGCCATTCTTTTTTTTTTTTTTAATGTATGTATTTTTAATTGGAGGGTAATTGCTTTACAATATTGTGTTGGTTTCTGCCATACATCAACATGAATCAGCTGTAGGTTATACTTATGTCCCCTCTCTCTTGAACTCCTGGTCATTCTGATCCATTTCAGCAACGAGGAAATTAGGCCATGAATTCACAGCCCACTAAGGGGTCTTGTCCCCGCAGTGGGAGGATGTTCCTTTTAGAGCTTAGGGATCTGCAGTCTCACCCCATCTATTCTAATGGGGTGAGGGAGGTTCCAGCCCCTGTTCTACCCATTGCTACCTGGGAAGCCTTGGGAGGAAGTGGTTTAATAGCTCTCTCATCCTCCAGGGAAACAAAAAGGATTGCTGTCTCATTTTATAGGTGAGCAAACTGAGGCTCAGAAGGTGCAAGAGACTTGCAGAAAGAATGAGTGTGAAGTTCACACCCTCTTACTGCACAGGTTCTCAGAGCTGCCAGGAAGGAGACGCCGTGGACAAGAGACAAAGGTCTAATCCCAGAAGCAAACACCCACAGCTGGAGGTCTGGACACGCTGTGTCTGGAGGGGCCTCCCCGCAGCCCCAGAGCCAGGGCCTGGGAGACACTGGCCATTCAGTTTCCCATCCCTGGTCTCAACACTGTCCCCGCCCTGACCGTGAGCTTCCCTGGAAGACCCTCAGGGACAGCCTGGAACCCAGGTGGGCAGACTCTCTGCTCACAGTTGTGCTAAGACTGTGGGTAACAGAGTAGTTGGCCTGGACCCCACCTGCATCCTCGGGCTGCTGTGAGGGGAAAATGATTGTTCACAGGAGCTCCGACAGTGCCAGACCCTCATGGTCGCGCCGCCTCCCACATCTGCCCCCTCAAAGCCCACCCAGGCTCAGACCCCTGGCCAGCCCGGGCCTGGGTACTGCAGAACTGACTGTGCCCGAGAGGGTCTGGGCGCATCAGTTCCCTCGTCTGGGGCTTTGTTTTTGCAGAAATGAGGAGGAAAGTTTACTTGGTTGAGAATTAAGCGAACTAAGAACCACCAGGGAGGACTCAGGAGCCCTTCTGCTCAGAAGCCCCGTCAGTGGGCAGCGGGGGCTGTGAACACTGAGGCTGAACTGAGGACTCACCACAGCGGAGATGTTTTCACTGTAGTGTTTGTGTATGTCGTCTTGCAGGCCGATAGTGACCAGAGTTTCCAGGGCAGAGGCGCTGAAGTAGAACAGGGCGGCGAGGCAATGGTAGGCTGTGTCCTGCAGGTCAGAAAGGGCCATCAGAGAGATGGGGTGCCAGTGGTGACGTGGGTGGCTATGGTCCCGGGGGGCCCTGAGCCCACCTGTCCCTGCCTGGCCAGGCCCCTGTGTTACCCTCCGTGGTTTCCTTTTACCCCTTCCCCGCCCAACCTCCGCTCCACCCCCAGCCCCTCCTCACAAGGACTGATTCACTAACCAGGGCTGCTCCTCGGTTTGGGAGCAGAGAAAGGACTTTAAAGGAGGAGGGACTTTCACTTGAGATGAGCTCTAGTAAGGGCTGGGAGAGGGCCTCTTGGATTGTTGGAAATCGGTTTTGGACATGAGAGGTGTCATGCACGGTCACAGCCCGGAGTTCAGATGTGGTCTTGGTGCCAGTGCAGAGTGAAAAGGTTAGGCCGTGTCCGTGGTTTTGTTGTTCATTTTGGGGGGTAGTCTAGTGGGGCTCCAGGTATAGTTAAAAGGAAAAAAGTACTAGAACGGGCTTTGAGTAGTTGTGAATGGAGGGGGTTTCTGAAGTCTAGGCTGGAGGCCTTTGGAGAGTAAGAGGCTGGCTGACGGCCCCACCCCGTCCAGGGGAGGGCAGGGCAGGTGGCCCAGGCGTCATTTCCCCCCTTCACGGGCCTCAAGGCAGAATTCACGCGGAAGGGAGATCACAGGCCATCTCTTCCCCTGCCAGGCTCCTCTCTGGTGACCCCGCGTTAGAGGCGGGGACGGGAGCCGGGCAGTGAGCACGCCTCACACCGGGCAGCAGGGCCCACCCCCGGCGCCCCAGCCCCTCCCCGGAGGCGAAAGCCAGTCCTGCGGGTGGTGGGAGAGGCTGACCGACCCCTGGCAGGTGCAGGAGGGACAGGGAGGGATGCTGGGCTGCTGGTTTCCAGGAAAGGGGTGATCACAGAGGAGAAGGCAGAGCAGCCCCCGGAAAACCAGGCAGGGACAGCGTCAGTCAGCCTCCTGCCGTGGGACCCCTGGGCTGCTGTCGCCGCTCGGCCTTGGAGGGCGCGCGGGAGACACCCACAGGGCTCCTCACCCCGCACTGGGAAAGCCCACCTCCCAGGGGACAGCGCCCATCACTACCCCCTGCCCCAGACACGCAGGGCTGGACTCACCAGGGTGATCCAGAAATTCCAGTTCTTATGGGCACCAACAATGTAGAGGAAGAGCAGGAGAGTGGTGACTATGAAGCAGGACACAGACACGAACAGGACCCAGCCCTGGATCAGGGGGACGGGCACCTGTGTCAAGAGGATGAGAATCCACACCAGCCCCCCAAAGGCCTGCAGAGGGAGGGAGACAAGGGTGACGATCAGACCAGGATGGCCCAGGCCCAGCGGTCACACTGGGGAGCCGGGGCTCTTCACAAATGTTAACTCGGTTAATCCTCATACTGAACCATTTGTGAGATGGGCAAACTGAGTCATATACTAGGTAAAAATTTGTTAGCACTAGAAAGGATTTATGCCATCCAGTTTTATCATTAGAAGAGCTATTTCTGAGGTTATATCCTTCCTAATTTTTGGATGGCAGAAAGCAAAGAGGAACTAAAGAGCCTCTTGATGAAGGGAAAAGAGGAGAGTGAAAAAGCTGGCTTAAAACTCAGCATTCAAAAAACTAAGATCATGGCATCCGGTCCCATCACTTCATGGCAAATAGATGGGGAAACAGTGGAAACCGTTGTAGATTTTGTTTTCTTGGGCTCCAAAATCCCATGACTGTGGCCGTGAAATTGAAAGCTGCTTGCTCCTTGGAAGAAAAATTATGACAAACCTGGACAGCGCATTGAAAAGCAGAGACATCACTTTGCTGACAAAGGCCCATATAGTCAAAGCTATGGTTTTCCCAGTCGTCATGTACAGACGTGAGAGCTGGACCATAAAGAAGGCTGAGTGCCAAACAGTTGATGCTTTTGAATTGTGGTGCTGGAGAATACTCTTGAGAATCTCTTGGACTGCAATGAGATCAAACCAGTCAATCCTAAAGGAAATCAGCCCTGAATACTCACTGGAACTGGACTGATGCTGAAGCACTAATATTTTAGCTGCTGCTGCTGCTGCTACTAAGTCGCTTCAGTCGTGTCTGACTCTGTGTGACCCCATAGACGGCAGCCCACCAGGCTCCCCTGTCCCTGGGATTCTCCAGGCAAGAACACTGGAGTGGGTTGCCATTTCCTTCTCCAATGCATGAAACTGAAGTCGTTCAGTCGTGTCGGACTCTTCACGACCCCATGGACTGCAGCCTACCTGATGCAAAGAGCTAACTCATTGGAAAAGACCCTGATTCTGGAAAGATTGAAGGCAGGAGGAGAAGAGGATGACAGAGGATGAGATGGTTGGATGGCATCATTGACTCAACGGACGTGAGTTTGAGCAAACTCTCGGAGATGGTGAAGGACAGGGAAACCTGGCGTGTCGCACTCCATAGGGTCACAGAATCGGACATGACCGAGCAACTGAATTACAGCAAGTATTTTTGATATAAAAATATCCTTTCTTTTATAAAATGGTAGGGACTAGTTGATCCTTTTGGTCTTTACTTTGCAAAATGAATTAGCTACACTATGTTATTAGCATTAAAAAAAATTGGCCCCTAAATGACCAAGTCCAGGAAGCACTCTATCTACTGGAGGTGTGGCAGGAGTGGGAAGGACCCAAGAGGGCCTGGTCTTGGATGACCTAGGGCAGGCATGAGAGAAGTGCTCTTTTCCTTGTTGTTATCCAGAAGACACTCTGCTTGGTGTCCTCAGGGTCAGGGAGTTCCAGGAGCGTAAGGACAGATGTAGAGGTCATGACCTCAGATCCTCAAAGCCAAGGGCTTGTAGACAGGCTTGCCCTCGTTTGGATGGACCTTCTTCCCTCCCTGTGCCCACTGGCTTTACCCAGCAGGATACAGAGGAATAAGGAGGTTTCATGAAAAATATGAATGTCAGCCATAAGAGACAAAAAAAAAAAAAAAATCCTTGGACGCTTCGATCAGACAGGAGTGGGTTCTGTGCAAGAAAAACAGATCTGATGGGAGGCACCCAGGGGGCCGGCAGCGCGGCAAGCTCGCAGCAGTGCGCGTGCAGCAGTGAGCAGAGCCCCTCAGCCAACAGCGCTGCTCTGCAGGGCCTAGGCTCTCTCTTTGAGAAGGGTGTGGGTGTCAGTTTTACCCTTCTTCCCTTGTGGTCGAGGATTCTCTTCTGATTCATGCACATTGGCCAGGTAGGAGATAAATGCCAGTCCCTTTCCTGTGGACGCATCCTGAGAACTAGTGTCTCAGAGAGCCCCGTGTGTGCCAGGGACATGGGCAGAGTCATGCATCAGGCAGGGGCAGACCGCAAGACTGGCCTGCAGTACAGGAAAGGTGCTCTCAGAGTGGGCTTCCAGGTCAGCTGGGTATGAAGGACTTAGCCGCACGGGCACCCACACCGGGGCACCGTGAATGGAGACCACCACTGAGGAGCTGGTCTGTCTTGGGAAGAGTCCTAAGACGTAAGAGTGGTTGGGTGGTCCCCTTCTGGCCAGGTCCCTCGACCCACAGTGTCTGGCTTATCAGCAGGCAGCTGGAGGGCATGATGGAGGCTCTGGGAGACTGCCTGCGGGCAAGGTTTAGTGCCAGCAGGTGCCCTTGCCCTGAAACAGGGCCCTGCCAGACGCTGATAAACTGACACGATGACAAATCATGTTTGAAAAGTTTAACCAGGCCCCGTGGCAACTGCTCCTCTGCCTTCTGGCAGATACGGCAATTTGCTACTAATACACGCTCAGAGTTCACAAAGCTTTCCCCAGGGTCCTGGCACCGTGCTGGTGCCACCCAAAGGCACAAGACAGGAGGGGCAGCCACAGCATCCTCTTCTCCTTGGTCACCCCCCTGGTCAGGCTGGCCAGAGCGGCTCCTGGCAGAGGACACGCCGACTTCTGCCCTCCGTTTCCCCTCTTTGGGGAGGAGAGTCTGTGGGACGCCCTATTGAGATAGGTTATCTGTGTGGTACTTGACCCAGAGACAAGTTGAATGTTCCCTCAACAGCCTCACCCGCCCCCAAATCTACTCAGCGTCCTGCCTGAGAAGGGCATCTAAAGACAAGGTGGTGTGGGTCACCCACACTGCCCCTGCCCCTGCCCGCTTGCCCCCTTTCAGCACACACTAGCCAGGTGATCTCAGACCATGCATTTGAGGCGTTACTAAATTAATCATTGCACCTGATTGCTACCGAGCAGTAGCTGTGTGCATCACTCGTCTTAAGAGCTTTGTGTATATGACATTCACTTATTCCTCACAGCATCCCACAGGTTTATACTGTCGTGTCCCCATTTTATTGATGCGAAAACTGAGGCACAGTTGCCTGCTCACAGCCCCACGGCTGCTGAGTGCCGGCTTCGACAGGCTGGCTGTGGAGCCCAGGTCAGGACCTCTGTGTGTGTGTGTGACAGTTACACAAGCTGACGCAAGAGCAGTTCACCATGACACTGCCCTCGTATGTAGGGTCGGCTTTAGAAGTGGCCAGGAGAAGAGTCACGCTGGTGGAGAGGAGCCTGCCCCACGAGAGGAGCCTTGCTCCTGCTGCCAGCTGTCCTTCGGCCCTGGGGCTGGTGAATTGCAGCGGAAGTGCCCCTCCCCCACCCTCCCCAGGTTCAGCGTGCTCTATTCTGTGACCCCACTTCTGGCAACAGCTGTGTGGTGTGTGTGGCTCAGAGAGATGGGCTTACACCACCAGGTCATGCCTGTCTCCCTCTTCCTGTGATGGCCCTGCAGCCTTCAGAGGTCAGGAGCTCCAGGGTAGGGGTGCAGGCCCGGGGAGAGCTGCCATGCCTCACCCAAGATACCACTCTTCCCTGCTCCTGGGTAGTTTCCTGGTCTTTCGGGGGGAGTGGTGTCCACCCCACTGACCTGGAGGCTGAAGGTCTGGCATCTGCAACTCCCAGGCTATTGGGAGGTCAGGCATGGGAATATGGACTGGGAGTAAGCAACAACTTACTGGACCACAGATTTAAAAAATGGATCAAGCCTTTCACACCCGTTGGACTAGCAGAAAATTACAAAGTCTGACTCTGCCAAGTGAGGCAAGGTCTGGGAACAATGGAGACTTTGATAAGCTGCTGGTGGGAGTCAGGACGGTTATACAATATGGGAACCTTCTTTCTAAAAGAATGCAAAGCAAGCCAGAGTCCTGGAAACAGTCTGCGCAAGCAGGGGTCCTGAGCTTAATTAATATTTATTAGCTTCCTGGTAACTCCACTCCTGGGCTGTGTAAGGGGGAATAACCCTTTTGGACAGTGATGTGCTAACATTTGGGAACAGGAGGACGTGCAACCCCTATGACCCAGTGTGTGTGTTCCTGAAAGAAATTCCCAACATACAAGTAAAGGGACTACATGAATGTTCTTTGGCAGTGCCGTCTGCAATATCAAAATGAAGCAGATTGGAAATCGCCCAAATGCCCATCAACAGAAGATGGATAAAGAGTGTCAACATGTATAAACCTCAGAACAAGGCTGCATGAAAAGCCTGTTGCAGAAGCATATGTACAGGGCAACAAAACTTTCATAAAGTGAGAAAACATAAAACCACACCACGTGTAGTCAGAGGTAGTTAGGGGTGCAGTCAAGTTTTAACCTTGAACACACATTCAGCCCAGGGGTGGTTCTGTAGCTGGAAGAAGAGACAGTAATAAGCAGAGTATCCAGGGGGCTTACATGTCATCTGAAAGTTCTATTTCCTTAATACTGAGAGGAACATGAAGATTTGACAAAACTGAGCGATAATTACAAGGGTTTTCATTAAAGTATTATACATAGTATAGTGTCCATCACTAGGTCGTGTCCGACTCTTTGCAGCCCCACGGACAGCAGCCCGCCAGGCTTCTCTTTCCATGGAATTCTCCAGGCAAGAATACTGGAGTGGGTTACCATTTCCTTTTCCAAAAAATATTATATATGCTTTTCTATAATATTTGAAATAGTTCTTAATTTTAAGAAGCTGAAGTGGAGGGACTTCCCTGGTGGCTCAGTGGTAAAGAACCACCTGCCAATACAGGAGAGGCAGGTTTGATCCCTGGTCTGGGAAGATCCCTTGTGGCTTGGAGCACTTAAGTCCGTGGGCCACTTCTGAGCCTGTGCTCTGGAGCCCATGTGGCTGAGGCCCGTGTGCCCTCGAGCCTGAGCGCTGCGAGAAGAGAAGTCACTGTGACGAGGCGCCCACACACCACAGTGGGAGTCAGCCCACTCCCATAACTAGAGAGAAGCCCGCACAGCAACGATGGCCCAGCACAGCCCAAATAAATAAATTATTCTTCTTATTATTTTTAGATTCACTTTATATTTATTTATTTTTTTTGGAGGCTAATTACAAAATTGTATCGGTTTTGCCATACACTGACATGAATCCGCCATGGGTGTACATGTGTTCCCCATCCTGAATCCCCCTCCCTCCTCCCTCCCCATCCCATCCCTCTGGGTTATCCCAGTGCACCAGCGCCGAGCACCCTGTCTCATGCATCGAACCTGGAAAAAACAAACTGACGTGGAATTGGCACAACAGGAAGTGAACCGTTTCACCTTGACCAGTTGGGTGGTATTTAATGCATTCAGGACGTTGTGCAGTCCACCATCTCTAACTCCAAAACACTGTATCACCCCAAAGGAAGCACCATGCCCAGTAAACCGCTCCCTGTTTCGCTCTCTTCTCAGGCCCTAGTAAACCACTGGTTCGTGTTCTGTGTCCATAACCTTATCTCTTCTGTGCCTTTCATATAAATGGGATCCTGCACCACGTGACCTTTTGTGTCTGGCTTCTCAGCACAGCAGTTTCACACTCATTAACTCTATAGTATGGATCGGTGCTCCATTCCTTTCTAAGGCTGAGTAATAGTCCATTGCACGGAAGGTCACAATTTCTTTATTAATTCACCCACTGATGGGACATTTGGGCTATTTCTCCCTGTTAATTACTGTGAATGGAGCTGCTATAAACATGCATGTTTATGTACCTATTCAGGTCTCTGTATTCAATTCTTTTGGTCATAAATCTAGGAATTGCTGGGTCATGTGGTAATTATTATTATGTTTTAAAATTTTTAATTAAAAATTTTAATTTTATCTTGGAGGATGGGTGATTAACAAAGTTGTGTTTGTTTCGAGTGCGCAGCAAAGTGATTCATCTGTACATACACACACACCTATTCTTTCTCAAACTCTTTTCCAATTTAGGTTATTAAGTAATATTGAGCAGAGTCTCCTGTGCTATACAGTAGGTCCTTGTTGGTTATCTGTTTACAACATAGCAGCGTGTACCTGTCAATCCCAAACTTCCAATCTATCCCTGCCCCCCACCCTTCCCCCAGGTAGCCGTTAATTTATTCTCTGTGAGTCTGTTTCTGTTATAAATAAGTTCACTTGTATAATTTTTAAAAGATTTGCATATAAGCAATTTCATATGATGTCTGACTCATTTCATAGTATGATCATCTCCAGGCCACTGATGTTGCTCCAACTGGCATTATTTCATTCTTTTAAACGGCTGAGTAATATTCCATTGCATGTATGTGCCACATATTCTTTATCTATTCATCTGTCAATAGACATTTAGATTGCTTTCATTTCTTGGCTATTTTAAACTGTGCTGCAAAGAACACTGGGGTGGATATTTCCTTTCAGACCATGTTTTTCTCCAGATATATGCCCAGGAGTGGGATTGCAGTATCATACGGTAGCTTTATTTTAGTTTTTTAAGGAATTTCCATACTACCGTTCTCTACAGTGGTTGTACCAATTTACATTTGCACCAACAGTGTAGGAGGTGTTTCCTTCTCTCCACACCCTCTCCATTATTGTCGTAGATTTTTGTGATGATGGCTGGTAATTATTTCTGAGGAATTACCAAACTGTATTTCATAGCAGGTGAACAAATTTACATTCCCACCAGCAATGTCTGCTAAGTCGCTTCAGTTGTGTCGGACTCTGTGTGACCCCATAGACAGCAGCCCACCAGGTTCCCCCGTGGGGGGTTGCCATTTCCTTCTCCAATACCAGCAATGTCTGAGGGTCCCAATTTCTCCACATCCTAGCCAGTACTTATTTTCCAGTTTTTTGATAACAGTAGTCCTAATTTCACGTGAAGTAGAGCTCATTGTGTTTTTAAGATAGTTTACTTATTTATTTTATTTTCATTGCTGTGCAGGCTTTTCTCTAGCTGCGGAGCGCGGCTCCTCTCTAGTTGCAGTGCGCGGGCTTCTCACTGCAGTGGTTTCTCTAGGTGAGGAGCGCAGGCTCCACGGCCTGCAGGCTCAGTAGCTGTCGCACACCGGGTCAGTAGTCACTGTGGCTTTGATTTCATTTTCCTAGTGATTAATGATGATGGATATCTTCCCACGTGCTTATTGACCATTTGCATGTCTTCTTTGGAGTACTGTGCATTCAAGTCCTTTGTCCATTTTCTTAATTGGGTTGTATATGTTTTGTTGTTGAAACAGTTCATAATTTAAAAAACATAAACATCCCTCCCAGATTGGCCAGCTCCTTCTTAGGCCCTTTAGTTCTCTACTCTTTCCACACATCAAAACACGTACAGCTTTGTATGTGTACAACTTGTACAGATGAAAATATAAAGAACGGGCATCTGCTTTCTTTTCTGCCCTCCCAGGCACCCTATGAGCCCATCCCCAATTCAAGGAGGAAGTAAAAAATTTAGGATGACACTGAGGCACCAGGGCCCTCTGGAAGTGGGAGGGGTGTGATCCGGTAAGCAGGGGTTAATGCGATAGAGAAACAAATGACTTCTAAGACAGGTGTGAGAGAGGTATTTGGGGCAAAGGAGACATTTTTCTTAGAAGCCGCTACTATCTGCAGGCATCAAAATGATGCATTTCAGGTAGTCCATAGATCTGAGATTTCCTACACCTGGTTTTCTACTTTTGTTGATTTAGGGGGATCCTCCTCATCACCCAGGACTCCCCCCAGCAGGCTGGGCTCATCCTTCACTCTGGCACTCCATCCACTAAGCTGTGATGACAGAGGAGGCAGAGGGCGCTGGGAGGCTGTCCCTTCTGTGGCGCCAGGATCCCCCTACCCCCAGCACACACGCCTGCTGCCACCTGAGCCAGACCTTGTCTGCGCAAGAGGAGGAGGGTGCACCAGAGCCTCCTGCATGAAGCCCAACTAACACACTCTCTCGTGACTCTTGTTATAATGCTCCCCAAACAGTTACAAAGGCAGAGCAAGCCACTCATCAGGGCAACCTACGAGACACTAGCAAGTCCTTTTGTTGCTTAAAAAATCTCTCTGCCCCACCACACCTCACTTTTAGCCAGCATCTCTTTTGGTCACAAAACTTGCCTTTGTAAATACAGTAGGCTCTGAAGGAACTACTCATTCACTACTTATTCCCTGGTCTTAGGTTCTACAGGATCATTTCCAGAAACCCAGCCTTGAGCAAACACAGGCTCAGTGCTGACTGGAAGCAGAGATGAGTGGTCTGGGAAGGAACATTCTAGTGGATGCCAGTCCTTTCCACTCTGGGCCCGAGTGTCCCCACCTACAAATGGTGTGGCTAGGTCCAGAGGTGTCCAGGGCTTCTCCTAGATGTCAGCTCCTCCACAGGGGTGCGACCAGGCTACCTTGACCCCTTCTGCCATCTCCCCCAACCCTCCAGGGAAGACAGAACCTGCTCCCTTTGCTGTTCACATCTCCTTGACAATCAGGAGACAAGAAGCTGGGGTCCCGTTTCTAAACAGGTCTGGACGTTTTCTTTTCCAACGGACTCTCCAGGCGGCTATTTATGCGGTGGGGCTGCAGGGAAATGAGTCTCGCGGCTTCTGGCGTTAAAGCCACAGAAGGAATACAGCCTGCCTGCCACCCCTCCACCGCCTTTAGGCGAGGCCCTGGGAAGTTTAGCCTGAGTCCCACAGGGAGCACTTCACAGGAGCCCAGAGGAAGAAGCGCTTTCCCGCAGCCTCGGGTTGAAGCTGTGCGGCTCCAGTGTAAGGAAGGACCAACTGCCGGGGAAGGAGTCCTTGGATGCTCAAGGTCAGCCAAGTCAGGGCCCGGCTCTCACAGGCCCCTCTCCCTCCCTCCATCCTTCACACTGGGTACAATGACTGTGGCGAGCAAACGACGGCTGGTTTTATCATTTCCAGATTGCCAAAATTTCGTTCACTCTCCAGAAACGTCCAAGAGAAAATAATCCGGATTCGGTTCCTCCTGCAACACCAACTCTATCTCCACACCGCTTTCGGTAATACTTAATCTTTCTTTTGCCGATTTTTATATTTTTTAAACAAATTCCTGACCATGGAGAGAGCTGGGCGCCTCTACAAGGACGTCGATCGCCAAGAAGCCCATGGGAAGCAAGTTAGGAGCGCAGCTTTGGTACCGGCGCGCTGCCAGTGGAACCCGGCCAGCTTCCGACCACTGAGCCCTGTGAGTTTGGTTTCTCCACCTAAGCCCCGGTGACGGTCTCCCCGTCGTCGCGGGCTAGAAGGGGCCAGAAGACTGCATGTGGCGGTGGGGAAGAGACAGTCCTCACCCTCCTTCTCTACCCCACCCAGTGCTCCCGGACCAGGGCCGCTCTGGGACGGGCGGGCGGGGAGAGCGCGCGCGGCACTGCCCATCCCATCCCGTCCCAGCCCGCCCTCCCTGGTCCTCAGCGACTCACAAACTCGAAGATGAAGAGCAGGTCGGGGAAGGTGCTGAAGACCGCGGAACCCCTGGGCAGCCTGCGGCCGCCCGAAGCCGTTCCGGTGGCCATGGAGACGCGCGGGTGTCCGCCTCGGAATCAGAGGCGCGCGTCTCTGGCTCCGCGCTGACCGAGCACTTGCTCGGGGAGCCCGGTGAGCCGGGTGCACCCGCGAGGGTTGAGGCCGGGATTTCCGGGCCAAGAAAAGAGGAGCCCCAGGCCGCTGCCGGCGGGGCCCTGCCACCGCCCTAGACCGTCGGGCTTCGCCCTGAACCACCCGGGAGTAGGGGCGGGGACTTGGCTTCTGCGTCCCAGGTCTGCGCTCCACCTCCAAACCCGAGCCTAACAAAACCACTTGGCTAGGCGCTTCGCACACTTTGGGTCTTAGCAAGTGATGATCGCCATCCCTTAAGAATGATCTCTGTCAAAAACCAGCACTCAAAACTCCTTGTCTTCGCACTCCTCCGGTCACCATTGCTACAGCTGTTCTTAAGGTGGACTTCTTTCGTCTTTCTGCTGGGTGAGTTAGTATTTGTGACCTCTGGTGCCAGGCTCCAGGAGGGGCCAGTTCCCAGTCCTGCCCACAGCTGCAGGGACGGTGCTGAGACTCGCTCTGGCTTCCCATCCCCTTTCCCTGAGCCCTAGGAGCCAGCACTGGGAACCCTGACCCCCTGGTCCCCGCACTCCGTGCTGGAGCTGCTGAGCGATGGATTAAAGGCAGTCACAGTGGCCTTGAACCTTGGAGCTGGGAGGGAGCCAGCACTGCCCAGTGTTTGCTAAGTGCCTAGCACCCCATAGGTTCTTTGTTCACATGACCTCATTTGATGCTGGGAGGAGAGTGCAGGGAGACCCAAGAGCACCCACCAGCCCAGCCTGGCTTGGGCTCGGGGTCCAGGGAGCTTGTGGAAGGGACCCTTGAGTGAGCAGTGGTTAACTGGAGGGAGGAGGCAGCCTTCCCTACAGAGGAGCAGCAGTCACTGGCCCTGGAGGATGGTCAGGCCTTGTTCCTTACACTGGGAAGCTGCCGGATAGATATGGGAATCCCCTGAGGGGGTCAGAGCCACTCTGCTGGGGGAGCAGGGGAAAGAGCCGAGGCATCCAGGGCAGAAGGAAGCAGGCACAGAGGGGTTCTGCGAGAGGACAGGGAGGAGAGCCTGAGCAAGAAGAGGGGGGCAAGGTGTGCCTGGAGAGTCCTGGAGGCTGGAAAGGGTCTGATCTCTGTGGGGAGCAGAGTGGCTCCTGGGGCAGAGCTGGAAAGGCCAAGGGCAGGCTGGGCTCAGGAGGAAAGAGGCAAAATTTTGTATATGTTGTTGTTGTTCAGTCACTAAGTTGTGTCCAACTCTTTGCGACTCCAGAGACTGCAGCACGCCAGGCCTCCCTGTCCCTCACCATCTCCCAGAGATTGCCAAGTTCTTGTCCATTGAATAGGTGATGCTATCCAACCATCTCGTCTTCTGTCGCTCTCTTGTATGTTAATGAGCCTCATCATAGAATCAGAACTTTAAAAATTGGTGTTAGTTGCCTTGAAGACAAACCTGCTAAAGAAACACAGGCCATGGCGGTTTGAATTCTGGATGTAGAAAAAGAAAAACTCAAGAGTTTTTTCCTCTTCTCATTTAAGATTAAAAATACTTCCCCTTCTTTTGTCTTTTTAAAGTAACTACGTCAAACTAAATAGTATAAGGCGTATCTCAACTTAGTCTTGTCCCCCTAATTCAGCCCTGAGACTAATCTGACTCAATCTCCCTGTCCCAAAGAGGGGCGGGACCCTGTAGCTCTGCAGCAGAATTTGCCACCTGCCCATCAAGTTGCACCTGGAATCTGACCCAAATCAAAGGCTGATCTGAGCTCACCAGGTAGCGCTAGTGGTAAAGAACCCGCCTGCCAGGGCAGGAGACACAGGAGATGAGGATTCGATTCCTGGGTTGGAAAGTTCCTCTGGAGAAGTGGCAACCCACTCCAGTATTCTTGCCTGGGAAATTCCATGGCCAGAGGAGCCTGGTGGGCTATAGTCCATAGGGTTGTAAAGGGTGGGATTGAAGCAACTGAAGCAACTTATCACCCAGTGCATGGAGCACCATGCACCCAAAGGATGATCTGTGTACATCACCACTGCCTCACTTTGAACTCTTAAAAGGGGTGGGTCCTCATGGCCTTGCAATCCCAGGGAAGGAAACAGTTTCAAAAAGGAACTAGAATTTTCATCAGCAAATAAAATCTCTCAGCCCAGGAGAAACCCATCCTTGGTGGGATCGTTCCTCCCTGGATCACCCCATTGTGCATACAATATCATCATCTGGTACCTTGTCAGGATGTGAACTGAGGACCACACCCTCCCACCCCGGCCCTTAGGGGGGCAGTGGGCTTACTCTTCCCTTCCTCTCCCCACCTCAGTCACCCACCCAGCCCTCTGTGGACATTCCACCCTTGGGTGGCCTGCTGGGACTGTGGGGTGAATGAGGTCTATCCAGCTCAGAAGTAGGTACAGAGGCAGCAGCCCCTTTGGGCTCAGTCTGGGGTCAACTGTGGTCACTGGGGTTCTGAGCAGCTGCCTTCAGCCCAGAAGGTTCTATTTCTCCCCCATGAAAAGCTCAGGCCTCAGGTCCAGCATCTCCTGCTCAGAGGGCCTGGGTTCTCTCCTCCTCCGCCCTCCTGCATCCAGCTAGTGTCTGAGTCCTGGCCCATGGAGGTGGTGAGGGCAAGCATGACCACCCTCCCCTCTCCTAACCCCTGGGCTCCCCACCCCCACCTTCTCACTCTTTTCCTGCCCCCCTCCACATCTGCAGGAGTCCCTCCCTGCCCCAGGCCCCTCCTCCAAACCAGCCCAGGCCCCGCCCAGTCACCGTCTCTCGGTCGCTCTCTGGACCTCTCTTGTAGTTCATGCAATAGCTGTACATCCGTCTTCCCATGACATGTGTGGGAGTGCGTGCTCCTAGTTGTGCACACAGTGAGGGGCCCTCTTTGCTCAGGTGATTCCCTGGGCTCACTATTCTGCATACCTTCTCTCATTACTTGCTCTACGACTCTACTTGGAACACATTTTTAATTGTGGTGGAATACACGTAGTGCTCACCACGTCCACCACTTTCACGTGTACAGCTCAGCGCGGTCCATTCGCGTTGCTGGCAGCCGTCAGCCCCATCCATGCCTGTACTCTCTTCCTCTTGGGAAAGTGCATCCCTTACCTCCTAAGCAGTAAATCCCCATCCTCTCCCCTCAGTCCTGGCAATCAGTGTTGTATTTACTGTTTCTAACTTTGATTATTCTAAGTACGTCATACAAGTTGAATCAGGCAATATGTATCCCTGTCCATTGGACTTCTGTCCCTTTGCATAATGTCCTTGAGGGTCATTTTTGCTATTACTGGTATCAGAATTTCCTTCCTTTTTAAGACTGAATAATACTTCATCGTACATACAGACCACCTTTTCCTTGTCTGCTTATCTTTAGACGGAGACTTCAGTTGTGCTGTGAATAGTGCGGCTGCAAACGTGGGTGTGCAAATACTTCTGTGAGACCCTGATTTCCATTCTCTTAGGAATATACCGAGAAGAGAACTTGCTAGGTTGTACGGTCATTCTAATTTTAATTGTTTCAAGAACCCACCGTATTGTTTTCCATAGCAGCTGAACTACTTTACAATCCCATCTACAATGTGTAAGGGTTTAAATTTCTCCACATCTTTGCCAACACTTTATTTTCTGCTTTTTAAAATATTAGCCACTCTAATGGATGTGAGGTGCTCTCTTTTCATAATTTTCATTTTCATTTTCCTAATGAAAATTATACTGAGCATCTTTTTATGTGCTTATTAGCCATTTATACATCTCCTTGGATAATGTCTATTCAAATCCTTTGTTCTTTTTCTTTTTTTGGCTGCTCTGCATGGTAGGTGGGATCTTAGTTCCCCAATCAGGGATTAGATCCACATCCCCTGCAGTGGAAGTGCAGAGTCTTAACCACTGGACCACAAGGGAAGTCTCTCTGTTCATCTTTGAATCAACTTGTTTGCTTTTTCATAGTCAAGTTTCCACAGGCCTGTATATTTTGGATACTAATACCTTGTCATTTATATGATTTGCAGACATTTCCCACTGTTCTTTAGGTTGCCTTTGGACTCTGTGGATAGAGTTGCTTGATGGACAAATATGAGAAACTTTCATGAAGTCCAATTTGTGTGTTATTTTTCTTTTAATACTTGTGCCTTTCGTGTCATATCTAACACATCATTGCCAAATCCTCATTTGATGCTTCTGGCATTTGTTTTCTTCTAAGTGACCTGCCTCTTGAGAAACCTATATGCAGGTCAGGAAGCAACAGTTAGAACTGGACATGGAACAGCAGACTGCTTCCAAATAGGAAAAGGAGTACGTCAAGGCTGTATATTGTCACCCTGCTTATTTAACTTCTATGCAGAGTACATGTTGAGAAATGCTGGGCTGGAAGAAGCACAAGCTGGAATCAAGATTGCCGGGAGAAATATTAATAACCTCAGATATGCAGATGACACCACCCTTATGGCAGAAAGTGAAGAGGAACTAAAGAGCCTCTTGATGAAAGAGGAGAGTGAAAAAGTTGGCTTAAAGCTCAACAGTCAGAAAACTAAGACATGGCATCTGGTCCTATCACTTCATGGCAAATAGATGGGGAAACAGTGGAAACAGTGTCAGACTTTATTTTTCTGGGCTCCAAAATCACTGCAGATGGTGACTGCAGCCATGAAATTAAAAGACGCTTACTCCTTGGAAGGAAAGTTATGACCCACCTAGATAGTATATTGAAAAGCAGAGATATTACTTTGCCAACAAAGGTCCATCTAGTCAAGGCTATGGTTTTTCCAGTAGTCATGTATGGATGTGAGAGTTGGACTGTGAAGAAAGCTGAGTGCCAAAGAATTGATGCTTTTGAACTGTGGTGTTGGAGAAGACTCTTGAGAGTCCCTTGGACTGCAAGGAGATCCAACCAGTCCATCCTAAAGGAAATCAGTCCTGCGTGTTCTTTGGAAGGAATGATGCTAAAGCTGAAACTCCAGCTAAAGCTGAAACTTTGGCCACCTCATGCGAAGAGTTGACTCATTGGAAAAGACCCCGATGCTGGGAGGGATTGGGGGCAGGAGAAGGGGATGACAGAGGATGAGATGGCTGGATGGCATCACCGACTCGATGGACATGAGTTTGAGTGAAGTACGGGAGTTTTTGATGGACAGGGAGGCCTGGCATGCTGTGATTCATGAGGTCACAAAGAGTCGGACACGACTGAGCGACTGAACTGAACTGAACTGAAGAGGTTTATGTTTTACATTTACATTCAAGTATATTTAGGACACTTACCACTATGGTCCAGAAAACAAGTTTCAATCAGTATAAAAGGATTCAAGTCATACAAAGTGTATTCCGGATCAAATGTTTTAAATTAGAAATCAATAATATCTGAAAAATCCAAATATCTGGAAAATATTGTAAATAGCACAAGGCTGTGAAAAAATTAAATGGGGCAAATTAGAAAATATTTGGGATTAAATAGACTATAAAGCTGGGCTTCCGTGGTGGTTCAGATGGTAAAGAATCCGCCTACAATGTGGGAGACCTGGGTTCAATCCCTGGGTTGGGAAGATCCCCTGGAGGAGGGCATGGCAATCCACTCCAGTATTCTTTCCTGGAGAATCCCCACAGACAGAGGAGCCTGGGGAGCCTATAGAGTCAGACACGGCTGAGTGACTCAGCATAGCACACAGCACAGACTAGAAAGCTACAGAAATTGAGATGTATGGTATTGGTATCAATATAGACAAATAGATCAATGGAAGAGAATAGAGTGTATAAAAATACATCCACCAAATGTGATCAGTTGAGTTTCAACAAAGACATAAAGGCAATTCAGTGAAAAAAAGATATAACCAACAGTGCTGGTATAGTTGTATCAGTTCAGTTCAGTTCAGTCGCTCAGTTGTGTCCGACTCTTTGTGACCCCATGGACTGCAGCATGCTAGGCCTCCCTGTCCATCACCAACTCCCAGAGCTTGCTCAAATTCATGTCCACTGAGTCAGTGATGCCATCCACCCATCTCATCCTCTGTTGTCCCCTTCTCTCCCACCTTCAATCTTTCCCAGCATCAGGGTCTTTTCAAATGAGTCAGTTCTTTGAATCAGGTGGCCATAATATTGGAGTTTCAGCTTCAGCATCAGTCCTTCCAATGAACTGATAGGGGACTGATTTCCTTTGGTTGGATCTCCTTGCAGTCTAAAGGACTCTCAAGAGTCTTCTTCAACACCACAGTTCAAAAGCATCAATTTTTCGGCACTCAGCTTTCTTTATAGTCCTACTCTCACATCCATACACGATCACTGGAAAAACCATAGCCTTGACTAGATGGACCTTTGTGGACAAAGTAATGTCTCTGCTTTTTAATACACTGTCTAGTTGGTCATAGTTTTTCTTCCAAAGAACAATCGTCTTTTAATTTCATGGCTGCAGTCACCATCTGCAGTGATTTAGGAGCCCCCCAAAATAAAGCCTGTCACTGTTTTCATTGTTTCCCCATCTATTTGCCATGAAGTGATGGGACTGGATGCTATGATCTTCATTTTTGAATGCTGAGTTTTAAACCAGCTTTTTCACTCTCCTCTTTGACTTTCATCAAGGCTCTTCCCTTTCTGCCTTAAGGGTGGTGTCATCTGCATATCTGAGGTTACAGATATTTCTCCCTGCAATCTTGATTCCAGCTTGTGCTTCATCCAGCCTGGCATTTCACGTGATGTACTCTGCATTTAAGTTAAATAAGCAGGGTGACAATATACAGCATTGTCGTACTTTCCCAATTTGGAACCAGTCTGTTGTTAGAACCTGCCTGGTTCTAACTGTTGCTTTTTGGCCTGCATACAGGTTTCTCAGGAGGCAGGTAAGGTGGTCTGATATTCCCATCTCTTTAAGAATTTTCCACAGTTTGTTGTGATCCACACAGTCAAAGGCTTTGGTATAGTCAATGAAGCAGATGTTTTTCTGGAACTCTCTTGCTTTTTCGATGGTCCAATGGATGTTTGCAATTTGCTGTCTGGTTCCTCTGTCTTTTCTAAATCTAGCTTGAACATCTGAAAGTTCACGGTTCACGTCCTGTTGAAGCCTGGCTTGGAGAATTTTGAGCATTACTTTGCTAGCGTGTGAGATGAGAGGAATTGTGTGGTAGTTTGAGCATTCTTTGGCATTGCCTTTCTTTGGGATTGGAATGAAAACTGACCTTTTCCAGTCCTATGGCCACTGCTGAGTTTTCCAAATTTGCTGGCATATTGGGTGCAGCACTTTCACAGCATTATCTTTTAGGATTTAAAATAGTTCAACTGGAATTCAATCACCTCCACTAGCTTTGTTTGTAGTGATGCGTCCTAAGGCCCACTTGACATTGCACTCCAGGATGTCTGGCTCTAGGTGAGTGATCACACCATCATGGTTATCTGGGTCATGAAAATCTTTTTTGTATAGTTCTTCCGTGTATTCTTGCCACCTCTTGTTAATATCTTCTGCTTCTGTTAGGTCCATACCATTTCTGTCCTTTATTGTGCTCATCTTTACATGAAATGTTCCCTTGGTATCTCTAATTTTCTTGAAGAAATTGAGTTTTTCCCATTCTATTGTTTTCCTCTATTTCTTTGCATTGATTGCTGAGGAAGGTTTTCTTATGTCTCCTAGCTACTCTTTGGAACTCGGCATTCAAATGGGTATATCTTTCCTTTTCTCCTTTGCCTTTAGCTTCTCTTCTTTTCTCAGCTGTTTGTAAGGCCTCCTGAGACAACCATTTTGCCTTTTTGCATTTCTTTTTCTTGGGGATGGTTTTGATCACTGCCTCTTGTACAATATCACAAACCTCCATCTATAGTTCTTCAGGCATGCTGTCTATCAGCTCTAATCCCTTGAATCTATTCCACTGTGTAATTTTAAGGGATTTTATTTAGGTCATACCTGAATGGTCTAGTGGTTTTCCCTACTTTCTTCAATTTAAGCCTGAAGTTTGCAATAAGGAGTTCATGATCTGAGCCACAGTTAGCTCCTAGTCTTGTTTTTGCTGATTGTATAGAGCTTCTCCATCTTTGGCTGCAAATAATAAATCAACAAAAGGGTCCAAAATGCTGTACTTGGATGCAATCTCAAAAACGACAGAATGATCTCTATTCGTTTCCAAGGCAAACCATTCAATATGACAATCATCCAAGTCTATGCCCCAACCAGTAATGCTGAAGAAGCTGAAGTTGAACGGTTCTATGAAGACCTACAAGATCTTCTAAAACTAACACCCAAAAAAGATGTCCTTTTCATCATAGGGGACTGGAATGCAAAAGTAGGAAGCCAAGAGATACCTGGAGTAACAGGCAAATTTGGCTTTGGAGTACAAAATGAAGCAGGGCAAAGGCTAACAGAGTTTTGCCCAGAGAATGCACTGGTGAAAGCAACACCCTCTTCCAACAATAGTTGGATGTCCATGTGCAAAAAATGAACTTTGATTCATATTTCAAACCATATACAAAAACTAATGGAAAATATTTCCTAGACTTATTTGTAATACCCAAATTTGTGACCATGGGTTAGGCAAAGATTTCTCAGATACAATATCACAGACATGATCCATGAAATACTGGTAAATTAAGCTGCATCAAATTTAAGAATTTCTTCTCCTCAAAGACTCTGTTGAGGATGTGGAAAAGGTAAGCCACAGGCTGGAGAAAATATTCATGAATCACTTGTCTAATAAAGGACTTGTACTCAGATACATATAGAATTATGAAAACTCTCAATAAGAAAAGAAACAACCCCATAAAAAATGGACAAGACACATGAAGAGACACCTCGCCAAAGAAGATATAGCGCTGGTAAACAGGCTTGAAAAGATGTTTATTAAGAATTGTTTAGTTGCTAAGTTGTGTCCAACTATTTGCAACCCCATGGACTATATGGCCCACCAGACTCCTGTGTCCATGGGATTTTCCAGGCAAGAATACTGGAGTGGGTTGCTTATTTCCTTCTGCAGGGGATCCTCCCAACCGAGGGATAGAACCTACGTTTCCTGCATTGGCATCATTGGCAGGCAGATTCTTTACCACTGAGCCATCAGGGAACCTCTTATCAATAACTGCCAAGTTGCTTCAGTCGTGTCTGACTGTGCAACCCTATGGACCATAGCCGCCAGGCTCCTCTGTCCATGGGATTCTCCAGATGAGAATACTGGAGTGTGTTGCCATGCCCTCCTCCAGGGCATCTTCCCCACCCAGGTATTGAACCTGTGTCTCCTGCATCTCCTGCATTGCTGGCAGATTCTTTACCACTGAGCCACCAGGGAAGCCCTTATCAATAATTAGGGAAGTGCAAATAAAAACCACTAAGATACCACTATGCCCCAATTAGGATGTCCAAAATTAAGATTTACTCTCAAATGTTGGTGAGCATCTGGGACAACTGAAGCTGTTGTGCGTTGCTGATGGGAATGCAGACTAGCACACCCACTTTGGAAGCAATTTGACAGCTTAAATGTCAAAGATACACTTACAACTTGGCCATTCTCCCTCTAGGCATGTATTCAAGAGAAAGCAAGCCTTACCAAGACGAGTATAAATGTTCATAGCAGCTTTACTCATAATAGGCAAAACCTGGACCGATGCAGGTATATCTCAACAGGTGAAAGTATACACGCCCTGGACTATGTCCACATGAGGATTACTGCTCAGAGATAAGCAGGATACATACCCAACATGGATGCATCTCAAAATAGCCATGTTGAGTAAAACAAGCCAGACAAGATTTATCTCATTGTATGATTCCTTTTTTGTAATAATCTATAAAGTGCAAGTTAATGTATAGTAACAGAAAGTAGATCAATGGTTGCCTGGGGATAGGAGAGGGTGGGGAGAGGTGGGAGGGAGGGATGACAGAAGGGTATAAGGAGCTTTTGCGAACAACAGGTATGTTTATTATCTTGACTCTGGTGATGGTTTCACTGTACATGCAATGTCAACATTTTCCAAAGTGTATACTTTAAACATGTGTTCTTTGTTATTGAAACATCATTAAAATGGTTAAAAAGTTATAGTTATGAGACCACCCTGGTAGTCCAGTAGTCAAGAACCCGGCTGCCAATGCAGGGGATGCAGGTTTGATCCCTGGTTCGGGAAGCTTCCACATGCTGCAGATCAACTAAGCCCTGGGCCACAACTGCTGAGCCTGAGCTCTAGCCCCACTGTGCAACAAGGGAAGCCACCACAACCAGAGGCCCGCGCACTGCAACTAGAGAAAGCCCACACGCAGCGCCCATGCGCAGCACCCACGCGCAGCAAGAAGAACAAGCTCAGCCAAAACTAAATGAATAAAAGTACATTTAAAAAATTATAGTTACAACCACCAGGGGGCAGGCAGAGCTCCCCCAATAGTCCCTGTTTGTTTACTGAATGAGGCGGTACCTGCTACCCTGTAGAAACTGATCATTCTAGTAAAAAGTCATCTCTCTTCTCAAAGAAATATTGTGAAGTTGGAAATGCTTGCCCGCTACACAGGTAAATCATTCCAACTTGAACTGCTAGATGTGGGATTCCTAGGAGCTATAATCCCCTACTAGCATCCCAGTTCAGGTTAAACATATTCCAGATTTGTGCTACAAAGACTAGTCTTGAAAGAATCCCATTTGCCTCTCTTCTTCTCATGCAGGGCTTGCAAATGGTGAGTAGGTGGCAGTGGAAATCTTCAGAAGGTTCTTTCTTTGATTAGTGATGCAAAGAGAGAGCCTATGGACTAAGGGGCAGAAAGAAAAAAACCTTTACTTGTTCAACTGATGGAAGACTCAGTCCAACCTCTGCCATATGGTCAATGAAGAAGTCAGAAAAAGCCAGCTGTGTGGGCTGGGGCTGCTGTTACTTCTCAGGGTCTCTGTTTCCCCCTATCTAAAACAAGGAGATAGGGCTTCCCTGGTGGTCCAGTGGTTAAGAGTTCGCCTTCCAATGCTGGGGACATGGGTTCGATCTCTGGTCGGGGCACTAAGATCCCGCCTTCCGTGGGCCACCAAAGCCCATGCACTGCAACTGCAGAGCCCACGTGCTCTGGACCGGCATGCCACAACTAGAGAGAAGCCTGCACGCCACAAGGAATGATCCCACATGCTGCAACTAAAACCCAATGCAGCCAAAAATAAATAAATACATATTTTTAAAATAAAAGAAGTAAAAAATTAAAAAATAAAACAAGGGGATAGACCAAGTGGCTCATTAACTGGGGCTGAGACTGCTGTTCCAGGCTCATGGGGAACAGTTCCTGACACTCAGTAGGCACAACCCCGGGTCCCTGGTCCCTCACTCAGGAGACTGACACAGCCATGAGACCCTCACGGGAAGCCCTGCCTGAGTAAGCAGCTGTAAGTCCTGAGCTTAAGTTTCACTTTGGACAATGGTGATTTCTTAGAAAGAAAGCTGTCCCTGCCTCTGGGTGGATCTGTAGAGCCCACACAGCAGGGCAGTAGTATTTTTGTCTCATCTCATTCCTGGGGATGAGTTCAGTGTCTGGTAAACTTAAACTAGGAGTCTCTCTCTTTGGGAGCATCGCAGATATAACCAAACAATCAGGGTAAGATTTTTCATCTTACAAATGGAGCTGTTGCTGTGGAAGAGGCGATGACCTCTGGTTCATAGGAGCTTGGTTACTAAGATTCATGTTAACAAATACTCTTCTTTTAAATATTTATTTATTTGTGGCTGTGCTGGGTACTCGTTGCTGTGCCGGCTTTTCTCTAGCTGCAGCGAGGGGGGTTATTCTAACTGTGGTGCACAGGCTTCTCAGTGCAGTGGCTTCTCTTCTCACAGAGCTCTAGAGCACAGGCTCAGTAGTTGTGGTGGATGGGGTTAGTTGCTCTACAGCACGTGGGATCTTCTCAGACCAGGGATCAAACCATGTCTCCTGCACTGGCAGGTGGATTCTTCATCACTGAGCCACCAGCGAACACTCTTAAAAGCATATCATCCTGAAGGCCAGGGAGAGCAGCCCAGTACATGTTCTGTCTGCCTCCTGAGCTGGGTCTGGGACACGTCTTCTGGGCAGCTACCAGGGAGCATCATGGGTGAGGGGGATTGCCATCCCTACAGCCAGGGTCATTCCTTGAAGCCCACGAGCCATGTTCTCCGTGGCCCTCAGGAAACCCGTGTGTGTCCTTTTAAAGGGGTCCTTAACCTCAGGCCCTCTGCCAGTGCTGGGACCACAGCAGTCCTCAGAAGAGACCCCCACAGCTGCACCCCTTCCTGAAGTCCCGCTTGGTGACGTGCTCTCTGGCCATCTGCAGTCTCTTCCTTCCTGAACCTGTCCTGCCCTTTCCAGAGGCCCCACGGGGATGTGAATTACACTCCCCTTCTGAGTCCCAAGCTGCTAGTGGGGAGTAAGACTTCTCTCCAACTTCCAGCTGTCCTCACCCACCACCCTGGGGGTTTTATTTCTGTTTACTCCAAGCCCACCAGCTGTGAGCAGGCTTCCAAGAGCCCTCACCCTCTGCTCCCAGGGTTGGCGAGAGCCTCCCTCTTACCCAGAGCCTTCTTGGTAGCCCCCTGGCAGCTTCTGCCCAAAGCTGGTGGCCTACAACAAAGCAAGAGACCACTCTCAACACCGGGTCCCATCCAGTCCCTCCTTCCCTTCTACTGAGCTAAAAAGAACCTGAAGGAATTCCTGTTATTAAGCTGTACAGCAGGAAGGCAGCTTCCAAAGAAACTGCTCCGAAGTGCTAGAGCAGCAAAGGGTATTTCAGGATTTGGAAATGGAGATACTTGGAGACCAAACTTCTGAGAGTGGACACAAGAGCAGCGATCTGAGCATGTGTCATGTCAGCTTTAGCAAAACAGAGCACTGGTTGGCCGGAGCGAGAACAAGAAGACCTGAGGTTCCCTTGAGAAGGTCAGAGGGATGATTTTTCAGAAGCTCAGCAGGACAAATAGGATTTCCCAGCTGGAGTGAATGGGCTTGGGGGAAAAGCCATGAGAACAGGGTGGAGATTCAAGACAGTTCAGGAGGGACTTTCTGGGTGGTCCAGTGGTTAAGACTCTGTGCTTCCAATGTTGGGGGCTGCGGCTCAACCCCTGGTTGGGAAACTAGATCCCACATGCTGCAACTAAGAGTTTGCCTGCTGCAACTAGTGATCCCGTGTGTGTGTGTTCAGTCACTTAGTTGTGTCCACCTCTGGGACTCTACGGACTGTAGCCCACCAGTCTCCTCTGTTCATGGGATTGCCAGGCAAGAATACTGGAGCGTGTTGCCAATTCCTACTCCAGAGGATTCTCCCAACCTAGGGATCAAATCCAGGTCTCTTGCATCTCCTGCATTGGCAGGCGGGTTAAGTCCAATGATCCCGTGCTCAGTCACTCAGTCATATCCGACTCTTTGAGACCCCATGGACTTCAGTCTGCCAGGCTCCTCTGTCCATGGAATTCTCCAGGCAGCAATACTGGAGTGGGTTGCCAAATGATCCCATACACCCCAACAGAGTTGGAAGATCCTGCATGCCACAACCTAGATCCGGCATAGCCAAATAAGTGAATAAATACATATGTATTTTTGAAGAAAAGATAGTGGGAAAATACAGTCTTTTACTTACACATATGTGTGCAAACATACACACACACACACACCCTCATACTGCTGCATACTCTCAAATGGCAGCATTGTCCAGGCTTCTGTGTCTTGGGACGCATAGGAACAAAGTCTGCCCTCCCCTCAGCAGGAAGCCACGTGGGACTTCCAGTGGCCAGGACATCTGATGTGAGCTTGTGAGTCTACACTCACTGCTGCTACTGCTGCTAAGTCGCTTCAGTCGTGTCCGACTCTGTTCAACCCCACAGACAGCAGCCCACCAGGCTCCCCCGTCCCTGGGATTCTCCAGGCAAGAACACTGGAGCGGGCTGCCATTTCCTTCTCCAATGCATGAAAGTGAAAAGTGAAAGTGAAGTCACTCGGTCGTGTCCGACTCTTAGCGACCCCATGGACTGCAGCCTACACTAGGTCTCTCCAAATTCACTGCTTGGTCACACCTAGAGAGGGGCCTTGAGTTTGGCTCGCCAGTGAGGGCTTGTTCCTGGTGTGCTGGGGCCTCACGGCAGGCTCTGAGGCTGTTAGTGCCCAGAAGCTGGGTGTGCTGAGAAACCCCTAAGAATGTGAGTCAGCCTCAGTGGGTCGGGGAGGCATCCGCTTGGATGGCTGCCAGGTTGTCTCCCCTTCCTGCATCGGTCAAATGACTCCCTCCCTTCCGAAGCCTCCCTTCGTATGAAGCCCTCCCTGTCACAGACTGGTGTGGCTCAAATCCTTGATGTCATCTGGCCAGTGGGTCACCCCAGTGGGGCGGAGCTGGGGGGGGGATGGCTGCTGGCCACACAGCTGCTCCTTAACTCAAAAGCCATTGCTGATTCTGGGGAGATCCTCTCCCCTCGAATTTCCAGCCTTTCCATGGATGAAGATCTTTATTTAGAATCTGGAAAATAAAAAATAAAAACCATATACTGGCTCCTTCCCTGAGGTATATCTAAGAGTAGATGCAGTTCTAATGATTGCTGATAGAGAAAATAAAAACCAATAGAAAGCTGCTCTGAATTTGGTTATGTTTTTAAATGATACTTGTTAGCATCACAAACACATCTACACATATCTGAAAAAAAGCGCTGAAGGGCATGTAGGAGCTTGAATTACAGATGATGCTCAGATCCAGTCCCCAGGGTCCTCAGGGTGAGGGCCATAGGTTTATAAAATCAGAAAGTCCCCCAGCTCTCTAGGAGACCTGGACTTGGCAGTGTGCATGCGCGTGCACACACACACACACACACATTCCTGCTTCACTCCGGCTACAGCTGGCCCTAGTAGATCAGGCTGTAAGGTGTCCGGGTGATCTCTGAGACCCTCCGTGAAACTCTAGGTTTCAGTGATAACAATGCTGAGGTCAGGGCCTTCCAAAAAGGATGTGAGATATATGTATACACAAATACCCACAATGGAATATTACTCAGCCATAAAAAGAAATGAAGTAATGCCATTTGCAGCAACATGGATGGCCTTAGAGATTATCATATTAAGTGAAGTAAATCAGACAGAGAAAGACAAATATCATATGGTATCACTTATATGTGGGAGCTAAACAAATTGATATAAGTGAACTTATTTACAAAACAGAAATAGACTCACAGACACAGAAAACAAATGTATGGTTATCAGAGAGGATAGTAGAGGGTAAGGGGGATAGATAAATTAAGAGTTTGGTCTTAACATATACACACTGCTATGTATAAAGTAAGTAAACAACAAGGGCCAATTGTCTAGCACAGGGAGCTATATTCAATGTCTTGTAATAACCTAGAATGGAAAAGAATCTGAAAAAGTATATATTGGGCTAGCCAAATAGTTCAAGTTTGTACGGGTTTTTGATAACATCTTACAGAAAAACCCAAACAAACTTTTTGCCCAATTCCACATATATACAGATACACACACATATATATGTATACACACACACAGATGCATATACAACTGGATCACTTTGCTGTACACCTGAAGCTAACACAACATTGTAAATTAACTATATTTCACTTGCTGCAGCTGCTGCTGCTGCTAAGTCGCTTCAGTCATGTCTGACTCTGTGCGACCCCATAGACAGCAGCCCACCAGGCTCCCCCTTCCCTGGGATTCTCCAGGCAAGAACACTGGAGTGGGTTGCCATTTCCTTCTCCAGTGCATGAAAGTAAAAAGTGAAAGTGAAGTCGCTCAGTCGTGTCCGACTCTTCGCGACCCCATGGTCTGTCCATGGGATTTTCCAGGCAAGAGTACTGGAGTGGGGTGCCATCGCCTTCTCCGATACTTCACTTAAAAGTGGTTAAAAAATGGACTTCACCGGTGGTGCAGTGGATAAGAATCCACCTGCCAATTCAGGGGACAGGAGTTTGATTCCTGGTCCGGGAAGATACCTCATGCCACCGAGCAACTAAGCATGTGTGCCTCAACTACTGAGCCTGTGCTCTAGAGCCCGAGAGCCACAATTACTGAGGCCACATTCTGCAGCTACTGAAGTCTGCATGCCCTTGAGCCTGTGCTCTGCAACAAGAGAAGCCATCACAAGGAGAAGCACGAACACCATAATGAAGAGTAGCCCCACTCTCTGCAACTAGAGAAAGCCCACACGCAGCATTGGAGTAAAAGTAAAATTTTAAAAATGGTTAAAAAATGATAATAACACTCTAATCAGCTTCTTAAAAGTACAGATTCTTGTATTAACCTTGGGGCAAATGGATGAGAATCTCCAGGGCTTGGGCCCAGAGCTGTATTTCTTTAAAGCTTCCCAAGTCTGGGCAACACACAAAAAGACAACTCTATCAACCCCACATGTGCATCCAAAGAAAAATCCCAAATAAATTATGGCTTACATAAAGAACACTACAGCATTAGTATGCTGGCTCCTGCTGGAATTATTCCTCTTTCTGCATAAAGCTTTACTTTGATTCCTTTGCTGTCTGGGAGCAAAGTTTCAAGACAATAAGACACGGAGGCCAAAGGACTGCTCATCCCTAGCCATCTCTCCACCCAAGGTGCAGTTGCTCCTGAGCCTGAATGTCCTGGGCTCCGGTGTCGGTGGCACCCTTGTTCCAGAGGTGGACTGGAGGGGTTTGGCTACAATCCATAGCCAGGTCTCAAGGGCATGACTGAGGTTGGGGGTGGGGTGTTCTGAGTGCTAGCTTTCTGAAAGCAGAAATCACAGGTCTGGAGCACAGCCTACCTTGGCTCCTTCCTCCTTCAGAACATGAAGAATGAAACTGTTCTCTAAACAATAAGCAAGCCTGATCTTCAAAGACTGGTCAGAAATGGAAAGTGTGCAGACCTACACAGTGCTGCTATGTGAGCTTCACAGATCCTGGTGAAACCAGCCTGAGAACATGAGCCCTGGTTTATTCTCTCTGTCTGATCCCTTGAGGAGGAGAAATCATCACATGATGGGGTTAGTGTGTCCAGGAGGCTGCCAGAACCATGGCTTCTGAATTGGTTCACTAGTCTATCAGTTTAATTTAGTAGTGCGTGCACGCTAAGCCGATTCGGTCGCGTCCAACTCTTCGTAACAAATAACAGCTTAAAAGAGAAAACCTTGGGATTGCTCCAAGAGAGGCCCAAAACACTGATCAAAGTTACACACACTCTTGAAAAGAATCTCTTGGCAAACTAGGAGGAAAGAGAGTTTCCTTAATGTGATTCATTGTACAGACCAGAGTAAACCTGGAACTTAAGGGCCTTAGAAACATTCCTTCCATTTAAGGATGAAATAGGACATGCATGCCCACTCCTCCACCATTAGTTCTGTCTCTGCGGTTGACCCAGTCTTCATTTGTAGTGGACATGATCCTCCTACATAGTCCAAGAATATCAATGGACAAACTCTTAGAGCAAATACAAGGGAGGCTTAGGATGGCCAGATACAGGCAACCCCATAGGAAATTGTCAAGTGGCCAGTGTCCCAGAATGACCAGTAACATAAAAGAGATTCTAGCCATGATAGCAACACAAATTATAAAGAACACAAGAACACACATAACAGACAATGTGCAAAATTGCTAAGGGGGAAACAATAAATCTCTACTGAAAGATATAAACAGCTCAATCAAATGGAGACATGATTTTCAGGGGTTAGAAGACTCTGTAGGCAGTTGTGTCCATAGGTCTGGAGCTGAGATAAAGGGAGGTGATAAATGGACTAAAACATCCTTCCCATGGGTGTGAGTAATTTCTTCAAGGAAGAATGTGGACACAGAGCAGAAAGCAAGGTAGCTTCACATGGAATGCTGCAGGTCACCAAGCCAGATAAATAGACGGGAGACAGGACAGTGTGAAGTCACTGAAGCCCAGGAAGGAAGCAGTGTCAAAGCAAGGAGGCCCAGTGGTATCGACAGCTGATGAGAGGTCGAGGAAGCTGGGGTTGACCCCAGGTCAGCTACATGCAGTAAGGAGTTAATTAGTGACCTGCAAAGGAGTAGCTTTCTTGGGATAGATAGTGATGTTGAGATGCCTTCACCAAACAGCCCATCCACATTATCCTTCAGTGACCCTCCAGGGGATTCCCCATTTGAACTTCTAGACCACATTTTAGAACTTCCGAGCAGCTTTTAGACCTCCTTATAGATGTGAGCTATCACACAAATAAAACTTCAGGTGCAGATTAATTTAACCAAACATTTTAAAAAGAAAATAATACCAATCCTGCACAATTCAGAAAATGGAAAAGGAGAGAAAACTTCTCAACTTATTCTATGGGACAGGCCTTACCCTAATATTCAAACTAGACAAACACATTACAAGACTATTATAGAACAACAAACCTTATAAGCCAAGACACAAAAGACACAAAATCTTTGGCAAATATTAGAAGGTTGAATTCAACAAAAACCATTTTTCTACAAATCCATTAAAAATACATCATGACCAAGTGGAGCTTATTCTACAATGCGAAGTTAGTTTAACATTTAAAATTCAACTGATGTAATTCCCCATATTAACAGACTAAAGAAAACCCATTTGATTATCTCAACAGATGATGAAAAAGCATTTGACAAATCTGACTAAATTCAGCAACTTTTCATGGTTAAATCTCTCAGAAAATAAAAAACAGAAACTTCAACAACTTTCAGTTCAGTTCAGTTCAGTCGCTCAGTCATGTCCAACTCTTTGTGACCCCATGAATCGCAGCATGCCAGGCCTCCCTGTCCATCACCAACTCCCGGAGTTCACCCAGACTCACGTCCATTGAGTCAGTGATGCCATCCAGCCATCTCATCCTCTGTCGTCCCCTTCTCCTCCTGCCCCCAATCCCTCCCAGCATCAGAGTCTTTTCCAATGAGTCAACTCTTCCCATGAGGTGGCCAAAGTACTGGAGTTTCAGCTTTAGCATCATTCCACCCAAAGAAATCCCAGGGCTGATCTCCTTCAGAATGGACTGGTTGGATCTCCTTGCAGTCCAAGGGACTCTCAAGAGTCTTCTCCAACACCACAGTTCAAAAGCATCAATTCTTTGGTTCTCAGCCTTCTTCACAATCCAACTCTCACATCCATACATGACCACAGGAAAAAACATAGCCTTGACTAGACGAACATTTGTTGGCAAGGTAATGTCTCTGCTTTTGAATATGCTATCTAGGTTGGTCATAACTTTCCTTCCAAGGAGTAAGCGTCTTTTAACTTCATGGCTGCAGTCACCATCTGCAGTGATTTTGGAGCCCCAAAAAATAAAGTCTGACACTGTTTCCACTGTTTCCACTGTTTCCCCATCTATTTCCCATGAAGTGATGGGACCAGATGCCATGATCTTCGTTTTCTGAATGTTGAGCTTTAAGCCAACTTTTTCACTCTCCACTTTCACTTTCATCAAGAGGCTTTTTAGTTCCTCTCCACTTTCTGCCATAAGGGTGGTGTCATCTGCATATCTGAGGTTATTGATATTTCTCCCGGCAATTTGATTCCAGCTTGTGCTTCTTCCAGTCCAGCGTTTCTCATGATGTACTCTGCATATAAGTTAAATAAGCAGGGTGATAATATACAGCCTTGACATACTCCTTTTCCTATTTGGAACCAGTCTGTTGTTCCATGTCCAGTTCTAACTGTTGCTTCCTGACCTGCATACAAATTTCTCTTCTCAACAACGTTAGCCTGACAAAAACCATCTGTGAGATACATCCAACAAGTACCTTGTTTAGTAGCAAAAGACTGAATGCTTTCTCTCTGAGATTAGAAACAAAGCAAGAATACTCACTCTCACTATAACTATTCAGTGTTTTAATGGAGGTCCTAAACAGTGTCATAAGGCAAGGAAAAGAAATGAAAGGCATCTAAATTGAAAAGGAAAAAATAAAATGTCTTTATTCACAGATGACATGATTGTATCTATATAAAATCCTACAGAATCTATGAAAAACTATTAGAATTATTAAATGAGTTTAGCAAGGTCATACAAGATCAGTATACAAAAATCAACTACATTTCCACATATAGCACCAAACATTTAAAAATGAAAATGTCATTTACAGTAGCATAAAAAGGAAGGATATTAACAATGTGTGTAAGATCATGAAAAAATAGTTGCTGAGAAGTTAAAGAAGATTAAATAAATGGAGAGATATGCCACATTTAAAGATTACAAGACTCATATTGTGAAGATGTCAGTTTTCCCAAAGTTGATCTGTAGATTCAGTGCAATCCCAATCATAGACTCATTAGGCAGAAAATTGATATGGAAATGTAAAAGACCTAAAAGAGTCAAACAATTTTGAAAAAGAAGAAAAAAGAGGGCTTACAATAGCTGATTTAAAGGCTTATTATAAAAGTACAACAGTTAAAAAAAAAAAAGTACAACAGTGTGGTATTGACTAAAAGATAGACACAAATCAAGGGGTACACAAAAGAGAATCCAGAAATAGACCTACAGTATATTGTGAAACCATTTTTGACAAACACGACCAACTGATTTTTGACCCAGGCTCCAAGGTAATTCGATGAGGAAAAGGGTAGTCTTTTCAACACGTAGTGCTAGAAGCCTTGGATATTTGAACAGGAAAAAAAAATAATGATCTTACTTTAGGCTACACACAAAAATTAACTGAAAATGGAACGTAGATCTAAACATAAAAGTTAGATCAATAGAATTTCTAGAAGATAGTGTAGGAAAAAGAATCTTCAAGACTTTGGGGTAGGCAAAGACTGAGGTGTCTTAGAAATACAAACAGCAAAAAAAAAAAAAATGTGCCGTTACTGAGTGTAACCCAGTAGGGAGCAGGTGGTGACTGATTTTTGGTAAATCAGTCTTCATAAATATAAAATCTTCTGCTTTTCAAAAGACAGTATTAAGAAAACAAAAAGCCAAACCACAAACTGGGAGGATAAACTCACAAAGGTCTTGTATCTGCCAAATGTCTTGTATCCAACTTCAGTCATGTATTCCTCAACGATATGTACAATTATTGTTGTTGTTGCTCAGTTGTGTCTGATTTTTTGAGACCCCATGGACTGTAGCCTGCCAGACTCCTCTGTCCATGGGATTTCCCAGGCCAGAGTACTGGAGTGGGCTGCCATTTTCTTCTCCAGGGGGTCTTTCTGACTTAGGGATCAAATCTGTGTTTCTTGTTTGGAAGGCAGATTCTTTACCACTGAGCCACCAAGGAAGCCAAATGTACAATTAATTGCCTCTCATTAATTCTGGTTCTGTATTGTGAGTCGATCCACTTGCTAATATATGACCCACCTGTAACCCCCAAATCAACCCTCATGGCCCTTCTACAGTCATTTGTGAACATGTGCAGACTACTTAGGAACTTGACTCGCCTGATATACAATTTTTGGCTGAGGTTGAACAAGGTGATGCTCTGCCTTCAGGTTTCAGCCCTTGTCCTGATATCAAGCATCCTTTTCATGGTCCATTTAGTGCCATGTGTTTTGCATTTTTGTGCTTTGTGTTGGTGATCTTGTTTTTTCAAATAGTGCCCAAGCATAATGCTGGCTGCTGTTGACCAAGTACCAAAAGCTGCAATGTGCCTTACAGAGAAAAATGCCTGTGTTAATAAGGTTCATTCACGAATAAATTAGAGTGCTGTTGACCATGAGTTCAACGTGAATGAATCAACAAATTACATTAAACAAGGTACCTTTAAATAGAAACAGAACAAATGATGTATTTGCCAGCTGGTGAAAATGTAGTGACCACAGGCTTACAGAACCCGATCCTACATTTACCCTAGGAGAAGTAGTTCATTATTTACTAAGCCAGTGTCTCTGGTGACTTTACCAAAATAACTACTGCAAATAATGAGATTCAAATATATATCTGATTGTGTGTGTCTGAAGCACTATTGTCCTATTGCACTCAAGATTTCAGAGTTGCAATTTCTTTCATGTTTGCAGGGAAATAATTTTCAATGAAGCTGGGACTACGTTATAGGTTCTGGGCTATGGAGGGCGTGGTGTGTTCCTGCAGGTCTGGCGCAGGCGCACTGCTTCCGGAACCTCAGACTGATGGGCGGGGCAGCGTCTGTGCACACAGCCCACTACTGCCATCTTGGGTTGACTGTGGGGGGCAGCTTCTCCTCAAGGTGGCTGCCAGTCAGGGTGTTGGTGAAGTGTTAGGTGCCAGGCATCTGCACACGGCTCCCTGTAGGCCACTGAAACTAGGTTTCACACAAAAGAGGTTAGTCCTATCACCTGAATTCCAGCTTATTTGTCTTGGGGAGCTCATAGGTTGGTAGTGACCACTGTCGTGCTCTAAGTGGCTCAGCTCTGAACGGGCCTGGAGCCGATTCTCCCGGAAGTCTGGCTGTGAAGGGGAAGAGCACAGTGGGCGGAGAGCTTTGGGGGTTTTTTGGTTTGATTGGGACTGTTGCTGGTTTCTTATATTTGGGTCTTGCTGTTACTCTGTGGCTCCATCGGTGTTGACCTTGGTCTTGTTTGGAGGGACGGGACCTGAGCAGGAGCTGAGGTGTAACCCATCAGGGAGCAGGTTGTGGCTGAAGGTTGTGCGCCGCAAGGGATGCTGGGAGGAGGGCGGGGCTTGGACAAGGGAAGGCCCCGCCCCCATTCCTCCCCCCCCCCCCCGCCGCCGCCGCCACCACTTTCTAGGGCCCAAGAGGATGGAGGTAGGTTTGTATTATGGGAAGGACCAGGAGCAAGCAAAGAACCCAGCGAAGACAAGCGAGCGGGAGATTGCTCTGAACAACTTCTTCCCTTTTTCCTTCTCCTCCTCCCTTTTAAAATTTTTAGTCCTTAAAAAAAATTTTTTTTTTAGAAGTAGGAGGTGAGGTCACTCACTGTGCTGGAGTGGGTAACCAATAGGGACGTGAGAAGAGACCTGAGTCTGAAATCTATTTCAATTCGTGGATGAGCCGCCATGGCTGGCTGAGGCCCTGGTGACTCTGGAGCCAGGCAGGTCGGTGGGACTCAAGAACACATGTTCTTGGTGTGGCTGTGTCAAACAAAGTACAAGGTCCTTTTAGCCAGGCTGTGAGGGGGTGTCCACTCCGTGGGGGTCTGTTCTCTCACCGTAGCTGGAAGAACAGTCTCCTTGAGCGAAGTGTATCCTGGGTGGGAAGGATGGGGTCCTGGTGCCCACACATGCTCTCTGGTAGCACAATGATAAAATAATCCACCTGCCAATGCAAGAGATGGGAGAGCCTAGGGTTCGATCTCTGGGTCAGGAAGATCCTCTGGTGAAGGAAATGGCAACCTACTTCAGTATTCTTGCCTGAAAAATTCCATTGACAGAGGCGCCTGGTGGGCTACAGTATATGGGGTAGCAAAGAGTCAGACACGACTGAGGACGCATGCATGCATGTGCTGAAATACAAGCATCTTCAGGGGACACTGGCCCTTTGAAACTCCAAAGGTGAACAGGGGCATCTGAGAACCTGTATGTAGCTGGGGGAGTTGGGGAGACCCATCCTGGAAGGGACATGGGACTGTGGGGGGTGGAACATTTCTTCAGGGGTGGTTCCCCTGCCTGGGTGCCCGCTCAAACTACCTGCTTCAGGACTGGTCTGAGCCTCTTAGCAGAGACCTCAGCGGGCTGTGGTCCAGAGTCTGTACAGTGGAAGTGGTAATAGCATTTGCCTGGTAGGATTGCTGAGAGATGACAGCAGAGAATGGGTGGGGAGCTCTTAGTTTCAGTCCCATTGAGAATGCACGCTGGCCACTCGGGTCCCTCATGTTTAACACAGGAAGGACAGAGCTGAGCAGGTGGTGAGGGGCAGGATGGGCCCTAAGGTGACCACAGGGCAGCTTTCTCATCCATCAGCCCTTCCCACCTGCCTGGGGGTGAGGCCAGAAACCCCTTTTCCTTCCACTACAGCTAGGGGGTTGTGCATACAGGACACCCTGTGGGGAGACCCCCTGAGGAAGGTCAGGGACCCTTCCTCAGAATCAAAGGCTGGAAACCCACCTGACTCAGGTGAGTAGGGTGAAGGGCAGGCAGCCCTATCTGAACATCTAACCGACAAGGCCAGCTCCCCAGGCAAGCTATGTCAGGGTGCATTCTGGTCACTGTTTGCCCAAGGCAGGGTGCAGGCCGAGACTGGAGGCCCCTGCCCCGCTTTCAGGAGTCAGGGCTTGGCTAAAATATGCGGTCCGTCTACCTGCACTCCCTCTGCCTGCCAGCCCTTCCAGGCCTGGGTGATAGGAAGGAGTCATAGGAGGGGCCTCCGGGGCCTTTGCCTCCTTCTGCCACTCGCTCTCCTAGGAGTTGGTGAGAGTCCGTCGATCTTTCTAGCCTCACTGTGTCCTGTTGTGGGCTGGTTCTGCAGAGAAGCAACCAGTCAGGGCGTCTGCTTGGGCGGGGTGCTTGCTGGCTTAAAAAGCAGAGGCTGGGGGTGTAGGACAAAGGACACCCAAAAGTTGGAGCTGGCTGGGTGTGGGGACACATTGTCATCATACAGGAAGATAAGTGATCTGCACATGATTCTCAGGGATGGCCATGCCTTCCACCAGCTGCTGCTGGATGTGGTCTTAGGTGATCCACGAGGTTGTCATCAGATCTCACCCCAGAGACTGAAGACCGCAGGGTCTACTAGTGGCCCGGAGCCTGGGCACTGTCCCCTGCACTCACAGGGATGGCTCTTTTTGACCTCTGGCCCTGCCTTCAGTGCAGGTTGTTAATTCAGCTCCTCCCTGTCTGTCCTGCCGCGGTGCATATGGGAGAAAGCATTGGCGGTATCCTAAAAGAGGAAGGTGTAATGCCCTGTTTCCTGGCAGCGGACAGTTAGATTGTTTCTGTGTCTTGGCTTCTGCCGTGAACAGGTGGGTGCCGGTATCTCTCTGAGACAGTGATTATCTTATACTAAGGGAAGTTAAATCAGACAGAGAAGAACACATCTGTATCGTCTCACTTCTATGTGAAAACTAACAGGAAAAGAAATAGTAGAAACAGATCAGATTTATGGCTGCCAGCAGTTGCGGGCGGCAGAGGTGGGAGAACGGGGTAAAAATGGTCAAAGGTACAAATTTCCACTTAAGAGATAAATACGTCCTAAGCATGTATTATACAGCATAATGATGATAGATGACAGTACACTTCTGTATATTTGAAAATCATTAAGAGAGTAAATCTTAGAAGCTCTCATCCCCAGGAGAAAAGATTGTATTAACTGTGTGAGTGAAGGTGAAGTTGCTCAGTCTTGTCTGACTCTTTGCAACCCCGTGGACTGTAGCTCACCAGGCTCCTCTGTCCATGGGATTCTCCAGGCAAGAATACTGGAGTGGGTTACCATTTCCTTCTCCAGGGAATCTTCCCAACCCAGGGATCAAACTGGGTCTCTCTCATTGGAGGCAGACGCTTTAACCTCTGAGCCACCAGGGAAGCCCATTAAGATGTTAATTAAACTAATCGTGGTAGCATTTCACAGCATATATAGAGAGCAGTCATTATGCTGTACACTTTAAACTTCTCCAGTGTTATATGACGATTGTATCTTAATAAAACTGGAAGGGAGAAGAGGTGGGCAGCAGAGGCAGGAAACAAGGTGGGCGGCTGGCAGAGGAGGTGACTGGGAGGCCCGTGGCTGAGTGCCAGCTCCAGCGCCAACTCAGTGGGTGCTCTGGCCAGTCTCTTGGCTTCTGCAGCCTCCCATTCTTCATCAGTAATGTCCCAGACCCCTCCCAGCACTGCCCCATGACGGAGGAGGGAGGCTTCTGAGGTCTGGCTACTCATGCCAGGGCAACTGAGGGACTAAAGGGTCTGGTCAGATGACCATGACCTTTCCTGGCCTTCCTAGTGGTCTGACCCTTCACTTAGTGGTCAGAGGGCTCTGGCCGAAGTGACTTCCTTCCCAAGGGATTAAAATCTGGTTTACTATGTTAACCAAAATTTGGGGAATGAAGACTTAATTGGAAAAACGTGTGTTAGTTGCTCAGTTGTGTCCAACTCTTTGCAACCCCATGGACTCTAGCCCACCGTGCTCCTCTATCCATAGGATTCTCCAGAAAAGAAGACTGGAGTGGGTAGCCATTCCCTTCTCCAGGGGATCTTCCCAACCCAGGGACTGAACCTTGGTCTCCGGCATTGCAGGCAGATTCTTTACTGTCTGAGCCATGGGTGAATTGGGAAAAAGAGGCATCATTGGGTTTTTTTTTAGGACTGCAGCCCAGTAGACCGAGATTCAAGAAGCAGTTGAATTGTGTTGGATCACAAAATGGAGAGAACTTATCAAGGAAAGCCCACAAGGCCACAGTTTAGTTATATGAGTTGTTGATCAAGAATTGTAATTGGAGCTGGCAGGAAGTGAGGATCAGCTGGAGTCAGAAATTATTTTGTAGTTAGAAGGGGGAACAACCTTGAGACCACAAGTTTGCAGCTGGCAGATACTGTTTAAAAGCAAGTGGTGTTGTTGGTTTGATATAGTTCAGAAAAAAGTTGAAGTTGTCAGTGGCGCAAGGCTGTGTCTGAGACCAGATCCTTGATGCCCATGGGTCCTATTTTGTATGCCTGAACTGTGATTACTTCCTTATGATTTCAATCTGTGCTAAACTAGGTGAAGCTATTTTAAAGTGTGTCATTACTGACTAAGTGTTCACTTTTGTGGGGAAAAGCAAAAGTATCAACCCAAATTTATGACAATGTCAGGGGAACATGGTTAATTTATAAACACAATGCCAATAACCATCATCTGCCCTGGTTAGAAACAGGATCATTCTAGATCTTTCCCTCCTTTGTGCCCATCATGATGAGCCCAGCTGGCGTTTCCCTCAGCCTTCCTTGGTTTTAGGTGCTTAGCTGAACCAAGTCCTTGAATCCTTCCAACAACCTGTGAGGCAAGACGAATATTCCTGTTCTGCAAGCAAGGGCCGTGAGGCTAAGAGGCCACACTCGTGTGCTGGCTCAGGGTCCATGCCGTAAGCCACTGTCTTCCATGGGATCACTCTCCCAGCCTAGCCTGTCTGTCCACCCCTCTTCTCCTACCACCCCCTCTACTGCCCAGACCCACAGCATCCCTCACCAGGAGAGCTGCCACCGTCCAGTGGGTGCTCACCTTCAGGGCCATGCCTTGGCCCTCCTAACCTCCTGAGACCTCACCTCCTCTACCTCACCTGGCGTTATCACTGCCCTGGCTCTGCCTGGGGAAGCTTTCCTGCCCCCAGGTGCTCTCGTCGCAGACACACCTCCTTGGGAGGTTGGGCTTCCCCCTGGATTTCTCTGACGCTCCCGTGTGTGGTTTGGAACCTTCACTATCGTCTGTCAGTGTTGTGGGTTGAGGGACTTGCCTGGCAGCTCTGCACCCCCTGATCCTGTGAGATGTGGCACATGACAGGTGGCGCTGGGGGATGTGGAGCTAGGTCCTTGGAACACCTACTTCATCTGTGACCTTGGGTAAATCCTTTAACCTCTCTGTGTCTAGAGTCTTCATCTGAATAGTATCCACCACATAGGGTTGTCATGAGGACTAAGTGACTAAAGAGCTTCAAGCAGCACAGGGCATCCAGTGTTGTTGGCATGTCTTATCCCATCACGTCCCTGGGTGCCTGCCTCCTTCCAGGCTCTCCTTGACTGTAAATCGACTGAAGGACATCTTGGAAGTTGAACTCCCTACATGTATCAAACCTCGCTGGGTACCATGTAGAGAGCCTGGCACTCTGATTGTCCCAGGTCATCTGTGAGAGAAGAGAGAGGTCACAGCTAGAAGCCCTGGCATCTGTCTTCAGCACCCCAGTTCTTAGATGCCGCCAAGACCATATGATGGAGACAGAACAAAGCCCATGGATCATGCGGAGAGAGGGGAAAATCACTTTAAATCTTTTTCTCAAGTCATGCTATTTTAAATGCCTTGGGCAGATGCCCATGTGTGCAGGAACACTTGGCAAGCCCACAGGCGCTTTGTGCCCTCAGAGGCCCCATTGTGACCCCGAGCCGCCCCGAGCAATTCCCTGAACAACAATCCCTTGTGTGGGCCTGAAGGCTGCACCAGCCCACGGCCCATGGCTGGCAGCGGGAACCCTCTGTCCTGCTAAGGTCACCAGGAGGAGGTCTTCAATCCCTCATTTGGGCTGTTGTGGGGATTCTGAGATTCTTGAGAGTCCCTTGGACTGCAAGGAGATCAAACCAGTCAATCCTAAAGAAAATCAACCCTGAATATTCATTGGCGGGACTGATGCTGAAGCTGAAGCTCCAATACTTTGGCCACCTAATGTGAAGAGCTGACTCACCGGAAAGCCCCTGATGCTGGGAAAGATTGAGGCAGGAGAAGGAGGCAACAGAGGATGAGATGGTTGGATGGCATTACCAGCTCAACGGACATGAATTTGAGCAAGCTCTGGGAGATAGTGAAGGGCAGAGGAGCGTGGCGTGCTGCAGTCCATGGGGTCACAGAGTCGGATACGACTTAGTGACTGAACAACAGCCACCACACAAATCAGGCATGTAATGTGAATCTCAACTCCTCTAAACTGTGTCCTCCCCAGGAGAAGGGCAGATCTGTTGCCACTGACTGTGAGCAGAAGAGGGTGGGGGAAGGGAAGGGTATTAGAAGATAGTTCCCAGAGGGGGATTATATGTGGCTGAAGCCCCTACCAGGTCACCTGCCCTCCATAAGAAACACCTTCAGGATGTCCCCCAGAGCCCCTGAGGAACATGGGGTCCACAAGACTGGAGTCATAGGTGGAAGCCTCCAGAATGTCCGGGTGGGATGTGATCCATAGCAGCCTGTCCTTCCTTTGGTTCGTGATGCAACCCTCACCCACGTTTATAGTCACCATGGTTTGTTCTGTGTTGCAAGCTTTGGCTCTCGGTCATGTACAGACATTGGCTTCTTCTTACCCCTTTCTCAGGTCCGTGGAGGGTCTTAGCTCTTTGTTCTATGAACTTAAAGACACCTAAAGTGTCAGCAGGACGGGGTCCTTGGCTTCGTGGGGGCTGCAACCTGGAGCTCGGTGGTTGCCTGAACCGGCCTGGCCTTGACTGCAGCTCAGAGCAGGCAGCCCTTTCAGGAAGTGCGCTGTGCCCAGGACCTGGACCCAGCCGCGTGGCCGCCTGCAGACTCCGCTGGTGGTCCAGGGCTGCCCCTGTGCCCGGTGTCATCCGCCCCTGATGTCCTCTGCCCACTGGCCTCAGGTCCACTACAAGGCCTTGTCTCACTGTCACTTCCTGAGAAGCCAGAGGACAGACCTTCGTGAGGACAGGTCTGGGCACCTGAGGGCAGGGAGTGACTACAGAGCTTCAGGGGCAGAGGAAGCCAGCCCCACCAGCTCCAGTTCTCACCAGCGAGTGCACCCGTCCCCCTGCCTGTGAAAGGACAGTTGTGGCTGTGTCCTGTGCCCAACTGGGAGGAGGACAGGAGGCTCTCTATATGGGAGCTGCCTGGCCCAAGGCAAGAGCCTTATTACACCCATTGCAAAGAGGAAGCAAATCGAAAGCTCAATGAAACTCCAAGTGATAAAAATGACTCGGGATAGGAGGAATGAGAAAGTCATATCAGAGAATCTGCAAAGCTTGGAACTAATGAGGGTTTAGAGTTAGACAACTGGCAACTTTCAGTAGCATGTCGAAGTTCCTTTAAACTGGGTAAGTGCAAAAGCATTCAGTTAGCCTCTGGTTTCTTTCTTTTTTTGATGGGGTTGAATGTGAGCTTCTATTAGCATCTTGGCACATCATGAGAAAAATGAGACTTCCCTCAGTCAACACTTAATTGGAAATTTTGTTAAATATGTGACAAACTTCCTATCATTTCTTAACCTGTATTTTCATTTTTCAGGATATAGCCCCTATGTCCTTTTGTTCCTAATACTATAAAATTTTAACTTAAATGGACTGGGTGAAAATGGCCTTTTCTGGTACAATTACATGGGATAACAGACAGCTCCTGAAGACACCACTGAGACCCAGTTTAGTCACAGGTCCCTATACCAGAAGGGGAGTAAGATGTCAACTAGTTAAACCTCTGCTTGAGGTTTGACTCTTTGTTCTGCGTGCCCACTCAGAAGCGATTGTCCAGCCTCTGCCCCTTCACCTCCATGCTGGGACCTGACCAGCCTCTGAGGCACCTGTTCTGGTGTCCCAGCTCGGGAACATCATGAACATCTTTGATTGAAGTGATAATGGAGCATTTCATAACAGGAGCTGAGCTTTTAGCATTTCTAGCTGAGGGCCCTCTTTCCTCATCATCCTCTTTCCTTCTGACCCAGACAACTCATACCCAGCATGGCACTGCCACTTGTCATCATGCCTCCTTTCCCATGGTAGCCCAGTCCCGTTTATCTCCTATGGAGTGGCCCAAGGAAATTCTAAAAGCAGTTTCTAATTCACATTCCCGATGGGCATAGAACACAGAACATTGTTGTTTAGTTGCTAAGTTGTGACCTCATCTTTTGGACCCTGTGAACTGTAGCTTGCCAGGCTCCTCTGTCCATGGGATTTTCCAGGCAAGAATATTGGAATGGGTTGCCATTTCCTTCTCCAAGGAATCTTCCTGACCCAGGGATTGAACTTGCGTCTCCTGCCTTGGCAGGAGGATTCTTTACCACTGAGTCACCAGGAAAGCCTGACATAGAACATACTGCCCAGAAAATTTCTGATCAGTGTTTGTATAGAGTGAGAAGAAACATCTGCCCATTTTCTTTTGGTATAAGGACTTTCTCATTGAGCACAGGCTCCTTTGTTTTGTAGGAAAAAGAAGGGGTCCCCCAGGCTGATAACTTGGTGAGTTTCTAGAAAGAGTGAAGCCATCTGACCTCCCTGTTAGCTGAGGAGAATGGGATACCCTCTCTGGGCTCTCGGAGATGCAGGGACCAGGCACACACAGCTGTCATCTGAACTGCCCTTTGCAGCTGCCTCTGAGATTTGATCTAACCCAAGGAGTCCTCAGAAAGTGGACTGACATGATGGTGTTCCCATGCTGGAGAATTAAAAAATAAAACACTCCCACAAAAGTATTGAACATAAAGACACTTTATAAAGTATTTCAAGGGTTTATCCCATCCCACCATGGACATCTGCAAATATTTGCTGAATGACTTTTATTCCCCACGACAGGTAGATTATCCTTGAAGATGCAGAATATCCATGAAGATGGAGAAACTTGCTGCAAGATGGACCCTCAGAAGCGCCTGAGGAAAATTCCGGTAGGCAGTCCTCACGATCCAGTCCAGGGGCCAGCAGTCCGGTGTCATGGTTAGTCCTCAATCCCCACCCCACTGCCCCCTTTCAAATAGGAAACGATCTTGGAAAGACAGCCCAACAGTTGGAGGATAAACGTAGCAAGCCCCCTTACTCTGACATGAAGGTATACAGAAGAATAAACCTCTCTCTTTATCCGTTCTCAAGAACATTCTGCATTCTAAAGTGTTATGCTGGAAGGCTGGCCGATCGGTTAACACCTTCTTGGTGTTCAGTTAAAGTTCTGCTGCTCTAGGAAGACTTCCATCTGATTAAGGAAAACACGGCATGGACCACGTACAGCAGAGTGGCTACATACGAAAACACCTGCAACCGAGATAAATGACAGTTAACTGGGTATTCACGGGGGGAGTTCAGAAAGCCATGGGCTGTCCATGCTGGGCTGGCCGCTCTCGCGGTGCTCAGGGTTGGTAGCCCTGGAGCGTGTGGACGCCACTGCTTCCCATTACACATGCAGACGTGCTCTCCTGTGGAGCCCGCGTGCGACCCAGAATGCCCTGAGCACAGACTCCAGGTGACCTCATGACACCCTGGACTTGGCTTGCAAGGTCAACCCTCTGCCTGCACATGTCATCACATCAGTGCTGCCTAACTAGAAATGAGGGCCCCCAGAGACCCCCTCCAATGATAATTGCAGGCGAATATGCCCTGCTCTTCATGGAAAACTTCCTTCCTGCACACCAGTAGGACCAGAGTCCGCCACTGTGATCCCAGTGGCCTTGGCCAAGAGAGTTTGAACACATGGGTTTGCCACCTGGGTATCTTCTGACCTCGACCAGAATTTTATTTGGAGGGAGCCAGGCCATAGGAAGTGAGGGGCTGGGATGGGGAGGAGGGATTTTGAGTTTTTGGCAAAAGGAGAGGGCTTACTGAGAAAGCTGCTGGGAGCAGAGGCCAGGAAATGCAGCAGAAAGGTCACTCCATGCATGCCCTTTCAAGGCCCTGATCTGCTGTGTTCGCTTGGGGAGTATCACCCAGCTCTGGGTGGCTGGCCCCCAGAGGTTTCCTGCCCCTTAGCAAATACCTGCACCTGGCTTGTGACCTTGGGTGTGAGGGTCAAGAGTTTCCAACCGAGGCACAGCATCCAACTGGCTGCACTCCCGTGACTTGAAACTTCTCATAAAACCAGCAGTCATGGTGCCCCCCCTCGCCCTGCCTCCACACCTGGGTGAACCCTCACCCTCATTGCCAGGGGCAGTGAGTAACTTGAGTTATTTAATAACCAGGCAAAAAAATCCATCTGGGAATCAGACACCCTGTCCAAAGGGAGCAGTCACAGATGAGTGAGAAGCCCTCAAAAGAGACCTCTGCCTATCAGGCAGGAGCAGTGTACTGTGTGGGGACTTGGGGCCCAACAGAGACCCTCAGCAGGAGCTCCTCAGAAGAGGGGCAGGAAGGCGGTACACTGAGGAGAGACAGCCAGGACCAGGAGTGGACGTGAACTCAGACCCTCAGAAGCCCCTCTCCATGAGCAACGGCCACTGCTGTCCACCACAGTTAAGACCTCGGAGCCACCAGATTTCTCCAGAAATTTCCAGCTACTTTTAGTCAACTCTCAACAATCCTCAGGATCCCTCTGGTGCAGGCTGTCTGCTGCCAGCCCAGGAGAGAGGGGGAAACTGAGCTCTTGAGGAAGGTGTGGAGTTACGGGAGAGAGTGAGGGGTGGTCAGATGCTCGTGAAGGCCAGGCACGTGGGGGAAAGGGTCTTGCCAAGCCTTCTCACATCCTCAGACCGCCCCCACGTCCGCTGCCGCCACCCCACCCCAGATCTTGGGAGAGGCATGTGCGGTCTGGGCAAGGTCTGGGGTTAAATCCTGAGCCTGTATTCAGGATCCCTTCTCCCCCATGCATGGACACAACTGATATTTTGAATACAAAGATGTGACTTTACATGAAAACGGGCTCATATTTCCCTTGGTTGGTGGGGGAGGGGGTGTGTGTTCAGCCCAGCGTATCGGGCCCGCAGGCAGCATTTAGATTCCTGATTCTGCCCCCGTGACTTTGCCAGAGTCTTCTCAGGGCTCTCCAACTGAGCTCACAAAGATATGGGGACATGATCAGTCATGAAAAGGATAAATAGATGATGCTGGTGTAGTCATCAGTGGAGCAGTAAACAGCAAAGAGAACAAACCTCTACTTCCCCACCCAGCGATGTGGAACAGCCTCACAAACCTGATGTGGGGAGAGAAGCCAGACATGGGAGCAGGCACACAGTGCTCATGGGGACCCAAAGCAGGTGGAGTGGACCCCAGAAGCTAGACACCAGGACGGAGTTTATCCTGAGTGAAGGGCACGATGGCTGGGCAGGGCACGAAGGGGACTTCTGGGATCCTGAGTGAAGGGGCATGATGACTGGGCAGGGCACGAAGGGGACTTCTGGGATCCTGAGTGAAGGGGCATGATGACTGGGCAGGGCACGAAGGGGACTTCTGGGATCCTGAGTGAAGGGGCGTGATGAATGGGCAGGGCATGAAGGGGACTTCTGGGATCCTGAGTGAAGGGGCATGATGACTGGGCAGGGCACGAAGGGGACTTCTGGGAGCTGCTTGTTATGTTCTGTTTCTTAGTCTGGACATTTGTTACACGGAGGGTCGTGAACTATGAATAATGGATGGATTACGGAATTCATCAAGCTGTACCCCTGTGTCCTCACCTCTCTAGAAGCCTATTTGTGCTGTTATTTAGTTGCTAAGTCGTGTCTGACCCTTTTGTAACCCCATGGACTGAAGTCCACCAGGCTCCTCTGTCCATGGGGTTTCCCAGGCAAGAATACTGGAGTGGGTTGCCGTTTCCTTCTCTAGGAGATCTTCCTGACCAAGGGATCAAACCCACCCGTCCTGCATTGGCAGGTGGATTCTTTACAGCTGAGTCACCAGGAAAACCCAAGACATCTATGCTGTATTTTGATAGAAAGTAAAAAAGTCAGAACGTGGTGGAGCCCAGCAGTTTTCAACTAGAGGTTAGACCAGTGGACAGGGTCATTAACTCACCCCACTTGGATTGTTAGTCAAGTGCTGGCCCACTATCCACATTCCATCTAGGTTTCACTGCCCTCGTCTGCAGTAATTCTACAGAAATGGTTGTCAGATGCCTGACTGATGTCTGTTCAGAGAGAAGGCTTCTGGGGTCGGGTTGGGGGCGGTACCTGTGGTTTCTCTAGCGAGGGGGCAATGAAACAGTCATCTGAAGGTGATGGAGGCGGCAAATGATTCGTCTCAAGGGAAAGAGAGCCTGCTGTGATTCTGTTTAGAATCCAGCCATCTTGGGAGATGATCCCATATGGGAGAGGCTCCCACTCTGTGGGACAGTTGAGGGGGTCCCAGGGACCATGAGGGGGCCCTGCTTATGGCACTGGGCAGTGGCTGGGAGCTGAGGGGAGCGTGTGGCTTCCCCAGGGAAGGGGATGGGCCCCTGGAGGCTAGCAGACAGGCTTCGAGGCGCTCTCCCCGAGACCTGTCCCTCTGGGAGCAGGAAGGGCACCCCCTTCCCAGAGCCCAGCGGTGCCCACCCTGTGGGCTTTCTCTCCGCCTCTGTCCTGCCTTTCCCCAAAGGGGTGGGGCAGCACAGCTTTGGCACTGGGGGCGGGCATCTTGTAGTCTGTCATCACATCTGACCTTGGGGTTTACTTAATTCATAGGTTGCTCACTAGAAATCTGGGCGCTGTTTCTGAAGCTTTTTCTTAGTTTTTAAATAATATCCACAGTTAGAAATGTATCTGATATAACGAGTCAGCATACTGGGGCAAGCCCACACATGTGTAACTCTGGAAAAGAGTTTTATTAAAGGATATATTCTCTTATTCCCTGTCATCCTGACCCATTCCAGCAACAAGAAGATTCAGATTATGACCTCACAGCCTGCCAGAGGGTCTGGCTTCCCAGGCGGAGGACGTTCCTTTCAGAGCTCAGAGACTTGCAGGCAAGGTGCCCCCCAGATACACAATCTCATCCTCTCTGTCCTCCTAACGGGGGGAAGGTGGTTCCAGCGCCCGTTCCACCCATAGCTTCAGGGGGTAAATAAGGTTGTCCACAGGAGCCCACACACTGCCTGGCCCCCATGGGCACGCACCCTCCTGCATCTGCCATCTCAAAGCCCGCCCAGCCTGGGCAGTGCGCACTGACTGGCGCCTGGGAGCCTGGGCACACCAGTTCCCTCCTCTGGGGCTCTGTTTCTTCAGAAATGAGGGGGGAGTTTTATTTTAATTGAAATCTCAGATCAGATCAGATCAGTCACTCAGTCATGTCCGACTCTTTGCGACCCCATGAATCGCAGCACGCCAGGCTTCCCTGTCCATCACCAACTCCCGGAGTTCACTCAGACTCACGTCCACCGAGTCAGTGATGCCATCCAGCATCTCATCCTCTGTCATCCCCTTCTCCTCTCGCCCCCAATCCCTCCCAATATCAGAGTCTTTTCCAATGAGTCAACTCTTTGCATGAGGTGGCCAAATTGAAATCTAGTGAACTAAAAAACAGCAGGGAGGGCCTGGGCAGCCTTCCACTCAGTACCTGTGACAGTGAGCAGTGGGAGCTGGGAACAGGGCACCTTGACGGGGGACTCACCACAGCAGAGATGTTTTCATGGTAATATTTGTAGACGAAGCCGTCTTGCAGCTGGATGGCGGCCAGAGCTTCCAGGACAGAGGCACCAAAGTAAAACAGGGAGGCAACACAGTGGTAGGCTGCGTCCTGCGGGGTCAGAAAGAGCCATCAGAGAGATGGGGCGGCCAGCTGGGAGGCCTGGGGCGGCTGTGGTCCCAGCAGGGCCTGTCCACCCCGCCTGACCCTGCCTGGCCTGGGCCAGGCGCCTCCACCAGCCTCCGCCACTTCCTTTGTCACCCCGCCCCACCCCCTCCTCAGAGACACTGATTGCCCAGGGTCGATGGGCTGAGCTCGGTCTCACCGGTCTGGGGGCAGAGTAAGGACTTTGATGGAGGAGGGGCACTGCTTTCCCATGAGGTGGGATCTAGTCGCGGGTCGGGGAGTGGCCCTTTCTGCGTGCAACTGGTAGAAATCAGTTCTGGGCCTGAGAAGTGTCCGCTGTGGTCACAGTCCCCAGTTTGGATGTGGCCTCGGTGCTCAACTCAGAAACAAAGACTCAGGCCATTTGTATTGTTGTTTTGTTGTTAGCTTTTTTCTTGAAGGATGACCAGGGATGGGGGCTCCAGTTATGTTTAAAAGCAAAACAAAAGGAACTTCCCTGGTGGCACAGTGGGTAGGAATCCACCTGACAATGCAGGAGACATGGTTGGATCCTTGGTCTGGGAAGACTTCACATGCTGCGGGGCAGCTAAGCCCATGCGCCACAGCTACTGAGCCTGAGCTCGAGAGCCCGGGAGCCACAGCCAGAGAAGCCACTGCAGTGAGAAGCCGGGTACCACACGGAGAGAGGCCCCGCTCACCTCAACTGGAGCAACCCCGAGCAAAGCAGCAAAGACCAGCACAGCCACATAAATAAGTAATTTTTTTTTTTGCAAAAAAGGACTAGAGCAGGCTTTCAGTAGTTATAATTTTCAGGGGGTTTCTGAAGTCTAGGCTGGAGGCCTTTGGAGAGTAAGGGGCCTGGCTGACGACCCCACCCCATCCAGGGGCGGTCAGGGCAGGTGGCCCAGGCGTCAGTCTCCCCCCTTCACAGGCCTCAAGGCAGAATTCACGGGGAAGGGAGATCACAGGCCATCTCTTCCCCTGCCAGGCTCCTCTCTGGTGACCCCGTGTTAGAGGTGGGGATGGGAGCGGGGCAGTGAGCACGCCTCACACCGGGCAGCGGGGCCCACCCCCGGCGCCCCAGCCCCTCCCCGGAGGCGAAAGCCAGTCCTGTGGGTGGGGGGAGAGGCCGACCGACCCCTGGCAGGTGCGGGAGGGACAGGGAGGGATGCTGGGCTGCTGGTTTCCAGGAAAGGGGTGATCACAGAGGAGAAGGCAGAGCAGCCCCTGGAGAACCAGGCAGGGACAGCATCAGTCAGCCTCCTGCCGCGGGACCCCTGGGCTGCTGTCGCCACTTGGCCTTGGAGGGCGCGCGGGAGACACCCATAGGGCTCCTCACCCAGCACTGGGAAAGCCCGCCTCCCAGGGGACAGCGCCCATCACTACCCCCTGCCCCAGACATGCAGGGCTGGACTCACCAGGGTGATCCATGATGTTCTGTTGCCGTGGGCGCCAATTACATACAAGAAGGCCAGGACAGTGGTGGCTACGAAGCAAAACACAGACGCGAACATGACCCAGCCCTGGATTAGCGGAATAGGCACGTGGGACGAGGAGACCAGGATCCACACCAGCCCCCCAAAGACCTGCAGAGGGAGGCAGAGAAGGGGTGACGGTCAGACCAGGAAGGCCAGACCCCCAGGCTGCGCTGGGGAGCCAGGGCACTGCACAAATACTAACTCAGTTCATCCTCACAGTGTCCCAAGTGTGGGCCTGACCCACTTGTGAGATGGAGAAACAAAGGCACATGTGACTTAATAGGTTATCCCTAGAAAGGATTCATACCATCCAGTTTTATCAGTAAAGGGCAAATTCTGGGATTATATTTTTCCTAGTATTTCTTATAGAAAAATATCCTTTTGGTCGGAGCGGGGGGAAGGCTATGCTGTGCAGTTTGTGAGCCAGCGACTGAACCCAGGGCCACGGCAGTGAAAGCGCCAAGTCCTAACCACTGGACTGCCCGGGAACTCCCCCAAATATTCTTTCTTTTATAAAATGGTAGTGAGCAGCAGATTCTGTTGGCCTTGGCCAAACAAATTAGCCATACTATATCGTTAGCATTTAATAAAAAACTTGATTTTGAAATCCCCAAGTCTCAGAAGTTCTCTGACTGTTGGAGGAGGGGTGGAGTGGGGAGGCCCAGGCCAGCCTGATCTCAGGTTTCCTAGGACAGGCATGAGACAAACACTCCTCCCTGCCACCATTATCCAGAAGACACCCTGCTTCATGTCCCTCAGGGTCAGGGAGCCCCCAGGATCGTAAGGACAGACATAGGGGTCATGACCTCAGTGCCCCGGTCTAGCTCCCTCTGTGGACAAGGCACAGTCATGCTGGGAGTCTCTGTGCCTGCTTTCCCTTCTTGTCCCTCTCCATCCTAGTGAGGTCACCTCAGCCTCCCCAGCGTCCCTAGCCAGAAAAGGCCTGGGCTGGGACACAGGTGCACGCGGCTTTGCAGTCAGAGGGTCCAAGGAGCTGCAGAGCTTGGCACCATCCTCCTGAGGGTCTGGGGGTTGAGGATGGGCCCCCTCCTAGCCCTGCATCCCCTGTGGTGTGACTGCATGTGGCCACACCTCGACCCTGTCTCCCTGAACCTGCTGCCCGCTTGCTGGGTAAGAGGCAGCACTTCCTCACAGGTGTTCTCTGAGCCTCTTAGCTGAGAAGCACCAGGGGACCATCACATTTGGGTAGAAAAATCAGTGCAGTGAAGAATCTGCAGTTATCAAAGCCAAGGTGGGCCCAGTGAATCAGATGCAGGCAGCTCTCACCAGAAAATTCCTCTAGTGGTGACTGAGAGTTAGTGGGACACACTTTCCAATAATCAGTGGAGCAAAGTCCATCAAATAAGCCCCTCAGACTGCCGTAGGGTGAGATGTGTGTGTAGGTTCATCCATAACTGCCTTGAAGATCAAACAGACCGCTAGGCCTTATTCACAGGAACAGGGACAGAAGGATGTGAGCGTGCCGATGGGTGAGACGGACTTGGACTTGGAAGGCACGAGAGCATGGCTTGGAGAAGAGGGTGGATGTGGCATGCCCGTCACACGAGCAGGGGCCTGCTGGCACATAATGTGGGAGGGCCTCCCCATCAAATCTGCTGGAGGAGGCCCCGGCTTCCTCCACTGCAAATGGCACTTAGGGTGGCGTGAACTGCCTGAAACTGTGGGCATGCGTGTGAAGCTTCTGGCCCTGTGCCTGGCATCACCCAGGCAGGGGGAAGACTCCTAACAGGATGCCAGCAGCCCGGGCCATATAGACCCCGAGTCAGTCAGTGACAACTCAAGACAATTACCAGCCCTGAGTGGGCAGAGTAGCACCAACTGGGACATGGCCCCAATAGAGGTTTGAAGGGAGAGGTGGACTTAGCTGATTTCATTTGTTTCTAACCACTCAGTGATGTCTAACTCTGTGATCCCGCCAGACTTCTCTGCCATGGGATTCTCTAGGCAAAAATACTGGAGTGGGTTGCCATTTCCTTCTCCAGGAGATCTTCCCGATCCAGGGATCAAACCCACATCTCTGCCTCTCCTGCACTGGCAGACAGATTCTTTACTGTGCCTGGCCAAGTGGTCAGGACGAGGCTTTCCAGGGGAGGAACAAGCACCTCACAGACCCAGAGGCTGCTGGAGCAGCAAGGACGGCTTAGGAAGGCAAGAGGTAGGGGCACAGGTGGGAGGAGTTGCGGCTGGAGGCAGTGTGACCTCCACACGAGTTGCTGGGCCACCTCGAAGGCTTCCCTGGCCCCACTCAGTGGAAAGCCGAGGTTCAGCATAAATCACGTGGCTAAGCCAGTGCCAGGCCACACTCCACCTACAAAGTTTGCAGAGAGCAAACAGAGCAAGCCGAACACCCACACCCAGGAGATAAGGCGTCCAGGGCAGGGAGCAGTCCACCCCACCCTGGCCTCAGCACCCCACCGGCCAAATATTTGTCAAGAGCGAAGGGGTAGGTGAGGGTTCAAGCACTTCTCCTCCTAAAGAAAACCCGGAGGGGGCTCCCAGGAAGCACTCTGAGAGGCAATGGTTCTGAAATGTCAGTCACACCAGTGGAGGCATGGCCCCAGTTTCCAGTCATCTCTGTCACCAGGCCTGGTTCCTGCCACCCCTGGCCTGCACCCTGGACATCATCCTCCATAACAGAGATGGTGAAGCCAGCAGGGGTGGCCTCAGATGAATGTCTCTAAGCTGAGTGGCCTGAGGGTCACTAGGCTTGAGCTCTCTCTCTGGGTCCCTGATCCCCATGCTGGACAATGCAGGTGGCGCCTGGGCTAAGGCACTGTGGTCCCTTAACCATCAGTCTACACTGCCTGGGTCACCTTCAAAACCCCAGTGCCTGGGTCTCATGCCCAGGAGAGGAGCAGAGTTCTAGGACAAGAAGCACACATCCCAAAGTCTTTGCAAAGGCTTTGGAATGTGTTTCCATAACACAATTGGTCCATGGATGATGTTCCGGTAACTCTTGTCAAACCCGACGAAATGGCTTCTGTCTCTAGTGTCTAGCAATGCTGGCCAAGATGCCGCTCCAGTTCCCAAGTGGCTCCAGTTCAAAGTTTCCTTTCCTCTTCTTAAGCTTCCATCCCTGTTTTCCTGAACGTGGGAGTCACTCCTCCTTGGGTGTCCTCGGGACGCAAGGACATAGCCTGTGTGTGTGTGAATGGAGTGGAGCTGGGGATCTGAGCCACCCTGGTGTTTTAGGACTGGAAACTGCCATCTTTCACTCTGTCTGGTTTTAGATGCTGAGTGGAGGTGAAGTGCTGTAAGAACCAAGGGTATTGTACAAAACTAGACAAAAAATTGCCAAAAAGTTTTTATTGGTTGTTCACTCCCATCAAATTATTTTTGTGAATAAAATTTCTTCAGCAGGTGGTCTTGGGGAAGGCTCTCATGTGAACTCAGAGTAGGTCCTTTCTCTTTCTTTTTTTGGCCACACCACAAAGCATGGGGGATCTTAGTTCTCCAAGCAGGGATCGAACCTGTGGCCCCTGCATCAGGAGCTCAGAGTCCCAACTACTGGACCACCAGAGAAGTCCTCTGTCTTTTCATTTCTGAATTAATCAAGAGGAGGCAGGTGAAGATGGTTAAGGGTGTAGATTTCAGAATAACTGAGTTCGAATCAGCTCTGCCACATTTTGCTGGCAACTGGTTGTCCCTGGGCTAATTCTTTCCTCTCTGGTCCCTATCTGAAAAACAGTGACAGCAGCAGGTCCCGCCCCATGGGGCTGGGGTGAAATGGGTGTGTACCTGCAGGAGCAGCGCACACCAAGTGCTCTGGATACTCACTGTCACGACTGTCATATGATGGGGGGAAGCCTCACCTGTAGCCACGTGCAAGCCCCAGTCAGGATGGCAACATGTACTTATCCCCGCTAGACCTCACTGGGACCCAGAATTTTAAAATAAAAATAAAATTTCAAAAGCATCGAAAAGAGAAAACTCTACCATCTCCTAGAAATCAAAAGTTGGGGGAAATTTGTCTGGTTCTGCAAAAGGGAACAGAAAGGACATAAAAAGATGAGAAAGTCTTCCTTCAAACAATGAGCTTTGGTTACAAGAGAGGGAAAAGGATTCCATCGGCACATTCTTGAGACTGGCAGACCGCCTCCTTCGCTTGTGCAGGGCCAAGAGCTCCGGGTCCACAATCGTCCAGTGTTTTCACTGCCGGACTCGGATCACTGAGGACAAGGCAGAATTGCTCAAATTCTCTGAATATTTTTCTGGGGTTCCATTTTACTCTGTCAAGGCCACCACGGGCAGGCACTCTTCCAATAGCAAGGCAAGACGTTTCCCAAAGAGGACGTCCCACGCAAGGTTGTTAAGACACACACCTAGTAGTGTGGTCCCTGGGGGCTCAGAGTCAGAATTCCCAAGCTCCCAGGGCAGGGGGTGGTCCTGAAGGCATGTGTGGACAGGAGCCTGTGCCTCTAACTCTGGACGGTTACAGGGAAGTGGCCACAGAACACAGCCAGCCGGGACCCCCAAGCCCTTAGGTGCTCTCCCAGGAACAGCAGCTCCAACTCGTATTTCTGGAAGTGTCTGTGCTCACTGAACTCTTTTGGCAGTCAGGGATCATTGTGATGCCAGGCAGGTCTGTGAGGGTGGCCTGACCTGTAGAGGAACCATGTTCCTGGAGAAGCAGCAGTCCCAGCTCTAAGTCTTGGTTGATTGAAAAGAGCAATCATTCCATGAGGTAGAGTTGAGGGCATTTTCCTGTGTGTGTGTGTGTGTGTGTGTGTGTGCGCGTGCGCACATGCGCACGCGTGCATGCACATGTGTAGAGGCTGGGTAAGGATGAATTATTGCAAAGAACAGTTTGGCCACCTGATGCGAAGAGCTGACTCATGGGAAAAGACCCTGATGCTGGGAAAGATTGAAGGCAGGTGGAGAAGGGGACAGAGGATGAGATGGTTGGATGGCATCACCAACTCTAAGGACATGAGTTTGAGCAAACACAGGGAGATGGTGAAGGACAGGGAAGCCTAGCGTGCTGCAGTCCATGGGGTCACAAAGAGTCAGACACGACTGAGCGACTAAACAGTAACAGCAGCTGCAGAGAAGGGAATAGTCACCAAGTCAAGAGGACGGGAGCATCAAACAGCAGGAGGAAGCACGGAAAGGGAAGTCAGAGCACTGAAGACTTCCCCAGGACCCAAGAAAACGGGTCTGAGAGGGAGGCTGGGGCCTCTTCCGGTTCTGAAAGGCAGAGAGAACAGGAAGGAAGCACTAGTTCTGATATGAGCCCCTCCACTCTTGTGTGGAGGGACTGGGCTCCCAGCAAGTCTAAGGAAAGCCTTCTTTCACTTGCTCACGTACTCAGTCACCCACTCATTCATTCATTCACTCGTGCATTAGCAGACACTGAGAGCAAAGTGCGCTGAGGGCAGGTACGGCCAAGGAGGCAGACTTTATTCAAAGCTACACTAGTACCTGGGGCCCGCCTCTCTCTTCCTGTCCTCTCTCATCCAGTCCTACCGCCAAGCCCCACCGGAGCAGCTCTGGGGCCACCGAGGGCAGAGTCAGGTCCTGGTGAAAGTGTCGGGGCCCCAGTGAGGAGGACCAGCTAAGCACCACTGCCCAGGACAGGGACAGCGCCCAGAAATTTGCACAAGGTCCCCCCTCTGACCCTATGGAGGTGTCTGGGGCAGGTCAGAGATTCTCTGGGTGGGAACCCTCTCCTCCTCTACCAACTGAGACGTCTGGCCTCTGAGGCTACTCCCATGGTGAACACTAGGAGTGATGCTAAGGCTTTGTGACTCAGTTTACTTACGAGGTGCTCTGCCCTTGTGGCCCCTTTGTCAGTAGGCTTGTTCTTTCTGGGGGACCCATTATGACATCACCCTCCCAATATAGACTTATATAGTGTCCCTTTTTCTTCCCAGGTGGCCCAAGTGGTAAAGAATCCAGCTGCCAATGCAAGAGATGCAGGAGACTCGAGTTCGATCCCTGGGTTGGGAAGATCCTCTAGAGAAGGACATGGTAGCCCACTCCAATATTCTTGCCTGGAGAATTCCATGGCAGAGGAGGCTGGTGGGCTATAGTCCATGGGGTCATAAAGAGTTGGACACAACTGAGCGTACATGCATGCACTCAGTTCAGTTCAGTTCAGTCGCTCAGTCATGTCCAACTCTTTGCAACCCCATCAATCGCAGCACACCAGGCCTCCCTGTCCATCACCAACTCCCGGAGTTCACCCAAACTCATGTCCATTGAGTCGGTGATGCCATCCAGCCATCTCATCCTCTGCCGTCCTCTTCTCCTCCTGCCCTTAATCCCTCCCAGCATCAGAGTCTTTTCCAATGAGTCAACTCTTCCCATGAGGTGGCCAAAGTACTGGAGTTTCAGCTTTAGCCTCATTCCTTCCAAAGAAATCCCAGGGCTGATCTCCTTCAGAATGGACTGGTTGGATCTCCTTGCAGTCCAAGGGATTCTCAAGAGTCTTCTCCAACACCACAGTTCAAAAGCATCAATTCTTTGGCGCTCAGCCTTCTTCACAGTCCAACTCTCACATCCATACATGACCACAGGAAAAACCATAGCCTTGACTAGACGGACCTTTGTTGGCAAAGTAATGTCTCTGCTTTTGAATATGCTATCTCAGTTGGTCATAACTTTCTTTCCAAGGAGTAAGCATCTTTTAATTTCATGGCTGCAGTCACCATCTCCAGTGATTCTGGAGCCCCCCAAAATAAAGTCTGACATTGTTTCCACTATTTCCCCATCTATTTCCCATGAAGTGATGGGACCAGATGCCATGATCTTAGTTTTCTGAATGTTGACCTTTAGGCCAACTTTTTCACTCTCCACTTTCACTTTCATCAAGAGGCTTTTTAATTCCTCTTCACTTTCTGCCATAAGGGTGGTGTCATCTGCATATCTGAGGTTATTGGTATTTCTCCCGGCAATCTTGATTCCAGCTTGTGTTTCTTCTAGCCCAGCGTTTCTCAACATGTACTCTGCATAGAAGTTAAATAAACAGGGTGACAATATACAGTCTTGACGTACTCTTTTTCCTATTTGGAACCAGTCTGTTGTTCCATGTCCAGTTCTAACTGTTGCTTCCTGACTTGCATATAGGTTTCTCAAGAGGCAGGTCAAGTGATCTGGTATTCCCATCTCTTTCAGAATTTTCCACAGTTTGTTGTGATCCACACAGTAAAAGGCTTTTCAATAATCAGTAAAGCAGAAATAGATGTTTTTCTGGAACTCTCTTGCTTTTTCGATGATCCAGCGGATGTTGGCAATTTGATCTCTGGTTCCTCTGTCTTTTCTAAAACCAGCTTGAAATCTGGAAGTTCATGGTTCACATATTGCTGAAGCCTGGCTTGGAGAATTTTGAACATTACTTTTCTAGCATGTGAGATGAGTGCAATTGTGTGGTAGTTTGAGCATTCTTTGGCATTGCCTTTCTTTGGGATTGGAATGAAAACTGACTTTTCCAGTCCTGTGGCCACTGCTGAGTCTTCCAAATTTGCTGGCATATTGAGTGCAGCACTTTCACAGCATCATCTTTCAGGATTTGAAATAGCTCAACTGGAATTCCATCACCTCCACTAGCTTTGTTCGTAGTGATGCTTTCAAAGGCCCACTTGACTTCACATTTCAGGATCCTTCACATTTCAGGATGTCTGGCTCTAGGTGAGTGATCACACCATCGTGATTATCTTGGTAGTGAAGATCTTTTTTGTACAGTTCTTCTGTGTATTCTTGCCACCTCTTCTTAATATCTTCTGCTTCTTTTAGGACCATACCATTTCTGTCCTTTATCGAGCCCATCTTTGCATGAAATGTTCCCTTGGTATATCTAATTTTCTTGAAGAGATCTCTAGTCTTTCCCATTCTGTAGTTTTCCTCTATTTCTTTGCATTGATCACTGAGGAAGGCTTTCTTATCTTTCCTTGCTATTCTTTGGAACTCTGCATTCAGATGCTTGTATCTTTCCTTTTCTCCTTTGCTTTTCACTTCTCTTCTTTTCACAGCTATTTGTAAGGCCTCCCCAGACAGCCATTTTGATTTTTTGCATTTCTTTTCCATGGGGATGGTCTTGATCCCTGTCTCCTGTACAGTGTCATGAACCTCTGTCCATAGTTCATCAGGCAGTCTATCAGATCTAGTCCCTTAAATCTATTTCTCACTTCCACTGTATAATCATAAGGGATTTGATTTAGGTCATACCTGAATGGTCTAGTGGTTTTCCCTACTTTCTTCAATTTAAGTCTGAATTTGGCAATAAGGAGTTCATGATCTGAGCCACAGTCAGCTCCTGGTCTTGTTTTTGCTGATTGAATAGAGCTTCTCCATCTTTGGCTGCAAAGAATATAATCAGTCTGATTTCGGTGTTGACCATCTTGTGATGTCCATGTGTAGAGTCTTCTCTTGTGTTGTTGGAAGAGGGTGTTTGCTATGATGACTGCATTTTCTTGGCAAAACTCTATTATTCTTTGCCCTGCTTCATTCTGTTCTCTAAGGCCAAATTTGCCTGTTACTCCAGGTGTTTCTTGACTTCCTACTTTTGCATTCCAGTCCCCTATAATGAAAAGGATATCTTGTTTGGGTGTTAGTTCTAAAAGGTCTTGTAGGTCTTCATATAACCATTCAACTTCAGCTTCTTCAGCGTTACTGGTCAGGGCATAGACTTGGATTACTGTAATATTGAATGGTTTGCCTTGGAAACGAACAGAGATCATTCTGTCGTTTTTGAGATTGCATCCAAGTACTGCATTTTTGACTCTTTTGTTGACCATGATGGCTACTCCATTTCTTCTAAGGGATTCCTGCCCACAGTAGTAGATATAATGGTCATCTGAGTTAAATTCACCCAACCAGTCCATTTTAGTTCACTGATTCCTAGAATGTCGTCATTCACTCTTGCCATCTCCTGTTTGACCGCTTCCAATTTGCCTTGATTCATGGACCTAACATTCCAGATTCCTATGCAATATTGCTCTTTACAGAATTGGACCTTGCTTCTATCACCAGTCACATCTGCAACTGGGTATTGTTTTTGCTTTGGCTCCATCCTTTCATTCTTTCTGGCATTATTTCTCCATTGATCTCCAGTAGCATATTGGGCACCTACCGACCTGGGGAGTTCCTCTTTCAGTATCCTTGCAGAAGCATGGCTGAGAGGAGCTACCCCATGTCCGAGGTCAGGGGCGGTGGCCAGGAGGAGCTACCCACATCCAAGGTAAGGAGCAGTGGCTGCACTTTGCTGGAACAGCCGTGAAGAGATGCCCCAATTCCAAGGTAAGAGAAACCCAAGTAAGACAGCAGGCTCTGAGAGAGGGCATAGAGGACAGACACACTGAAGCCATAATCACAGAAAACTAGTCAATCTAATCACATGGACCACAGCCTTGTATAACTCAATGAAACTAAGCCATGCCATGTGGGGCCACCCCAGACGGGTGGGGCATGGTGGAGAGGTCTGACAGAATGTGGTTCACTGGAGGAGGAAATGGCAAACCACTTCAGCATTCTGGCCTGGAGAACCCCATGAACAGTATGAAAAGTATGCATGTGCTGCTGCTGCTGCTGCTAAGTCGCTTCAGTCGTGTCCGACTCTGTGTGACCCCATAGAGGGCAACCCACCAGGCTCTGCCATCCCTGGGATTCTCCAGGCAAGAACACTGGAGTGGGTGCCATCCACTGCATGAAAGTGAAAAGTGAAAGTGAAGTCACTCAGTCGTGTCCGACTCTTAGCGACCCCATGGACTGCAGCCCACCAGGCTCCCCCGTCCATGGGATTTTCCAGGCAAGAGTAGTGGAGTGGGGTGCCATTGAAAGCATGTGCTAGTGTCCCTTTAATCTGAAGGTGAGGCCAGGACCCAGGGGGCCTTGAGTCTGTTGGTGAGGAGATGGATAAAGGTTTGGGATTCAGAGATAGGCTGTGAGTTCAGATCTGCAGTTGATGTTAATAGGACGAGTATGGACTGTGGGCCCCTGTCCAGGCCGGATTCCCTTCTCCTGGGGGTTGCAGGGAAATCTCCTCCTCCCCAGTACCCTTCTCTCTCCATGGCACTGGTTATAAGCATGAGGGGGTACTTCTCCCCCTCCTTCCTGCTCCTCTCTTCTTGCCCCTCCCCTCCTAGCCCGATGGCATTCTAATAGGAACCAAGGCTCCAGTGTGGAATTTTAGGTCAGCTGAGACTGGCTGTGTAGCCCTTCTTCCCACTGCCCATCGATGTGTGACAGCTTTTCTTCTAGTTCCTACAGATGTTTTTAGGTCCTAGGACCTTGGTGTATTAAAATGATTCAGCACGGGTCATTCTGTCCCAGTGTGAGTGCAATATTGATCACATAGTGGGAGGGACAGAGTCCCTGGGACGGCAAGGAGATCAAACCAGTCAGCCCTGCGGGAAACCAACCCTGAATACTCATGGAAGGACTGATGCTGAAGATGAGCTCCAACACTTTGGCCACCGGGACTCATTGGAAAAGACCCTGATGCTGGGAAAGACTGAAGGCAAAAGGAGAAGAGGGTGGCAGAGGATGAGATGGTCGGATGGCATTACTGATGCAATGGACATGAACTTGGGCAAACTCGGGGAGACAGTGAGGGACAGGAAGGACTGATGTGCTGCGGTCCATGGGGTCACAGAGAGTCGGACATGGCTCAGCAACCGAACAACAACGAAAAGGGAGGGACAGGGAGCCTGGGAATTGAGGCGGAGAGTCAAGGCTGCTACATTACCCTCAGAACTGGTTACACCACTAGAGACTGCCCACCCGGAGGCTACCAGGAACCACAACTTCCCACCAGAATGCAGGAGGCAAGTCAGAGTCCCATGATGCACAGAGTACCAGGGCCCTGCCCTATGCGCCATGGGACAGTCTGGAAGCTGTGAGGAGCTGACCCACGTCTCCTCAAGGCAGTGCCTCAGGGCCCAGGGGTGTCCGTCACTTGCTGTCCTCACATCCCTCAGCATCCAGAAAGAGCACCCTCTGGGGCATCTCCTCAATGCCTAACCCCAGGGGCCCTGGTCCAAAGCACCAAGACCAGGTGACAAGTGAGAGCCAGGAGGAAGCCCAGCTAGGCTTGTATGAAGGGTGGAAGCTGGTGTTCAGCACTGAATCCAGGAAGAGCCAGCCCCCAGCCAGGTGCAGACTGGCCCCATCCCACCTTGAGGCCGGCCCCAGGTGGCCCAGTCCCCATACCAGCCCTTCCCCCAGACAATGTGTCCTGAGTCCAGAGCAAAGCCCTTGGGTAAAGAAGACATGGTACACATATACAACGGAATATTACTCGGCTATGTGAAAGCACAAAATAATGCCATTTGTAACAGCATGGATGGAACTGCTGCTGCTGCTGCTGCTAAGTCACTTCAGTCGTGTCCAACTCTGTGCGACCCCATAGATGGCAGCCCACCAGACTCCCCTGTCCCTGGGATTCTCCAGGCAAGAACGCTGGAGTGGGTTGCCATTTCCTTCTCCAATGCATGAAAGTGAAAAGTGAAAGTGAAGTCACTCAGTCAGGTCCGACTCTTAGCGACCCCATGGACTGCAGCCTACCAGGCTCCTCCGCCCATGGGATTTTCCAGGCAAGAGTACTGGAGTGGGGTGCCATTGCCTTCTCCCATGGATGGAACTAGAGAATCTCATACTAAGTGAAGGAAGTCAGAAAGAGAAAGACAAATACCATACGATATCACTTATGTGCATGTGAGCTAAGTCGGTTCAAGCATGCTAAGTCACTTTAGTTGTGTCCAACTCTTTGCCACCCTATGGACTATAGCCTGCCAGGCTCCTCTGTCCATGGGATTCTCCAGGCAAGAATACTGGAGTGGGTTGCTGTGCCCTCTTCCAGGGGATCTTCCTGACCCAGGGATCGAACATACGTTTCCAGCATTGGCAGGCAGGTTCTTTACGACTAGCGGCATCTGGGAAGCTCTGATATCACTTGTACATGGAACCTAAACTATGGTACAAACAAACCCAGCTACGAAACAGAAACAGATGCACAGACAGTGATCAGACCTGCTTCCAAAGGTGAGAGGAGGAAGGCAAGGGGCGGACTGGGAGTCTGCGGTTAGTAGATACAAACCTCTGCACTTAGAATGGATGAACAACAAGGATCTCCTGTAGAGTACAGGGAACTATATCCAATCACCTGGGATACACCGTAATGGAAAAGAATATTAAAAACAGAATGTAAACCTATGGTTGCTTCATATTGATGTTCGGTAGAAACCACTGCAATACCGTAAGGCAATTACCCTTCAACTAAAAATAAACAAATTAAAACAAATAAAACCAGAATGTATACATGTGTAAACCTGAGTCACTTTGCTGTACAGTAGAGATTGGCACAACACTCCAAATCAACTGTTCTTCAATTAAAAAAAAAAAAAAAAGCCAAGCCATTCCTACAGCGGCTCAGAGCTAGCCTCGGCAGGCAGTGTGACCCTCCTCCATGCTCTCTGGCAGCCGGAGGGGGAGGGGGTGGGGGGCATGGAGGTTGTGGGTACAAATAGCCAGCCTAACCCTGAGTGTGAGATGTGCCTTTGCAGGGGCATCTGGAACCTGCCTCGTCTCTTCTGACAGCTCTCAGACAGAGAAAGGGGCCCCATCAGTGTTGACTTGGGGGTGACTTATGGAAAACTTAAAAAGTAATCTTTTTCAAGGCGGCTTGGTCGTGATGACACATGAACGCACAGATCCGGGAGCTAAGTGCATCTTCACGCTTAGCATTTTCCAGAAAACAGCTCAAAGTCACTGTTTCCTGATCAAAGTAGCCTTCCTGTTCTTGAAAAACTTGAAAAGTCAAGTGTACCTCAGCTCCAAGGACAACCCCCTGAGAGACTTCCACCTCCCCTCCCTTTAGAGAAGAAGAAAGGTAAAAACCCAGCTGTGCCCTTAACAGCTGCAGGGAGGGGCCTGCGACATCGGAGACTCGGGGCGGGGAGTCGGAGGGCACAGTCGGGGAAGCCAGGCTGCCAGCACTGGCCAGCAGGGCCGGCCCCCACTCTCTGGTGACTGGAGGAGAGGTGCTTGCCAGGAACCCAGGGGAACCTCAGGGCGCCTGGCTCCCCGCCCAAGCCTTTCACTGTCCCCCCTTAAACATTCAGGGTGTAGACTGGCCTCCCAAGGACCACTCCAGACCCAGCTGGGTCACTGGGGGCCAGGCGGTGGCATCACGTGCAGACTCTTGGACCTGCCCAGGAGCTAGCGGCTCAGAGCCTCCAGGGTGTTTGTAGCAACAAGGCCTTGGTGGGTGTGGGCTCCCCAAGATCTCCGAACTGTCCCTTCACCCTCTGGGGGAGCTAGGGGAGAAGAGGGAACCAGGCCTCACCCAGGGCTGCCAGGTGGGCAGAATGATCCCATTTCCTGTAGGCAAAAGTTTGTCATGGGTGTTGGGGCGAATTCAGGACCTGCTGTCACTGCAAGGAGGCCCATCCTGGAGATGGAGTTCCCAAGCGAGTGCCTCCCCTCTCTGAGCCTGTTTTTCCCCCAGCTCTAGAAACTCTAGGTTTCTGGGATTCTACAGCTCTCATCCCCTAGGGGTCTCCAGGCTGCCTTCCCCGTGGAGCCAGAATGCCGACCTCCCATTAGAAAACTGCTTTCTTATCCTGGCCCCACCCCACCCCCACTGTCTAGTTCCCATTCTGTGGTTCTGCCTTTCCCCAGACAGGTGAAGCTCTAGGGTAAGTGCCAGGACTTTTCTCTGCTGTGCTTAGTCGCTCAGTCATGTCCAACTGTTTGAGACCCTATGGACTGTAGCCCATTAGGCTCCTCTGTCCACGGGGATTCTCCAGGCAAGAACACTGGAGTAGGTTGCCATGCCCTCCTCCAGGGGATCTTCCCAACCCAGGGATCGAACTCAGGTCTCCTGCATTGCAGGTGGATTCTTTACCATCTGAGTCATCAAGGAGCCTGGGAATACTGGAGTGGGTAGCCTATCCCTTCTCCAGGGGATCTTCCTGACCCAGGGATAAAACGGGGGTCTCCTGCATTGCAGGTGGATTCTTTAACAGCTGAGCTACCAGGGAGGTCCAAGGACTTTTCTGGTCACCGTCAAATAATAAAAAGCCCCCAGTCACTTTGGGCCCCTGCAAGTCTCACTTTAGTATTAATAACTACTATGTTCAGGCTTCCCTGCAATGCGGGAGACCTGGGTTTGATCCCTAGGTTGGGAAGATCCCCTGGAGAAGAGCATGGCAACCCACTCCAGTATTCTTGCCTGGAGAATCCCATGGACAGAGGAACTTGGCGGGCTACAGTCCGTGGGGTAGCAAAGAGTCAACATGACTGAGCGACGAAGCACAAGCATAGCACATGTTCAGTTCACTGTAAGCGTTGACACAGCCAACGATTCCAGGTGGTTCCCCATCTTCACCCCCTAAAACTGCACACTACAGGCTTTGCCCCTCATCACTTGACCTTCTCTGATCCCTCGGGCTCCTGAGGTGTGCAGGCGGGGGTGGGGGGCAGCAGCGTGCCTGGAGAAGTGGATGGCATCCCCAGCACACTCTCCAAACAAAAGTTCTCTCTCAACGTCCTGGCCATGCTGTCAGCGGCGCTGCCTCTAGCAGGCTGGGGAGAAGGGAGTTGGGTTAAAGATTATTACATAACCTGTTCTCAGGCAACCCCTCCAAAAGTTTTGAAAGGGAGGTGTCCCTCTCAACACTTTGTGAAAGAAGTTTCCTTTGGGGACCCTGGCTGGAGCTTGAGACAAAAGCATCCTATGTTAACATCCTGTTTTCTGAACAGTGTCATGAAGTCCCTGGCTTAGGCGAGGGCGGTGGCGGGCGGGGGAAGGGAAACCAGAGCCTTGGCTCCAAAAGGAAAAATTCTCTCGGGTGGGTGAGGGGGAACAGGCCAGAGCACAGCCCTGGGAGCTGTTGGGGGAGGGGGACATTTGACATTCTGCCTGCGCCTGGAGGGGGGTGTACACCTGTGACCCACTGCCTGCTGCAGCAGCAGGGCCTTGGTGGCTCTGGGGTGCTTATGGAGACAGGGTCTGCCACAGCCTTCAGAGGTCAGGAGCCCAAGGGTAGGGGTGCAGGCCTAGGGAAGAGCTGCCTTGCTCCACCCAAGCTACCACCCTTCCCTGCTCCTGGGCAGTTTCCTGGTCTTGGGGAGCTCAGCAGAGGTCCACCCTGCAGACCTGGAGGCAGAAAGTTTGACTGCGGCACCTCCCAGGCTACTGGGAGGTCAAGCATGAGAAAATGGACTGTGAGTAATCAACAACTTGCTGGGCCACAGATTTAAAAAATAATCAAGCCTTTCACACCCATTGGACTAGCAGAAAATTACAAAGTCTGACTCTACCAAGTGAGGCAAGATGAAGCACAATGGGGACTTTCATAAGCTGCTGGTGGGAGTCAGGAGGGTTATACAGTATGGAGACCTTCTTTCTAAAGGAACGCGAAGTCAGCCAGAGTCTTGGAAGGGGCCTGAGAAAGAAGGGGTCCTGAGCTTAATTAAGCTCCATCAGCTTCCTGGTAATCCCACTTATGAACTGGAGTAACCATTTTGGACATCAGTGTGCTAACACTGGGAAAATGAGGGCGTGCGATCCCTATGACCCAGTGAGTCAAATCTCTTTGTGCTCTTGAAAGAAATTCCCCAAAGTACAGGAGCAAACACAAGAATGTTCTTTGGCAGTGCCATCTGCTGTATCACATTTGGAAATTGCCCAAATGTCCATCAATAAAAGACCAAATAAAGAGTGTCAGTGTGTATAAACCTCAGAACAAGGTTGTATGAAACCCGTGTTGAAGAAGGATGTGTACCATCCTTTTTATAAAGCGGGAAAATATGAAACCACACAGGTGTAATCATAAATAGTTAGGGGTGCAGTAAAAGTCTAACATTGAACACATGTTCAGCCCAGGGGTGGTCCTGAGGCTGAAGGGAAGAGAGTAAGATAATAGCAAAATATCCAGGTGGCTTAGATGACATCTGAAAGCTCTATTTCCTTACTACTGAGAGTAAATAAGGAAAAATATTAAGGTATAACAAAGTTGAGTGATAGTTACATGAACGCCTATTAAAGTATGTATACTTTTCTGTCATTTTTGAAACAGTTTTCAATTTTTAAAAAGTGAAAACGAAGTTGGCACAACAGAAGACTAACCATTTAAAACTGACCTGTTCAATAGCATTTAATACCTTCACGACGTGCACTCACCACCTCTATCTAACTTCAAAGCATTTTCATCACCCCCAAAGGAAACTCCACACCCATTAAGTTGCTCCCCATTTCTCTCTCCTCTCAGCCCCTGGCAAACCACCAATCTGTGCTCTGTCTCTAGAGATCTACCCATTCTGGACATTTCACGTAAGTGGAACCAAATGCCATGTGACCTACTGTATCTGGCTCTTTTACTTAGCGTAGTGTTTTCAGGTTTACCAACCTGCACCAGTGCTTCATTCTTTCCTACAGTTGAGTAGTATTCCACTGCATGGAATATCGCTATTCATTTATCTGTTCACCTGTTGATGGGACACTTGGGCTGTTTCCACTGGTTGACTATTATGAATACTGCATGTTCACCTATTCAAGTCAGGGCAAGAGGAGGAAGGTGTGCCAGAGTCTTTTGTGTGAAGCCCAATGAACACATTTTTTAAAAATTTATTTATTTACCCATGCTGTTTGGCTTGTGGCGTCTTAGTTCCCCGATGAGGGATTGAACCCTGGCCCCTGGCAGTAGAAGGGCGAATTCTTAACCACTGGACCACCGAGGAATTCTCAACGCATTTTCTGATGCCTCCTGTTATAATGCTCCCCAAACAGCTACAAAGGCAGAGTAAACAACTCATTAGGGCAACTCAAGAGATACTAGCAACTCCTTCTGTGGCTTACAAATCTTTCTGCCCCATCACACACCTCACCTTTAGCCTTCATCACTTACAATCACCAAATTCTGTCGCTGTAAATACAGTAGCCTCTGAAGGAACGACCTATTGCTTACTATACATGCTCATTTTCAGGCTAAGTGCTGAATAGAAGCACAGAGACGAGCCGTTTGGGGAAGGAATTTTCCAGTGAATGCAAACCCCTTCCACTTTGGGACTGAGTGTCCCCACCTATAAATGGTGTGGCTGAGCTTAGAGGTGTCTAGAGCTTCTAGTCCCTTCCTGCATTCTGGCTAGCACCAGGATTTAAAGTTACTCTGTATACACGCAGGTTCGGGCTCAATTTCAGTGATATGGTGCCACCAGGCAACCTTGACCCCTTCAGCCCTCTCCCCCATGGGTGCTCCCCCTCTACCCTGCATGGGCAACAGAACCTGCTGGGTTTGGTGTTCATGCCTTCCCCAACCGAGCAGGAGGTAAGAAGCTGAGGTCCATTTTTGAACAGGTTGGATGTTTTCTTTACCAGCTGACTCTCAAGGCAGCCACTACTGCGGTGGGGATGCAGGGACAGGAGTCTCCTGGCTCATGGAACCACACCCAGGAAAGAAATACAGCCCGCCCCTTCCCAGGTGAGGGCCTGGGACCCTGGGGAGTTTAGGCTGAGGATGGTTTGAAGCGTCCCCACAGAGAGCACTTTCCAGGAGCCCTGAGGAGGAAGCGCTTTCCCACAGCCTCTGGTTGGGGCTCCGGTGTAAGGAGGGACCAACAGCAGGTGCAGAAGTCCTTGGATGCTCAAGGTCAGCCAAGTCCTGGCCCAGCTTTCAGGTCCCTCTTCCTTCCCCCAGCCTCCACAATGAGCACAATAACTGTGGCAGAGCAGTCACAGCCTGTTGTATTTCCAGATCAAAGTGGTGGCCAATTCCTTCACTCACCAGAAACGTTCAAGGGAAAATAACCCAGATTCGGCTCCTCCTATGACATTAACCCCATCTCCACCCTTCGCTTGGTAATATGCAGGTGTCTTTTGCTGATTTTTAAATTTTAAAACAAAATCCCAACCCTGGGGAGAGCCGGGTGCATCTACAGGGACGCCGATCGCCAGTAAGCCCATGGGAAGCAGGTTGGGAGCGCAGCTTTGGACCCGGTGCGCTCCCAATGGACCCGGGCCAGCTTACGACATTTGATCCGTGTTGCGAGTTTGGTTTTTCCACCCAAATCTCGGAGACGGTTTATCGTGGGCTAGAAGGGGCCAAAGTAGCATCACGGGGTGGGGGTTGGGGAGAGCCTTTCCTCCTGCGGCTACCAGAGGCTCAGGGACCCTCGCGGCTTGCGGCAGAGGAGAGCGCGCTCCATGACCCATCCCGACCTGCCTTTCCCGGCGCCGGCGCCGGCGCCAGGCGCGCCAGCCACTCACAAATTCAAAGATGAAGAGCAGGTCCGGGAAGGTGGTGAAGACAGCGAAACCGCTAGGCAGGCTGCTGACGCCCGACGCCGCTGAGGGGGCCATGCTGGCGGGCTGGCGACGACCTCGGAACCGGACGGGACGAGCGCAGCTCTGACTCTGCGCTGACCGCTCTCTTGCTCGGCGGAGCCCAGTGGCCCGGGCGCCCCCGCGCGCGGGTTAAGAGCGGGGGCGCCCTGGCCGAAGAGGGAGGAGCCCCGGCCGCCGCCGCCGCCCGGTCCCCGCCCGAAACCGTGGGGCGCGCCCCAAGGGCCCTGCCCAGCGTCATAGGCGCAGCCCTGAAACACTCCAAGGTTTAGACTGGGGTTTGACTCCTGAGCCCCACGTCTGGGCGCTACCTTCCATCGGAAGCCGAATAAAGCCATTCGGTGAGGCGCTTTACACTCTTTGCAGGTGATCAGCATTTGTTAAGAATGATCACCATCAACAGTTGGCTCCCTAAACTCCGCAGGCACCGTGGCATCTCTTGGATCAGCATAGCGCAAACTGTTCTTAAGTTGGGGCTCTTTTATCTTTCTGCCGGGTGCGTTAATACGCATCCAAGTTCACCGTGGGACTAGTTCCCTGCCTTGCAGGGACTGCTGAGACCAGGTACGGTCACCCATGCCTTCTCCCTGTGCCCTCAGAGCCTGGAGCCTGGAACTCTGCACCACCCCGATCCGCACCACTCGGCGCTGGAACTGCTGGGCGATGGATTAAGGGCAATCACACCTGCCTTGAATCTTGGACCTTGGAGGGAGCCAGCACTGCTGAGGGCCTGCTAAGTGCCCAGCACCCCCTAGGCTCTTTGCCCACGTGACCTCATTTAATCTCAAGGAGCCTTTCCAGCGGGTGTCACCCCACCTCCAGGCTCAGAGTGGAGAAGGAACATGCCCAGGAGAGCAATTGGGCCTCTTGACTGGCGACGGCTGACAGTCCCCACTGCCTCTGTGTCCCTTGCATAAAACCCACACACTCGAAAACTGTATCTGTGAGTCTGCTTCTCTTTTTATTATATTAGCTAGTTTGTTGTATAGTTTTAGATTTCATATATGAATATCACACAGCATTTGCCTTTCTCTGACATTTCATTTAGTCTGATGTCCTCCGAGTCCATCCATGTTACTACAAACGGCAAAAGGTTTTTCTTTTTTATGATTTAGTAGTATTCCATTGCGTATGTGTGTGTGTGTATCTCACATCTTCTTTATCCATTCATCTGTTGATGGACAGTTGGGTTGCTTCTATACCTTGGTGATTGAAAATAATGCTGCTATGAACATCGGGGTGCATGTACCTTTGCAGAGGAGTGGTTTGGTTTTCTCGGACATATACCCAGATGTGCAATTGCTGGGTCAGATGACAGTTCCAATTTTAGTATATTGAAAACCTCCATACTATTTTCCAGAGTGGCTGCATCATCAATTTACATTCCCACCAACAGTGTACGGGGGTTCTCTTTTCTTCACATCCTTGCCAACATGAATTGGAAGTATTAATATTGTTAAAGATTCAATACAACTCCTATCAAAATACTAATGACATTTTTTGCAGAACTAGAGCAAATAATTTTGAAATGTGTACTAAAACACAAAAGACCCTGAATAACCAAAATAATCTTGAGAAAGAACAGAGCTGGAGGAATCACTCATCCTGACTTCAGACTATACTACAAAGCTAGTCATTAAAATAGTATGGTGCTGGCACAAAAACAGGCACACAGATCAATGGAACAGACTAGAGAGCCCAGAAACAAACCCATGCACTTACGGTTAATTAATCTGGGATGAAGGGAGCAAGAATATACAATGGAGAAAAGACAGTCTCTTCAGTAAGTGGTACTAGGAAAACTGGACAGCCACATATACAAGAATGAAGTTAGTACATTCTACTATACCACATACAAAACTCAAAAGGGATCAAAGACCTAAATGTAAGCCAAGAAACCATAAAACTCCTAGAGGAAAACATAGGCAGAACATTCTTTGAAAGAAATTGTAGCAGTAATTTTTTGGATCTGTCTCCTAAAGCAAAGGAAATAATAGCAAAAATAAACAAATGGGACCTAATTAAACTTGAAAGCTTTTGCCCAGCAAAGACAACCATGAAAGGCATGGCAACCATGACAAATGAAAAGGCAAACCACTCAATGAGAAAAATGTTTGCAGATGATAAAAGGAGTTAATATCTAACTTATCTAAACAGCTCCTATAACTCAACATAAAAAAATACCCCAATTTAAAAATGGGTTGAAGAATTGAATATACATTTTTTCAAAGAGGAAATGGCCAACAGGCGCATGAAAAGATGCTCAACATAATCAGGGAAATGCAAATCAAAACCATGGTGAGGTCTCACCTCATACCTTCCAGAATGGCTATCACTGAAAAGAACACAACAAATGTTGGCAAGGGTGTGGATCCCTGCCTTTCTGAAGCTCGCCCTAGAGCACAGGAGAGAGAGGTCAATCAAACACTGCATGATAAATGTGTAAAGGGTTTGGTGCTGGGAGGGAGTGCAGGCAGACTCAAGAGCACCCAGCAGCCCAGCCTGGCTTGGGCTCGGGGTCCAGGGAGCTTGTGGAGGAAGGGACCCTTGAAGGGGGAGCAGTGGTTACCTGGAGGGAGAAGGCAGCCTTCCCTACAGAGGAGCAGCAGGCACCCGGCCCTGGAGTTTGGTCAGGCCCTGCTCCTCATGCTGTGAGGTTGCAGGATAGATATGGGAATCCCTGAGGGGGTCAGAGCCACTCTGCTGGGGGAGCAGTGGGGAGACCTGTGGCATCCAGGGCAGAAGGAAACAGCACAGATGGGTTCTGGCAAAAGAAGACAGGGGAGTCTGAGGAGAGCCTGAGCAGGAAGGGGGAAACGGGTGTGCCAGGCCAAGCGAGAGGCATACATGGGTCCTGGAGGCCGGAAAGGGTCTGATCTCTGTGGGGAGCAAAGTGGCTCCTGGGGCAGAGCTGGAAAGGCCAAGGGCAGGCTGGGCTCAGGTGGAAAGAAGCAAAATTTAAAGAACATAAAGCACACCTCAAGCTGAGTCATTTCTCTCCTGTTCAGCCCTGAGACTGCTGCATGCTCGTGCTAAGTCGCTTCAGTCGTGTCCGACTCTCTGCAACCCCGTGGACTGTAGCCTCCCAGGTTCGTTTGTCCATGGGATTCTCCAGGCAAGAATACTAGATTGGATTGCCATGCCCTCCTCCAGGGATTTTCCCGAACCAGGGATCAAACCCATGTTTCTTATGTCTCTTGCATTGGCAATCGGGTTATTTACTGCTAACATGACCTGGGAAACCCAGCCCTGAGACTAATCCGACTCAATCTCTCCACCCTGGAGAGCGGCAGGACCCTCACCTCTGCAGAAGAGCTCACCCTCTGCCCCTCGAGTTGTGCCGGAATCTGGCCTAAGCCACCCAAAATATCAGGAAGCACTTGGTGCACAGGGAGGGCTGGGCCGGGGGCCCCCAGAGGCCGACTCACCCTCCAAGCAGGTTGGGGCAGACCGGCTGCTTCCTGTTAAGCTTGTCTCTTCCAGGTTTCACTCAAATAGCCTTTGCCACACAGCATGCATTTCAGACTGTGAAGAATTGAGTAAACATTAGAATTTTGCAGGTGCATCCTGGAACAGCCTTGATCGCAGGTATTTTGCTCTCAGACTCACACTTCTACTTGGGCTTCCTCCTAAGGCCTCCCTGTGGAAACTGACCTCTTCTGGAGGACCAGTCACCCACTCCCAGAGAAACCACTCAACTGGGAAGCCTTTTGCCTCCCACCTACTGTGCTGGTGGGCCCTCTTTTGCTGTCTGTTCTCTGCATTTGTTTTCTCTTGGGAAAAATACACTTACAAATGTATATTAGTAAGGAAAGTTGTACTGATGCCCCCACCCATCTCTTCCAAACCAAGGCAACTGTTTTCACTCTGTACATTATTTTTAGTTTTATTTTGTAAGATACTGATTGATTGATTTAGTTGTTCAGGTCTTAGTTGCGGCACACAGGATCTTCAGGCTTCATTTTGGTGTGCGGATTCTTTCAGTTGTGGCCTGTGGGATCTAGTTCCCTGGCCAGAGGTTGAACCCTGGCCTGCTGACTTGGGAGGCGGAGTCTTGGCCACTAGACCACCAGCGAAGTCCTGCACATCACCTTTTAGGACTCGTGAAGAGGCAGACCTGAAACTCAGAGGCAGAAACTCGCTGAGCTTCAGTTTCCACCTGGTGACCTGTTCATTCAGTCAGTCTCAAACACACCCTCCAAGCGCCACGCCCACAATGTCTGAGCATAGGTGATCAGGCTGAGGAGAGAGGGATGCGAGAGCCTGAGAGGTGGAGGGGGGGCCCACTGTCCCTGGGAGCATCCCGTGTGGCAGCCATGAGGGCCTTTGCCAAGGCCAAGTATGAGTTCTCCAGGGAAGAGAGGGGAGTCCAGCAGGTGCCCATGTCTCTTTAGTCCTTGGAAGGTGTGGTCAGTGCCAAGCGCTTGGGACAAAAACAGGGGTCCGGGGACCAGCCCATAGTTCTATGCATTGGCATAGGGACCCTGGAGATCTGGGACAGCATAAAATCAGAAAACATAATAAAACCGTAAAACTTCAGCCAAGCAGATTATGAAACTCAGTGCAGAAGAATGGCATGTCCTTTTGAAGAGTAGCAGGAACTTGTTTATTCAGCCCTTGGTTTTGTTGTTTAGTTGTTAAGTCATGTCCAACTCTTTGTGACCCCATGGACTGGAGCCCACCATGCCCCTCTGTCCATGGATTTTCCCAGGCAAGAATCCTGGAGCGGGTTGCCATTTCCTCCTCCAGGGCATCTTCCCCACCCAGGGATCAAACCCACATCTCCTGCATTAGCAGGCAGATTCTTTACCACTGCTGCTGCTGCTGCTGCTGCTGCTGCTAAGTCGCTTCAGTTGTGTCCGACTCTGTGCGACCCCATAGACGGCAGCCCACCAGGCTCCCCCGTCCCTGGGATTCTCCAGGCAAGAACACTGGAGTGGGTTGCCATTTCCTTCTCCAATGTGGAAGCCTATGACCCTCACCTCTCAATACCTAGTATTTAACGAAGTGCTTGCAGCATGGGAGGAGTGGTGACGGCTTGTTCAAGGACAGGGAGGGAGGGTGGGGAAGGGAAGGCAGTGAGAAAGGAGGGCGACATTACGCATGCCAGCGGGCTTCTGGGGAACCCAGGACCCTTCAGGCTCCACTGTGGCTGTGTCCCACTGGTCTCCTGGACTTGCCAGGAAGCATGTCCTTTGGGTAAGTTGATTTCTATCACTATAAACAGACCAGTTTTTGCAGCTCTGGGGCTTAAAAAAAGAAAGGAAAGACTCTTGGCTGCCCCACTGCTTGGTCCATGACTTAGAAGAGCAGAGCTCTTGTAAGGAAGGGAGGGGAGCTGCCAGTGCTTCACCTGGGTGATCGAGACGGAGGCTCCAGAGAGCTGCACCCAGAGGTTTGCAGGACACAGCCTGGCTGCCCGGAGTGGATAGCACCTCAGCCCCTAGAAGGAGGCTGCAGCTCAGCTCTTTGAGGGCAGCAGGCCTGACTATGTGGAGCTACCACTGCACCATGGGAGGTGTTTCAGACCCTGTAGCCTCACAGGCCCACCCCTCCTAGACAAAAGACTTTCTAGACCTCATCCATTTCCCAACCGTCAATCCCCTAGCTACATCACCCCTTGGGTCTGTCATCTCCTATAAATCCCTTAAACATCAGAGGGACCAGAGTCCTGGGATTACCAGATCCTCTGGGGCAAGATGTCACCTCCCCAGCTCCCCTGTCCCCACCTCTGGTTAGTTGATGGGAAGGAGCAACTCTGTGCGAAACCCATTCTTAAGAAGGCCTGTGACTATATCCACTCAGCAACCGGGCCCACAAGGCCTGTGTCTGCACTGTGGGATGCCATGCCATCTGTGCCAGAGAAGGACACTAGGCATCCACGTGCAGACTGAGGAGCCAGGAAAGCCCACCATTCAGAGATGAAATGGGCAGGCTGCCGGCCAGTACACTGCACGCAATCTTCTTTTAAGAAAATATCAATTTGTAAATATGTAGATAAATGATTCCCTCGTAGGACAGAAGCCACACTTTTCACAGTGGATCCCTCTGCGGGCAAGATTGATGGGTAAGGGAATGGGGAGGCTGAGGGGAGGAGAGAGATGTCAGTTTTTCATGAATAGTGGACATGAAACAGGGGACTTCCAAAGTGGCACAGTGGTAAAGAACCCGCCTGCAGTGCAGGAGACCTGGGTTCCATCCCTAGGTTGGGAAGATCCCCTGGAGGAGGAAATGCCAGCCCACTCAAGTATTCTTGCTTGGAGAATCACATGGACAGAGGAGCCTGGCGGACTACAGTCCATGGTGTCGCAGAGTCGGACATGACTGAGCATGCATGCACGGACAAGGACCAGAGAGCTTGTCGTTGGAAATCCCATTCAGGAAAGCATCTTGGCTCCAGCCTGCTGACCTGGGGAGGCTCTGCATTCTGCCCCACCAGGAGCTGGTGCCTGCAGCCCAACCAGCTGGGGGTAGGAGACCATGAACCTCAGAGCTCCCCACTTTCGGAAACGCCATCTTCTTTCTCTCTGCCCTCACATGGTCCCGCCGTCTAGCAGGCAGGCTGGAAGTGTGGCTAGGCAGAGACAGCTGCGCCTCTGAGGCCGTGGGCAGGGAGCCATGGGGTCCCCGCTGATGAACAGCTCTGCTCTCTGCTTGCCTGGGCTGGTGTCGCAGTCCCCTTGTCCTGGGTTTCCTTCCTGCAAAAAGGACCTGATCATTCACATTACCATCCAGGAACCTGGTTGTTCTGAACTGTGGCCCCTGGCTTTCTCTTCTGCAGAGCATCTTCCACAAAAACAGCCACATACAGGCTCCACTGGTAGTCCGGTGGTTAAGAATCCATCTTGCAATTCAAGGGATACTGGTTCAATCCCTGCTCTGAAAAGATCCCTCATGCCTTGGAGCAACTAAGCCGGTGTACCAGAGCTACTGAGGCCGTGCTCTAAAACCCTTGGGTCACAACTGCTGAGCCTGCATGCTGCAGCTACTGAAGCCTGCGTGCCTAGAACCCATGTTCTGCAACAAGAGAAGGCACCTCAGTGAGAAACCCGTGCACTGCAACAAAGGGTAGCCCCGCTCACCACAGCTAGAGAAAGCCCGCGTGAGGCAAAGAAGACCCACCACAGTAAAAAAAAAAAAAAAAAGGAAAAACAGCCGCATAGTGCGTCAGGGTTGCACCCCTAATTTTATCACAGTTACGGCCCTCTCTCTCATCCCACCTTGAATATACAACAGGCGTCTAACCAGACACCTTGGAGAACCCTCAGCTTGTTGAGAGTGAGTTTGGTATATCTGGGTTGAAAATCTCTTCTGTTTACTCACTGAGCAACTTCAGATGAACGACTTGATTTCTGGGTCTTGATTTGCTTGTCTATAGAATGAGAGTAATCCCCTCCCACAGGGATATTTGTGAGTTAAATGAGATAATGGGTGTCGTGTGCCCTTTGTGGTGCCTGCCACGTGGTCACCTTCGGGACTTGGAAGCCCGAATGAACCAGCGCTCACCAGAGTCCCCTGGGATGCGTCACTGTCACCGTGTGCCCTCTCACACACCTTCATTCTCAGCGGAGACGTCCTCTCCCTTACTGGACCCAGATTCCATTACAGAACATTCTGGCTGTTACTCACATACCTGCAGCCCCACCCCTGTTCCTGGCTGTCACCTCCAGTGCCTGAGGCTGTTTTTGTCCCTTCCTCTTTCTGCAAGTGGGGGTTTCTGTACTCATCGCTTGGGAGACGCCAGCTGTGAATTCCTGTCACTCAGAAGATGCCAAAGCTATGGAAGTCCATCCACACCGACCCCGAGACCTAAACCAAAGGGTGATCCGTGGGCGTCACCACCGCCTAACTTTGTGTTCCTAAAAGGGGTCCTCCTGGCCTTGCAACCCCAGGGAAGGAAACAGGTTCAAAAAGAAACTAGAATTTTCATGAGCAAACAAAATTTCTCAGCCCAGGAGAAACCCACCCTTGATGGACGTGCTTCCCCCGCAGCTCACCCCGTGATGCGCACTGTGCTGTCAGCTGGCGTCTCATCAGGATGTGAACCAGGCGCTCTCCCCCGCCCCCAGGGCTGCAGTGGGCAGATCCTCCTTTCCCTCTCCCCACCACAGTCACCCAGCCAGCCTGCTGTGGACGTTCCACCCTTGGTGGCCTCCTGGGACTGTGGGGTGAGTGAGACCCAGCCAGCTCAGAAGTATGTACAGAGGCAGCAGCCCCTTCGGGCTCAGTCTGGGGTCAGCCTTGGTCACTGGGGTTCTGAGCAGCTGCCTTCAGCCCAGAAGGTTCTATTTCTCCCCCATGAAAAGCTCAGGCCTCGGGTCCAGCTCAGAGGGTCTGGGTTCTCTCCCCCTGCGCACACCTGCATCCAGCTAGTGTCTGAGTCCTGGCCCATGGAGGTGGTGAGGGTGTGACCACCCTCCCCTCTCCTAACCCCTGGGCTCCCCACCCCCGCATTCTCCTCACTCTTTTCCTGCCCCACCCCTGCCGCTGAGCCACTGGGGAAGCCCTGGAGTAAGGTCACCACATCACACTTGTCACCCCATTCACCCCATTTTTTTTCATGGGTTTCAAGTGCTACTATACTTGTGTTAATTAATACAGCATTAGAATAATTTGGTGGAGAAGGCAATGGCACCCCACTCCAGTACTCTTGCCTGGAAAATCCCATGGACGGAGGAGCCTGGTGGGCTACAGTCCATGGGGTCACTAAGAGTCGGACATGACTGAGTGACTTCACTTTCAGTTCTCACTTTCATGCATTGGAGAAGGAAATGGCAACCCACTCCAGTGTTCTTGCCTGGAGAATCCCAGGGACGGGGAGCCTGGTGGGCTGCCGTCTACGGGGTCACACAGAGTCGGACACGACTGAAGTGACTTAGCAGCAGCAGCAGCAGCAGAGTTATTTGGGGCTTCCCTGCTGGCTCAGACAGTAAAGATTCTGCCTGCAATGCGGGAAACCCAGGTTCAATCCCTGAGTCAGGAAGATCCCCTTGGAGAAGGAAATGGTAACTCATTCCAGTATTGTTGCCTGGAGAATCCATGGACAGAGGAGCCTGGCGGGCTACAGTCCATGGGGTTGCAAAGACTTGGACACGACTGAGAGACTAACACACACACACTAGAGTAAGTTAGGTGGCACTAGCGATAAAGAATCTGCCTGCCAGTGCCGGGGATGTAAGAGACATGGGTTCAATCCCTGGGTCAGGAAGATCCCCTAGAGGAGGAAACGGCAACCCACTCAAGTATTCTTGCCTGGAAAATTCCATGAACAGAAGAGCCTGGTGGGCTGTGGTCCATGGGGTCGCACAGAGCCGGACACGACTGAGCGTCCTGAGTGAGTGAACGTGGAGTAATGAACTGCTTCTCCCACTGATTGCTTTGCTCCTGTGCCGATGCATCATTTCCACTGTGTTGTGGTCTTTGTGGCCACCAACTTCTCCCTGCATTGGAAAGCAGGAGGCGGTCTGGTGACTGGCCACTAAAAACTTCACAACTCTTGGTTCAAAAGCCCCCAGGCTGGGGCCAGAAGGGAAGTTGTATGTAATCTTGGCTCCTGGCTCTGGATTCTGTCTGCCAGCACATCCACTGCTGCTGCTGCTGAGTCGCTTCAGTCATGTCCGACTCTGTGTGACCCCACAGACGGCGGCTCACCCGGCTCCCCGTCCCTGGGATTCTCCAGGCAAGAACACTGGAGTGGATCGCCATTTCCTTCTCCAATGCATGAAGGTGAAAAGTGAAAGTGAAGTCACTCAGTCGTGTCTGACCCTCAGCAACCCCATGGACTGCAGCCTTCTAGGCACCTCCATCCATGGGATTTTCCAGGCAAGAGTACTGGAGTGGGGTGCCATTGCCTTCTCTGGCATCCGCTAGGGAAAAGTAGCAATTTGGGTTTGTTTTTATCAGCTGTGGCCTGATGGACAGAGCTAACAATGCAGAGAAGAGAGCTCGGCCCTTGAACAAACTGTAGAACCCTCAGCTTTGGGTGGGGCATGGAGGCAGGGCAGGACCAGTGCATAAATGGGTGGAGGGCATGTAGAGCCCTAGAAAGCAGAAGTGAGACTGAAGCCAGAAGGCACTGCTCTCCTGGTGGAACGCCGGGTCTGTGGACATCCCCTGGGCAGCTTGACTTCCCGCTCATCATCCTGACACCACGACCCATGGAGACTCCAAAAGGTTCCGCCTTCGGTCCTTTTGCTCCCTCTCCCCCACCGCCCTGGTCCGAGCCCGAGGACTCCGTTGCCACTGCCACGATGCGGCCTCCATGCAGGTCTGGAGGTGGTTTTCTCCAGCCATGCTCAGGGCACATCAAGCCTGCGCTTACAGCCTTCTGGTGGGCTCTCCTCCCCAGCGCCGCCCAGCTGCCCTGCCCACCCCACCCTCATCTCAGGGTCTCACCACCCTTCTTTCCACTCCTTGAGCAGAGGAAGTATGTTCCCACGTCCGGGCCTGTGTGCTCTCCCCACCTGATCACTTTTTCCTGGGGGACTCAGGCACCTGATCTCTCAGAGACCTTCCCTGACAAACCCGCCTTCCTACTTCACTTATTTTTTCCCCACATCATTTCTTATGGCACTTTCTTCAGTTGAAAATCAGCCACTTCTTCCCTGGCTGTCCAGTTGTTAAGACTTCACCTTCCAATGCAGGGGCTGTAGGTTCGCTCCCTGGTCAGAGAGTTAAGATCCCACATGCCAAGGGGCCAAAAAAAAAAAAAAAAAAAAAAGCATGAAACAGGAGCAATATTGTAATAAATTCAATAAAGACTTTAAAAAAATGGTACACATGAAAAAAATTTTTCAAAAATAAAATTACTGGTTTAATGAATATGATTACTATTTACAGGGCTTCCTCAGTGGCTCAAATAATCCACCTGTCAAAGCAGGAGCTGCAGGAGATGTGGGCTCGATCTCTGGGTCGGGAAGACCCCTGGAGAATAGAATGGCACCCCACTTCAGCCTTCTTGCTGGGATAATCTCATGGACAGAGAAGCCTGGTGGGCTACAGTCCATGGGGTCAAAAAGAGTTGGACACGACTGAAGCGACTTAGCATGCATGCATTACTAATTACTTGTTTAATGAACATTTGCCCTCTGGAACACCTGCCTTGTTCTCCAAGCCTGCAACACCGTTGGCACGGAGAGGGTCCTCAGTAATAGTTGCTGAGTGAGTAAAGGAATCTCAGCAGGTAGCATGGTGAGATTCTTTGAAAAGCCAGCCTAATTCACAAAGCATCACTGGTCGTTCACGTTTCTACACACAAGTACTGGGCTTCCCCAGTGACTCAGATGGTAAAGGATCTGGCTGCAAAGCAGGAAAACTGGGTTCAGTCCTTAGGTTGGGAAGATCCCCTGAAGCAGGGAATGGCAGCCCACTCCAGTATTCTTGCCTGGAGAATCCCATGGATGGAGGAGCCTGATGGGCTACAGTCCATGGGGTTGCAAAGAGTTGGACATGACTGAGTGATTAACACACACACACACACACACACACACACACATGCACACACACGCGAATTAGTCTGCAGTTAACGCAATCAATGCTGGAGCTGCCTTAGAGCAAGTGCTTGCAGCCACGCCCTGGGTTGGAAACCTTGGGCCTCTGAACAGGATCCGGAAGTGCCACTATCTGAAACATCTGAAGTCTGGGTTATGATGTGCGCTGCCTACATGAGGCTACCCTACTTTCTAAAATCTCCCATGGGCATCCTCATTTTCTCTGTTGATGTACATTTCCTCATCCTTGGAGATCAGCCAGAAATCCATCCACAGGCTCTCATTTTTCCCTTGACGTGATGTCTGATGTGATGCTCACAGGTGGTGAGAAACTTCCCTGCCTTGTCTGTGTCTGTGCATTCACCTTTCGCTTCTTCTCTCATTGGTGCATCTCGACTCCAGGTACACACCTGTGTGGCCCCATCACCTCTCCTTCCTGCACTCTAAGGCCGGCTTCTTCCCAGGGCTCTCCTGGCACCTTATGTCTCCCACAGTAATTATTTATTACCCGTGGAACAGGTCTAGGAGCTTTTCAAGGAAGGAGCAATCTTAATCATCTTTCTATCCTTATGGCCTACAGTGTACATGTTTGATGAACAAGTAGTGAGTCAATGTGTGAATGACCAAGCGTGTGGATAAGTGAGGGAGTGAATGAATGATCCGTCTTCCTGGCTGTCATGATGTCTCTCTGGTGGTTCTGACCCAGGACAAGCAGGGGAATAGTTTCGAGTGGGCAGCAACTTCCTTTGTCCTTTTGGGCTGCCCCTGGAGGCAGCCTACCCACATTCACCCGCACACGCCTTCTTCTTTGCTCAAGACCCAGATTTTGGTCAGGTCCCAGGTCCCTGAAAGCTCCGTGACACCCGCTCAGGCTTAGCGCTTCCCAGTCTTTCCTGAGTCAGAAAGGGTTTGGTCTGCTGGTGTTTTACAAGATTTAAAGATTCTTTTTTAGTATTTATTTATTTGGCTGTGCTGAGTCTTAACTGTGGCATATGGGAGCTTCAGTCTTTGTTGGGGCATGCAGGATTTTTGGCTGTGGCATGCAAACTCTCAGTTGCAGACATGTGGGATCTAGTTCCCTGACTAGGATTCAAACCTGGGCCCCCTGCATTGAGGGCACAGAGTCTTGGCCACTGGATCACCAGGGAAGTCCTTAAAGATTCTTTTGAGAGTGGACACAACACTTGGATGCACATGCGCACACACACACACACACTCGGGTAGATGAAAAGCAGAATTTTTTCTTACTTACAGCTCCAGGTGGGAGAAGGCCTCCAGGCAGGGCCAGTCTGGGGGACCCAGCACCTAGGGGTAGAAAAACAGGCAGCTGGAGCTGTGGGGAGCAGCCTGGGTGTGGCAAGTGGGATGGGGCTAACTAGATTTCACAGGCTCCCCACGGACTGGCTAATCTGAATGACCTGGCATTATAAACCCCAGGGCCTAGGGCCTACCCCTGGTTGTCCCGTACGAGTGGCACCTGGTCACAGGCCATGAAGCAGAACCTGATAAGGGAAGTGGCTGGAGTGTGGACTTGATCAGCTGCTCAAGAAAGGGAAATGACAAGCCTCCAACCGCGGCCTCAAAAGTGGGTCAAGAGAGTGTTCAAAACAAAGCTCTATTGCAACTGAGCCCTTTAATGTGAGTCCCACAGTGAGTTACGCAACCATAAAGCACCCGAGCAGCATGCACAGTGAGACGAGGATCGTTTCTCTACCTCGGGGGGTCCAACCAACAACAGAGAAATCAGGGTCCTGCCCCAAAGGACTACTTAAAACAAATGACTCTGGAGATAGGACGAGGTTCTGGATAAATGCAGGTTCTTCTGGAGACAGAGGAACGACCAACCCAGAGAGTGCTGCTCGATCAGCCACATCTCCCCTGTGGCTCTAGAGAGGGCTGCCCGAAGGCACGTGCGGTCCTGGTGCTTGGCCAGCGAGCACCCTTCACGTGGACATTCTCGCGCTGAGGATGCTCGGGCGAGGGGAGAGTCGCAGTCACGGAGCGGCAGCAAGCCCGACCCAGGAGCCCCATCTCTGTCTCAAGCCCTCTCCTCTCACCGTGGACTAGAACCAACAAATAAATTGAGAGCGGTCTCCCTACAGAGCTGTCCAAGGGCCCGCGGTCACGGCCACGCCATCCTGCTCACAGCACCAATTGTTCTCTGAGACTTAAAGGTCCCTTTGATGGTGCCCAGCACAAAGGTCCTCAGATAGATGAAAGGCAGACTCTTTGTTACTTACAGCTCCAAACCAGAGCAGGCTGCCAGCAGGGCCACGCAGGCGCTCACACCCGCGGACCAGGGACCAGGCAACCGTTGCTGCAGAGGCCACTCGTGTGTGGCAAGTGGGGTGGGGTCAACTAGGTTTCTCAGGCTCCCTGTGGATGTGCTAGCTTGAGTCACTTCTCATTTCTTCTGGAGTCAAATCCTAGGCTTCCCATCACAGTCACGATGACCCCGCCGTCTTGGCTCTCCCACTGCAGAGCATCTCCCCCACCACCATGGCCTCTGACGTGCGGGGACTGGACAGGTACCAACTATGTACACACAAGGGTGTCCACACACCTCTTGCGACCAGCTCCAGGGTGCACGGCTGGATGAGAGACCCTGGAATGTGATTTGGGTTTCCAACACTCCACAGCTGGCGCAGGACTGGCCATTGCCAGCGTGTGCTGGGCTGTGCCACTGGTCACTGGGTGCCCTTAATCCTCCGTCTGGGTGGAGAACTGGAGCCCACGAGCCCACGGCGGGACTGACTCAGGGCGGGCTGGGCCCTCAGCCCTGCAGCTCTGGTTACGGGGAGGTTTGTCCCGGCTCCTGGTCCCTGGACTGGATATTGTCGTAGCTGTGGGGACCTCAGGAAGGGGCCCTCAGCCAGCGCTGGGAGGGCTGCTGGATGTGGGTCACGTATCGTGAGTTCAGGTCTGCTTCTGTCACCAGAGGCTGTGTCGTCATTCCACCTCCCCCCACCCCCAGAAGCCTCAGTCTCCTCACTTGTGAAGTAGACACACTCGTGGTGCCACCTCTTGAGCTGCTACAGGGTTAAGCCAGCCTTTCCTACCTGGAGCCCATCCAGATGCATGTGTGATAAGTCACTTCAGTCGTGTCCAACTCTTTAGTGACCCCACGGACTGTAGCCTGCCAGGCCCCTGCGCCCACGGGATCTTCCCAGACGAGAATACTGGAGGGGGTTGCATGCCCCCCTCCAGGGGACCTTCCCAGACGAGAATACTGGAGGGGGTTGCATGCCCTCCTCCAGGGGACCTTCCCAGACGAGAATACTGGAGGGGGTTGCATGCCCTCCTCCAGGGGACCTTCCCAGACGAGAATACTGGAGGGGGTTGCATGCCCCCCTCCAGGGGACCTTCCCAGACGAGAATACTGGAGGGGGTTGCATGCCCCCCTCCAGGGGACCTTCCCAGACGAGAATACTGGAGGGGGTTGCATGCCCTCCTCCAGGGGATCTTCCCAGCCCCGGGACAGAACCTGTGTCTCTACATCTCCTGGGTTGTTAGCAGGAGGGGCCAAGTGCAACCTAGTGGTGGCTAGAGGCCGGGTTCTGCACTTGACCGAGGGCTTGGAGAATGTTAGGGTGCAACACGCAGCTGCGCGAGATGTTCTAAAAAGTTCAAGAACAGAGACCAGAGTGGAACCAACTTCACGGGAGTGAGCGTGGGACTGTGAGGTCATGGGTACCTGATGGGGAAACCTGGAAAGGGCCCGGAGGTCAGCTTGGCAGCAATGTCATGGCTTTAGGTCACACTAGGGGCGCTTTGGCCGGACAGACAGGGAGGCTCTTGTGGGAACCCCCAGGCGTGCATGTACTACAGCTTGGTGATGCAGTGGTGGAAATCAGTTACAAGACCCTAACTGTGGGGTCACATCTCAGGGAAAAAGGCTGAGATTTGGAAATGAGAAGGAGTTTGGCGGGGGGCGCCTGGAGCTTATCTCCAGGGGAAGGGAGCGGGGACAATCTGCTTCAAGTTCAGGCCTTGGAGCCTGCTTGAAGAGTCTAACCTGTGACTGCACAGTCTGAGGGACACAGGGACTGGAATCAAATTTGAGCCTGAAAAGTCCAGAGAGGGAGGGACTGGCTGGTGGCCTGCTCCCCTGCTGGAGCCCAAGTATGGGTGGTGTGGGGAGTGGGGTGTGGGGGGCAGGGATTTGGGGGGATGGCGGCTAAGGGGGTAGGGGGTGGGGGGTGTCAGCGAGCGAGGGCCCTGGGGTGGTCTTGCCTCTGGTGGGAAGGGGTCACACTGAGGGACTGGAAGGACTGGAGGCCAGGCTGGCTTCCCAGGGTCCCTTAGTAAGCAGAGTAAGCAGCAGGGCGGACAGAAACACAACCTTCCTCATGTAGGGTCTGCGGATCACAGCTGCCCTGCAAAGCCCTTGAATCTGGGGGTGAAGAGTGAACTGAAGGAACAGAGGAAAATTAAAATGCAGCAACCTCCCTGCTGAGTCCAGTGGCTGAGGCTCTGTGCACCCCACACAGAGGCCCCGGGTTCAATTCCAGGTCAGGGAGCTAGAGCCCACACACTGCAACTAAGACCTGACACAGCCAAATAAATAGACAGACATATTAAAAAATTAAAATGCAGCTGCTTTTCAATTGCCTTGCACAAATGCTCATGAACGTCAGTCTATGGGAGGGGCTGGGCTTGCTAGGAGATATAGAAGCTACTTTATTTCCTTCTTCCTCACCCTACCCTTCAAACACCATGCAGAGTCCTTCTTCTCCTGACTCCTGGTTGAAATCTCAGCTTCTCTCCTCACAGCCTTGTTGTCCAACAAAAAGATAACACGAGCAAGCCACATGGCTGCACGTTTAACTCTAACATTCTAGTAGCCAGAGTAGAAAAAGCAAAATGGGATGAGTAGAGTTAATTAATTTTAATAAAGTATTTTATTATAATGTATAACGTATGGGCTACCTGATGTGAAGAGCTGACTCAATGGAAAAGATCCTGATGCTGGGAAAGATTGAGGGCAGGAGGAGAAGGGGATGAGAGGACGAGATGGTTGGATGGCATCACCGACTCAATGGACATGAGTTTGAGCAAACTCTAGGAGATGGTGAAGGACAAGAAAGCCTGGCATGCTGCAGTCCATGCGGTCGCAGAGTCGGACACAGCTTAGTGATCGAACAACAATGATGACAATGTATTTTATTTAACCCAGTATATGTAAAATATTATGATTTAAACAGTTAATGTAAAATAGGAGATATTTTACACTTTTTCCCCATACTAAGCCTTTGAAATGCAGTGTTTTTAAACATTTTATTTTTTTGATGGTTTTCTTGGCTGAACATAAGCTTTTTAGTTTGATGTAGTCCCATCTGTGAATTTTTGCTTTCATTTCCAGTGCCTTTGGAGTCTGATCCAAAAAACTACCGCCAGGAGCAAGGTCAAGGAGCTTACTGCCCATGATTTCTGCCAGAGGTTTTACGGTTTCTGATTTGACATTCAGATCTTCCATCCATTTTGCCTTAGCCTCGTGTGTGTGGTGTGGGGTAGGGATCCAGCTTGGTCCTCTTGCACAAAGCTCTCCAGTTTTCCCAGCACCAGTCATTGAAGACACTGTCCTTGCCCTGGTTTGCATTCTTGCCTCCTTTGTTGTAAATTAACTGACCATAAATTTAGCATTTATGTCAGGGCTTTATGCTATTCCGTTGATCTATGTGTCTGTTGCTAAAGAAAACAGAACAAATGAACAAACAAAACAAAAAACTCATAGCTACAGAAAACAGATGGGTGGCTATCAGAGAGCCCGGGCCTGTGGGGAGGACAGAAGGGTGAAGGGGCCAGTCATGCGGCGACAGATGGGAGCCACACTTTTGTGGTGGCCACTTTGCAGTATACATGAATATGGAATGGTTATGTTGTACACCTGAAGCTAATATACTGTTCGTATCAGTTTTATGTCAATTAACAAAATGAAGTGCAATATGTATTTTATAATTCTAGATTATCTTTATTCAGACGGGCCTCATTTCAAGAGCACAATAGCCTCATGTGACTCTCAGATATCGAGGAATGGTTTTGTTTCCAGGTATTTAAAGAATCCGGTCCAGTCTGGAACTAAAACTGTGATTTATTCAATTCAAAAGTCCCTTCCCCACCCTGGACAGCTCTGGGCTTGGAAACCAGCAGTAGAAGAAGGTATGTGTGTCAGGGATGGGGGGAATAGGTGGTCTTCCACTAATGGGTGGTCTTTCTGCCCCTTTGCTCCATCCCTCTTCCTCTGCCCAGGGCTAGGGGCCAGGGACAATTAGAGGTCAAGGACAGAATCCTGGGCGTGTGTATCTCTCCGATGTTGTACCTGCTGGAGTAACATCCTAGGCCGCCTTCTTCCATCCTGTGCTTCTGTGCTGGGGAACAGTCACCTGCGGTTCCCTGATGCTTGCACTCAGCTCTGGGCTGCTGGCTGTCCTCCACTCCTGGATTCCCTTTGGGGCGGTCACCTTGCCTCTCAAGGCCTCCCGAGCCCTTCAGAGATGCCCATTCCTCTGACTGCCCCAGCGGCCCACCTTCGGGGGCAGTGCACACCCGCCATTCCTCTCCCATTTTGCTCCAGGAGCAGCGCCAGCCCTTTTCTCGCTCTTAGACGCTCCAGGGACAAATCTGGTGCTGCTCCCTGATGCCCACTCCCCCACCCCCAGGGGACCCAGTGACTCCCTTGATGCCCAATTGTTTGGTCTGCGATCACTGTCCTCCCTTACCTTCTACCTTCAAAGTGGATAACAGAGAATAATAGAGGCAGAACCTCCCTTTGCTGAAACCTACGTGATTGGATTTCTTGTCTCTCTATGGGGACGCCAAGACCCCTTATCAGCCTGTGACATTTACAAATACAGTCAGGAAGGGTGCGCCCGCACCAAAATATTAACATTGGCAGTCCCCAGGTATAAACATTCCAAGGGATTTTTATTTTTGCATCTTGGAATTTCTTATTATATAAATGTTTGATATTTATTATTTTTATTATAATTTAAAAATTATAATAATGAGATTATATAATCATAATAATTAAATTATAATTTAAATTTATTATACTTTTTTGAGGAAACCAATGACTCTGGGAGTCAAGTAAGATAAAAATATGAATATTTAAAGAAAGCATACATCAAGAGTGAAGTGCATATCAAGTGTTTGTGTTCCAGGTCTGTGCTCACATGTGTAAACAGGATGCTGTGTATTCGGAGAGGAAAGCTTCTCTGCTCCCCTCCCTGACTCTGTTCTGCGTCATCTCCCAGGCTCCTCGCTGGCTGCTGCTGTTTTATTACCTTTTCTAGTGGCAGAATCTGGCCAGACGTTGGAAGGTGATGCAAGGAAAGAGGAGTTGTTCTTTAACCTCTGCTTGTAGTGGTCGTGTGGCTGCTACTGCTGCAGCCCAGGACTCCAGGGGCCTCGGGGGTCCCCCTGGAGCAGTGGTCCACAGCAATGCCTCCTGGCGTGGCCACCTTCCCTCTCTGCTCCCCTGGCACTTGCCTCCTGCAGTTATAGTCTCTGAGATACCTCTCATTCCCCTTTTTGCTCTTCAGCCCTTCAAACCATGTGTAATGTCAACTACAAATTGGCACTTGCCATCCATCTCTACAAGGATTAAATCATGTGCTGCTGCAGCTGCTGATTTTCAACACCCCTTGAAAGGAGTTCAGGGTGGAGAGCAGGAATGAGGCACTCTGTACTCTGGGAAAAACTGGCAGGACAGGTCTTCAGATAATTAGATGCTTTCAGGAGCTGATTTTATGAGCCCAGTTCTTGTGTCTCCCCATACCTGTTGTTGTTCAGTCGCTAAGTCATGTCCGGCTCTTTGCGACACCATGAACTGCAGCACGCCAGGCTTCCCTGTCCTTCACCATCCCTGTGCCCCATATCTAGAAATGCACTAAATCCTTCATGATGGTGACTGTTTCTCCTGACTAGCAGAAGCTTCATGAGACTAGTAGAAACCTTTTGCAAAAACTTTTGCAAAGTACATGCTTGATTGCATGTACTCCCCCTTCACCAAAATCAGATATGCACTGACATTTCCTCCCTGTCTCTTGGGAGCAGTTTCTTAGAGCTATCTCAGGTGCTGTCTCCTGGGCTGCAGTCCTCATTTAGCCCCAAATAAAAATTAACTTGCAAGTCTTGTGCATTTTTTTAAGTCGACAGAAGAACTTTCCTGAGTTAAATCCCATCTCTTTGAAACACCTAGCATGGCTTCATTTCTCCGCACTGGACTCTGGCTGTTTCACAGTCAGCCGAGTGCTTTCCCATCATCAGCCCATGTAGCTATGTGGATGCAGCATCACGGTCCACTCTGCACCTCCTGGCTGGGTTCTCCACTGCCCGGGGGGATCAGGTGTGTGGTTGTAACATGGCACACTGGCCCTAGGTCAGCCTGGCCCTGGACCTGCAGCAGCAAGTGACCCCTCAGGCCAGGCCTCCTGAGCTCTGTGCCTAAGGTCTTCCCTGGGACACCACCTCTACCCCCAGCGGTAGGGCTCACCTCTGGAGATCTGTCCCATCGACCTGAGGAGCCTTTCACATTTGGCCTCGGGTCACGCTGACACCCCAGCTATGACTCCAGACGGTCTGCACTGAAGGACACCTTTGGGACATTTAAACCTTCATCTTCTGGATAAGGAAATGAAATTGACACAGAAGTGGAGAGAAATGACCTGTCCAGGGTTACACAGGGACTTGATGGAACAGCCACTGCCAGATTCCAGGCCTCCTACTTCTTGATCCAAACCACTTAAAAAAAATAAAAACAAAACTTAATTTTAGATCATTGTAGATTGCTATGCACTTTTAAGAATAACACAAGAGAGACCCTGGTACGCTCTGTGCAGTCTCCCTCTGGAATAACAGGTTGCAAACCATCATGTAGCATCACAACCAGGATGTGACATTGATGCAGACCCCTGGTCATGTTTAGATTTTCCTACTGCTATTTCCTGGAGAAGGAAATGGCAACCCACTCCAGTGTTCTTGCCTTGAGAATCCCAAGACGGGGGAGCCTGATGGGCTGCTGTCTATGGGGTCGCACAGAGTTGGACATGATTGAAGCGACTTAGCAGTAACAGCACTGTTTACTTATTTGTGTGTGTGTGTGTATTTAGTTCTGTGCAGTTTTACCATGTGTATATTAGTGTCTCCACCACCACAGTCAAGATACAGAACGTTTCCGCCACCACAAGGATCCCTTGTGAGTCCTTTTTTTTTTTTATAGCACAGAGAACTGTATTTAATATCTTGTAATCACTGCAGATGGTGACTGCAGCCAAGAAATCAGAAGACATTTGCTTCTTGGCAGGAAAGCTATAACAAACCTAGACAGTGTGTTGAAAAGCCGAGAGAGACTTTACTCTGTCGACAAAGGTCCGTATAGTCAGGCAATTGTCTTCCCAGTGGTCACATACGGTTGTGAGAGCTGGACCGTAAAGAAGGCAGAGTGTGGAAGAATTGATGCCTTCAAACTGTGGTGCTGAAGAAGACTCCTAAAGAGACCCTTGACCCAGGAGATCAAACCAGTCAATCTTAAGAGAACTCAACCCTAAATACTTGTTGGAAGGACTGATGCTAAAGCTGAAACTCCAGTATTTTTGGCATCTGATGCAAACATTAGAAAAATCCCTGATGCTGGGAAAGATTGAGGGCAGAGGAAAAGAGAGAGTCAAAGGATGAGATGGCTGGATGGCATCACCAATGCAATGGACATGAACTTGGGCAAACTTTGGGAGATGGTGAGGCCTGCAGTTCATGGGTTCGAAAGAGTCAGATGGGCGACTAAATAACATCAAGAACAACAAATAACCTATAAGGGCTTCCCAGGTGACGCTAGTGGTAAAGAATCCACCTGCCATTGCAGGAGATGCAAGAGATATGGGTCCAATCCCTGGGTTGGCACAGTCCCCTGGAGGAGAGCACAGCAACCCACTCCAGTATTCTTGTCTTAGAAATCCCTTGGACAGAGGACCCTGATGGGCTACAGTCAAAGGTATGATCATAGTGTCACAAGGAGTCAAACATGACTGAAGCAACTGACTGTGCATGCTTTAAGTTATGATGGAAAAGAATATATAGGTAGGGGCTTCCCTGGTGGCTCAGACAGTAAAGAATCCACCTGCAATGTAGGGCACTCGGGTTCAATTCCTGGGTCAGGAAGCTCCCCTGGAGAAGGGAATGGGTACCCACTCCAGTATTCTTGCCTGGAGAGTTCCATGGACAGAGGAGCCTGGGCTACAGTCCATGCGGTCATGAAAGAGTCAGACATGACTTAGTGACTAAGCAACAACAACAACAACATATATATGTGTATATATACAAAACTGAATCACCCTGCTGTACACCTGAAACCAACACATTTATAAAAATTTATTAAAAATTTATAAAAATTTATTAAAAAACACTATAAAATTTTTTAAAACAAAAAATATGGTTCTCTAATAAATATTTCTAACTGGATCAGTAGAAACTTTGCCTTACTACCTTCTGAATTTAGCACACTCATTTACTATGAAACCAATGGTTTACCTGACTTATGAGTCCTTTATAACCACACTCACTACCCGACTGCCCCACCCTCTCCTCAGCCCCCAGTCCACTGATCTGTTCTTTATTTCCATAATGTCATTTTAAGATTTTTTTTTTATAGAATCATATGTAGTATATGGGAATTTTTTTTAACTCAGCATAATTCTCTGAAAATTTATCCAGGTTGTTATATGTATCAATTATTCCTTCTTTCTAATTACTGAGCAGTGTTCCATGGTATGGATGTACTACTGTTTGTATAACCAGTCACCCGTTGAAGGTATCTGGGTGGTTTCCAGTTTGGGGCTGGTACAAATAAAGCTGCTGTGCGCACTCATGGGCAAAGAGTTGTGTGAATGCAAGTCTTCGTTTCTCTGGCACCAGTGCCCAGGAGTACAATCACTGAATCATAAAGAGGTTGCATGCTTAGTTTCACGGAGTGCTATGTCATTTTACATACACTCCCATCAACAACGTGTAAGTGATCCAGTTTTTCTGTATCCTTGCCAGCATTTGGTGTTAGTCATTGTTTAAAATTTTAGCCATCTTGATAGGTGTACAGGTTTAATGAGCATTTTTCTACTGGTGAAGGAAGAAAAACAACTTCGCATGTGTTTATTGGCCACTTGTATATAATTCTTTCTTTCTTTCAGATCTTCTATCCGCTTTTTAATGCAGTTCTGTCTTTTTACTATTGAGTTGTCAAAGTTCTTTATATAGTCTAGATACGAATCCCTTATGAGATATATAATTTGCAAATACCTTCTCCCATTCTGTGAGTTGTCATTTCACTCTTTCAGAAGCTGTCCTCGGCAACTTCCCTGGAGGCCCAGTGGATAAGAATCTGCCTGCCAGCACAGGGGACACAGGTTCGATACCTGGTCTGAGAAGATCCCACATGCCTTGGGGCAGCTAAGCCCATGTGCCACAGCTATAGAGCTCTTGCTCTAGAGCCCAGACACTGCAACTACTGAGCCCATGAGCTACAATTACTGAAACCGAGCACCTGGAGCCTGTGCTCGGCAACAAGAGAAGTCACTGCAATGAGAAGCCCACGAGCTGCAACTAGAGTGTAGCCCCTGGGCAACAGCAAGGACTTGGGACAGTCAAAAATAAATAAATAAATAAATAATAGAATCCTTTGAAGCCTAAATGTGTTTAATATTTAGCAAAACCAGTTTCTTTCTTTCTTTCTTTTTTTTTGCTTGTAGCTTTGGTAACATATTTAAAATTCCATTGCCTCCTTCAAGGTCATGAAAATTTATTCCTATGTTTTCTTCTAAGACTTTAGCAGTTTTAGCTTTTACATTTAAGTCTTTGATTCATTTTGTGCTAATTTTTGTATCTGGTGCAAAGTAGGGATTCAAGTTCATTCCTTTGCATGTAGATAAAGCACAACATTCAGAAAACTAAGATCACGGCATCTGGTCCCATCACCTCATGGCAAATAGATGGGGAAACAGTGGAAACAGTGGTTGACTTTATTTTTCTGGGCTCCAAAATCACTGCAGATGGTGAATGCAGCCATGAAATTAAAAGACGCTTACTCCTTGGAAGGAAAGTTATGATCAACCTAGACAGTATATTAAAAAGCAGAGATATTACTTTGCCAAGAAAGGTCTGTCTAGTCAAGGCTATGGTTTTTCCAGTAGTCATGTGTGGATGTGAGAGTTGGACTATAAAGAAAGCTGAGTGCTGAAGAATTGATGCTTTTGAACTGCAGTGTTGGAGAAGACTCTTGAGAGTCCCTTGGACTGCAAGGAGATCCAACCAGTCCATCCTAAAGATCAGCCCTGGGATTTCTTTGGAAGGAATGATGCTAAAGCTGAAACTCCAGTACTTCGGCTACCTGATGCGAAAAGCTGACTCATTGGAAAAGACCCTGATGCTGGGAGAGATGGAGGGCAGGAGGAGAAGGGGACGACAGAGGATGAGATGGTTGGATGGCATCACCGACTCAATGGATACGGGTTTGGGTGAACTCCGGGAGTTGGTGATGGACAGGGAGGGCTGGCGTGCTGTGGTTCATGGGGGTCGCAAAGAGGCGGACACGACTGAGCAACTGAACTGAACTGACTGATCCACTTGTCAGCACTGTTTGTTGAAAAGACAATTCTTTCTCCGTTGAATTGTCTTGGCACTCATGTCAAAAAACAATTGACCATAAATGTTAAGAGTTTAATTCTGGATTTTCCATCCTGTTAGTTTGATCTGCTTGTCTAACCTTTTGCCAGATCCACACTGTACTGATTATTATCCTTTGCATTTAGTTTTAAAATTGGGAAACGTAAATCTTCCAGCTTTGGTTTTTCTTTTTCAAAGTTGTTTTGCTTATTCTGGGTCTTTTACATTTTTGTATGAATTTTGGGGTCAGTTTGTCAGTTTCTACAAAACTGCTACTGGGATTTTTGATAACGATTGCACTGAGTCTGCTGGTTAATTGCAGGAATATTGCTATCTTAACAATATTAAGTCTTTTGATCTATAAACATGGAAGTTCTTTTTTTTTTTTCAGGTCTCTTAAAATTTCTTTCAACAATGTTATGTAGTTTCCAGTGTATACAAGTCTTGCAATTTTTAAGTTAAATTTATTCCTAAGTACTTTTTTCCTTTTTTTATACTATTTTACAATGGAATTGTTTTCTTAATTTTATTTTGGATTGTAAACGGCTAGGGTACAGCCAGCAATCACTTTTAATGGGCTTTTGATTAGCATGTGTTTTCAATTGCAAACTTAGTTAAGGAAACATCTTCTGGCATTGAAAACTGCATTTGTAAGTTTAACATGTGTTTTCCTTAAGTATTTCAATGGTCTGATAACAAAGTCATCTTGAATGAATTTGGAATATGATGAAACTTATATTCTCTTAAATGTTCCAGCACTGTTTATAAACTTAGATTTCAGCCTAAACCAGAAATTTAAAGCAACTACACACCAGAGTGTGAATCCCCAGTCTCTACTTGCAGAAAAAAGTTCCAGACCTGAGATCCCTTTCTGACACCCAGACCTTAATACTGAACCATTTCTGAATTCATGCCTAGTCCTTCCGATCTGAGTATCTGGGTGCCTGCTGAGAACAGTTCCTGCCCCAGTTACCTGCAGACCTTAGGGGCAAATGCACTCACTCAACTGAGGAATCAATTAACAGCCTAGATCAGGAGCTGATTGTAGCCAGTTCAAACAAACAAGGTTACCCTGCAAAGCATGCACATAAATGCAAGAGCAAGTTTTTTTTGGAAACATATTTTGATGTTTCATACCAATTCCACACTTAATATCGCCTCCAAACTTTTAAATTTATCTTTATCATAATTGTTTATAAAGATAACGTAATGAATTTTTTTCCACTAAGCCCTATATAGTTATTCAGTTTATCCCAATGTGCAAAAAGTTGTATTATTTTCTGTGTTCTGTCATGTGAGACTCCCCTGGTGGCCCAGTGTTTAGGACCTCGCCTTCCAACTTGGGGAATGCGGTTTTGATCTCTAGTGGGGGAGCTAAGGTCCGACATGCCTCTGGCCCAAAAAGCCAAAGCAAAAGACAGAAACAATATTGTAACAAATTCAATAGAGACTGTACAATTGGTCCACATCAAAAAGTCTTTAAAAAAAAGATTGGGAAGTAAAATGTAAGGATGTTCTGCTGTGTGCCTGTCTGTCAACTCCGGGTTACCTTGCTTCTCACCTGATAGCGGAACACCTGGCTGTCAATATTTGCTAAGGAAGGAATGACCCCTGTCTGTCATTTACACTTTGAGCCAGTCAGGTCAGTCCCCAGTCGTGTCTGACTCTTTTCGACCCCTGGACTGCAGCACGCCAGGCTTCCCTGTCCATCATCAATTCCCGAAGCTTGCTCAAACCCATGTCCATCAAGTCAGTGATGCCATCCAATCATCTCATCCTCTGCCATCCCCTTCTCCTCCTGCTTTCATCCTCCTGCTCTCAATCTTTCCTAGCTTCAGGGTCTTTTCTAATGAGTTAGTTCTTCGAATCAGGTGGCCAAAGTATTGGAGTTTCAGCTTCAGCATCAGTCCTTCCAATGAATATTCAGGACTGATTTCCTTCAGGATGGACTGGTTGGACCTCCTTGCAGTCCAAGGGACTCTCAAGAGTCTTCTCCAACACCACAGTTCAAAAACATCAATTCTTCAGCGCTCAGCTTTCTTTAGTGTGAATTTATTTATAAGGTGGTTATTTCACTTCTCGGTGGGACAGGAAAGGCAAAGGTTCTGTTTACACTGCACCAGTAAGAGATGCCTGTGGGGTTGGATGGTTTCAATCACACAAGTGTTTAGCTTAGACCCAGAGCTGCAGAATACTCTGAACTGATTCAGCACCAAGAACAGAAAGTTTGTCGATTTTGGGCAGATGACTCCACCTTCCTTGGGACTCATGACTGCATTTCAGGCCAGAAGGGAATCAGCAGCTCTGTGTGGGAAGTCCAACGCTTTGCAGACAAGCTTGCTCCTCCCTCACTTTTTTCCCCTTTCTTTCTTTTCTTTAATTGAAGTATTTAGTTGATTTACAATATTATATTAGTTTCAGGTGTACAGCACAGTGATTCAGCATTTTATAGATTTTACTTCATTAAAAGTTATTATAATAAATGTATATTATATAACATAATATATACAGAAGGACTATACAAAAAAGATTTTAATGACCTGGATAACCACGATAGTGTGATCACTCACCTAGAACCAGACATACTGGAATGTGAAGTCAAGTGGGCTTTAGGAAGCATCACTACGAACAAAGCTAGTGGAGGTGATGGAATTCCAGTTGAGCTATTTCAAATCCTAAAAGATGATGCTGTGAAAGTGCTGCACCCAATATGTCAGCAAATTTGGAAAACTCAGCAGTGGCCACAGGACTGGAAAAGGTCAGTTTTCATTCCAATCCTAAAGAAAGGCAATGCCAAAGAATGCTCAAACTACCATACAACTGCACTCATCTCACATGCTTGCAAAGTAATGCTCAAAATTCTCCAAGCCAGGCTTCAACAGGACATGAACCGTGAACTTCCACAGTCAGCTCCTGGTCTTATTTTTGCTGACTGTATAGAGCTTCTCCATCTTTGGCTGCAAGGAACATAATCAATCTGATTTCAGTATTGACCATCTGGTGATGTCCATATGTAGAGTCTTCTCTTGTGTTGTTGGAGGGTGTTTGCTATGACCAGTGTGTTCTCTTGGCAAAACTCTGTTAGCCTTTGCCCTGCTTCATTTTGTACTCCGAGACCAAATTTGCCTGTTACTCCAGGTATCTCTTGACTTCCTACTTTTGCATTCTAGCCCACTGTAATAAAAAGGACATCTTTTTTTGGGTGTTAGTTCTAGAAGGTCTTGTAGGTCTTCATAGAACTGTTCAACTTCAGCTTCTTTGGCATTAGTGTTTGGGGCATAGACTTGGATTACTGTGCTATTGAATGGTTTGCCTTGGAAATAAACAGAGATCATTCTGCCGTTTTTGAGATTGCATCCAAATACTGCATTTCGGACTCTTTTGTTGACTATGATGGCTACTCCATTTCTTCTAAGGGATTCTTGCCCACAGTAGTGGAAGGGGATGACAGAGGATGAGACGGTTGGACGGCATGACCGACACAATGGACATGAGTTTGAGCAATCTTCGGGATTTGGTAATGGACAGGGAAGGCTGGCTTCCTGCAGTCCATGGGGTCACAAAGAGTTGGACACGACTGAGCAACTGAACTGAACTGAATCCCGTACGGTAGTCTGTCCCTCCTCACTCCCCTCTCCCACTGGTAACCACTAGTTTGTTTTCTATTTCTGTGAGTCTGTTTCTATTTTGCTAGATACATCCTTTTTTTTTTTTTAATGTGGACCATTTTTAAAGTCTTTATTGAATTTGTTACAATATTGCTCTTGTTTTATGTTTGGGTTTTTTGGCCCTGAGGTATGTGGGGATCTTAGCTCACCTGCACCTCCTGCATTGGAAAGTGAAGTCCTACCACTAGACCTCCAGGGAAGTTCCTGCATTTGTTATATTTTTTAGATTCTACATCAACACATGGGGACTAAACCACATGCTACTAAAAATCCCAGTGGGTTAACGAAGAAACCAAAGCGGAAATCAGGAAACGCCCTGAGACAATTGAAAATGGACACACAACTTAAAAAATCTAAAATCTGTGGAACTCAGCAAAAGCAATTCACAGAGGGACGTTTATAGTGATACAAGCTGAACTCAAGAAACAAGGAGCATCTCAAACAGACAACATAACCTACGACACCCCGCTCTCTCTTGCCTTTCTGGGATGTATGCGAGGGGCCACCAGCCCGTCACTCACACAAGCTGTCTGAGGTTAGCGGAGGAGTCCTGCGCCTCTCCATCTTCCCCTCAACTGTATGAGCCCTGGTGGGGGGTGGCTACGCTAGTCAGACCCAGGCCTGAACCCCGTGGCCCCACTGGTCATGGGTTGTGGCCTGGCTGTGTCCCTCCTCCCACTTATCCAGGAGGGAAGCAGGTAGGGCACACCTTTAAAGAATGACATAGCCATAGGGTGTGACACAACTCGGTCCAAGATGACGGAAGACACAATTTCCAGTGAACCCTGCGCTTCAGCATACCCTCATTGTAATGCATTGCCATCTAAATGACACACCCACAGGTGCCAACACAGTTCTGAAGCCAACCATCAGAGGCCAAAAAGTGGGCAGTGGCCCAATTCCTGGAAATCCCCACCCCTTCCTGAAATAGTTGGAATAACCCCACCACTCATTAGCCTATGAAATTACCCAGCCCATGAAAAGTAATCACCCCACCTTCTGAGATGACCCATACTTTGTCTGTGGAGTGCATTTCTCTCTAAATAAATCCACTTCTTACCTATCACTTTGTCTCTCACTGAATTCTTTCTGCAATGAGACATCAAGAAACCAAGCTTCATTAAGTCCTGAGACCATGCGTGATCTCTGTTAAAAGACAGTGGGTTCAAGTCCCAATCAGAGTTACCTGCTTTTACTACCACCCATGGGGCTTCCCAGGTGGTGCTAGTGATAAAGACCAACCTGCCAATGCAGGAGACATAAGAGGCTCGAGTTGGATCCCTGGGTCAGGAAGATCCCTGGGGCAGGGCATGGCAACCCACTCTAACATTCTTGTCTGGAAAATTCCATGGACAGAGCCTGGTGGGCCAGTGCCATGGGGTTGTAAAGAGTCAGACACGACTGAAGTGACTTAGCACACACACACACACCACCCATGAGCCCTCAGCGAAAACTGAGTGAGGCCCAACCTCCTTTCCAGCAAAACAGGCGACTGACTTGGCGGGGATCCCGCCGGTGTCCTGGGAACAAGGCTGTATGGAGCAGGGCTGTGCAGGGGGCGGGGCTGTGCTGGGGGTCGTGTGTCCTTTTTTTTTTTTAAATAAATTTATTTATTTTAATTGAAGGCTAATTACTTTACAATATTGTATTGGTTTTGCCATACATCAACATGCATCTGCCATGGGTATATACGTGTTCCCCATCCTGAACCCCTCTCCCACCTCCCTCCCGGTACCATCCCTCTGGGTCATCCCAGTGCACCAGCCCCAAGCATCCTATATCATGTACCGAACCAGGACTGGCAATTTGTTTCATATATGATATTATACATGTTTCAATGCCATTCTCCCAAATCATCCCACTCTCTCTCTCTCCCTCTCCCACAGAGTCCAAAAGACTGTTCTATACATCTGTGTCTCTTTTGCTATCTCGCTTACAGGGTTATCATTACCATCTTTCTAAATTCCATATATATGTGTTAGTATACTGTATTGGTGTTTTTCTTTCTGGCTTACTTCACTCTGTATAATAGGCTCCAGTTTCATCCACCTCATTAGAACTGATTCAAATGTATTCTTTTTAATGGCTGAGTAATACTCCATTGTGTATATGTATCACAGCTTTCTTATCCATTCATCTGCCGATGGACATCTAGGTTGCTTCCATGTCCTGGCTATTATAAACAGTGCTGCGATGAACATTTGGGTACATGTGTCTCTTTCAATTCTGGTTTCCTCGGTGTGTATGCCCAGCAGTGGGATTGCTGGGTCATAAGGCAGTTCTATTTCCAGTTTTTTAAGAAATCTCCATACTGTTCTCCATAGTGGCTGTACTAGTTTGCATTCCCACCAACAGTGTAAGAGGGTTCCCTTTTCTCCACACCCTCTCCAGCATTTATTGCTTGTAGACTTTTGGATAGCAGCCATTCTGACTGGCGTGAAATGGTACCTCATTGTGGTCTTGATTTGCATTTCTCTGATAATGAGTGATGTTGAGCATCTGTTCATGTGTTTGTTAGCCATCTGTATGTCTTCTTTGGAGAAATGTCTATTTAGTTCTTTGGCCCATTTTTTGATTGGGTCATTTATTTTTCTGGAATTGAGCTGCAGGAGTTGCTTGTATATTTTTGAGATTAGTTCTTTGTCAGTTGCTTCATTTGCTATTATTTTCTCCCATTCTGAAGGCTATCTTTTCACCTTGCGTATAGTTTCCTTCGGAGAAGGCGATGGCACCCCACTCCAGTACTCTTGCCTGGAAAATCCCATGGACGGAGGAGCCTGGTGGGCCACAGTCCATGGGGTCGCTAAGAGTCAGACACAACTGAGCGACTTCACTTTGACTTTTCACTTTCATGCATTGGAGAAGGAAATGGCAACCCACTCCAGTGTTCTTGCCTGGAGAATCCCAGGGATGGGGGAGGCTGGTGGGCTGCCGTCTATGGGGTCGCACAGAGTTGGACACAACTGAAGCGACTTAGCAGCAGCATAGTTTCCTTTGTTGTGCAGAAGCTTTTAATTTTAATTAGGTCCCATTTATTTTTACTTTTATTTCCAATATTCTGGGAGGTGGGTCATAGAGGATCCTGCTGTGACGTATGTCGGAGAGTGTTTTGCTTATGTTCTCCTCTAGGAGTTTTATAGTTTCTAGTCTTACATTTAGATCTTTAATCCATTTTGGGTTTATTTTTGTGTATGGTGTTAGAAAGTGTTCTAGTTTCATTCTTTTAAAAGTGGTTGACCAGTTTTCCCAGCACCACTTGTTAAAGAGATTGTCTTTTCTCCGTTGTATATTCTTGCCTCCTTTGTCAAAGATAAGGTGTCCATAGGTGCATGGATTTATCTCTGGGCTTTCTATTTTGTTCCACTGATCTATATTTCTGTCTTTGTGCCAGTACCATACTGTCTTGATGACTGTGGCTTTGTAGTAGAGCCTGAAGTCAGGCAGGTTGATTCCTCCAGTTTCATTCTTCTTTCTCAAGATTGCTTTGGCTATTTGAGGTTTTTAGTATTTCCACACAAGTTGTGAAATTATTTGTTCTAGCTCTGTGAAAAATACCATTGGTGGCTTGATAGGGATTGCATTGAATCTATAGATTGCTTTGGGTAGTATACTCATTTTCACTATATTGATTCTTCCAATCCACGAACATGGTATATTTCTCCATCTATTAGTGTCCTCTTTGATTTCTTTCACCAGTGTTTTATAGTTTTCTATATATAGGTCTTTAGTTTCTTTAGGTAGATACATTCCTAAGTATTTTATTCTTTTCATTGCAATGGTGAATGGAATTGTTTCCTTAATTTCTCTTTCTATTTTCTCAATATTAGTGTATAGGAATGCAAGGGATTTCTGTGTGTTGATTTTGACGTTCTTCCAGGTTTTGCACTGCTCCTCACCTGGCCCACTCGGCCCCTACCTCTCGAACAGATGCTGCCTCAGGTAGAAGCGCTTTCCTTCAGCCCCTGCAGGTGTCCCCTGCAGGTTCCAGCCAGTCCCCACAACACAGCAAGGGGTGACAGCTCTTCTTTGCTTGGGGGCCTTTGTTTGGGGGCTGAACAGAGGAAGAAAGGCAGTTGGTGTCCACAAGTGCAAGTTCAGGCTCAGAGATCTCTCTGTGGGCAGCACCCCATGCTGAGGGTGTGTGTGCATGAGTGTGTGCGTGTGTGTGCGTGTGTGCAGGTGTGTATTTGTGTGCAAGTGTGTGGGCTTCCCAGATGGCACAGTGGTAAAGAATCCACCTGCCAATGTAGGAGACACAAGAGACGTGGGTTTGATTCCTGGGTCAAGAAGGTCCCATGCAGGAGGAAACGCCAATTCACTGCAGTATTCCTACCTGGAAAATTCCATGGACAGAGGAGCCCAGCGGGCTATAGTCCATGGGGTCACAAAGAACCAGACACAACTGAGTGACTGAGCATGCATGCATACACATGTATGTGTACAGGGGTGGGTGTGTGTATGTGTGGGTACATGTGAGCTATGCAGGTTGTAATTTCCAAAACTAAAGTGGACTTTTTCCTCTTGGCACATTGTTTTAGATGAAAAAATTTTACAGAAGCATAAAAATGAAATCATATTTAGCTACAGTTCCAGTGGATTGCCTTTGAAAAAAAAGAAAAAAAAATTACCTTCCATGAAATTAGGGCTCTTCTAAGAAACTCCAACATCCACAGCAGTAAAGATACCAGCTAAAGACAAACTCGGCCGATGGTCAAATGGCTGGAATGGTTACAGGGCTCACTGTGGTCCAGAGCACGTTGGTCAGGGGAAGTTTCCATCCCGGTGCCCTCCTCAGAGCAAACCCCCAGCTCCTTGCTCAGCGTCTTTTCCCTGGTTTCTCAGAGTCTGTGAGCTCCTCAGTAGCAGAGGCCATTTCTTATTCATCTCAGCATCCAGTGCCCAGACTGGATGCCGTAGGTGCCCCCAAATTGTCTAAGAGCATCTGAGACAGTGTCCTGGGTTGGTGGGAACATAGATGGCCCTGACTCAGTGCTTTGACCTTCCTGAGATTCAAACTCTTCTCACTCTGCTCCTTCACATCTCCAGTGACCTCCAATCAGAGCCTGATGTGAAGAGCCGACTCATTAGAAAAGACCCTGATGCTGGGAAAGATGGAGGGCAGGAGGAGAAGGGGACAGCAGAGGATGAGATGGTTGGATGGCATCACCAACTCAATGGACATGAATTTGCACAAACTCCAGGAGATGGTGAAGGACAGGGATGCCTGATGTGCTGTGGTCCATGGGTCACAAAGAGTCAGATACTATTGAGTGAGTGAATAGCACCAAGGCCTCTCAGCCTCCTTGGAGACTCAGGCTCCAAGTGGACTTGGGAGAGGGCCATATTCAGAGCAATCCCCAACCCCCTTCTGAGCTGAAGCCTCCTGGGAGCTCTGATGTGGGGGTGCATCCGGGGGTCTTGATGGTGTGGCCGTGGTGCGAGCCCTCACCCCTGCCTGGAAGCCCCGGGCAGAAGATGATATTTCCCACTCACTTACAGTGAGGGTGGCACTTAATACCTGTCAGGTCTCCTCACAAGTAGACACCCCCATGGCCAAGGGAAAGGTGGCCGTGTGAGGGCTTGGGTCTACCAGCTTCTATGAGAGTGTTGGCCATTATTCTTAATTACTGATAGAAATGACCAATTTATTACTAGTATGAAGAGTGTGATCCTCCTTGTAGTTGTACCATGATGGGGAATCCAAGGTAGTAGTCAGATCAGATCAGATCAGTCGCTCAGTTGTGTCCGACTCTTTGCGACCCCATGAATCACAGCACGCCAGGCCTCCCTGTCCATCACCAACTCCCGGAGTTCACTCAGACTCACGTCCACTGAGTCAGTGATGCCATCCAGTCATCTCATCCTCTGTCGTCCCCTTCTCCTCCTGCCCCCAATCCCTCCCAGCATCAGAGTCTTTTCCAATGAGTCAACTCTTCGCATGAGGTGGCCAAAGTACTGGAGTTTCAGCAGTAGTGTTTTGTTTTTTGGAAAATTCAAAGATACAGATTATTTTTTTGTTTTGGTCACACCTTGCGGCTTGTGGGATCTTAGTTCCCTGCCCAAGATTGAACCCAGGCCCTTGGCAGTGAAAGTGTGACGTCCTAACCACTGGACTGCCAGGGAATTTCCAAGGATGTTGTTGTTGTTTAGTAGCTAAGTCATGTCTGGCTCTGCAACTCCATGGACTGCAGCCCACCAGGCTCCTCTGTCCATGGGATTTCCCAGGTAAGAACACTGGAGTGGGTTGCCATGCCCTTTTCCAGGGGATCTTCCTGACCCAGGGATCGAACCCACGTCTCCTGCACTGGCAGACAGATTCTTTACCACTGAGCCACCAGGGAAGCTCCATTCTCAAGGATGTAGATTCTTAATGAAGACATGTCTCCAAAGATCCTCTGGTCACCTCCTGAGAGGGTGGCCAGTGTGGGCACAAGGATCTGCACTCCTTGCTTAACCCCCAGGTCTCCCCCCAGCTCTTCATCTCGGCGGGAGAACCAAGGTCACAGCTAATATCTGAAAGCCCAGGCTTGCTGATATTACCCGGGACCGGCTGCTGTTGGCTCCTGAACCACGGCCGCTGTTGGACTCAGAGCCCTTCCTTACACTGTTGCCTATCCCGACTGCCCTCTCCACCTAAGACTGCATCTCCCCTTTAGACCCCCAGCCTGTGACTCTAGGCAGGGGAAGGGCAGGTGGCTGATGGTTCTGATAACTTCCTGGAGGTCCCATTTCCTGGGAAGCCTTTTGTAAATCCCTCCCTGCTTCTTCCAGTTTGGGTCAGTGCCCCATTGCCCTAAGACATGAGCCCTCTCCCCCCAACACACCTCACTCCCAGTCCTTGAGAGCAGAGCCCCACCCAGGCACAGAGCAGATGCTCAGCAAACACTCAGGCAACAGAATCAAACCTGTGAGATGCGCTCTGGGCAAACATGGAGGTTGCCCCACAGAAGGCAGGTGCCCTGGCACCAGGCTCTCTGCTGCTCCCACCGGTGTCTGCTGTATCTGCACCAGAGGACCCTGAATCGGAGGGGAGGGCTTTGTGATCTGCCCTCCCACTGCACACAAGTGGCCCGGGGAATCCCTCAATTTTCTCCTCCACCTTCCCTATCTCTCTAGGAGGAAGCAGTGACCCCAGAGGGCCTTCGAGGGCATCTTTGCCACAGAGAAGCAGGCCAAGGCCCAGAGAGCAGGCAGACGTTCAGGGTTGTTGGATGTTAGTGCACTCTGGGGGCCCCTCTTCGGATGCAGCTGTAGAATTTCAACAGAGGTGGGGCTACATAGCAGATGTGTGTGTGTGTTAGTCACTCAGTCGTGTCCGACTCTTTTGCAACCCCATGGACTGTAGCCCACCAGGCTCCTCTATCCATGGAATTTTCCAGGCAAGAATACTGGAGTGGGTTGCCATTTCCTTCTCCAGGGGATCTTCCTGACCCAAGGATCAAACTCATTGGGGCCCAAAACCCCTACATAAAGGTTTGGGGTGCTGGAGGGAGCTGGGGAGCTGGGTGGGCAGGGTCAGGGGTGCCCCTGAAAGCTTCTAGAAACCTGGGCATATACCTGATAGGCAGAAGCTGATGAAAGGAAAGGTTAGGTGTTAACACTGTGCCTTAGTGGGATCCCCCACGCTCTGCCCCACCTCCCTCAGTGGTCCCTGGGAGCAGCCTTGGGTCAGCTCGGGCCAGCGTGGGCCCCTCCCCAGCACAGGTGCATCACTCCAGGGCCCAGGAGTCTGCGTGTCCCGGTGAACTTGGCCAGGCACAGAGGGTACAGTGGGGAGTGACGGCTGTAAGAATATCAGACAGAAGTCCCTCCCCCCGCCCCTACACCCCTTCAGGTGGAGCAGACCTTTCCCCTGGCTCGGGTCCAGCCATCACCTGGCCACATTGATGGTGGATGGACCGAGGGGCCCTCCATGTGACACCTGCCCCCTCACCTTCAGCCTTAACCCAACAGGCAAACTGTGCCAAGGCAGGGCCCCGGGCCTCTTTCTCCACGGAAGCTCCAAGGACAGGGAACATCCCTGTTACCCCCTGTGGCAGGGGCAGCCTTCTCTGGCAAAATCCCCAAGGAAGCCACTGGGGATCGGGATTTTCTGCAGCCTCCCGCCCTGACCGCTTCCCACCACCGGGAAGGCCTTCTGTTTCCTCATGGGAGTGGAGCCCGCGCGCCACCCAGTGGAGGGCTTGGATAACTGCACCGACCTCTCAGTTTTCCACCTCTATCTGGCTCCTTAATTATTTCCCCTTAAAAGGCGTCTTGAGCTTCCCTGGTGGCTCAGTTGGTAAAGAATCTGCCTGCAGCGCAGGAGACTCAGGTTCGATCGTGGGTTGGGAAGATCCCCTGGAGAAGGGAACGGCAACCCACTCCAGTATTCTTGCCTGGGAAATCCCATGGACAGAGGAGCCTGGCGGGCCACAGTTCATGAGGCTGCAAGAGTGGGACACGGCTGAGTGATAAACCACCACCACCGCAAAAGGCGTCTTAACACTGAGAAGAGAAATAATTTCACGACCTTAATGGTGGTGGAGTCATTTCCTATGGTTGCTGGAGAAAAAGCCCTTAACTCAAGGGGGCCCTGGTGCGTTCCTGCGGAGTTTGATGATGCAAGTCTTTAATGATCCCACTCACAGGGATCACAGGTTTCATCCTGCTGGCACCACTGCGTCTACAGGTGCCCCAGAGCTGACCTACACCTTGCAATAACTTGCTCTAAGTACACCTGAACCCAAGTACATCTTAATCCATCAGCACCTTGACATAACCCCTCTTGACATATCTAATCTTGCGTAACTGCTTCTTAACGTGGTGCACCTTAATGTTACCCCACTTCCTCATAGCAACACCTTAGCCCGCCTGTGTGTGTGTTAGTTAGTCGTGTCCGACTCCTTGCGACACGGACTCTAGCCCACCAGGCTCCTCTGTCCATGGAACTTCCCAGGTAAGAATACTGGAGTGGGTTGCCATGCCCTCCTCCAGGGGATCTTCCCCACCCAGGGAATGAACCTGTGTCTCCTGCATTGGCAGACGGGTTCTTTACCGCTGAGCCACCAGGGAAACCATTCTTACTGAAGTGGAAATGATGTCACAAACCCAAACGCTGGAGCCAGATGTGGCATCTCGGGGCAGCTGCCCGTGAAGCAAGGCTGGGTGGGCTGGGCCTTGGACTCTCCACGGGCTGGGGGCGTGGGGTCTCAGTACAGCTGCTGTTGGGACCTGTGCCGTGGTGTCCAGCCCCAGTGGTGAGGCCACAAAAGAGACGAGCTCCAGGTGTCACACTGTAGAAACCACTTTTATTTGGATGTGACTGCTCAGGAAATACTGAACATCCCACACAGATGACGGGCCAGAAAGTCATAGATGAATGGTGACTTTTCAAGCTATGGGGTGATTAGAAGGTGAGCCGTCAAGGCATGAAGCCAATTTTCTCTCTGGTGATCTCCCCGCCTTCCTGACCCTCTCTCCCCCAGGAGCAGAAAAAAGTTGATCCAAAACTGTAAGCCCTCGAACCGGCTCAGACAAATCACTCCCACATAATAACTTATTGCATTTCAAAATGGCAGCAGGTCCACGCAGCTGGGGGCTGAGCACTGACTCTCCTCAGAGACTGAGCCAGACAGACGCCTGGACCCCCAGCACGGGGCCAGAACTGTCAGACAGCACAGCCTTCCTTTGAAAACAGTTCAGCGGGGGATCCAGCACCGTGGTTTACGTTTCTCTGTGTCTTTTCTTTGCGAATGCCCTGGAACACACATGCCTTTGCACATCCCGGCCCCCTGGAAGCCCTCCGCTGCAGGAGGCTGGCTGGACAGTCCAGGCCCCACCCAGCTGGACCACTGTGGGGAGGAGGCTCGCGAAAGAGCAGGGACCCTGGGATGGGGTCCTTTCCAGCCTCCTTGATATCCTCTGTGTGACCGGAGCCCAGAGGAGAATCCTGGCATGTAATGTCCTTCTTGCTTCCTTGATGGTCTTTTCTGAGGGACAAGGAGTGGGTCCCGCAGGCCTGAAGTTCTCTGAGCAGCCTGACTTACTGAGAATCGGAAAAATGGGTTGTAGCCTTCCCTGTCCGACCCCTCCTCCCCTCCCTGGTCTTGGTATATAACAATTTTGCGGTCAGTCCCTTATTTTCCCCACAAATCTACCCTCAGATTTCCCTTGGCTCCTATAACTGTAGAGGAAAGAGGAAGGGGACATGAATTGGAGTCAGGCAGTGTGGGAGGGGGTAGCGGGTTTGTACCACCACTGCACCGAAGAAGCAGGATCCCGGGAAGGAGCAAGGTCTGTGGTTCTTCAGAACCGAAGGCGTTGACAGCACCATTTTGATTTTAAAAAAATAATGAAGGTTCTCATCAGTCAGCTGTGGGGACGCTCGTTGCCGAGGCAGATCCCCAAACAGGCAAGATGGTGGTAGACCTGGAATTTTCCACATGAGATGTTAGTTTTCTAGAAGAGCGAGGGTCATTGTCAGATAATCCCAAGAGACAATTACTTTCCCTGGGCCAAACAAAACAAAATGAAACAGCAACAAAGTCCTCCCCCCACCAGCCTTTTCATATTCATCACAATGAATTAAAATGTCCAAGCAGATCTGCCAGCGTGTGATTTCATCGCTCAGTCTGAAAAGATGGTCTGTGGATCCCGTGATGTCATCGTTGGTAAGCTGTTTATCATCCAGATGGCGAAGGCTGAACACCAGTTTTGGAAGCTGACACTCCTGGTTTTGAAAGAGCATCTTCCACGTCGGCTGGTCCCCTGCTTCTTCAGTGGTAATAGATGCTGAAGGCATGCAGGATGTAGAGCAAGGTGGTGACGAAGGCAAAGAACTGGAAGAGCCAGGGAGTTACTGCCTTAGAGATGCTGGCAGTCACTACCTGCTCCCAACCCCACACAGGCCCATGGCAGCCTGGATGGCCCTTGTTTTGACCCTGCTTCACCCGCTGTCTGCCAGAGCCCTGCCTGGCCTGAGGGCAGCAGCCACGGGGCAGCCCCTCCACCCCCTCGTCCCACGGTGGCTGTGCAGCAGGACTCTCGCCTGCAGACCTGGGCCCCTCTACCTGTCAAAAAGTGGGCCCGTCTCCACGCCCGCCCTGGGTGCCCTCGCCTCTTTCTGGTCACTCTCCCCTTCCTCCACCTTCAGCCACAGTCTGTGCTCAAACGACAGTTGCACTCACAGGTCCAGAACTCAATTCTAAGTACCACCTCTTAGATCTTCAGAGGCTCAGAGGCCCCACAAGCTCTCTGGTCAAACTGAACTCCTGAGATTCCCTCACAAGCCCAGTTGATCCCAGGATCCTCATCTCGTCCAGCTAGTCAAGCCCAAAACCTGTGCTCCCCCGGACCCCTCCCTCCCCCACGGCCATGTCCAAAGATACCCCACTGCACTGTCTAATGATCTCTCAGTCCAGCGGAGGACTCCATCTTCACTTTGCCCCACCCTGTCCAATCACACTCTGTTTCATTCATTCATTCAACACATATCTTGTAAGCATCTGCTATGGGCTTCCTCGGTGGCTCAGTGGTAAAGAATCTGCCTGCAGTGCAGGAGACGCAAGAGAAGCAGAAGACGCAGGTTCAGTCCCTGGGTTGGGAAGATCCCCTGGAGGAAGGCATAGAAGCCCCCTCCAGTATTCTTGCCTGGAGAATCCCATGGAGAGAGGAGCCTGGCGGGCTAGGGTCCATGGGGTCGCAAAGAGTCGAATAAGACTGAAGCGACTTAGCATGAGCATGCGTGCTTCAAGCACAACCATGGATCTAATGGTGAACAAAAATTCAAAAATTCCTATCCTCATGGAACTTGCATTTTAGTGGCACATGCATAAAAGACCCAAGATAAACCAGGAGAGAAGTAGGAGCTTCTACTCTGAGCGGGGCTGAGTGGCGGCCTCACCGAGAGGTGACAAGTGAGAAGAGAACAGAAGGAGGTGAGGGAGCCGGGAGCTGAGGCCCAAGTGAGAGCATCCAGGGACAGCAAGGAGGCTGGTGTGACGGGGCCCCTGAGCAGGGCGAGCAGCACCCCGAGTGGCGGGAGGAAGAGTGGCGCTGGGCTGGGGGGCAAGGAGGCAGACAAGCAGGAAAGGCATCCTGGAGGGTCACTGCGTTGGCCTGGTATCTTTCTGACAAGGACGGCAGCACCCCATATCACACCCCCTCCTGCTGCTGCCCGATCCCTGGGGAGCCCGACTGACACAGGACTTTTCTGGCCACAGAGACTGGAGCTGATGGGCTGGGACCCAGCCTGGGCCTTAGATCTTCCTGAGAAGGAGTGAGGAGGGTTAGGAGCACTTGTGGGCACACAGATGCACACTGCCGGTCATGTGAGCCACCTGCCACCTGAGGGCGCCATCCCCCCAAGAGAGGGAAGCAGCCACACTCGGCCTGGAAAGGCTGTCGGGCAGGCAGGCAGTGAGCCCGAGGTCCAGAAGTCCTGCTCGGCCCACACCTCGTCTGGACCACCTTGCCTTGGATTGCATCGGCCAATATGTAACCTCGTGGATGTCTGTCACTGAAATAGAAGGACGCAGGAACTTGAGCCGTGATGAGCAATTGAGCTCCATTCCATCAGCAAAGGGAGCCACTGAAGGATTTTCTTTCTTCATTTTTAAAATAAATTTTTATGTGGGCCATTTTGAAAAATCTTTAGTTAATTTGTTACAATATTGCTTCTATTGTTTATGTTCTGGTTTTGGGGCCATGAGGTATGATGGTCTTAGCTCCCCGACCAGGGATTGAACCCACGTCCCCTGCCTTGGAAGGTGAAGTCTTAGCCACTGGATTGCCAGGGAAGTCCTAAGGATTTTCAATAAGAGATGTGCATTTTGGAAAATTTATGTTTGGAAAAACATATTCTGAGGGCAGCGTAGTTGGTATGAGTGAAGTGTTAGTCCCTTGGTCATCAACTCTTTGCGATCCCATGGACTGCCAGGCTCCTCTGTCCTGGAATTTTCCAGGCAAGGATACTGGAGTTGATAGACATGCCCTTCTCCAAGGGATCTTCCCGACCCAGGGATTGAACTGCATTGAAGGCAGATTCTTTACTGTCTGAGCCACCAGGAGGAGAGATGACACCTGCACGAGGGCTTGGCACCCTGTGAGCTTGGGTGCCACCCAAGCTGACTGCCAGCACATCTGCGTGCACGCATGCGCTCTCACACACACGCACACAACCCCTCCCATCCCGCAAGACTCCTCCAGTCTGAGGATGTAGGGTCATCTGTTCCAGAGGAGACAGAATCGAGCCCCTGGCTCTCCCCCCCGGTGGCGCCTGCCGTGATCTTTCCCAGCGTTCACGGAGGCCGAGCCCCTGGCTCTCCCCCCCGGTGGCGCCTGCCGTGATCTTTCCCAGCGCTCACCGAGGCCGAGCCCCTGGCTCTCCCCCCCGGTGGCGCCTGCCGTGATCTTTCCCAGCGCTCACCGAGGCCGAGCCCCTGGCTCTCCCCCCCGGTGGCGCCTGCCGTGATCTTTCCCAGCGCTCACCGAGGCCGAGCCCCTGGCTCTCCCCCCCGGTGGCGCCTGCCGTGATCTTTCCCCGCACTCACCGAGGCCGAGCCCCTGGCTCTCCCCCGCTGGTGGCGCCTGCCGTGATCTTTCCCAGCGCTCACCGAGGCCGAGCCCCTGGCTCTCCCCCCCGGTGGCGCCTGCCGTGATCTTTCCCCGCACTCACCGAGGCCGAGCCCCTGGCTCTCCCCCGCTGGTGGCGCCTGCCGTGATCTTTCCCAGCGCTCACCGAGGCCGAGCCCCTGGCTCTCCCCCCCGGTGGCGCCTGCCGTGATCTTTCCCCGCACTCACCGAGGCCGCAGTATTTATATAGTAGTTTTTCAGGTCCTGGGTCTCCGACACGATGGTGGCGTGCACTTGTAACACGGCGGCGCTCATGTACAGGATGCCCGTGGTCCCGTGATACAGGCTGTCCTGGAAAGATGCAGCAGAGGCCATGGCCACTGTCACACGGGCACGCAAGCAGGTAACGCCTTGTCCTCTGACTCAGCCGCTGGGCAGAGGGGGCCAAAGAGACAAGCCTGCTCCCGAAACTCCTGCTTTTTCCTTTCGCAGTGTTTCGAGTGAAATTTCTATGTCGTGAGCAATAGTGGATTAAATAAATGGCAATACCAGTATGAACCAAGATTTATTGAGTGCTTCTTCCCGGTCAAAGTGTAGGCTAAATCTTTTCCTCGTTTATCTCATTTAACCTTGTGAACTATGAGGTCGGTTCTATTTATCGTTAATGCCATTTTGAGGAAATAGAAGTCCAAGGTTAAAGTCAATGACCACAGGCTGAGCCAGGATTTGAAACCAGGCCACATTACCACCAAGCCTGTGCTCCCCAGCTGTTAGTGCTATGAAGGCCTGCTGTTTGCTGGGTGCTTTCCTAACTGTATATACTTGTGTCATTAAATCTTCACAGCTGATTTCATAAGGCAGCTACTAGTAACATGCCCACTTTAAAGATGAGAAAACCGAGGCTTAGCTGACACATGGCAGAGTCAGGCTAATCTGACTCTAGGTTCCATCCATCGTTGAACCTTTATGCTAAACTCTCAGCAGTGTCCTTTAACATCATAAGAATACCATAGTATTCTGGAAGGAATGTCGTAAGGCAAATTGGCATTTTGCAACCCCTAAAGAATATTCATCAGAAGATGAAAGAGGACATTGGAGAAAAGAGTGATGGGGTAAGGTTGTCACAGTGAAAGAAGGACCCCCAGTCACCATGTGTGACGTGACTTGGAGACGCTTACGAAGCATCCTTGCCAGAAAGGTTTAACCCATTTCAGTTTAGCCTTTAGATGCGAACTTCTGGCTTACAGAAAATTCAGGGACCAGAGGAGCAAATCACACCAGGAAGAAGCAAACAAATCAAAATGTGGGCCCTTCTACAGCAGCGGTCCCCAGCCTTTTCGGCAGCAGGGACTGGTTTTGTGAAAGACAATTTCTTTTCATGGACCGTGGGTGGGGTTGGTTTCAAGATAATTCAAGTACATTATATTAACTGTGCAATTTATCTCTATTATTATTACATCAGCTCCACCTTAGATCATCAGACATTAGATCCCAGAGGTGGGGGACCCCTGGTCTACAGGAAAGCTGACCACCCAGTTTTTTCACCAGCAGGGAGAACCATGATAGTAAGAGTGTAATAGGCAGGAAGGCCAGGGGTCTCCAAATGGAGGAAATAAGCTGTAAGTGTCAGACAGTTGAAAGCAATGGCACCCCACTCCAGTACTCTTCCCTGGAAAATCCCATGGATGGAGGAGCCTGGTAGGCTGCAGTCCATGGGGTCGCTAAGAGTCGGACACGACTGAATGACTTCACTTTCACTTTTCACTTTCATGCATTGGAGAAGGCAATGGCAACCCACTCCAGTGTTCTTGCCTGAAGAATCCCAGGGATGGGGGAGCCTGGTGCAGCAGCAGTAAGCGGCAGGAGGAAACAAACAAGTGTTAGGTTTTTTCCCCCTTCTCTATACAAATTTAAAAAGAGGTTTCTCTTAAAATTCTCTGCTGCCATGAAGATACCAGGCTCCACCTGAACTTAACTTTTCTCAAACCTGGAGCTAAGCAATGCGTGTTTCTCCTGGAAATGTTTGTCTTAAGCTATGTTAATGAGCTATGTATTTACCCTAGACTCTGTCTTCAAGTCGGTTCTGCCTAAGACTCAGAACCAACTAGACAAACCAGAATGTTTTACTCATGCAAATGTTCTCTTAAGCTATGTTAATGAGACTGTTTTTGCTTGGAAACCTGCCTTTCTTCAAGAGTCATGTCAATCATTTTATGGCCTGGGACAACTCACCTTGGGCCAATGTTATCTCAAAATGCATGTTGTGGGTGAGGGGCCTGGTGCCAGTCTCTGAGTTTTGAGACATCTCCTTTCTCTAATTTCTTTCTGCTGATAGGTATATAACATACCACTTAAAGGCTAGCAGGGGGCACTCTTTCTGCCCCCTTCTGATGTCTATGTCAGAAGCGTTCTCTATCTCTTTTATACTTTAATAAAGCTTTATTACCGGAGAAGGCCCACTCCAGTACACTTGCCCGGAAAATCCCATGGATGGAGGAGCCTGGTAGGCTGCAGTCCATGGGGTCGCTGAGGGTTGGACACGACTGAGCGACTTCCCTTTCACTTTTCACTTTCATGCATTGGAGAAGGAAATGGCAACCCACTCCAGTGTTCTTGCCTGGAGAATCCCAGGGACAGAGGAGCCTGGTGGGCTGCCGTCTAGGGGGTCGCACAGAGTCGGACAGGACTGAAGCGACTTAGCAGCAGCAGCAGCAAAGCTTTATTACACAAAAGTTCTGAGCGATCAAGCCTCGTCACTGGCCCCGGATTGAATTCTTCTCCCCCGGAGGCCAAGAATCCTGGTGTGTTTCGTGGTTCGGCAACCACCTACTGAAAAATAGATTAAAGGTACTCAAGAGTCACCACTGCCAAGTGCAAGTGGGCCTGTGAGGACCCTGATCAAACAGGCCTGTGAGGACCCTGATCAAACAGGCCTGTGAGGACCCTGATTCAAACAGGCCTGTGAGGACTCTGATTCAAACAGGCCTGTGAGGACCCTGATTCAAACTGCAAAAACATATTTCAGTTATAATGGGAAAGAAACTGAAGTCACTCACTTGTGTCGGACTCTTTGCAACTCCATGGACTATAGCCTACCAGGCTCCTCCGTCCATGGGATTTTCCCAGGCAAGAGTACTGGAGTGTGTTGCCATTTCCTTCTCCAGGGAATCTTCCTGACCCCGGGATCCACCTGGGGTCTCCAGCATTGTAGGCAGATGTTTTTACTGTCTGAGCCACCAGGGAAGTGGCTGTGTTATAATGGGGGACAGTTATAATTTTCCAGAACTGTGACCCGTGCCTTTGATGATAATGAGGAATTATCATTAACTTTATGTAAGTTTGATAATGTAAGAAAGCTTGTATAGTTTTTGGAGGCATTCTGCAGTGAAGTGTGTAGAATGGAATGACATGGTGTTGGGGATTTACTTTAAGATTCTTTAGGGGAAAAAAAAGCTAGGTGAAGCAAATGTGATAAAGTCTTGAAAATGCTGGAATCTGGGTTATGGTTACATGAGGATCCATAATATCAATACAATCCTCCCTGCTTCTGTTTTGAATTGTTCAATAGAGAAATATTTCCAATGGTTATCAGGATGGTGTGATGACATGAAAAACATTTAATGGATGGCATAATAATAAATGAAAGACTCTACATCTAAAATGATTGCTTCAGTGAGATTTATACATTTTGCATAAAATTTGCCAGGAATAGGGAAGAATGAATCGTGATAGGTGGTTGTGGTTAGACCTTGAGATCGGGGTTATTCTTTTCCTACTATATTTCTTTCAATACTGTTCAAATTATTTTACCATAAATTAAAATTAGAGGGGAAATACTACAGGGTGTGCTTGCTACAGGAGGAGCTGGGCTGTGCGTATATTACCTACAAAGGGAGGCAGTGGAGGGGAATACAAAGCAGGAGGATTCCGGCAGAGGAATGCTTTTATTCCCATCTAATAGTTGTTGTTGTTTAGTAGCTAAGTCGTGTCTAACGTTGCAACCCCATGGACTGTACTCCGCCAGGCTACTCTGTCCATGGGATTTCCCAGGCAGGAATCCTGGAGTGGGTTGCCTTTTCCCTCTCCAGGGGATCTTCTCAACCCAGGGATCGAACCCCTTGTCTCCTGCGTCTCCTGCATTGGCAGATGGATTCTTTACCACTGAAGCCCTCTCTAATAGGTGTTGTTCAGTTGCTAAGTCATGTCCGCCTCCTTGGACTGCAGCATGCCAGGCTCCTCTGTACCTCACTATCACTTGGAGTCTGCTCAAACTCATGTCCATGAAGGAGGAAACAGACAGAACAGGCTCCACCTTGAAAGCAGGACTCCATGATGGGCCGGACTGTGGACTTTGAGCTCTAGGCCTAGTATCTATGGAAACGACATACCAGTGGAAAACCAGACCCCCGAAGTAGGAGCCTCTGGACTCTCACCTCGACTCTCTGTCACCTAAAAGAGTATGGTAATTATCTCTGTAACAGAACCAAGTCGTAAATCCCATTATGCTTTGGGGGTATCGCCACAGGCCTGTTGATAAAAGTCCACTGTTTAACTATCTAGGCTTATGACACATGAATCATGGGTTAACTTTGATCGTATCTCTCTTTTACCTTGTCCAGACTAGTTTCAGGGAATCTGGGGAGGTGGGTTTGAGCACGTACACTTAGGGTATGTAAGGTTTTACAGAAACTGGTCGGGGTCCTTGGCTAAGAGGAGACCACCTTGGGCCCACTGGTGTAATAAACTGCTCTCCACTATCTGCATTGTCCTTCTGAGTGAGTTTGTTTCCTGGAACGGGTGGCTACAGCACATTGAGTCGATGATGCCATCCTACTCTTTCATCCTCTGTTGCCCCCTTCTCCTCCTGACCCCAGTCTTTCCCAGCATCATGATCTGATAGTAAACACTTTCAGATGAAAGGTTGAGATTCCCTAGGGGCCCAGCCCAGGAAGCGGCTCTGGTTCCTCCTCCCACCCGGGTTTGTCCTCAACCACGCCCAGGACGTTGGTCTGGGAGGAGCCTCAGGCCCTGGGACTCTCTCCCTGATTCTTACCAGAATTTTCCAGGACTCATATCTTTTGTAAAATCCAAACACATAAGACAACAGGAGCATCAGGGAGATGAGGAAAGAGGTGAGCGAGACGTACATCACCCATCCTTGTAGCAGCGGGCTTGCTACCTGCGTGGCTACCACCAGGATCCAGACCCAGACCCCAAATATCTGTAAGAGAAAAGCACAGGAGAAGGCGCTTTAATGGCTGGCACTGAGTGTGATGCTCTTTGCATATTTCCCACCTCTGTCCTCCTCTGGATTTGGTTAAGCACTCTTCAGGGGCTTCCCTGGTGGCTCAGATGGTGAAGAATCTGCCTGCAATTTGGGAGACCCGGGTTCGATCCCTGGATCAGGATGATCCCTTGGAGGAGGGACTGGCTACCCACTCCAGTATTCTTGCCTGGAGAATCTATGGACAGAGGAGCTGGGGGCTACAGTCCGTGGGGTCACTAAGAGTGGAGCACGACTGAGTGACTAACACTTTCACTTTCATTTTTGGTCTTCTACAGTTTGTGCAATGGGGATACAGTGTGTTGAGGTATGGACATTTTTTATTAAATATGCTTGTCTTCATTTTATATTCAATCTGATGATCCCTTTGTCTTGGTCTTGAGAGCCTGATTCTGTGGTTTGTGGCTTCTGTTAATATTCATTCCTGTTCACCTTTTCCCTCCTATATTTGTTGAAGGTTGATTGTGATCATGACTGTAGGCTTAGCTCAGTTCTAAATGATTCTTTTAGAGACTTTCTGTATAAAGGGCTCCACTTACTTCTGTCTGGCTCGGATGAAAGATACACAGCTTTCAGGTCCTGGGACTAGCAGCTCTCATCTTACAGATAAATGACATAGACGCAGATATGGGGCTTCCCAGGTGGCTCAGATGGTAAAGAACCTGCCCGTAATGCAGGAGATCTGGGTTTGATTCCTGGGTCAGGAAGATTCCCTAGAAAAGGGAATAACTGACGACTCCAGTATTCTTGCCTGGGAAATCTCACGGACAGAGGAACCCGGCAGGCTACAGTTCATGGGTTGCAAAAGAGTGGGACTCGACTGAGCGACTAACACTTTCACTTTCAGACATAAATTAGTCACCCCATCCCTTATGGGGCTCCCACTGCTGTTGTCCTAGAGGCAAAATCACTTTTGAATTTGTGGAGAATTCTCAGGCTTTCCGAAGCGAAAGGCAACAGGAGGAGAAGCCAGAAGAGACCAGGGAGTGGACCACGAGGCAGAGCTTCCCAGCCTCTTGCAGGGTTGGGAAGACCCCCGGGAGCCTGGCTGCCTCTCAGAGCACACTGCCCCAGGCCTCAACAATCTCCAGGTGAATTGTGGAAGCCCTAAGCTGGACCCGGGACTGCCCATGAGCGAGCTGGGGCCGCCTCGTTCCAAGCAGGAAGAGAGGAACAAGAGCCGCTGTCCTCCTGAGCTGGGCTCTTGCATGTTGATTGCAGTGACCAGGTGGCCGATGCCAAGGGAGGTGCCAGAGCATGGCTTGGGGGCACCTGCCAAGCACCTTCCCCACCAAGCCATGAGAAATGCCTGAAGATGCTGGCCCACTGCCAGTACCCAAACAATGCTGGTTGTTAGTTGCAATGGCATTCAGGACTTAGTGACTGTGGAACCTATAAAATTTTACACTCACATGAGACCTCTGAGGGCAGAGAATGGTCTGTGCCATTCACCGATGATTCCTGGTGCCCAGCCCAGGGCCTGGAGAAAAGCAGGTAGGGAGGGTGTCAAATAGCATTCTTTGGAATGACTCAGTGATAAACCCATGGGCTTCCTGCTGGTAAAGAGTGCATGTGATGCAGAAGACCCAGGTTCAGTCCCCGAGTGGGAAGATCCCCTGGAGAAGGAAATGGAAACCCACTCCAGTATTCTTGCCTGGAGAATTCCATGGACACAGAAGCCTAGTGGACTACAGTCCACGGGGCTGCAAAGAGTCGGACACAACTTAGCAACTAAAGCACCGCGATGATAAACCCGCCACCACGACCTCTCGTTCACTAGGGGCTTTAGAGTTTATAAAGCGCATTCACAGAGGTGCATTCACACTGGTGGTCCAGCGGCTAAGAGTCCAGCTGGACATTCAGGGGACATGGGTTCCATCCCCGGCCCAGGAAGACCCCACCCACATGTCTGTGTACCTCGACTACTGAGCCCCATCTTTAGAGCCCGCACTCCGCAACAAGTGTAGCCCCCACTTGCTGAAACTAGAGGAAGCCCACACACAGCAATGAGGACCCAGCACCAAAAAAATAAATCTATAAATAAAATGCATTCACTCAGATGGCCTCATTTCATCTGTACAGGAATTCAAACTCCCATGGGCTTTCTACAGAGAGCGGCCACTTGATACCTGCTGCCTCTTACTGCCAGCTTCCCTGCCTCAGCCCTACCAGGCCCATCAGTGCTGGCAAAGGGTCTCCTCACCCCGGCTCCTGCCATCAGAGGCCGCCCTGGGCAGACACTGCCACACGCGCCCCATCTATGTGTCCACACTTCATTCTCAAAGTGTGTGAGACGCTGCCCTCCTGGGGAGCATCTGGAGGAAATGGAAGGAGGGACTGAGGTCTGAGGCCGTGTGGGACATAGAACGGGGCGCTGGTGGGGCTCTCCACCTCACCAGATTTCACGCCCCAAGGTGGGGCCCTGAGCATTTGGGAGAATCTACTCAAATTGCCCCTTCTTTTTGGCATAAAGGTTGCACAATCAGCTTTACGCAAAGGAATGTTATTCACTTTTTATTTCCACACCCTCTATCTTCTGAACATTATAAGGAAACCAAGGCCAAGGCCAAACTCCAGGTGAATTTAAAACCAGTGGAGTTTGCTATCCTGTTTCTGTCTCAAGCAGCCTCGGTTGAATTCATTACAGGGAAAACAGTTTTGAATATTTATCTTGACTTTTTTTTCTAAATTTATATTTAGCTTTCCAAATTTGCTTGGCAACCTAAATCATTCTCTACTTTTAACCCTCGGTTTTTGATATCTCAAGAGCTGGAGATATTTTTAGATGTTGGGGGCTGGCCTTCAACGTGGAAGAAGATTGTATTAAAGCAAGTGTATTTCAAGTACGATTTTGGCGGTCTGTTTCTTAAGAACAAACAGATTACTCACCTGTGCATTTTCTAAAGGTTGAACTGAAACTGGAAGGGATCACTTAAGGGAGGGTAGAACTTAATAAGTTTATTTATTACTCATTCTTCTCTACAACATGGAGAATAGGCCCCTCACATTTAGAGAGCTGGTTAAAGAGCTAGAGGATGAGAACTGGGGTAACAGCACCCAGATGCAGTCAGGAGCAATGGCCAATTCCAGATCGGGGCTGGGGAAGCTGACATATCATCAGAGCAGACCGAAAAATATATTCAAAGGCTCTTGGGCTTAGGTCAGAAGGACTCAGAAGGCTGCTGCTGACTAAAGATGGGGCAATTTGACCTTCAAATAAATATAATAACGACTGTGATTGCGCCTAGTCGCTCAGTCTTGTCCGACTCTTTGTGACCTCATAGACTGTAGCCCGCCAGGCTCCCCTGTCCATGGGATTCCCCAGGCAAGAATACTCGAGTGGGTTGCCATTTCCTTCTCCAGGGGATCTTCCTGACCCAGGGATCGAACCTGTGTCTCTTGCATTGGCAGGCGGGTTCTTTACCACTGCACCACCAATGGATTGGACTGTATCAACCAGTTGAAATCCATGAGTTGAAAATGATGCTTTTTAAAAGGTCTACTTTGGTCATTTTTGGAGGATGCTTATTATTTTGGAAGGCAGTTCACCACTATACCGCCAATAATTATTCTTTTGAAAAATGCTTAATAAAGGAAAATAATCATACCAAAGCATGGCATAAGGGTTAGGCGCTTCTAAAACACATAATTTCCTGAGCCTGAACCCTCAGAGCCACACCCTGAGTCCTGCTACACCTGGGACCATCCGGGGACTTCGAGGAAGCCCCATGGTCTGGATGTTGCCCCAGAGGTGGTGAGGGAGGCTGCATTGTTAAAAATGTCCCAGGTGATGCAGTGAAGACTGAGAAGCCCCAGGGCCCATCCTGTTGCTTCCAGGCTCTTCCACTCCAGTTCATGCACAAGCAGTTCTGATGCTTCCGGGTTCAAATCCTAGCTCTGCTAAAGGGGCAGATTATTTAACTCATTTCTGCATCCATGTCCAGTTCATCAAACAGAGGAGGCGGGGAGGACTCCTCTTTCCTGGTTCCTGTGAGCATTAGATGAGTCTCTCACGCACGGGGTGAGTGTTGAGCAGCCACTGTTGGCCGTGTTATTGGCTATAAGGACATGGGAGAGAATCTTCCCCGAGAAAGACCCAGGAGAGGGAAAGACCAAGGCCAGTCCTCCTGAGGGATAGGAGGTTCACTTCTGGAAGAGCTGGGACACCAGTCAGCGAGGAGATGAGATAGCACTGAGGGCCACAGACCCTTCTAAGGAGTTGATGAAAGCTTTGGTCACCTAGAAAAATGTACCTGCATACACGTGTGATTTTATCTACAGATGCGGGGACTCACAGTCCCTCCAAGCCCACCTGCAGCCCCCAGGTTGAAGTCCGTTACCATTTCCAGGATAGATGATGGTGCCATCAGCCAGTCTACTATTTTGACGCTGTTGATCAAGACATTAAATGCATATGCTCTTTGACCCAAGAATTTCACGTTGGGAATTTGTCCTATAGACAACGCATATGCACAAGATGGTGAATGTACAGTGTTGTTTATTGAAGCCTGCTGGTTACAGGAAGATAAAGAAGCATCCCAAATGTTTCATCCGGTGTGAGGGGGTGTCGTGAAAGCAATTATGTCATACAGTGGAAAACTCAGCAGCCTTCAAAGAGAATGAAAAACTCTGTATATCAGAATAGAACAAACCCTAGAATTGTACAAGGCAGAGAGCAGCGTGCCCAGCATGCTATGATTTACGTAGAAGAAGAGAACGTATGAGCGTATGTATGTATATATGTGCATTGGTTTGAGTATTTCTGGAATGAGACCCAATAAACCAATCATGCCCTGACCTCCCGGGAGGAGAATTTCTTGGCTCAGAGACAAGATCTTTTAAATGAATCCAAATCACCAACATACACATTGAAAAAGAGAGAAGAAAGACACTGGGCTGGATGATGGGGGCTCACTTCAAAAGTCAAGAGATTTTGCAGCAAGATGAATGGACCTAGAGACTGGCATACTGAGTGAGGTAAGTCAGAAAGAGAAACGCAAATATCATATGATACCACTTACATGTGGACTCTTAAAAATGGTACAAACTTATTTACAAAATAGAAATAGAGTCACAGATGTAGAAAAGAAACCTATGGTTACCAAGGGAGAAGGGGGAGAGGGAGAAATAAATCGGGAGATTGGGGTTGACACATACGTACTACCGTATACGGACAGCTAGCCTGGCGGGCTACAGTCCACAGGGTCGCAAGAGTTGGACACGACTGAGCGACTGAGTACAGGGAGCTCTACTCAATACTCTGTAATGACCTATATGGGAAAACAGTCTGACAAGAGTGGATATGCTGTGTACAACTGATACACTTGGCTAAGGCAACATTGAAAATCAGCTATACTTCAACAAGCATTTTTGAAAAGATTTTGAATGGGAGAGGCAAGAAGAGGATTGCCTTTCCTTTGGGGAGAGTGGATCCGTCCTAAGAGGACAGAGCAGGAGGGGAGCCAGGGGCCTCCGAGGGGCTAGGGGCAGGGCCTGGGTGCACTGCCACAGGCTGGGAACTTCACTCTGATCGCCCGTGAGGACAGAGCTGCCCTTGCAATGACCCTGTGTGAAGGGGGAGGAGGGGCTGAAAGACACCAGGCTCAGGGCCGAGCCTGGGTTCCTGGCCGCTGCTGGGAGGCGTGGTCCCAGTGGGGCCAGTCAAGGGGTTGGGAGTAGGAGGAGATGCTGGCCATACGATACTCTGGGTGATACCAGTGGCAGGTTTTTCTGCATAGCTGGGTGTTACTTCAGCCTGGCTGGTCCATTCACCACTGACACTGCATTCCTTTCCTTACCACTTGGCTTAATCTTCACAAAGCGTTGGTGGCCCCTCCTCCCCTTCACTGGTACTTAGGTGAACACAAGCTGCAGGAAAAAGGCGAGACTCTTTTTCTGGGACTTCCTGGGACTTCCCTGGCAGTCCAGTTGTTAAGAATCCACCTTGCAATGCAGGGGACGAGGGTTCAATCCCTGGCCAAGGAACTAAGATCCCACATGCCGTGGAGCAAGTAAGCCCACACTGCAACTACTGAACCTGTGTGCTGCAACGGAAGACCCAACGAGGTCAAATAAAGAAATAAACATTCAAGAAGCAAAAAAGAAAAGGCCAGACTCGAGACAGGGAGGCCCAGGAGGGCAGTGGGGCCAAGTGAACGGGGGGCTCCTGCTCCCTCTGATGGCCCGGGAAGAATGAGCTGAATGAAGAACAAGGTCTGGCTTGTCCACGATGGGAACCAGGACCATTTCGGGGCCCCTTCTGATGCTGAGATGTTTCAAGATGAAGAAAACTATCGTCCCACACGTTCAAGTAGCCACGGCCCACATTGTGTGAGTCCAAGCCCCTTGGCCATTGTTTACCTTCCCCAAATTGTGATAAAATGCACTGAACAAAGTGTGCCATTTTAACTGCTTTTAAATGTACAGTTCAGTGGCTTCCCTAGGGGCTCACACTGGAAAGAATCTGCCCGCAATGCGGGAGACCTGGGTTCGATACCTGGGTCTGGAAGATCCCCTGAAGAGGGGAATGGCTACCCACTCCAGTGTTCTTGTCTGGAGAATTCCTCGGACAAAGGACCCTGGCGGGCTACAGTCCATGTGGTCGCAAAGAGTTGGACACAACTGAGCGGCTAACACTCACCTTACTCAGTGGTATTAAGAGCATCCGCAAGGCTGTGTACCATCTCCACCACCCATCCATCTCCAGGACACTTTTCATCTGGCAAAACTGAAACTCTGTCCCATTCAACACTAACTCACCATACCCCCTCCTCCAGCCCTTGACAACCAGCATTCCTCTGTCCCTAAAAGTTTGACTACTCGACTTTGTACAAATGGAATCATAGAGTATTTGTTCTTTTGTTTCTGGCTTATTGCACTCAGACTATTATCCTCAAGCTTCAATCATGCTGTCAGAATTTCCTTCCTTTTAAAAGCTGAATAATATTCCATTATGAGGGCTGCTCAGATGGCTCGGTGGTAAAATATATAAATATATATATATAAATATACACATATATACATCTGCCTGCTGATGCAGGAAACACAGGAGACGTGGGTTCCATCCCTGGGTCGGGAAGATTCCCTGGAGAAGGAAATGGCAACCCACTCCACTATTTTTGCCTGCAAAAGTCCATGGACAGAAGAGTCTGGCAGGCTACAGCCCATCAGGTCACAGAGTCAGACAGAACTCAGTGACTGAGCATGACAACATTCCATTATACGAATATACCACATATCTATTATATTTCATTTGCAAAATATGTATTTACTTACTTATTTTTGGCTGGGCCAGGCCTTAGTATTGGCATTCGGGCTCTGGAGTGTAGGCTCAGTTGTCCCACGGTATGTGGGAGCTTAGTTCCCGAACCGGGGATGGAGCCACGGGATCACCAGAGAAGTCCCCTCATGTTTATTTTATTTACTCATCCTTTGACGGACACATGGGCTGCTTCCGCCTTTCAGCTACTGGGGGTAGTGCTGCTGGGAACATGAATGTACAGCTGTATGTTTGACGCACATCCTTTAGAAGGGAAAAAGAAGACGAGCCCCATGCAGGAGCTGCTGTTTGGAGCCCATCTGGCAGTTCTGGTACAAAATGCCCAGAGAGTCACAGCCCCTTCAAACAGAGCACCCCGTTCGTGTCACCGAGGCCAGCACAGGCGTCCCTCAGGACTTTGGTACCGCCCACTCAGCATGCCTCAACCCCAGGGTGATTTAACGGTTTAAATGGTACAACAGGAATCAGATCTGTGTTTTATTTTCTGATCATGTGGCATGTGGAGTCTTACTTCCTAGACCAGGGATCAAACCCGTGTCCGCTTTAATGGAAGCGTGGAGTCTTAACCACTGGACCACCGGGGAACTCCCTAGATCTGTTAATCATTTTTTCAATCCTAAGATTTTAAATCGCTTGTAAAATTAAGGTTAATGTTATCAGCAGAGGAATTCTTCTGTGTTATGTTCCTTTCGGGGCCGAGTGCTGGTTGCAAACTGCGGGGAACATACATTTTGTATTCAGGTTTTTTTGCATTTTTCCATTGTGCTACGTGGCTTAATGATATCGTCGATTCTTGGTAGTTCTGTCAAGTTGCCCTGAACGCTGGCATGTTTAGCTGTGAATCGTGAATCATCACTCCTTGGGAAATACAGACTACATTCCTACAAGCTTGTGGTCAAAATAGCGTCATCAACTGATCAACAAATAACTTTGTTTTATGTATCTTTCTGTTTAAAGACGCATTATTCAATATAGTTAATATGTAATGTTAATCCATTAATATCGAGCTGTCACCAACAGCTCTATAACTATGTGCCTACCTAACACTTACTGTGTAAGGCAAGTCACTGCCTTGCCAAACTTAGGAACACTAGACATAACTTCAGCAGTGTACTTGCACTATTTTGAATACTAAAATCAACAAAAAGCCAAGCACAAAAATGAGCAAGATGGGGCACTAAACAGACTTGGGAAAGGACCCTGTTAACACTCTGAGCTGTAAGAAGGCAAGGGCTTCCCCACTGGCTCAGTGGGTAAAGAATCCACCTGTGATGCAGGAGACGTAGGAGCTACGGATTCGATCCCTGGGTTTGGAAGATTCACTGGAGGAGGAAATGACAACCCACTCTAGTATTCTTGCCTGCAAAATCCCATGGACAGAGGAGCCTGGTAGGCTGTAGTCCAAACGGTCAAAAAGAGCTGGACATGACCGAAGAACCAAGCATGCATTTAAGAAGGCAGGTATTGACCTCAGGTTGAAATGTATGTGTCTCAGATTTGTGACTCGAATTTTTTTCTGCACTGCCTTGAATGACACGTCCTCGAATCTGCGTGACAACACCTCAAGTATGGATTGCGGGGTTACAAATAAAGTTTAGTGAGCAAGGGAACTTGGAAACGCAGAATCCGTGAGTAATGAGGCCCGCCTGTACTTTCAACGGCACCATTACGTTCCATCACGTTGGTAAAACTTCACTTAGTGAGGCCCCAGGGCAAAGAGGGTGGATGTTTGTGGATTTTCCCTGTTATAGATGATGCCACAGTAGATAACGTTGCAAAGAGAGTTGTCTTTTTTTTTTTAATTCTTTCCATGGGGCTTCCCTGGTGGCTCAGTAGTAAAGAATCTGCCTGCCAATGCAGGAGACACAGGTTTGATCCCTGATCTGGGAAGATCCCACATGCTGCAGAGCATCTAAGCCCGTGCACCACTACTGAGCCTGCGCTCCAGAGCCCGGGAGCCTCGCAACTGCTGAGCTCACGTGCTGCAACCGCTGCAGCCCGCCCGCCCTGGAGCCCACGCTCCACAGCAAAAGAAGCCCCTGCAAAGAGCAGCCTGAGCACTGTAACGAGAGGGTAGCCCTGCTTGCTGCAACTAGAGAAAAGCCCGAAGAGCGATAAGATAAATAAATAAATCCTTCCTATGGAATAAACTGCCCAACTGGGTGTACTGGTGGGCAGTGGGGTGGGATGGGGATAGGAGATGTAGCAGGTGACTTTCCAGCATCCGTTAGGCTCAACATATCTCTTGGCTGGGACACATATGTGACCACCCTGGACAATGAGATGCAAGGCTTCTGGGTCCTGGGAAGGGTTTCTTCCTGCCTCGGGGATGAGACAGTTCTGTCCTTGCTCTGGCCGTGGCTTGTCTGGGTTTAGGCCTGGAGCTATGATGAGGAAGAGGAGAGAGACGGGAAGAGGCTGGGTTGGATGACACAACTGTGCTGCCAAAGAACCAGCCTGGGCAGAGCCTGCCAGCTCCTCCGGGCTTCCGGGGATGTGAGGTCTTCACTTCCCTTCTGTTCCAGCCGTTCTGAGCCAGTGGCAGCCCTCGCCACGGCACTGCTAAGGACCTGCGATGAGAGTCTGCTCACATGACCTATGCCCTTCACCACCTCTTAGAACCCCACCCCAGCTGGCTTCCTGGAATCCCCAGGCCAAACTCGGCCAGCGCCCAGCAGTCTCCCGAGCCTGTGCAGTGCCCCCAGTGCCCAGCCTTCCAAACGGCAGCTGAGATCTGTGAGTGGCTGATGAAATCCCCCTGCTCACTACCGGCATTAAAAGGTTAGGCAGGGACTTCCCTGGTGGTCCAGTGGCAGGGGGCCCGGGTTCAACTCCTGGTCAGGGAGGTAAAGATCCTGCGTGCCGTGATGAAGACAGAAGACCCATGCCACAGCCAAGACCTGGAGCAGCCAAATAAATAAACAAATACATATTTTTTAAAAAAGTTAAATAGACTAGCAGCAACATGAATGGACCTAGAGATGGTCCTCCCAAGTGAAGAACGTCAAAGACAAATGTCTTATGATAGCACGTACACGTAGAATCTTATAAAGATGCAAATGAGTTTATTACAAAGCAGACTCACATAGAAAGCAAACTCACGGTTGCCAAAGGAGAAAGGGGTTGGGAGGGATCCATCTGGAGTTTGGGATTAACAGATACACAGCACTATATATGAAAAAGATAAACAACAAGATATACCTACTGTACAGCACAGGGAAAAACCATATTCAGTATCTTGTGAAAACCTATGACGGAGGGGGACTTCCCTGGTGGTCTAGTGGCTACTCAATACAGAGGACATGGATTCAATCCCTTGTCCAGGAAGATCCCACGTGCCTGAGCAGCTGAGCCAGTGCTCGCAGCTACTGAAGCCCTCTCGCTAAGAGCCTGTGTCCTACAGCAAGAGGAGCCACCGCTCGCTGCAACCAGAGAAAGCCCACCAGAGCGCCGAACACCCTGCTCAGCCAAAGATAAATGAGTAAATCCATCTAAAAAAAAAACATAATGGAAAAGAATCTGAAAGAATATATATGAATCACTTTGCTCTACATCTGAGGCTAACACAACATAGTAAATCAACCTTACTTCAATAAAAAGTAGCTTGTTTTGAAAAAACAGGTAAGTAGACCACTGAAGAAAATACAGTGCATTGTTCATAGGAAAGGGAAATACTGTTTCCTGAATCTTCTGTTTTAATTAGTCACACACAGACACACACACACACACAAAGTTGCCACGGAAACACATTTTTCCGTGCATCACAGCCAGGAGTGGACCCCTAGCTCCAGTCTTCCTCTTTCTGTCTGAGAGCCTCAGTCCAGGCTGGTGCGGGTGCCCTGCCCCCCACAGCCCCCCGTGCCGTCCCCGGCGTCAGCTCCCAGCTGCGGTGGCTACCGCAGCAGGAGCCTCAGCCCTGGTCCTGGGGGATCACGCTGAGGTCTGCGGGAAGCTGAGCCTCTGAGAGGAAGCGAGAAGGGATGAGGGGCTGTCAGACACTCAGAGGAGTTCCTGGAATGTCTTCTGTCTGCGGTGATGGAACTTGGCATAAAGGCACCAGGGCCTGCACAGCTGGGGGGTAGGGGCCCAGCCTCTTTCAGGCCCTCCCAGGGGTTGGGGCAGGCACCCCTGAAGTCCTCACCTAGCTGCGGCCCTCCCTGTGGGCGGCGCAGGAACCCCAGCGCCCATGTGGGTTCTGATTACCACCATCTCTGCAGCCTGTGAAGCTCTTTGGGCTGGCATGCCACCTCCTTTGATGGGGAGAGAAGCCGGTTCTGAGAGATCAAGCTACTTCCCCCAAGTACCCATGAGCAGGGGGCATGTGGCAGGCCTGGGCTGCAAGCCGGGACTCCCAAACCACTGGCTTTATGAGGAAGCTCTAGGCGCCATAATTCAACCCAGGATCCTTCCAAAGACCAGTCACTACGTACTGACTCTTGCAGTGAGAATTTTCTCTCTGTGGCTTTAAGGGTAACAGGAAATTGCCTGCCCAGGCCCCTTGAATACCACGAGGACCCCTGTCTTATCCGGTCCACTCCAGAAACAATGGTGCGGGCCAAAGCTCCGTCCACCCACCCCCTGCAGAACAAGCCATATTAGGAGCTCCTGGTACCCTCAAGGGCTCTCAGGCCTGGGCTGGCCCTGCGCCAGGGAAATCGGTGCCTGCCCTGGGGTGTGAGCCCGGGAGAGGCAGGATGCCGTCGGGAGGGGCTGGTGAGTCAGTGGCCCCGCCTCCTCTTCTTTCCTCCCCTCCCTCCATGGCTTCCTCCCCTAGGACCGCACCCACCCATTCAGACCCCCCCGCCCCCCTTCCCACTGGCCCAACTTCTCATTGACTCAACAGCACAGATTTACAATGTGACATAAACTAGGATAATAAAAACATTCTTATTCCTCCAAAGTCTAAAGGGCTTTTCCTTCCAGTCTCAAAAAAAACAAAAAAAACTAAGCATTTTGGGGAACACATTCTCCCCCACATTTTTAAAAAAGCTTGTGTACCTTAGAAAAGTTAGAAAGTATGGGAAAGATGTAAAGAAGCAGTATGAATGCATCCTGCTCCCCACAGTGGCCTCACAGACAGACTTCCCCATTCCCCAGCCCCACCACCTCCCTTCTTGGCTCCACTATGCTTATTAACCTTGTGACCCTTCCCATTGTCCCCAGAAGGTCCCCCGATGAGCCCCTGGGCTCAGGGGAGGTCCCCACCTCCTTCCCACAGGAACCGCAGACATCTTGTGACCAGTGCCGTGTTCCTGCCCTCAGTCGGGCACCGAGGACCCAAGGATGTCACCATGCACTCTAGTCCCTGGGACTCCTGCCCAGCTTGCTCCTTCCCTGCTAGTCTAAGACCAGATCCTCGAAAACAGGTACTGGACCAATGTCACCTCCTCCAGGAAGCTGCTCTTGTTTACTCCTTCCTAGGTCCTGGATGGAGGACTCTGCCCTGTGGTCTTCGAGTCCTTGGTGTGGGGCAGGGAGCCTGGCATGGCGCACAGGTGCCCAGCGTGTGCTGTTGATCGCTTTGAGCAGGAGGCAGGAGGCAGCCTGCTGGACTCTCCGCTCACTGGCAGCTCAGGCTTGCCTTTGCGGGCCTGATGCCCACCCAGCTGGCTGCCCCTGACGCCTCTGGGCCACTGGCTGGCCCAGACACGACGGGCATTTCTGCCAGGTTGCTGTTGTTTAGTCCCTAAGTCGTGTCTGACTCTTGCGACCCCATGGACTGTAGCCCACCAGGCTCCTCTGTCAGTGGGCTTTCCCAGGCAAGAATACTGGAGTGGGTTGCCATTTCCTCCTCCAGGGGATCTTCCTGACCCAAGGGTGGAACCTGAGTCTCCTGCCCATTTCTGCCAGGAGCTGGGACCAAGTGGGAACAAACACCCATCTGTTTTATCCTCACCCATACCCTCACACACAGGAAGGACTAGCCAGGAACATGCTGTCAAAGAGGACAGTGTTCAGGGAATTTCTTGGTGGTCCAGTGGCTAAGACTCTGAGCTTCCAATGCAGGGCACCTGGGTCTGCTCCCCGGTCAGGGAACTAGATCCAACATGCTGCAACTAAGACCCAGCGCAGCCAAATAAATTTTAAAAAAGCGGGGAGGATGTTCAAATAAACACACCATTCCTCCCACCCAGCGTCATGTGGGCAGAGAGAGAGAGTCAGAAGGGCAAGTAGGGGCAGAGAATCCCTCCAACGGAAGGGGCTGGGGGAGGGGGTGTGTGCCACCTCTTTGAAATAGATCAGAGGACTCTGGAGCCCCACATCTGTGTTATCTGGACCCCCCGGGCTGGGGGGAATCCATGGAGACCCCACCCTGGGCTGCACTCTGGGTCCATCCTGTGGCAGGAGTGACAGAGCTGGGCACCTGAGGAGCCGTGGGCCTGTGGTCTGCTGCAGCAGAGCTGGCTGAGACAGAGAACATCTGACTAGGTAGGCAGCTGAGGGGACGGTTGGCTCACAGTAGGGGAGGAAGCAGGGAAGGGCTGGTGAGAGCAGTCAAGGCCAGGGAACCTGCGTGGGGCTCCTCTATCCCACCCACTCTGGTCTACTCCCTGCCCCTGCCAGTCCAGACAACACTCTAGAAACCTCTCCTCGCCCCGGGGAAAGTTCTCCAGGCAGAGCACCCCTGGTAGGGCGCTGGCTGCAGGTGGGGCCTGCTTATCACTGAGACTTCTTATCTGGGGCTCCACGGTCAGGGCACCCGGCTGTTTCCTTCAGGGCACCTGCTGTGAGAGGAATTCTCCTGGGGACTGGCCTTCCAGCAGCAAGGCTCGGTGGCCTGTCTTGTCTGAACTGAGAGAGGCCACCAGCTCAGGGAAGGTTGCATGTGGTTCAGCCGAATTCTTGGAGGAAGAACAAGCTGAATTCTTGAAGGAGGGGAGCATGCAAAACTGACGATGTGGGCTGTTAGTTCCGAGGGTCCCTCAGCTCAAACCTGTCCTGCTGTGGTCTGCTCTGCCAAGCGGGCGGGACTCTGCCAGCCACAGCTCCCAGCTCCCTCCAAAGCTGGATTCTTTTTCAGTTTTTTAAAAAAATATTTATTTATTTACCTGCACCAGGTCATAGCTAGGGGCTTCCCAGGTGGCACAGGGGTAAAGAATCTGCTGGCCAATGCAGGAGATGAAAGAGAGGCTGGTTCAATCCCTGGGTCAGGAAGATCCCCTGGAGGAGGAAGTGGCAACCTGCACCAGTACTGTTGCCCGGGAAATCCCACGGACAGAGGAGCCTGGCAACTTACAGTCCATGGGGCCACGAAGAGTCGGTCACGACTGAGCATGCACGCACACAATTTGACTCGGTCCTTAGTTGCGGCATTTGGGATCTAACTCCCTGACCAGGGATCGAACCTGGGCCCCCTGCACTGGGAGCATGGAGTCAGCCACTGACCATCAGGCAAGTCTGGAACCTGGATTCTTGCAAGGTTCTGGCACTGGGAGGACTTGAGTGGGTTCCTGTCACTATCACTCCTTGGGTCTCCAACCTTAAGCGATGATCTCCAACCTTAAGGTCCCTGTGCCTCTGCTCTGGGGAGACCAGTGGCCTCAGCACACCCTCTCCCCACAAGGCCCACAGCCCGCTGGGCGGGGCCCCCTCTCACGGGACTCCTGGGTGCGTGGCAGTCGTTTTGTGTGCTCATCAGCGTCTGGGGCTTCAGCTTCTTCTCTCTGCCCTTTCAGCCTTGCATTAGTGGTGCAAACAATCCCCTGTGCTGCATCCTATCTGTGGGCAGATCTTCCTGGGCATTCCGTTCTCTCCCAAACATGACGGGCACCACTTGCTGTCCTTCCCACCTAGTCTCCATCTGCCCCCGTCAGGCATCAGACTCCCCAAGGCGGGGGCCATGTCTATCTTCTGCCTCTTCACAGTCATGTGGTTGCCATGGGGTAGGGGCTCAATGAATATTTGTTGAGTGAATACATGGGATTTAAGTGGGATTGTCTTCCTCTTTCCTTGCAGTCTGAGTGTACAGGTTTGTATACATTTCCTTACAGTCTGAGTGTATACACTCCTCTGAGTCCTGGGAAGCCCTGGTCTGAACAAGCGAATATCTAATCCCTTAATCCAAACCCTGGAAAGAAACCAAATTCTCACCCTGAGCAAGCTTGTCCTGACAGCGTCTCTAAACTCCAGGAGCCTTTAACAAGTGAGGCTGTGCACCCTTACTTTTTCCCTGTCTCAGGGTGCTCTCTAATGTTCATGCATCACCCCTTTAAGACAGGATCCATGACTTACCATATCCTTTTTATTATTGTCTTTTTATTCTTGTAACCCCCTGAGAGCAAAGCATGGGTCTAGAATAATAGTAACACCTCAGTAAATATTTCTTGGTTTGCAGCTGAAATTCGTTCATGAGAGACTCACACTTTCTATAAAACTGTATTTATTTATTTAGCTGTGCCAGGTTTTTAGCTGTGGCATACAAACTCTTAGCTGTGGCGTGTGGGATCTAGTTCCCTGACTGGAGATTGAACCTGGGCCCCCTACACTGGAAGTGAGGAGTCTTAGCCACTGGACCACCAGGGAATCCCAAAGACCCGCGCTTTTTAGTAAGAGGTTTAAACATACCACCAACAATAATGTGGTGTGGGCTCACATTTCTTGTGTGGATGCTCCCAGGAAAGTCCTTACTGCAAACCCAGAGTTGTCTGAGGAGATCTTTGCTGATGCTGCCCTGCCGTTGAGGCTCAGAGTGGTTCAGTCACCTGCCCACGGTCCCACAGCCACTGGGCAACAGAGCCAGGCTTATCCCTCTCAACTGACTCTGTGTGACTGAACCTGAGCACATCAGGAGCCTCCGAGGGTAAGGGCTGGGCTTGGGGCCAGGAAGCCAAAGAGGGCCCAGGCCCTGGGGAGGTTGGAATCTGGGTCCTTCTTACATGGCCCCTCTCTGCTCCTGCTCTGCTCCTCTGCCGTCCTTCTCGGGAGCCTTGCTCTCCCCCAGCCTCACACTTTTCCCTCCCTGTTCTCTCTTCCTGCTGCAGCTTCCCAGGGCCTCCATGGGCATCATTTCGTTGCGTCTCAGTGGTACCCTGGCCATGGAGGCCTTTGGTCCCCTGGTCCTGCAGGGGCTGGGTGAGGTCAGAGGGGGCGAGGCCAGGGACCAGGCATGGAATGAAGGGAAGGACAGATGCCCCGACGATGAAGAAAAGCTGGGGCAAACTGAGTTTGCTTTGCTGCTTCCCAGAAGCATAGAGAATTGAAAGCGGGGCAGAAGGGAGCAAGAGGTACGACTTTTCCTTTTGGAAAACTCAGCTTCTAAAGAAGTTTTGCAACAAAGAGGAAGGAACCTGCTTGTCCTGAGCCAGGCCTGAGCGGAGCCCTGCCTCCCTCTCTCTCTGCCCCACGCAGTTGACAGATGGCTCCAGGGTCCAGAAAGTTCCCAAACAGCGCTTTCACATACAGCCTTGCCTTACGTGTGTGCTCTGTCGTGTCCAGCTCTTTGTGACCCCACGAACTGTAGCCCTCCAGGCTCCTCTGTCCTTGGGATTTCCCAAGCAAGAATACTGGAGTGGGTTGCCATTTCCTCCTCCAGGGTTCTTCCCAACCCAGGGATCCAACCGCATCTCCTGCATGGCAGGTGGATTCTCGACCACTGAGTGAGCCACCAGGGAAGCCCATTTACATACAGACAGAGCAGAAAAAGAAACCGGCTGAACTGCAGGTGAAACTGGGGATGTGGGAAGCAATGTGAGCTTCCCAGCTGGAAGGTTCTGGAACGAGCTTCTGGGGGAGCGGGTGGGGGAGTGTGGGTTGGGAGAGGGGGTGGGGGTGTCAGAATATTTCCTTCTGACCGTTGTGCAGGCAAGTTAAAAAGCTGAAAACATTGAACACCGAACAGAGTGTTCATCTTTCCTTTTAATCAGCTGACTCTAGAAACCTTCTCAGCTGTTTCTTTATAATTAGTCAAGTATCTCATTAATAAGTGAACTACTGAAAAGGTTGAACGACTTCCTAAAACTCTCCCTCAGTTGTAGTCGCTGTTCACGCTTTCATCTTGTTAAAAAAAAGCCGATGAGCCAGCTTAGAGCAGCCAGGGCCTCAGGGGGCCACGTGCTCCCTGCCCCAGGCCGGACACCCGCACAGTGTTTGCTCTCAAGAGCCAGGCAGCGAGACTGTGAGTCACCTGGTCCCCTGCCCACCCAGCGCTGGCACCAGAAGACTCCCATGCTAACAGAGAGATGGAGAGAGGAAATAAACAACGTCTGCTCTCACCTTAAAATGCACGGATTCAAAGCCTCCTCAAGCTTGGAACTTAGGTTTTGAAATTAATACTGTTTTCAGATGAGAAATCTGAATTCAACTGTAAACCAAACAAAATGCAAACTTAAACATTAAACTCTCTAAAGGCTCATCCGTTGCCTGTGGAAATGTAAAATGGTCCAGCCACTCTGGAAAACAGATTGTCCATTTCTTAATAAAAAATGAAGCAGACACTTACAGAAATCATACTCACTCTGGCATTTACCCAGAAAAGTGAAAATTACATCCACCCAAAAGCCTATATGTGAACGCTCACAGGAGCTTTATCAGAATAGCTAAAAATCGCAAAAGACCAAAATGTTTCTTACTGTGTCAGTGGTTAAACAAACTGTGGTAAAGCCACACTGTGGAATATTACACAGCGATGAAAAGGGACACACTACTGAAATGCACCTGATTTGGATGGACCTCAGAGGCATTATGGAGAAGGCAATGGCACCCCACTCCAGTACTCTTGCCTGGAAAATCCCATGGACAGAGGAGCCTGGTGGGCTGCAGTCCATGGGGTCATGAAGAGTCAAACACGACTGAGCGGCTTCACTTTCACTTTTCACTTTCATGCACTGGAGAAGGAAATGGCAACCCACTCCAGTGTTCTTGCCTGGAGAATCCCAGGGAAGGGGGAGCCTGGTGGGCTGCTGTCTATGGGGTCTCAAAGGGCTGGACACAACTGGGCAACTGAAGCATTCATGCAGACATTATGGTGAGTGGAAGAAGCTAATCGTTAAAGACCAGGTACTGTATGATGCTATTCGCTTCTGTGACTTTCTTGAAATAAGAAAATTACAAAGACGGAATTAGCGGTTTCCAAGGGTGAGGAAGGGTGGTGAGAGAGGATAAGGTAGGGTGACCATAATACGGAAGCAAGGGTTTCCCTGTTGGTCCAGTGGTTAAGACTCCACACTTCCACTTCAGGGGGCACGGGTTCAATCCCCAGGCAGGCAACTAAGATCCTGCATGCCACCCAGCGTGGCCAACAAAATTTAAAACAGAAGCAGGAGGGAGGTCTTCACGGTGATGGAATGGTTCTGTGTCTTGATGGTAGTGATTACATCAATCTACACATGTGAGAAAATGGCATGGAATATAGACATAGCCTACGAACATTAGTTACCTGGTCGATATTGTATTAAATAGTAGAGAGTTATTATGAAAGCTGTGACTACTGTGTGGGAGACCTCTCTGAAATGTCTTTGCATCTGCCTATTAATCTATAATCATGACAGAAGTTTTAAAACGTGCATTTTAGTGTGAAAGACTTTAAAATAAAGTTATCTGGGCAAAGATCTGTAAGAGCAGTCTTCGGGGAGCAGAGCTAGCCGGGAACATGCAGACCCCCCACGTCCATGCTGTCCCAGTCTGTCGCCATCACTGATACAAAAGAGCCCGAGATTCTTGGCAACAGAGGTGGTGCGAGGACTCAAGGCCGCTTGTTGAATTCTGCACGCCTGGAGGTTTTGGCCCCTCGCTCCATGGGAAGGCCCTTGCTGTCTTGGGGAACAGTGGCTGGATGGAAGTACGCCTGCGGTCACCACAAGTGTACACTCTGGCCACCCCATTATGGACCACCTGTGAGTCCACATCACGAATTTTGCCTTCTCTGCCCCTTTTTGCTGTCCTGAGCTCCCAGTTTTAGAATCCCCTCTCTGGAAAAATCTGCTCTCTGCCTTAGAAAAGCACATGCCTGTCTGTGATGCCTTAGGTCCACAGACTGAGAATCTGCGACCCCAGGGCCTGGGGCTCAGTGGTCAGCTCTGTGGGTAGAAGCGGCCAGCATACTCAGGAGGCCCAGGACAGAGGAACTTCTGCGAGGCTGGCCCTGCTCTCTCCTCTCTAGCCCAGCACATCTGCTCATGGCGATCAGAATCAACCACCAAGGACTTCCCTGACCATCCAGTGGTTAAGATTCCAAGCTTCCACTACAGGGGGGCTCAGGTTCGATCCCTGGTCGGGGAACTAAGATACTGCGAGCTGCTTGGCATGACCCAAACAAAACAGAACAGCATCAGTCACCAACTGGAATTCTCCCCTCTCCTGTTTACCTCTCCATCCATGCCCCAGATAGGATGCAGGCTTGGTCTTACATTCCATGCTGCTGCTGCTGCTGCTAAGTCACTTCAGTCATGTCCAACTCTGTGCGACCCCATAGACGGCAGCCCACCAGGCTCCCCCGCCCCTGGGATTCTAGAAGCACTCATTTAAGGAGCAAGCAGATGCAAAAGAGCATGTACAGAATAAATCCATTGAACACACACATATGTGTATAAATGGGCTTCCCTGGTAGCTCAGCTGGTAAAGAATCTGCCTGCAATGCAGGAGACCCTGGTTCAGGAAGATCCCCTGAAGGAGGGTACCCACTCCAGTATTCTTGGACTTCCCTGGTAGCTCGGATGGTAAAGTATCCAACTAGCAATGTGGGAAACGTGGGTTCAATCCCTGGGTTGGGAAGATCCCCTGGAGGAGGGCATAGCAACCCACTCCAGTATTCTTGCCTGGAGAATTCCATGGACAGAAGAGTCTGGTCAGCTACAGTCCATGGGGTCACAAAGAGTCAGACATGACTGAGCACGCCTGCATACATGCATATATATGGATTATATTTCTTTCTGTAATCTTCTAAGTGTTCAATAATGAATAAGGATTCCTTGAGAATTAAAACTAAATTTGTGATGAGGAAACATCAGACAAGGCTGAATGGAGCGAGATGGTACACAATAATTGATCAGTATTCTTCAAAATACTCAAGACAAAGATGGTGGGAATTGGCCCAGATTAAAGTAGATGATGGACTCTCCTGGTGGTCCAGTGGTTAAGACTTCACCTTCCAATGCAGGGGGTGCAGGTTCAATCCCAGGGAGATTGATTCCACATGACTCGTGGCCAAAAAGCCAAAACATAGAACAGAAGCAATATTGTAACAAATTCAATAAAGACTTTAAAAATGCTTCACATCAAAAAAAAAAATCTTTAAAAAAAAAGTACTGAAATGGTCATGTACACATGGCTATGTTAAAAACAACAACCACAAGGACCTATTCTTTAGCACACGCAGCTCTGCTCATCGTTATATGGCAGCCTGGGTGGCAAGGGGGCTTGGGGGAGAATGGATACATGTACGCGTAAGGCTGAGTCCCTTATAGCTTGTATATGGCTATACCCCAATACAAAATAAAAAGTTTTTTTCTTTAAATGAAATGTAATCAGAAAATCAAGTTAAAATTAAATCTACTTAATTAAAAAAAAAGAGTAGATGAAGGAATTATGGCCACCAAATGCCACTCGGAATTCTGAGCTGGATCCTGGGTCAGGAGGAAGACATCTGTGGGGAGTTCAGGACAATCTGAACAATTGATAGTCTAATATTGATGCTAATTCCCTGATTTTGACAGTTGTACTATGTAAGATGTGGTCCTGAAGGGAAGCTGAGTAGGGAGTACCTGGGAGCACTCGGACTATTATTGCCAGCGTTGCTATAAATCTAAAATTATTTCAAAAGAAAAATAAATGAATGAAATGCTAAGTGACAGTCCCCCACCCCATGAGATACCTAAAGCCCTAGAGCCCAGCACAATCATGCACTTTTCTCTCCCCAGAAATTCCATCTGAGGAGCCCAGTATCCTGGGGGTGACTGACCAGATGGCCCTGCATTCCTTACTCTGGAAATCCCAACCCTCCAGCCTTCTGCCAGCTGGCCTCTCCTGGAGTCCAGGCCCTTCCCCCTCCTGCCCCCCAACCTGGAGATTCAGCCTGTCCTTTGAGGTCTAACTGCAAAGTTGCCTCCCAGGGGATATGCTGGGGCTCCTCCCTGCCTTGACAAGGTTGGGTGGCCTCTTCTTGCTTGTACCCGGCCCAGCAGTGGCCACCCCCCCACGAATCGGCTGACTGTATCGTGGAAGCGCTCAGGGGCCTTCCTGGGCAGATGGGGAACCTGCAGGGTAGTGGTCCTGTCACCAGTGGCTGGTGCGGCTGACATGGAACACATGCTCCAAATAAGTGGGGGAGTCCAGCCCCACCCCAGCCATTCTTGTGGTTGTTCCAAGGCGAGGGGCACACCTGGTCCAGAGAACTCTCGGGAGCACAAAGATGCATTAGTCTGGTGGGACGCCCTCCCTTGTACAGCCAGGCCTGGCAGAAACCTATTCTTGGCTGGGGTTTCAGCTGGAGCCACCCAAACGCCGGACCCACCCCGCCTGGCTTCCCTTTCTTATTGCCACCAATGGGCATCCTTTAGCCAGTTTATGTCAAAAGGTGCTCAATCAGGCTGGCCTTCTGGGCAGACGACAGGATGAGAGGACCTTCCCGCCCAATTGGACGCTGGAACCACGCTTTGTCTTTTCCTCCCTGTCTGAGGCCAGTGCTGCCAACTCAGAGCAGCACCACAGAGGTATGGAGAGAGTAACATGGCAACATACATTACCACACGTAAAGTAGACAGCCAATGGGAGCTCAAATCAGTAACAACCTACGGGGTAGGATGCGGAGGCAGGTGGGAAGGATGTTCACGTGAGAAGGGACATGGGTAAACCTGTGACTGATTCGTGTTGATGTTTGGTAGAAACCAACACAATACTGTAAAGCAATTATTCTTAAATAAACTTTAAAAAAAGAAAGAAAGAAAATACCTGCCACAAGCTAGATATTTCAGAAGGTGTTCCAAGACTGAAATAAACTCTGCCCTAAGTCGCTCACCAGGCTCGTGTCCCCGTCAGTGAAAAGGACGTGGTGACAACCGGCTCAGAGTGGACTCAGGTTCTGATGTCCCCTCTGCACTCGGCAGGCGTGGGGCCAATTCAGCCATAAAAACAGTGAAGGAAAGGAAGGCAGTGAGAGGTCGCAGAGAGCACCCAAGTGTCTCACTGTTTTATGGCCCATGTTGTCATAAGCAACCTCCCCTGGGGAGTCCACGCAAGTCAAAGTTCAGGGTCAATTAGGAAAATACTGGAAGGGTTACTCTCAGCAGGAAAGACAGAGTGCGCCTCCCTGATTTGAACTTTAAGAAAGTACAGAAGGCAGGTAGTTGGAGGAAAGAGACCACAAAATAGAAGTCCATTCCTAACATCCTCTTGAGGATCCAGGACGCTTTAGCGATTCCTCCAGGCCTCCGATCACCAGGTGGCCTGCCCACTACCCCAGCTGATTTCGTTTTGGGAGGAGGAGACCCACTCACTCTGCAGAAGCCCAGAGGCGCTCTGGGAGGGACTAGGGAACCCCGGGCCCTGAGCTCCACAGGAGACCAGAGGCCACGGCAGCTCTGGACCCAGTGCTCCTTCCCCAGGGGCCTGCTTCCAGCTCCAGGCCAGCCCCTCCTTGCTCCCTCCCACCCCTCACCCGGCCACACTCTGTGCAGTGGCCCCCATGGCCGCACTCACCAGCTCGGGCAAGAAGAAGGCGTAGGGGATGGTGAGAAACAGCGAGACCCCGGAGGGCACGTCAGGGGGAGCATGGCTGGTGGCGGGCGGGTCCCGGGAGGCCATGCTCTCACCCTCTGCCTGGCGCCCTGGCTTGGCAGCCCGTGCCCGCAGCCCTTCAAATATCACCTCCTGCCCGACACACCCATCAGACGTCGCCTGGAAGGGAAAAAAAAAAAAAAGTTCCAGCCAAGCAGGTCCTTCCACTGGCTTCAGCCAAGAGAATCCTCAGTGAAATGCGGTTTGTGTATCAGACAGGCCTTCCACCAGCTGTGGCAGAGCCGCTCAGGAAGGTGAGCAGGAGCCTCTTCCTAGACTTTTTCCTCCAAGGAAGTTCTGAATCCCAGGCATGCTATTCCAGGGGAGGCCAGCTGCAGTAGCTGCTTCCACCTGGTGCCCAGGACAGGACTGAGCTGCCCCTGTGACAAGGACTGTTTACTGAGGGCCTACTGTGCGCTGTGCTCAGTCCTGTCCGACTCTGCGACCCCACGGATCTAGCCCGCCAGGCTCCTCTGTCCATGGAATTTCCCAGGCAAGTATACTGCAGTGGGTTACCATGCCCTCCTCCAGGAGATCTTCCCAACCCAGGGATCGAACCAGGTCTCCCGCATTGTAGGCAGATTCTTTATTGTCTGAGCCACCAGGGAAGCCCTGAGGACCTCCTAGGAACCACGAAAACTTCAGACACCTCTGGGACCTACAGCCCGACTCGTGGCTGCTTTACTTCTTTTCCAAGCAAGGAGACCCAGCCTCTGCCCTGTCAAGTCAAGGTCACAGCTTGCTCTGCTTACCGCTGCTCATCCTTGAGGACCCCACGCCGGTTGGGCTCCTGCCCGGCCCTGGCAATGCGACACTTCCTTCTCTGTCTGCACTCTTTGTCACCGTCAGTCTCTCCTAGTGTTCTCACCCAGCAGATGGAGGTCTCTGTCTCTGGGATGAATCTACCCCAGTGGGCACCAGAGCCCTCCTCCCCTCCCTGCCCTGGCCCCCTCACTGGGCTGGTGCCTGGGAGCCGGGCTTGGAGCCAGGTCAGATCCTTCCTGTCTCCTGCCTGCCTGCCTGCCTCCAGGGCTGTGACCCAGCAGCCAAGAGGCTCCTTTCCCGCTAAAGACAGGGCCTGGAGATGTGGGCCCATTGCCTGCCTTCCTCTCGGCCACCCTGGAGAGTGGCCTAGCACCCCAGAGTCCGATGGGGATGCTCCGGGTTGGGGTGGGGGGTTCCTTCCCACTGGAGTGGAGGGGTTGCAAGAGGGCCGCCCTGCGTGCTGGGTCAGGAGGCGTCCACCACGAAAGGCCAGTTCCTGAGCAAGGACAGTGCCTGCCGGGGCCTGCCTCCCGCCACCTCCCCTTCTGTGGGGAGAGCTGGGAAAGAGCCAGGGAACAGGGGAGATGGACGAATGAGCCTACAGCAAAGACACGGCAAAGACAGGCAAAGTGTTCGTGGAGCAAACGTCGAACCAGCCTGGCTGTGCCCTCCTCCAGGCCTGCAGGATCTGGCGAGGGGAGTGAGGCCCTGGTCCCACCAGCCTTCCAGCCCCAGCTCTTCTGCAGGATGGACGCAGCACGCAGGTGCTGCCTAGGACTCCCACCCCACCTCTCCCGACTGCTGTAACTCACCGTGGCCACTGTCTTGAGCCGTAGGATACCTTGTACTTGGCCACCGACAATGCAGTGTTCATGGGAACAGCTCAGGGAAGGCAAGCAGGATAAGAATCTTTCTCCGGCTCATTTCACATCTGCAAAGTGAAGCTAATATCTGAGGCTGGAGCTCCTGAGAGATTGACAGAGCTTGAGCCACTTCTACCTTCTGACACAATTCGTATGTTAAGAAGTGAAGATGTGACAATGTAAAGTTGTAAAAAAAAATGGCATATTTTAAATATTCTATAGTGCTTTCCTGGTGGCTCAGTGGTACAGAATCTGCCTGCCAATGAGGGAGACGCAGGTTAGAGCCTGGGGTCGGGAAGATCCCCTGGAGAAGGAAATGGCAACCCACTCCAGTATTCTTGCCTGGAGAATCCCCATGGACAGAGGAACCTGGCAGGCTACAGTCCATGTGGTTTCAAGGAGTTGAACACAACTTAGCAACTAAACCACCACCCACAAACATTTTATATTTAGCCAAGTCATGTTTTATTATATGCAACAAAGTATGGCATACTCACTGGGATTATATGTATTATAGATGCATATGTTGAAAATCATATCAGATAATGTTATGATTTTTGCTTTCAACCATCATACATATTTTAAGAGAAAAAAATTATTATGTTTACCTAGATATTTACCCGGAGAAGGGAATGGCACCCCACTCCAGTACTCTTGCCTGAAAAATCCCATGGATGGAGGAGCCTGGAATCCATGGGGTCACTGAGGGTCAAACAGGACTGAGTGACTTCACTTTCACTTTTCACTTTCATGCACTGGAGAAGGAAATGGCAACCCACTCCAGTGTTCCTGCCTGGAGAATCCCAGGGACGGGGGAGCCTGGTGGGCTGCCCTCTTTGGGGTCGCACAGAGTCGGACATGACTGAAGCGACTTAACAGCAACCTTCCTTAATCCATAACTCTTAAGTCTTTACCAAATTTTAAAAGTTTTCCTTATTTCTTCAAAAAAAATTTTTTTTCTGCACCACACTCTTTCTGTCCTTCTACTGAGACTCTGGTGATGACAATGTTAGACCTTTTGGAACTGTCCCACAGATACTTAAAGATCTGTTTATTTTTTTCAGTCTATATCCTTTCTTTTGTTCAATTGGACAATTTGTATTGATCTATATATACTGATTTATATTGATCTATTGAACTATAAGTTTACTGAATTTTTTTTTTTTTTTAATCATCTCCATTCTGTGGTTGAGCCCATCCAAATTGATTTTTTCACTTTGGTTTTATTTTTTATTTCTAAAACTTCAGTTTGGTTCTTTTCATATCAAATGTTTCTCCAATGAGACTGTCTATCCATCTGTTCATTTTGGGGTTTTGCTCTGACTTCTTGGTGCACAATTGTAAGTAGCTACTTCAGTGTCTCAATTCGACTGTGTCATCTCAGAGTTGTTGTCTCTTCCTTTTTGTTGCTTCCCTTTGAAAGATATTGAGATTTTCCTAGGTCTTCAAATATCAAGTCACTGTGGATTGTATCCTGGAAAATTTGAATATTACACTATAGGATTACGGGGCTTCTTTAAATCCTGTAGCAAATGTTGGGACTTCCCTGGTGGTCCAGTGCTTAAGAATCCACCTGCCAATGCAGGGGACATGGGTTTGATCCCTGGAATGGGAAGATCCCACATGCCACAGGGTGGCTAAGTTCATGTGTCACAACTTCTGAGCCTGCGCTCCTCAAGGAGAAAAGACGCCACAGTGAGCAGCTCTCGCACTGCACCTAGAGAACAGCCCCCACTCGCCGCAACTAGAAAAAGCCTGTGCGCATCAATGAAGACCCAGTGCAGCCAAAAATTAATTAATTTTAAATATGTTGTTTTGTTTGTTTTAGCAGCAACGGGCCTGATTAGATGCAGGCTGCAAGTTCCTGCCTACCTTCTCTGGTATGAAATCTCCTGAACAATGTCAGCTCATCTTTTAAAGTTGTGCAGCGCTTTTCAGATCCATTTGGTGTGTGTGCTAGTCTTGGACCTGGGATCAGTCTGGGACCGGGCTGCTCAGTTATAAAGTCCTCTGGTGTGTTGTTTAGGGGCAGCTATGCTTCCCTGGTTGCTCAGCTCATTAACAATTTGCCTGCAATGCAGGCCAAAATGCAATAAGATATATTTATACAGAGAGAAATCGAGAGTGAGAGAAAGAGGGATTTGCCACCATGCTATTAGGACCACGGTCCCTTTGGTCAGAGAGAAGGGCTCTCCTCCTCAAAGTTTAGACACCTGTCTGGCTGCCACTGCCCAACAGTCACTAGATTGCCTAGGCTTGAGGGCAGAAGAGAACGGGGAAAAAAATATAAACAAACAGAGGTTTTCTATACTCTGACCAGTGGTGGTGGTGGTTTAGTGGCTAAGTCACGTCTGACTCTTTGCGACCCCACGGCTTCTCTGCCCATGGAATTTCCCAGGCAAGAATACTGGAGTGGGTTTCCATTTCCTTCTCCAGGGGATCTTCCTGACTCAGGGATCGAACCTGGGTCTCTTGCACTGGAAGCAGATTCTTCACCGATGAGCCACAGGGAAGCCCCCGTATGACCAGTACAGGCTCTCTTTCCCAGTCCTCAGCCCAGAAATGGAGCACTTTTTTGGAGATGTGTTTTGTCTGTATCCCACGCACATTCTGGACTTCATGTTGCTCTGAGCCCAGGCCTGGAGATACTACAGGGGGAAAAAAAGGGGATACTACCTACCACTAGTTTGGTAGTATTTGGAGTTCTGTTTTCCTTCCCAAATGTTCCCACTTCTACTTATTTTCAGAGTCCTTAGAAAACTGTTCCGTGCATTGTGTCTAGGACTTCTGTCACATTCAGTGGGAAGAAAATGCTGAAATACCCATCTCTATTTGACCAGAACCCAAACTCCACCAACCTGTTTTGATTCTCTGCATAGCACTTACTCAAAAAAATTTTTTAAATTTATGTCTTTATTTATTTGGCTGCATCGTTGCAGCATGGAGAATCTAGTTCCCTGATCAGGGATAGAACCCGAGCCGCCTGCGCTGGGGGCTCAGAGTCTTAGCCCCTGGACAACCAGGGAAGTCCCACTCCCTCATATTTTTGTTTATTGATTCGTTTGCCTATTGCTTGTCCCCCATCCTGCCCCTTCCTAAGATGTTAGCTTCAGAGCAGCTGTGACTTTATTCATATTGAATATTTCTGGGCACAAAGTAAGCACTCAATAAAGGCTTTCAAATGACTGACTCTACCCTCTTGGTCAGAAAGACTTTGAAGACTACTGCTTCTCTCTCTCTTTTTTGTCTCTTCTTCCTTAACTGACTCCTTGTGAGTAAGTTACCTTATACATTTTTCAGAAAAGATTTATTGGTTACCCAACAGATAAGGGGCAGGTCAGGAGAAAGCCAGAGATGCTTGAGGAAAGAACAGACGTTGTACCCATTCCTCCTACTACAAATGTTAGAATAACCTATCCCAGTTGGTTTTAACAACCAAGGAGGCATATTACCTTGGGTAGGTGAGAAGTTGAGGAAATGTTGGCTTCAGGTGAGGCTTGATCCAGTGGCTAAACAATGCTACAAAGGACCTAGATCATCTCCGTTTGTCAACCCTGCCTGTTGCTGTCACACTGTTGGCTTTTTTCTTAACCTCACTCAGCACACCTCCCACGCACACAGCTCTAGGCTCTGGATTTCTGGAAGTGAAACTGCTACAGGGACACTCATGTCCCACAGGCTCTGGCCTGTTCACTCAGACACAGGTGCATTGCAATTACTCTCTCAACCAATCAAGGTCACTTCAACCTTCAAATGAGGGAGTTAGAATACACATGCCCAAAGGACCAGGCTTGGGAGGAGGCTGTGGTTAATGCTGTGTCTGGGGCCATCTGGTTCCCAGTGCCCTTGCAGTATGGGCAGGCACAGAATTCTTCAAGGTCAGAGGGCAGCTGGCAGGAAGAGGATAGACTCATGGGATAATTTTGGGGTCACCCAGAGAGCTCTGCCCGGTGCAGAGCTCAGAAAGCCTTGAGTCCTTTTTGTTATTGCCCCAAGTGGCCTCTTCAAAAGGACAAAGTTCTGCAAAGTTAATCTTCGTTGGCAAAGTCAGGCGCAAATGAGATTAAGGTTCAGTCTGTCTCCAGAGCATGAGAAATGGACTGCACGTTAGCCGTGTTTCCGAAGTCCCGAGTTCAAACTGTCTTCCCCCGTGATTTCTGACCCCCACCTCGCACACTGCCTACACCCCAACATGCTCTCATTCAGCGTCAGCCACCGAGGCGTAAAATCCGAGGCTTCCGTTGTCCTACCGACACGGCACCGCCCTTCACTCACCGTTCATATATCACTTCTCCCACTCCTCCCCGTCCAAATCTGAATGATTACTCAACTATTGCCTTCAAATATCAGAATTTCAGAGGATGAGATGTCTGGATGGCATCACCAACTCAACGGACATGAGTCTGAGCAAACTCAGGGAGAGAGTGAAGGACAGGGAAGCCTGATGTGCTGCTGCAGTCCATGGGGTTGCAGGGTCAGATACGACTTAGTAACGCAAACAACAACAATCAGAGAATTTCAGCCAGCAAGCCTGGCTCCTGAGGGAGCCACATGTTATTTAATCCACGTATTCCTGAATTTCAGACAGAGAATGCTGGGAGTTCACAGAGCGAGGGTTTCATTCAAACTGAGCAGATGGTGGTCCCCAACATGGGATGGTGGTGTTTGGAGAGCGAGACTAAGTTTAGAAGGATCACCTATGCTGACCCTTACTTAGTGCCTGTTGCAGGGCTCTTAATACCCCAGCTACAGGACTGTTGGGATTTGGATGCGTCCGGAACAACAGAAAGACACAGAGGGAGGCCCTCTGGCAGCCTGTGCCCTTCTTCACTTCTCACACACGATCACTTCCACACTGCATCATCAAGTCAGGACAGGGATCCCAGTGGGGGCTGCTCCCACCACATCCTCAAAGCCAAATGCTGTGCATGGAGGGTAGTGTGTGCTGAGTCATTTCAGTCATGTCCGACTCTCTGCAACCCATGCACTGCAGACCCCCAGGCTCCTCTGTCCATGGGATTCTCCAGGCAAGAATACTCGAGTGGGTTGCCAGTCTCTTCTCTAGGGGATCTTCCAGACCCAGGGATCGAACCCAGGTCTCCTGCATTGCAGGCAGCTAGTAGCTGCTCAGCAAACACGGAGTGAATGAATGAATGAACAAATGAACAAACGGAAGATTGTAAACCTCAGACACGAGGTGTCTTGAGTCAGTAGGGTTCTGCCTTGGATTCTCTACTTTGAAGAAACAGAACACAAAGCAGCTAGGTGACAGCCAGCTCTAGTCACCTCCATGCCCCGAATAAACCTCCCAACTTGGAATGCTTCATACCAGAGGAAGTGAGCGAGTCCACGGTGAGGGATGTCCTGTAGCACTGTGAACTGACAAAGCCCTGGGCTGGCAGCTGGCACCTCCAGCGCCCACCCGGTTCCCTTGGGGCTACCTAGATGCTGACTGCACTGGCAAGTCAAACCTGCTCCATTTGTATGTGGGTAACGCATTTCAACCAGCCCCTTGTGGGCTGTCCTGGCCTCAATCTTAGACCACAAAATCCACTGGGACTGAGGTGGTACCTGCTCTGAGGTGCCCCACCCATCACCGTGCAGCCCAGGCGAGGGAATTGCAGTATTTCCCACCACCTCCAGCAGACCCGTTGGATGTGACGCTCCACCTATCGTATGAGGCTGGAGGTGGGGGCGGTGGGTCGCATCATTTACAGTTCAGAGCCCTGCTCCCCCACAACGGTTCTGACGTGGGGACTCCCCTCACAGGGGCACCTGGCACTGGGTGTCCCTCCACCGTTCCCCAATCTGGGTTCACAGTTAAGTCGCTTTGTTGCCGAGTCACACTCCTAGACACAACCCCCTGCCCCAGGACTGGCTTCCAGGATGTTTTTGGCTCCTTGACAACCTCTTCCTGTTTTGGAAGCTAAAAAGTGGCAGTGAAAAGCCAGAGAGGTTTCATTGTTTTGTTCTCTTTTTTAAAAAAATCCTCCGCCGACTGAAGCGAGAACTTGTCTTTCGCTGGCACAGCCGCCCTCGCCCCTGCGGAACCGGCACCTCTGTGCAGGCTGACCTCCTTTGAGTCTCGCTTCTGGGCCCAAGCCTTACTGAAACTGTTTGCTCTCCTCTGTTTTTCTTATGTGTCAGAAACACTAAAGTTGGCTACATTCGTCAGTCATGACACATTTCAAATGAATACAGAAGACAGTTTGTGAAAACACCCTCTAAAGAAAGCTCCCTCTCTCTATGCTGTGCATTCATTGAAAGGAATTCACCGGCCATCATTTCTTTCATAAAACGCCCCACCTTTGACTGGATGCTAAGAATAACCTAAATGATTAGAAAGATGAAAATGTGGCCATTAGGAATGAAAGATTCTATAGAAAAATGACCTCCATGGTGGGGAGTGACGGGGTTTCATGTTCTTGCATATAATACAACAGGGGCCTAAGCTGAGACGACCCGAAAGGATGGGAAAACTCTGTACACCACCTCCATTTGCAAAGGTGGGAGCCCCTTCTTGTCACAGGAGCTGGGGAGGGTCATAGTCTCAGAGCGGGGCAGGCATAGCCTAGGGAACTGGAGAGGCAGCTTGTTATGTTAGACAGATGAGTGGTGCCTGGACACGCTGCTTCCCACACACCAGGGTGGGGTTGGGGGGTGGAGACATAGTGAAATTTCTTTTCCAAGGCCACATTCTCGTGACATCTGTGCCCCTTTCACACATGAACGTCTGAGATGAAGGCCCAGATTGTTTCCCTTAAGGGTTTAGCAGAAGCTAACTGAGATGTTAGCTTCCGAAATCACTGCAGATGGTGACTGCAGCCATGAAATGAAAAGACCCTTGCTCCCGGAAGAAAAGCTATGACCAATCTAGACATATTAAAAAGCAGAGACATTACTTTCCCAACAAAGGTCCGTCTAGTCAAAGTGGAGAAGGCAATGGCACCCACTCCAGTACTCTTGCCTGGAAAATCCCATGGACGGAGGAGCCTGGTAGGCTGCAGTCCATGGGGTCGAGAAGAGTCGGACACAATTGCCCAACTTCACTTTCAGTTTTCACTTTTCATGCATTGGAGAAGGAAATGGCAACCCACTCCAGTATTCTTGCCTGGAGAATCCCAGGGACAGAGGAGCCTGGTGGGCTGCCGTCTATGGGGTCACACAGAGTCAGACATGACTGCCATGACTTAGCAGTCAAAGCTAGTCACGTATGGATGTGAGAGTTGGACCATAAAGAAAGTTGAATTGATGCTTTGGAACTGTGGTGTTGGAGAACACTCTTGAGAGTCCCTTGGACTGCAAGTAGATCAAACAGGTCAATTGTAAAGGAAACCAACCCTGAATATTCATTGGAAGGACTGATGCTGAAGCTGAAGCTCCAGTACTTTGGCCACCTGATGGGAAGAACTGACTCATTGGAAAAGACCCTGATGCTGGGAAAGACTGAAGGTGGGAGGAGAAGGGGACGACAGAGGATGAGACGGTTGGATGGTATCACCGACTCCATGGACTTGGGTTTAGGTAGACTCCAGCAGTTGGTGATGGACGGGGAGGCCTGGCGTGCTGCAGTCCATGGGGTCACAAAGAGTCGGACACGACTGAGCAACTGAACTGAAGTGAGATGTAGCCCTGGAGTTTCGTCATACAATGGAGCTCTAAAAGTAACCCCCTCCTAGAACACTGCCCTGGTGGTTCAGTGGTTAAGACCGATGCAGGGGACCTAAGTTCGATCCCTGGCCAGGGAACTAAGGTCTCACATGTTGCGTGGTGCAGCCAAATAAAATAAAATAAAAAAAGTAAATGCCGCCTTTAAGGCAGTACGTTTCAAGACAAGTTCCTCAGTCAGCACTCTGATAATTTAGATTAAACTCTGATTTGATTGTATTTTTCATCCAACAGACTTCTCATGTTATATTTCATGTACAATTTTTTTTAATTTTATTTTATTTTTAAACTTTACATAATTGTATCAGTTTTGCCAAATATCGAAATGAATCCGCCACAGCATGTACAATTTTTAAATGTCTGCACTGAGGAGGGGAACGTCTTCGGTTGTAGAAAGTCATACTTGATGTCTCTATGCAGTGTATTAGCTGTGCCACTTACTACCTCTGACCTTAGGCACATTACCAAGTGTGCTCGGCCTGTGTCTTCAGCAGCAGTATTGATGACACTGGAAAACCCAGTGCTGGCCTCCTACAGCACCTGTGAGCGGTAACCTCGTAAAAGAGGACGCCACAGCAGGCGCCCAACAAATGCTAGCTGAACTATTACCATTAACACGAAAGGCTTGGGACGACTCACCAGCAGTCACAGGATTGTTTGAAAGGCAACAAAATCTTTGTTCTTTGACACAGAGGTAGGTCAACACACTGTCCAGAGCCTGGAAGTGTTTTTGTTTGTTTGTTCTTTAATGAGCGCTAATTATACGGGCTTGAAAAAGGAAAACTGGATTTTGTTTTTATGGCTTCCCAGGTGGCTCAGGGGTAAAGAATCCGCCTGCCAATGCAGGAGATTCAGGTTTGATCCCTGGGTGGGGAAGATCCCCTGGAGGAGGAAATGGCAACCCACTCCAGTATTCTTGACTGAAAAATCTCGTGAACAGAGGTGCCTGGTGGGTTACAGACCAGAGGGTCGGAAAAGAGTCAGACATGTCTGAGAAACTGAGCAAAAGAGAGAGCATGTTCAAATGTTAGACTGAAGTGAGTGATCAATAACACAGCTTTCTCAAATATATTATCCTGATTTCCTCTTCATTTCACAACATAAATTTTATTAGCAAAAATCATGCGTGTGTGCGTGCTCAGTCACTTCTGTCGTGTCCAACTCTGCAACTCCGTGGACTGCAGCCTTCCAGGCTCCTCTGTCCGTGGGATTTTTAAAGCAAGAATACTAGAGTGAGTTGCCATGCCCTCCTCCGGGGGATCTTCCCAATTCAGGGGTCTCCTGCATTGCAGGTGGATTCTTTATCACTGAGCCACAGGGGAATCCCCATTCTGGATTCTAGACACTTATCAGATATATTATTTGTAAATATCTTCTCCTATTCTGTGGGTTGTATTTTCACTTTCTTGAATAGTCATAAATTTGACTTTTGATACAATCTTGCTTTTATACAAATGTATAGATATAGTCAACTTAAATGTTAGTTGGTGTTACATATAGAAGGGCTTCCCTGCTGGCTCAGTGGTAAAGAACCTGCCTGCCAATGCAGGAGATGCAGGTTCAATCCCTGGGTCAGGAAGATCCCCTGGAGAAGGAAATGGCAACCACTCCAGTGTTCTTGCCTGGAGAGTCCCATGGACGGAGGAGCCTGGTGGGCTACAGTCTGTCACTTCAGTTCAGTTCAGTCGCTCAGTCGTGTCCAACTCTTCGCGACCCCATGAACCGCAGCACGCCAGGCCTCCCCGTCCATCACCAACTCCCGGAGTTCACTCAAACTCTTGTCCATCGAGTTGGTGATGCCATCCAGCCATCTCATCCTCTGTCGTCCCCTTCTCCTCCTGCCCCCAATCCCTCCCAGCATCAGGCTGTTTTCCAATGAGTCAACTCTTTACACGAGGTGGCCAAAGTATTGGAGTTTCAGTTTGTGGGGTCGCAAAAAGTCAGACATGACTTAGTGAGTAAATAACAACAAATTACATATAGAATGGATGGACAACAGGTCCTACAATATAGCACAAGGAGCTATATCCAATATCCTGTGATAAACTGTAAGGGGAAAGAATATTAAAAAAGAATGTATATATGTATGTGTAACCGAGTCACTTTGCTCTACAGGAGAAATTAACGCAACATTGAAATCAATTGTACTTCCATTTAAAAAAAGAAGCAGACACAGAGAACAAACGTGTTACCTGTGGGAAGAGGAAAATGGGGATGGGAAAGACAGGCGTAGGGGATTAAGAGATAAAGCTATTAAGTATAAAGTAAACAGTGCAAGCAAATCTTGTACAACACAGGGAATATAGCCAGTATTGTATAAAGCTTTAAATAGAACATAAGTTTTAAAACCTGTTAACCACTGCGTTGTACACCTGAAGCTCTCATATTTCACATCACCCACGCTGCTGTCGTTCCGCCACTAAGTCGTGTTCGACGCTTTATGACCCCACGGATGGCAGCACGCCAGGCTTCCCTGTCTGTCACTGTCCCCCAGAGTTTGCTCAGACTCATGTCCATTCAGTCAGTGATGCTATCTGACAATCTCATCCTCAATACATTGTACTCAACTATACTCAATTTTAAAAGAAATGCAGCAGTTGTTTTTTGAAAAAAAAATTCTCTTTAAACGTATACAATATTACTTATAAAAATTTGTTTTACTGTACTGACACATATTCAAATTATCAGATAAATGTTTCCTATAGAATGTGGCTGTACGGAAAAGTGATGGGACGTTAGTTCCGGTTAAGTTCAGCGGGGAGCTGAGGGTCAAAGGCCACTGCTGTCAGGCTACGTTCTTTCTTCTTTCACCCAAGAAATCATAGGTCTGCTCGGAAATGTCAAAAGGTTCGTGGACCCCCTCTGGCGACAGCAGAACCTGGAGGGCGCCCTCGTTTTCCTGGTTTTGCTTGAGGAAGTCGGCGATGCCCTTCCACCGGGCAGCCTCAGTCTCCTCCTCTGCCCATCTAGACGGGGGCAGGAGCGCAGAGTGCAGCAGGGGGAGCGCGCAGTCGTGGTAAACCAGCAGGAACACCGCCTTCAGGAGCTCCCTGTCTCCCTGGGAAAACACCCGCAACAACAGTCACTGCGAGCGGACCCAGGCCGTTACTTCTCAAGCGCCACATTCCAGGGACTCTGCAAACTAGAAGCCGTCGAGGGAGGGGGTGGGATGGAGGGGCCAGGGATGCCTGGCAGGTAACGGGCTCTGAACCAGCTGTTCAGTCAGGACGTGGACACAGCAGGAGTCACCTCGGGGACAAACGAGGTGTTCTATCAGCTCCCCGCTGAACCTGATAGAACCTCCTCAGAGGTTCTCTCTGAGGGTCTGAGAGGGACTCCTTGAAGCCAGGGCGCCCACTGAGCTCCACTGAGGATCTCGCGCATTCCATCAAGGAGACTGGGGCACTGGAGTCTAATTCTGGGGACAAGGGTGCGGGTCCAGGTAAATGGAACTAAGAAGACAGTGCGCAGCCAGCTGGATCACCGAATTAGCTCAAGGTGTTACAGGAGGACAGCAAGGGCCCTGCCTGAAATCCAGAGAAAGAGCCCAAGGAGTAAAAGAGGTGCTGTCAAGCCCACCTCCCCCAGGACAGGAGCCAGGTGACATCCCAAGGGCAGGCAGCCCAGCTCCACAGCTCAGGTGGGCATTGCAGGGGTACAGGCAGTGTGCACTGAGATACGACCCCTCCAGGGGGAGCTGGAGAGGCCGCTTCTACAGGCCTGAGGCCCAGCACCTGTCCACTACTGACCGAGAACAGCATTAAACCTGCCAATTTGGGTTGAATGGAAGCTCAAATAAGGATACAATATATACACCTTTTTTTTCCTTTCAATTTTTAGTGCCTTTCTTTGTTCTCCCATGTTCCCTGAGATAAAGTCCAAAAAGCATGGGCCGTGGGCCCCATGTAGCCACCTCCATCTCTTTTTGTAAATAGTCTCACAGAACCGGCCCTACTCAGGTGTTTATACCGCCTGTAGCTGCCTTGCATTACAAAGGCAGAGCTAGGTATCTAAGACACAGAGCATGTGGCCCGCAAAGCCAAAAATATTTACTCTCTGGCCCTTTACCAAAAAAGTTTGTCAGTCTTGGACTAGAGGAGTCAGCCGCTGCACACTGATCGCTGCGAGTCTGCTTGGCAACGACACGCGCTGGGCCACGGATGCAGTCACGCGTGCTCGCAATGTGAGGTGCAGCTTATGCCAATTTAACTCTTACTTCTCTGGGCCTGATATGGACTTTGAGAGCTAGGGATTTTTTTTTTTTTTTTTTTAATGAGAGAAATTTGATAGGCAGCTGGAACATTTTGGCTTAGAAACTTCCCCTCAGTTCAATAAAACTCAGTGGTCTGACTCGGTAAATGTCACGTTGCACTTGATACATGGGTTATTTTCAAAGATTTTTGGTATTGATTTCTAACATAATTCCACAGTTAGAAACACAAGAGAACAGAGTCTGTATGATTTCAGTACCTTTAGACCATGACATTTTTGTACTTGTTTTGTGTCTCTGGATATGTTCCAGTGTCTCCTATAGTCTATGGGAAGCTGAGTAGAACTTGTAGCCTACTGTTCTGGGAAAACTATATATACTTAATTATGTTGAACTGGTTAATGGTGTTTTTCAGGTCTACTATATCCTTCTACTTTCCTGCATATTCATTCTGTTAATTTTTGAGAGCTTGATATTGAAACACCAACTAAAAATCTTAATTTGTCTACTTAAAAAAATAACTGTAATATACAGTGAAATTGTATGTAACTTTGCTCTATATTTCCAAGTTTCCGGTAAATGTGTTATCATACTTTCATAATTTAAAAAATAAAAAAGAAACAGAAAAAAAAATCTCCCCAAGGAACATGGGAGAAGATAAAGACACTAAAAATTGAAAGGAAAAAAAAAATGTGTCTGAAATGACTGTGTTGATCAAGTATTTTTTTAAATGCTTAGAATCGATCACCCATGCCCTTCTTGGAAGGAGTCTTTGGAACCATAATAACATGGTTGAACTGTCAACAGGGATTATGAGTGTGGCTACTCCAGCTAAAGAAGACGTGTGATTAGGACGTGTAGCAAATGCTGAGCACAGAACTGTGGAGTTCGGGGCAGACCGTCACGTTACCTTCTCTGATCTTTTTAATGTACTCTCTTTCTCAGCCCAGGAACTCTAAAAAGCAAACAGAAACACTAGATTAACCTGAGTATTCGCAAGTCTTTGCCACGTCTCTAAGTAAGCTTCCGTCAGGGTTCAACACGAGGTATAGGAGCGGCTCACGGAGCAAGTGGGTCTCTATTAGGCATCAAGTCTAAGGACCCAGAACCAGACGGAGCCGGCGGGATGTGTCAGCAAGCGACCCTTCACAAGCCACAAGTCAGAACTGAGCTAACACGTTTCCCTGGTGGCTCCGTGATAAACAGCACGCCCGCCAACACAGGAGTGCAGGAGACACGGGTTCAATCCCTGTTCCGGGAGGATGCCACATGCCATGGATCAACTACGCCTGTGCACCACATCTACTGCTGCTCTAGAGCCCAGGAGCACAGCTATGGAAACCCATGCACACCAGGGCCTGTGCTCTGCAGCAAGAGAAGCCACTGCCATGAGAAGCTCAGGTACTAGAGAATTCTGCAGTTAGAGAAGAGCCCCTGCTCACTGTAACCAGAGAAAAGCCCATGCAAGCACCCCGCCCAACCAAAAATAATAAATACATAAAATTAAAAAAAAACTAAGAACAGAATCAGTGAAACACTAACATATCCATACAAACTGCACCAACACAGCACTTGAACAGTAAGATATCATTAAGCTTTTAAGGTAAGACAGTCATGAAAACAGAAAACTCTGCCAAATACCATACTTCTGTACAATTGTATCTGCTGAGGTGAGGAAATGGTCAGGGAGAGACAGAATGAAGTGCAGGCTTCCCTGGTGGCTCAGACAGTAAAGAATCCCCTGCAATGCAGGAGACCGGGGTTCGATCCCTGGGTCAGAAAGATCCCCTGGAGAAGGGAATGGCTACCCATTCCAGTATTCTTGCCTGGAGAATTCCATGGACAGAGGAGCCTGGCGGGCTACAGTCCACGGGGTTGCAAAGAGTCAGACACGGCTGAGTGACTAACACTTTCACTTTCATTTGCAAGTAAATATTTCTAATCTATGCACAAGGTTTCAGAAAAGCTTCTTTAAAGAAATAAAACACCCAGAGTTCAATTAGCTCCATGAAAGTATGAAATGAAGACCTTCTGGGGCCCAGCAGGCCTCCATCATGACGCACACTACCCACCCTGAGTGCATCCATTATGTCCGACTCCTCCAAGAGCTTGGGGAAGGTGGCCAGCACTGGATTACTAATTAAGTCTGAAAATCAAAAGAACAGGAAGGATTTTATATAAGCTTCATCCAACGTAACTTATGGCAATAGAATGAATACAAATATTCATTCAGATTGAAATTACTGTGCCAGATGATTTGCTGATGACACACTCTACCCACTTCAACCTCTTGGGGGGCTGGAACCTGACCCCCCCATCCCCACCTGTCTCCACATCCACACCCCTGGGGTTCTGAAATGAGTCTGGTATCAAGTAGAGCCTTCAGGATGGGAGTAAGATGGCTCTGAACAGAGTAAGACCGGAAAATCCTGATTTTTCTGTGTGTTTTTCCTACCTCCCTTCCCTCCTCATGACTGAAGTGTGGTGTGGTAAGAGGAGTCTTCCAATTACAAGGCACCCATGCTCTCGGAAGGCTGAGCGGGAACCAGGAGGCACCAAAGTAAAGGCGGCAGAGGGCGGGCAGGTCAGGCCTGGCTCTAGTTCCCCGCTGCTCGGGAAGGACCTCAGCCTGGGGCCAACAGACGGTGGTGGTGACGCTGAAAGGACTCGGGAGATGGCCATGTGCCTACATGCTATGCAGGAGAATACTCACATTTCACAGTCAACAAGGGTGCGTGCCAAGACGCACACCAGGAAGGGCACTCCACAATGGCAAGGCAGCGGCTTCTACGGTTCTGCATTCTCAGTTGAGAAAAACCCTTCCTCTAGGTCTTACCAGGCTTATTTGGATGCTCAGATCCAAATAAAGTCAACAATTCTGAGTAGCCTTCTTACCTATAAAAACCTAATAAGCCGTATCCTCTTTAAGGCGTCATGTCATTCAGCAAGTTTTTCTAGAGGCACCGAAACAAATTCAAAGGCATGTGATGACTGAAAGGCTTAAACTGTGCCTCCTTCAGAGTTGCAGTTACTCCTGAGGAAGGCTGGTGCTCCTCTAGAGTCACAGTTACTCCTGAGGAAGGCTGGTGCTCCTCCAGAGTCACAGTTACTCCTGAGGAATGCTGGTGCTCCTCTAGAGTCACAGTTATTCCTGAGGAAGGCTGGTGCTTCTCCAGAGTCACAGTTACTCCTGAGGAATGCTGGTGCTCCTCTAGAGTCACAGTTATTCCTGAGGAAGGCTGGTGCTTCTCCAGAGTTACAGTTACTCCTGAGGAAGGCTGGTGCTCCTCTGAGGTCCATTTCTCCTTGCCCACCCAGGTAGTGCGTCCCCGGGAGAGAGCTCGTGTCTCGTTTGTCCACGAGCGCTACGCCACCCTGGGGTTCTCTCTCCTTACTCTATTCCGGCCACACTGCCTGCTTTCAACTTCCACTCCTCCAGTGCACTCAGCACCTTCTGGCCTTGGGTCTTCAGACATGCTGGTCCTTCTGGCCAGAAGGGATCCAAGCCCACCCATCGCCCCTTATGTCTCACTCCTGTCTCAGGTCTAGTCTTACATATTCCTTGCTTGGAAAAGCCTTCCTTCATCCTTCACATTAATTCAGGTTTTCCTAGTGTACGCTCTTGTTGTGTATTTCCCTTCAAAACATTTAAGGTTAAAAAGGATTATTCACATAATTTTGTGTTTCAAGTTTGTGGCTCCACCAGGATAAGGATGACAGTGCCTGTCTCATTCATGGCAGGGCCCTGGCGTGTAGTACCCACTCAATAAAGAATATCCAATAAAACGAAACTTTTGTAGAGGCAATTCTTACAACACACGCCAATCTCTGGCCAAGAACAATCATGTGTGACAACTCACTGATTTTTTTAAAGTTACTTTTTAACATTTTACTGGGGAAAAGTTTCAAGCTGACGAAAAAGTTGCAATGTAGAACCCCTGAATACCTCTCACTTGGTCTCACCAATTTTACTGATGTTTAAACTTCTTGCATTAAAACCAGTCATCTGGGGGTAATTTGTTCTCTTCCCAAAAAGCAGATATGTATACCAAACACACAGTAAAAACATTATTAAAGACATTAAGGGAAAGATATGATTATATATGAAATTTGGATCTCAAGTCTCCAGAATTTAAGATGTGAAAAGTGCATATGGTAAAGAACAGAACCCACACTGAACTCATAGGACGCACGCTGAGCACAAGACTTTGCATATGAAGCCAGTGGGAGCCACTGATGCTCTTCTGAATACTTCACTCCAGCTGTCACCATGAGAAGCAGAAGACACAGGCCGGCAGAGGCCACATGTACTCAGAGCATGGGCACTGTTACAAGTAAGGGGACTACAGAGACGTCTCACCTGCACTGTTCAGGCTCATCCTGTCTTTCAGGAGAACATCTCCAAGAATCTGGCGATAGAATATCAGCAAATGAACGCAGCACATGCTTCCGATTAATGTTTCTGGTAGTAGACTATTAAAGAAGAAAGAACACATTGTTCAATGTATTCATTAAACAATCCCCTATGATCCAACCTATGGTGCTGAAGCTGAAGCGCCAATACTTTGGCCACCTGACGCAAAGAACTGACTCACTGGAAAAGACCCTGATGCTGGGAAAGGTTGAAGGCAGGAGAAGGGGAAGACAGAGGATGAGATGGTTGGAGGCATCACCAGGTCGATGGACATGAATTTGAGCAGGGTCTCGGAGTTGGTGATGGACAGGGAAGCCGGGTGTACTGCAGTCCATGGGGTCACAAAGACTCGGACATGACTGAGCGACTGGGCATGACTGAACTGAACTGATTGTGCTTTTTAAATGCATACTCACCACTCTAATGAAGAGTTCTGAGTTTTGCTTAATTATTGAAAAGAATGTTAAGGAAAATTTCCTTAATGGTAAGTATAAGTTAATGTTATATAAGTTAACTATAACATTAACTATAAGTTGGCCATGTTAAACTTCAAAAATCTTTTATTTTTATGTATATACTTTCAAGTCACAACTTTGAGTTACACTTTCTGTTCCATGTTTGCATATACATCCATGTCAAATGTCAAATAAAAAATAAAAGTCATCAGTTACAAAGAACGGGACTAGTCAGCTGCAAGTTTTAACAAAGCCATGTTGCCACCCCCACGCGATGTGATGAATGCAGAGGAAACATGAGTTCAAGCTTTTTACAGTGCTGGGTGGAACATGGGAGGGTGTGACAGATCAGACTGAATTCTGACTTAGCTACTTCCAAGCTATGTGCTCTGGAGTTAATTTTATCCTTGAGTTTTGGTTTCTTCATTTGTAGAATACAGATAGTCATACCTGCATTTCAGGTTACTAAAAAGATTAAAATGAGGTAAATGTGGAAAGCTTAAGGGAATGCCTGGTGCATAGTAAGTGTTCGAGAACAAGAAACTTTCAATATTGAAGGTAAATTGATATCAGTTTAAAATAGACCGTAAGAACTTTAGGATGTTGTATGTAATTTTCATGGTAACCACAAAGAAAAAAAATCTATACACAAAAGGTAATGAAAAGGGAATCAAAATGGATCGCGGTGAAAAAGTCAATTAAAAACAAAAGGTGGGAGTAAGGGAGGAAATGAGGGGCAAGGAAAAAAAAGATGTACAGAAAATGGATGACAAAATACAGACCTTCCCCATTAGCAGTTACCTTAAATGTAAGTGGGTTAGACCCCTCAGTCCAAAGACATAGATTGGCAGAACAGATTTTTTTAAAAGCAGGATCCAACTGTATTCTACCTACAAGAGACCCACTTTAGATGTAAGGACATTCATCGGTTGTAAATAAAAGGATAGTTAAAGATACTCCATGCAAATAGTAAACAAAGAAAGAAGATATACTGCTCAGATATACTGATATCAGATAAAACAGACTAAAGATGTTATGTAATGATAAGAGGGCCCATTCATTAAGAAAACATAACAATTATAAACATATACAATAAACATCAGAGCTCCTAGATATAGGAAGTGAACACTGACAGAAGTGAAGAGAGAAAAAGATCTACAGTCATAGAAAGAAAGTGAAAATGAAAGTGAAATCGCTCAGTCCTGTCCGACTCTGTGACCCCATGGACTGTAGCCTATCAGGCTCCTCCGTCCATGGGATTTTCCAGGCAAGAGTGCTGGAGTGGGTTGCCATTGCCTCCTCCAGGGGATCTTCCGGACCCAGGAATTGAACCCGGGTCTCCTGCATTGCAGGCAGACACTTTACCGTCTGAACCATATGTCCACAGTCATAGAGGAGACCTCAGTACTCCACCTCCAATAAGGGGCAGAACAGCCAGCACACAGTGCTGCGTCACTGCAGTCGCGTCTGACTCTGTGAGACCTTGGGGACTGCAGCCCGCCAAGCTTCTCCTGCCTGGAGGACAACCAGACAGATCAGTAAGGAAAGGGAACCTGAACTACGCGGTAGACCAACTGTAACCGACAGACATACGCAGAACATGCTCAGTAGCAGAATATAGATTTTTCTCAAGTGATCAAGGAACATTCTCCAAGATAGCCATATGCTGGGCACAAAACAAGTCCTAACAATTTAAAAGACAAATTATATAAAGCATGCTTTCTTTTTTTCCCCCAAAGTATCTTTTCTGATCGCAATGGAATGAAGCTAGAAATCAACAGCAGAAGGAAAACTGGAAAATTCACAGCTATGTGGACATTAAACCTGAAGCCTGGGGCTTCTCTGGTGGTCCAGAGATTGAGAGTCTGTCTTGCAATGTAGGGAATGTGGGTTCAATCCCTGGTTGGGGAACTAAGACCCCCACATGCCGAGGAGCAACTAAGCCTACATGCCACAATTATTGAAGCCTGTGCCACAACTGGAGAGTCCACAGAGATCCCAAATGACAATGAAGATGCTGCATGCTGCAGCAAGACATGACACAGCCGGAGGAATGATCTAAAAGCCAGACACCTGGTGCACGCTAGGCACTCAGTGGGGACATTGAGCACTGGAGTTAACCTTAGCAGACACTCGGGAAAACGTCCTCAATCATTCTAGACATACATTTTCTGAGGGTTATTTTTAGAAACACACAAACTCTGTCACTAAGCATGAAGAATCTCAAAAACCTGGCAAACAGTGTGCTCTCATCAAAGGGGAAGACGTCTTTGAGCTAAGAAAAACCACCTCACGTTACAGAGCAGATCTTAATTTCAGAAATTAATCCTTTATTCTAATTTCTAGGATGAGAATTTTAGAAGGCAAAGTTAATCACACAGGTAACACCCAGCCTTCCAGCCAGCTGGAAGAGAACAGAATGAATGTGACCCCCACGGGGAGTTTCACATAATTTAGATAAGAAACCTTGACCACTCTATAACTCTTGCATTTCTAGAAATGTCAAAAATGCAAGATAGATTCTCTTACCACACTTAAATTCATATACCACATTTGGTACACAGAGTCAGAAATCATCTTTTTCCAACCCTGCTAAAATTCTGATCTTGTACATACCTGACCTAGATTTCAAGGACTGGCTGCAGAGGAACATGGCAGCTGCCTTGATGCCACCACAGGCCTTCCTGTTTTCACGCTGTGATTCCCAAGGCTTGTCCTACCCCCCACCCTCTGCTCTGCGGCTCATATGGGCAGTGTTTCAGATGCATGCCCAAACTCGTCTCACGCTGAAAAACAGCCATTAATTCTGCGAGGGGAAGGGGTGGAACCTTCCTTCCATTCTCCCCTCCCCTTCTCTCCCAGACCAACCTGCTCCATCTGGCAAGCGCTGCGGCCAGCCTGTAGGAGAGGCCTTCAGCGCCCACTGTGTGGGCACTCCTTTCCTTCTGACACCTCACCATAACACAAAGCAATGCTGCTGGCTCTTTATCAGAGTTTCCTTTAGGGAAATTCTTTGATTTTCCCAAACCCAAGATGGCCAGAAAGCTCTAAGCTGAAGAAGTAAAGATATACCTTTCTGACCTCACAGGCAGACCAGCAGAAGTACAATAAACATGATAACAGGCCCCAGGCAAGTAACTTCTGGTGCTTCCCTGGTGGCTCAGATGGTAAAGAACCTGCCTGCAATGCAGGAGACCTGGGTTCGATCCCTGCGTCAGGAAGATCTGCTGGAGCAGGGAATGGCAACCCACTCCAGTATTCTTGCCTGGAGAAGCCCATGGACTGAGGAGCCTGGCGGGCTACAGTCCACTGGGTTGCAAATAGTTGGACACGACTGAGCAACTAACACACACAAGTAACACTACTATTTCCTTTATTTTTAGCAACAATACAATGGAAGTAAAGGAGAAAAAAAGATGAGATACATCAAAAGGCAAAGGAAAATAAATTTATAGCAAATTTATACCCAGGCATATAGTCTATTCCCATAGACCAGGGTTTGCACTGGGAGCCTGGGTCTAAATTTAGGGCTTTCCCTCATCAGGAGTTTAAAAACATGCCTTTGGTTTAGGAGTTGACACGTATACATGGCTATGTTTAAAATGGATAACCAAGAAGGACTTACTGTAAAAAAATTTTTTTAAATAATTAAAAAAATTAAAAGTCATAAAGCAGAGAGATAGAGAAAAAGCATGCATTTGGTCAAATTGCATCAAGTTACATCCCATCAAAAAACAGCTCCAGAATCAGAAAGCCAAGTCTTGGTGAAAGGCAAGGATCCGTTTGCTCCCTGTTTTGTCTCAGCTGAGGGTGCACACAATCACAGTTGTCTCTGTAAAAGGAGATCCAGGCCGCTTCTCTGGTCAAGAAAACGAGCCCAGGGCTTCTCCGGCGGCTCAGTGGTGAAGAATCCGCCTGCCAATGCAGGTGATGTGGGTTCCGGGAGGATCCCAAGTGCAGTGGGGCAACTAAGCCTGGACGCCACCACTGAGCCTGTGCTCTAGAGCCCGGGAACCACATCTGTTGAGCCCACACTCCAGAGCCCTTGCTCTGCAACAAGAAAAGCCATAGCAATGAGAAGCCCATGCACTGCAACTAGAGAAGAGAAAGCCTGTGTGCAGCAACGAAGAGCCAGTGCAGCCAAAAATACATAAATAAAAAGAAGACGAGTCCACACTAATCCACCTGCTCCTGACACAGGGCACGCGGCTGGCTTATGAGGGCAGGATGAAGCTGGCCAGAAGGATGCTGGGGAAACTGGGCACTGATACAGATTGCAACTGGGCTTCCTGCCCTCAGCTCTGCCCACACTGGTGTATGGCTTGGCGTGACAAAAAAGAGCCCCTGTCCTTTCTGTTTCAGGCAGAGAAATTTGGCTAAACAAAGATGAAGGGGTTTTTGTTTTTGTTTTTGCAGCATGTGGGACTAGTTCCCTGACCAAAGATCAAACCTGTGCCTCCTGCAGTGGAAGTGTGGTGTCTTAACCACAGGACTGCCAGGGAAGTCTCAAAAGATGAAGTTCTTAAGTACTGGGCAGTGCGGACAGAGGTGGGGTAGACTTTTGGAGCAGAGAAGGAGGCTGGTAGAATTGTGTGTGTGTGTGTGTGCACGCTCAGTCATGTTTGACTCTTTGCAAACCCATGGACTCCGTCAGGTTCCTCTGTTTATGGAATTTTCCAGGCAAGAATACTGGAGCGGGTTGCCATGCCCTCCTCCAGGGTATCTTCCCGACCTAGGGATAGAATCCAAATCTCCAGTATCTCCTGCATGGCAGGCGGATTCTTCACTGCTGAACCACTGGGGAAGCCCCATCGGTAGCATTAATGCCTTCTTTTTCCACCCACTATGAGAGGCAGGTCAGGGAGAGGAGCCTGAGCACAGTTAGCCCCACTTCAAGGTCCACCTCCAGGGCGCACCTGAACCCAGCCTCTCACCTTGAACCCACAGCACTGCCCTTGCACCATAGCCCATGGCTCTGCAGCAAGGCCCGGGCGTCTGGCTTCTCCGTGCCCACAGCCTGTCTCTGGGACAGCCTGCCTGAAGCCACAGTCCTACTGGTAGGTCCCAAGGCCCACAGTGGACACTACAAGGAGTGCACATTTCTGGATCCTGCAAGTCAGTCAGTCGTGTCCGACTCTTTGTGACCCCATGAACCACAGCACACCAGGCCTCCCTGTCCATCACCAACTCCCGGAGTTTACTTAAACTCATGTCCATTGAGCTGGTGATGCCATCCAACCATCTCATCCTCTGTCATCCCCTTCTCCTCCTGCCCTCAATCTTTCCCAGCATCAGGGTCTTTTCAAATGAGTCAGCTCTTCACATCAGATGGCCAAAGTATTGGATTTCAGCTTCAGCATCAGTCCTTCCAATGAACATTCAGGACTGATTTCCTTTAGGATGGACTCGTTGGATCTCCTTGTAGTCCAAGGGACTCTCAAGAGTCTTCTCCAACACCACAGTTCAAAAGCATCAATTCTTCAGTGCTCAGTCTTCTTTACAGTCCAGCTCTCACATCCATACATGACCACTGGAAAAACCATAGCCTTGACTAGACAGACCTTTGTTGGCAAAGTAATGTCTCTGCTTTTTAATATGCTGTCTAGGTTGGTCATAACTTTCCTTCCAAGGAGTAAGCATCTTTTAATTTCATGGCTGCAGTCATCATCTGCAGTAATTTTGGAGCCCAAAAAAGTAAAGTCTGACATTGTTTCCATTGTTTCTCCATCTATTTGCCATGAAGTGATAGGACCAGATGCCATGATCTTTGTTTTCTGGATGTTGAGTTTTAAGCCAACTTTTTCACTCTTCTCTTTCACCTTCATCAAGAGGCTCTTTAGTTCTTCTTTGCTTTCTGCCATAAGGGTGGTATCATCTGCATATCTGAGGTTAATGGTATTTCTCCCAGCAATCTTGATTCCAGCTTAAGCTTCCTCCAGCCTAGCATTTCTCATGATGTACTCTGCATATAAGTTAAATAAGTAGGGTGACAATATACAGCCTTGATGTACTCCTTTTCCTATTTGGAACCAGTCTGTTGTTCCATGTCCAGTTCTAACTGTTGCTTCCTGAGCTACAGGTTGCTCAAGAGGCAGGTCAGGGGGTCTGGTATTCCCATCTCTTTCAGAATTTTCCACAGTTTATCATGATCCACACAATCCAAGGCTTTGGCATAGTCAATGAAGCAGAAATAGATGTTTTTCTGAAACTCTTTTGCTTTTTTGATGATCCAGCGGATGTTGGCAATTTGATCTCCCATTTTTCTGCCTTTTCTAAAGCCAGCTTGAACATCTGGAAGTTCACGGTTCACGTACTGCTGAAGCCTGGCTTGGAGAATTTTGAGCATTACCTTACTAGCATGTGAGATGAGTGCAATTGCATGGTAGTTTGAGCATTCTTTGGCATTGCCTTTCTTTGGGATTGGAATGAAAACTGACCTTTGCCAGTCCTGTGGCCACTGCTGAGTTTTGCAAATTTGCTGGCATGTTGAGTGCAGCACTTTCACAGCATCATCTTTCAGGATTTGAAATAGCTCAACTGGAATTCCATCACCTCTACTATCTTTGTTCGTAGTGATGCTTCGTAAGGCCCACTTGACTTCACATTCCAGGATGTCTGGCTCTAGGTGAGTGATCACACCATTGTGATTATCTGGGTCGAGAAGATCTTTTTTGTATAGTTCTGTGTATTCTTGCCACCTCTTCTTAATATCTTCTGCTCTGTTAGGTCCATACCATTTCTGTCCTTTATTGAGCCCGTCTTTGCATGAAGTGTTCCCTCGGTCTCTCTGATCCCTTGGTGTCCCGTGGATCCTCAGAGTGGAGCCCAATTTCACGATGGCCCTCAGGGCTCTCTCTGGGCTCTGGGAGGAGAGTTGCGTGCACGCAGAGACGAGACGAGGGAGGCCAGGGATCACAGGTGGCAGGGCAGAGCTTTTACACCGGCAGGAAGAGCTCTACCTTGAAATCACTTCACAAACATTTTTCGGGTGCCTACTATGTGCTGTAACAAACAAGGGCCTCTATTCCTGAGGTCGGGGCTGAGGGCTGGGGGCCCTTCTTTGAGAACCCAGTACACAGAAGAACATTCGCGGCTTTGGGAGAATGGGCCCGGTGATCTGACCACTGCTCACCCAGTCAGATTGATCTCTAGATTGTAAAGCACATCTCCAAGCCAGTATTTGAAGCCAAAGAAACACTATTAAAAGCTGTACTTGAAAGATATGCTTGGAAGTGCTTTAGACTCTGGAAAGCTTATCAACCAGAGAAGCAGCAGGTGGTTGAAGAAGTAGGAAGAATGAGGCTGAACAGGATTCTAGCTTTCCTTTTACAAAGACCACTCCTGTGCTGCTGCTTCTTTTTTTATCTGGAAAAATATAAATTGTCCAAGAAAAGACTGGCCAGAAAGGGGGAGTTTATAGGCTCCATGGACATCCGGGGTGGTGGGCAGGGCGGGGGCAGCCAAGAGTGAATACTACCCACGAGTATACAATTAATGGCTGTTGAAAGATTGAACTGTTAACACTATCATTATAAAACACATTTCAGTACTAGTGATAAGAGCCAGGGATATTTAAACTGGGAGCATGATCCCAACTGAGGAAAGCAACCACTCACAGAGTGCTCCAAGTCTCCCTGAGCCTGAGCATCCGCCAGCAGTCAGCGTCCCGGCAGGGCTGCCCCGCCGCCTCCGCCTGTTCGTAAGCCGCGCGCTCCCATCCACCTCCTGTGCCCTGTGTTCTCCACAGCCCCGCATCGTCGCATGGCACCTCCTTCCAAACTTCAAAGCCCGATTTGAATTTCTCTGATCTTACCAGCTACATAGCACATCCTCACTTGAACAAACTTTATGACAGCACTGCTATCTGCTATTATATTTACATTTATCTACACATATGACATTTACATTTACTTACACATATGACAATACCAGGGCTTCCCTGGTGGCTCACACAGTAAAGCAATGCAGGAGACCCGGGTTCGATTCCTGGGTCAGGAAGATCCCCTGGAGAAGGCAGTGGCAGCCCACTCCAGTATTCTTGCTTGGGAAATCCCATGGACAGAGGAGCCTGGCGGGCTATACAGTTCACAGGGTCACAAAGAGTGACTGATCCACTGAGTACACATGCACACATATGATAATAGTAATAATTACTGTGATACTTATTGTGTATTACTGTGAAGCATGCACATAAATACTAGGCAAATGCTGTATATATTCTCATTTCCTTAAACCTCATTAGAGCTTGATGGGCTTGATATTATTATGTCCATTTTAAAGACACAGACCTTGAGACCCTGAGAAAGACGGTCAATGGCTTGTCTAAGAGAGTCCTGAGTCGGACAGGGATAGACCCGGGATGCCTCCCATGTAGAAGCTCCTGGAAGAAGATGAAAACTAGAACCACCGTGAGATACCACTAATCACTTACTAAAACGGGCAAAACAGGAAAAAATCGATCATATCAAATGCTGTCAAGAATACTGGAGTAACTGCAACTCTCATATGTTACTGGAGAGAGTATAGAACAGCCTGGTCATATTGGAAAACAGTTTGGCAATTTCTTATAAAGTTAAGCAAAGGCCAGATGATCCAGTAATCTCACAAGAAAGGAAGATATAAGTCCATACACACAAAAAAACTGCTATGCAAATATTTAGAGTAGCTTTATTCATGATTGCCCAAACCTAGAAACAACTCAAATGTCTCTAAACTGGTGAATAAATAAACACATGGTGTATATCCACCAAATGGAATACTAGTTAGAACAAAAAGGAACAAGCCACTAACATATGGGGCTTCCCAGGTGGCTCAGTGGTAAAGAATCCTCCTGTCAGTGCAGGAGACGCAGCAGACTTGGGTTCGATCCCTAGGTCGGGAAGATCCCTTGGAGAAGGCAATGGCAATCCACTCCAGTATTCTCGCCTGGAAAATCCCATGGACAGAGGAGCCGGGCGGGCTACAGTCCATGGGGTCACAAAGAGTCAGACACGACTTAGCGACTGAGCACACACGCAGGCATGCGCTGACACACGCAATTTCATGGATACATCTGAGTTATGTTACGCTAAATGGAGGAAGCCAGACGCGAAAGTCTGTACACCGTGTGACTCCATTTGGAGACCATTCTGGAAACGGTAGAACTGGGAGAAGAAAACGGACCAACTGTTGCCTGAGACCAGAGCCAGAGATTTGATTACAAAGGGGCATGAGATCATCTTCAGAGTGACAGAAATATTCTTTATCTCGACTGTGTGGTAGCTACATGACTGTATACACTTGTCAAAACTCAAAGAACTTAAAGTAAAAGGGGTAAATTTTACTTGTGTGTAAATTATACCTCAATAAACCTGACATTTTAAAAAGCTCCCCAGGGAATTTCCTGGCAATCCAGTCATTAGGACTCTGAGCTCTCACTGCTGAGGCTGCGAGTTCAATCCCTGGTCTGGGAACTATGATCCCACAAGCCATGTGGTGTGGCCAAAAAAAAAAACCAAACAAATTCATGATGATTTTTTAAAAACAGTTCCCCAAAGTTCCCTAAGGGAAAGATCATGGATGATAAGCCCTGCTTAGTCAAAAGCGTCTGTACTACTTTTGACCACATCTATCATTTGTACCAACTGGTAAACTGAAGAGTAAGTTAATCTGAAATGTATCATTATTCCATTTCCCTACTGATCCTTGGCTGAAGAATCAGTGAGGGAAAAAAAAAAACAAAACTAACAAATGGTGACTGAGCAGGAAGAGAAGCTGGAAGCAGAGACGGTCCATAGATGCTGACTGAGCCCAAGTTCGCCAGACAGGTAACGGCGGGTACTAACCTTAGTGTGCTCCTGGATCTTCTGTTCAAAGACCTCAGTTTGACTAGAAGTTGAGGCTGCCTCCTCATTGTCATCAACTGATGGAAAACACTACCATGTGCTTTTAAAAAAGAAAAAATAAATATCAAAACTTAGTGCTTAGGCAGTGAACGTGATACAACAGTATTTTACATAAAATTTTATAATAAAAATAAGACAAAGTTTCTTCAGCACCAGGAGTGCTGAATTGTATGAAAGGCAGCAGCTGCCCATACACCCTAAATGAACTAATCAAGTACCATCTGCCCTAAAGACCTTCAGAGGTCTTACCTGATAGCTCAGCTGGTAAAGAATCTGCCTGCAATGTGGGAGACCTGGGTTTGATCTCTGGGTGGGGAAGATCCCCTGGAGAAGGGAACAGCTACCCTCTCCAGTATCCTGGCCTGGAGAATTCCATGGACTGTATAGTCCATGGGGTTGCAAAGAGTGGGAAATGACTGAGCGACTTTCACTTTCATTTTCAAAGACCCTCGAAGGTTCCCAACTGACCCACCCCTGGAGCTGCCACTCCAGCAGATTCTTAGACAGCATCATTGCTGCTAGATTAGACGGAAGGGGAGTTTAAAAAGCATCTCTGACTTCAAGTGGAACTAACCGTATCCCAGACCCCAGGACCTTCCTGTTCCAAGATGGTGGGGCTGGCATTGCTGCGTGTCCTAAATCATGAAACAAGGAGACGGCTGTCTGAGGAGCCAGAGGGGAGTTTTAGATCTGTCAGGCACTAAATCCAAGAGGCAAGTGCCATAAATATTTGCCTGACTCTCCATGTTCCCATTATCTAGCACAGCGCCTGGTCAATGGACACATCGAAAGATGCTCAGTGTTTCTAGAGGGCAGCCTGGCATGTATGCCAGTGACCAAGCAATAGGAAAGCACTGAATTGGCCTGTTCTGTCAGTTCTGAGGCCCTGTGCTCAATGAAAAGGAGCCAATACAGAGCCCTTACGCTTCCTAATTGCCTATGTTAAAGTCTCACATGTGCCACCAAGGAAATATTCACTTAGATGAAAATGATTAAGATTTTAATATCAAATGACATGCTTTTAAAAATGTGAATCCAGGTGAAAAGTGTTAGGCTTTTTAGACTATAGCTGTCTTCTTTGGTGCATCTTCTGCTTGTTTAATCTTTAAGGAAAGGGAAGAAAGCAACAGAAAGAAAGTGGTACCTCTTCTGGATACTGAAGGGTCCACTTCAACACCTTTTTCATAAGGGGTGCCTCCGTTCAAGAAGAGCTTGTAAGTCCTACAAAAGAAAAGCACCAGTGTGCACGCGACACCCACAGTGGAGCCGGCAGCAGAACATGATTTTAGCACAAGCACGTTCACAGACATTTTATTCATGCCTCATTCACTGGTAAATGAGAGTGAAAGTTGTTATCCTTCCCTAGGGTTATCCTCTCAGTAAACTGAGTCTCCTTCTTAACTGTGAACAATAGAAAATACATTTTCCACATTAAAGTGAGAAAGATTAACTGATGTCATTTTGAGACTTTAATGACTTGTGCCATTTAAATGTCTTTTTCAAAAGTTTTGAATCATCATTGGAAATAAAGCTATCATGAATTTATACTACTTTTAAAATGCAAAAGTAACATGTAGATTGTTGTAAAAACTTCAAATGACATAGAAATGATCAATAAAAACCCGAAAACTCCCTCCTTGTCCTTTCCCACCTAGTTTGGTAAGCCCCCTGTCCTATCTTTTTTCTGTACAAATTATTTTGAAACAAATTCATACACACAATAAATCTCAAACTGACACACATTTCCTTCTAAAGTTGCCTCTTTAACCCGTGGCATGGCCTCCCCAACTCTGCTTCCCAGAGATGACCTCCAGGAACAGTTTCCACAGGCACACGAGCACAGCACTCCGTGCAAAGAAGGGGCATCAGCACGCTCGTGGCCCTGCACCTTGCGGGTTTCAGCTTAGAACACACGCTGGAGATGTCTCTGCATCAATACACAGGCCTCCGTCTCATTTTAAAAAATAGTTTAGGACTTTAAGAAAGATTGGATAGACACACTTTTCCCTCCTAGTAAGCACAACTAAAAACCGTGAACATTATTAAAAACAGAAAAACAAAAAACCCACAAGGAGCCTGGGCTTCTACATCTACAGGCGGTATTGGGTTAGGGCTGAGGGGTGATAGGTGCCCGCCCCTCCCACCAGAGTGCCATCAGGAGGACTTTCACCTCTGTTCTGTGGTAAGGTCATGCCCACCCGTGGTGTCAGTAGAGGAGGAAGGGGGCAGCATTATCGGAATTAAACCCTGGGGATAGGAACTATTATAATCCCATTTTAAAGCTGGGGGAAATTGAGGCTTGGAGACATTACAGAACCCATTGACAGTTACACAGACAGAGCCCAGGCTATGGCCCTGAATTCTATCATTCCAAACCTAGGGTCTCCATCATCATCCTACTGACTGCCCCTCTGCATCCCTTCTGTGAGTTTCTTGTTTATATCCGAGACTTAGATTTGTGTGCGCACCCACTTTCAAATTCGGATTCTCTTCTTAGTTTTTGAGAGCTCTTCTTATATTAAAGATAATAATCTTGTGACTGTTAGATACTGGATATATTGGAAATACATTACAAACATTTGCTTTTGGTCTTAAATTTTAAATTTGTTTACAGTGGCTGCTGCTACGGGGACCATTGACCTAGCTTTCCCACTCTTTGGTGAGAATTAGGCTCTATTTTGGGCTTCCCTGGTGGCTCAGTGGTAAAGAATTCACCTGCAATGAAGGAGACTTGGGTTCAAACCCTCAGTCAGGAAGAGGCCCTGGAGGAGGGCATGGTAACCCACTCCAGTGTTCCTGCCTGGAGAACTCCCTGGACAGAGGACCCTGGTGGGCCATAGCCCATGGGGTCGTGGAGTCGGACAGGACTGAAGTGGACTGAGCACATGAACACACAGGCTCTGTCCCGGCACTGTGAAGTGTGCTAACACCACAGGAAGTTACTGAAAGAATATTCTCAGCAGATGACTGGTGCAAACATCGTTTAAAATACTTTGCGACCTGTGTCGCGTCTCCCCACTAGGATGAGATCGCGTATGCTGTTTTCATATACTACCTTAACAGAGTATTAACGTGAAACTGAAAGTCTTAGTTTGCTCAGTCGTGTCTGACTCTTTTGCAGCACCATGGACCGCAGCCCACCAGGCTCCTCCTTCAGGAGATCTCCCAGGCAAGAATACTGGAGCGGGTAGCCATGCCCTCCGCCAGTGGATCTTCCCAGTCGAGGGATTGAATCTGCGTCTCCTTCATTGCAGGTAGATTCTTTACCATTTAAGCCACCAGGGAAGCCCCCAAAGAACATTAAAAAGCCCTCTCCCCTCAAGTTACTGAAATGTGAAACCTCTGGAAACCTGAGGTGTCTAGATTCTAAAAAATGAATTTCCACAAAATTACCCACTTGGAGGGAATATATAAACCCAACTTACTTTGCTGGAATAGGAATTCCAGTGGCATCAAAAAGTTTCAGAAACACCCAGCCACAGCTCAACTCTCCTCTTTCACCAGTGGACTAGAAAATAAAACTGGGTATGAACCTTCGTGTCTGAATCAGTCAAATCTATCAGCATATACCAAGTTCTTATAAAAGGAATAAAACAAGTATTTGCCTTTAGAACTAAAAAGTTCTTCACAAGAAAACAAAGTGAAAGCCAGGGGAGGCCTACTGGACTTGCAGGGCAGATGGTAAAGGCAGGATGTCAAGTGAAAATCTGACCTTGTTAAGTCGCTCCTGAAAAAACCCTAAGCCTGATGCTAGGATTACCGCTGCTGTTGTTTTTTGAGTGATATAAATATGCTGGGAAGTGATCCCAGGTCACATCAATGCTACGTGCAAGCAGGAGGCTTTGGGTCTCAGTGAGAAATGGAATGAGTCACTTAAGTCAATGAAGGGGCGCCCTGCTCAGAGCTTCACCCCCAGCCCCCGTCAATCGTCAGAGGCCAGTGCATTCACCTGGGGGTCCTGCTCCTCACTCCTGTCCTACACAGCAACACGCACGGATGAATGCGCCTTAAAGGAATGCAAGGGCAGGACTTCCCTGGTGGCGCAGTGAGAACCCGTCTGCCAACGTGGGGGACATGGGTTTGATCCCTGCTCCGGGAAGATTCCATGTGCCACGGAGCAACTGAGCCCGTGCGCCCCCACGCTGAGCCCACGCTCCGCAACAAGAGGCCCCGCTGCAGTGAGAGACCCGCCCGCCACGACTGCAGGAAGCCTGCCCGCAGCACCGGAGCCCCAGCGCAGCCAGAAATCAACGATGAATGAGGAAGTTTTAAAAAAAGAAATGAAAGGCCAGCATAACTCCATTAATGGAATTTAACAGCCGGCTCTCTGGGTTACCATGAAGCCAAGCACACACACCACACCCGTGAAGCTATTATTAAATATGGAAACATATATTACCACAGACCCACATCCGCTGATTCAAGAGTTTATATGATGTAAGTTAATCCAAGTTTCTGATGTTCCCTTAATAAAAATGACCACTCTGCCAGGTCCCTTCATTAGAACCCCCATTTACAAGGTTAAGGGCACACTGACCCTCAAGGACAGAGGCACCACTCTGTGCTGGAAAGCCACTGTACATCTATCACTTTCTGTAAAGTCCCATCTTTTTCAAATCTTCATTCTTATAAAGCACTGGAGTTCATTCCAGCTATAAATACAAAGAAAAAGATTTGCTTTAAACGCTGCTGAAAAAAGCAGCATCATAAAAAAAAAAAATTAGAATCACTGCCATTCCCATTCCTCAAGAGGTTAATATTCTATTACACAGAAAAATCTCAATTATTGTTACTAAGAACAGACATTTAGAAAAAAACTTCCCTTTTAACTGATAATCAGAAAGCTTTATCTTTCAACTGACATACATTGCGAATATAAGAAATTCCAAGTTCAAATAATATTCCAAGATCTGGAGAGGAAGAGTTGGATCTGATGAAACAGTCGCCATCAAGCAGGCAGGGCAAGATGCCAGTAACCTGAAACAAGGCAGAAAACGGAGGTTACTAAGAAGCACGGAGAACGGAGGGAGGAAAAACAGTGAGGTCCTGCTGTTGGGCAGGGAGCCATAGTCACTGCCCCGTGACAGACCATAATGGGAAAGAGTACGAGAAAGACCGAATATACACGGGTAACCTAATCGCTCTGTTGTACAGCAGCAACGAGTACACGCTGTAAATCAACTACACTTCAATACAATAAACGCTTTTAAAATGGCAGGACAGTTCAGCTCTATCATCTGCATCATAATAAAGGTCTTTTTTAAGATTTTTAAAATATGTAGACCACTTCTAAAGTCTTTATTGATTTTGTCACGATATAGCTTCTGTTTCATGTTTTGCTTTTCTGGTTGTGAGACCTGTGGGATCCTAACTCCCCGACCAGGGATTGAACCCACAGCCCCCACATTGTAAGGTCAAGTCTCAACCACTGGACCATCAGCCAAGTCGTCAAGGTCTTTTAAAGGAAACAGAAAGCAGATGGATTGGACTCATCTATACCAATGGTGTGAAATTTTAAAATGTTATTTTTGTGCTAAAGAAAACTACCTTTACGTTCACTTACTCTTTGCTTAGAGAGGAAGCTAATGCAAAACAAGCACTGTACCAAGGTCTTCGGAGGTATTACAAACATAGTTTGATATAGGATAAGATTTTTGGAGGGCAGGGGGGATACTGCATGGCACATGGGATCTTAGACCCCCGACCAGGGGTCAAACCTTGCAGTGGAAGCTTGGAGTTCTAACCACTGGACCACCAGGCAAGTTCCTGATGAGATATTTATATTAACCACTGTCCTTTGCAGACAGGACTAAAATTATAACCTGCATACACACTTGCCCAGCTTCCCTGAGGCAGGCCTTGGAAATTTTCCTTTCCTCTCACTCTTCCTGCACCACAACATCCCTCTTCCTTGCCTATAAAATCCCACACACCCTTCAAGATCAGTTTCTCTTCTATAAAACCTGTTTCTCTATGTTCCACAGTACCAGGAGCCCCGCAACCATTACACTCTGCCTACGTCACAGCTGCCAATAGCACCCACTGCACGGAGTGACTCTCAGGATTCAGTAAGAAGACGCCCTAGCGGCTGCCTCGGTGCCCAGCACGCAGTCATAGCTCCGCACACAGAGGATATTGGCGCTGTACACGTGTCTGCCTCTTCTGCACCAACGCAGACGCTCCCACAGCGTCCAGGAAGCATGCCTCACACCTAAAGGACGGACGGTTAATTTCACTCACAAAGGAGCCTATACGTACTAGTTATCCCTTCCATCGGTTCATCTTTATATCCAGGAGAACATTAGAAAAGTTGTTGGGCCAAAATGAAAGCAGAAGGATGCTTAAAAGACCAAACCGGAGGACTTCTCTGGTGGCCCAGAGGGTTAAGACTTCACCTTCCCATGCAGGGGGTGCGGGTTTAATCCTTGGTCGGGGAGCTCAGATCCACATGCCTCTCGAGAAAACAAAACAAAAAACAGAAGCAATGTTGTCACAAATTCAATAAAGACTTTAAAAATGGTTCACATTAAAAAAAAAGATCACACTGGACTTGGAGGGGTGGTGCTGTGGACAAGTGTGGACCTGTGCAGCCCACAGGCGAGGTGGCCGGGCTCCTCCCCGTGCTGTGCCCACGTGGTGAGCCTCTACCTTGCTGTGAGATCTCTTGATGCAACAGGAAAAGTTTAATGAAGGGTTCCTGGGGTCAGTGACACAAGGGAGTGAACCGTGGGAAGGAGGCAATGAAACTGGAGGTGGAAAAAGTAAACAGAACTATAGACAAGTAATGTTATTAAAGGAAAGACATCTTCATCTCCCTGGCATCTATACGACACTGACTCCGTGGCTTGAAGCCACTTAACCTCATTCCTGTCTTTGTTTGTCTCAATCTTGACAGTCCCTGGATGTCAAGGGATGATCGGTTCCCTAGCTGTCACCCATGAGTTTATCTGAAGAAAGCACAGCTCTCCTGAGCACAGCTGGAGACCGCATTTAAAAAAAAACAAAACACTTCTTAAGAGATGCTAAGAGTCTCTTTTAAGGTTTCTCTTTTTGTTTTCATTTTCCATCAGACAGAACTTTCTAAAATTGAACTTTGTGATTCATTGAATGAGATGATTCATAGGCATGGTAACTTTGGTGAAGCAGAAACGAGTGATTTTTATCAAAGTTCTCAGAGAACATTAAATAATGTAAAGGTTCAAACCTGGCACCTGTGTTAGATAAAAGTACGTTATTTCAGGAATTTGTTGTTCTTGTTCAGTCACTCAGTTGTGTCCTACTCTTTGCAACCCCATGAAAGGCAGCATGCTAGGCTTCCCTGTCCTTCACTATCTCCCGGAGTTTGCTCAAACTCATGTCCATTGAGTCAGTGATGCCATGCAACCATCTTATCCTCTGTCACCTCCTTTTCCTCCTGCCCTCAGCATCAGGGTCTTTTCCAAAGAGTCAGCTCTTTGCATCAGGTGGCTAAAGTACTAGAGCTTTAACTTCAGCATCAGTCCTTCCAGTGAATATTCAGGGTTGATTTCCTTTAGGATTGACTGGTTTGATCTTGATGAACAAGGGACTCCTAAGAGTCTTCTCCAGCAACACCAAATACACCAAAGTGTATTACCAAATACATTTTGATAATCTTACCTTAGAAACTAATTGCATAATACTTAATGGGTAAAATAAACTCATGTTTCACTCAACTCACTCAGCAGATGCCTTACCTGGGGAGAGAAGGTCCATGTTTTGGGCTTCTTAGGTTGCCACGTGGCCCTGACTGTGTGAATGTTGCTCAGAACCTGAAATGAGATTTTCCCATTTGGAATCACTGTTGGAACATCAGCACCTCCATGCTCCAAACAGTGAACAGCGGAGCAGAGGGAAAGAGGGTATCTTTCTTCTTTGGGCGGTTCTGTATTTCTTTTTTTTCTTTTTACATCAACTACATACATAACTTTTAAAATGATTAACAAAAGGGAACATGTGAACGCTCTTGGAATGGGATGGGGTGTGGGTGGGTCCACGGGGCCTTGGGTAACCGGCAAGCTGAAGTGTGGCCCCACAGGCTGTGCCCTAAATGTCCCATCGCTGAGACCATCCCGCATCTTCACGAAAAGGAATATGTTGGGCTGAAGAGCTGGGTGACTGGGTGGGGCAGGGGCCCAATGGAGGGAAACAAGGGAGAAAGATGGGAGAAGGTGAGCCTGGCAGGGCTTCCCTGAGGAACAAACTTGTGTTAGTCACTCAGTCATGTCTGACTCTTCGCAACCCCATGGACTGTAGCCCAGGAGGCTCCTCTATCCATGGGATTCTTCAGGCAAGAACACTGGAGTGGGTTACCGTTTCCTTCTCCAGGGGATCTTCCTGACCCAGGGATGGAACCCATGTCTCCTATATTGCAGGCGGATTCTTTACTGTCTGAGCCACCAGGGAAGCCCTTGAGGAACAAACTAAAGTGAAAGTGAAAGTCGCTCAGTCACGTCTGACTCTTTGCGACCCCATGGACCATACAGTCCACGGAATTCTCCAGGCCAGAATACTGGAGAGGGTAGCCGTTCCCTTCTCCAGGGGATCTTCCCAACCCAGGGATCAAACCCAGGTCTCCCTCACTGCAGGCAGCTTCTTCACCATCTGAGCCACCAGGGAGGCCCGAGAATACTAGAGTGGGTAGCCTATCCGTTCTCCAGCGGATCCTCCCGACCCAGGAATTGAACCGGGGTCTCCTGCATTGCAGGCAGATTCTTTAACAGCTGAATGAACTAAGCCAACAGTAAATCATACTGATCCTCTACACGCCTCATTACGTTAATAGTGCTATTTCAAACATATCCTTATACATAAACATATATAAGCAGCCTTGTGAGCGGTCCCCTGTCTGCTCCAAGCTTCCCTATAATCCTTGGGCACTTCATTATCCCTCTGAAATACCCATTTGTTTGTTCATGTAACATATAATTGAGATATTTTTGTAAACCAGTACTGTTCTAGGCACTGGAAATACACAGCAGTGAACACAACAGACAAATATCCCTTGTTCATGGAATTGGCAAGAGAATAACCAAACAGACTCACAAAAAGTGAACAAATCTGCCTGGCGCTGATGAGCACCGCAAAGTAAAAGCTGAGGAGGAGGGTAAGAAGTGTGCTCGGGGGTAGGGGAACAGTGATTAACAAAGCCAAGTGTTATAGTACTTATAAAACAACAAAAGAGCTGGCAAGTGAATTCAGACTCAGATTTCTGCACTAATAATAAACTGTACTAAGTGAAATACTTAATATCTGAGAGAGATTAACCAGAAAATTAGGAGAAATCTTAGGTATAACTGACCTTTCAAGAAATATGGCCCCCAGGAGCATTTTATGTGCAATGATAACAAGATGGGGGCAGTGGGGAGTTACATGTGAGTATCTTGGTGTGTTAAGGAGGAATATAGAAATACAGAGTGATTTTAGATTTATGAGAATAATCTACAGCTAAGTAGGAAGCCTAGAAATTTACATACTGCAAACTGAGAGGCTTCAAAAGAACCAGGTGACAAGGCCATGGATGGCTATTATTTTTTTTTCTGCATGTTTCTATACATTTGAAATAGTTCCTAATTTAACAAATATTGCTAATTTCAATAAAAGTCAGATTGTAGTGTGAAATACATGTAAAATGAAAAAGAATAAGCAAATTGGAAGATTATAATGTTCAAAGATAAGAGTCTAAACGTGAGATTTAGATTTGTTTTCTATTTCTCTTATTATTGGCAAAATAGGTATATAGTTTGTTGATGTATTATTTCTTACTGAGTTCTTAAGGCTTTTCAATCACTCTTTAAGGATGAAACATACAACGATGGTTGATTATAAAATGTGTCAAATATACCAGACAAGTTAAAAGAAACTTACAGCACACCCTAAGCTTATCACCTAGATTCTGCCATCAACATTTTACTTCACTTGCTTTATCACATATCCCATCTAGCCATCCATCAGTTCATCTTATTTTTTGATACACAACAAACTTGCAGACATAAGTAAACTTTTCTCTAAATATGTTAACATGCATAGCATAGAGTTCATTATTTGTTCACAGTTCTCTTTTTGATGGAAAATTCAATATAATAAAATTCGGAAACCTTATTTTTATCGTCTTGTAATGTCCAGAGTGGGGAAAGGAACGTGGGCTGGCTAGGGACCATAGGCCCTAAGGAATGACACGGCAAGTGCTGTCACTGGGGGCCTACAGAGGAGCCTGAGCCTCATCAGGGTCCCAGTGCAAGGAGACACGCCTTTCCCCAGAGGTGTGTGCAGAGGCCAGGAGGCGGGCTCGCTCTCACCTGGCAGGAACGGCGCCAATGTGTGTGCCACAGTAGGAGTAAAGCTTATCAAGATCCAGACTCCCAGCTCTCAGATGTCTAGGATACCATTTTTAAAGAAAAAATCATTCATTATACCAAATACCAGGAAAATCGCAACTTAAGTGAGAAAAGAATCAAAAGATAACAACACTAACTCTGCTCAATGTCTTGCGGCAGCCTGCATGGGAGGGGCGTTTGGGGGAGAATGGATACCTGTGTATGTATGGCTGAGTCCCTCTGCTGTCCACCTGAAACCATCACAACATGGTTAATCAGCTGTATTCCAATATAAAGTTAAAAGTTAAAAAAAAAAAAAAGATCCCAACACGAAGATGACTGATGTTGGAATTATTTGAAAAGCATTTTAAAGCAGTCATCTAAAAATGCTTCAATAAACAACTATGGAGATGCTTAAAATAAATTAAAAAAAAAAAACAGAAAGAAATATGGGGTTTCAAGAAAGAAATAAGGAAATTTTAACAAAAAAAGAAAAAGAAACAGGACCCTAATGGAAATTCTAGAACTGAAAAATACAATGAAAGTGAAGGTGTTAGTCACTCAGCCAGCCAGGCTCCTCCGTCCATGGGATTTCCCAGACAAGAATACTGGACTGCGTTGCCATTTCCGTCTCCAGGGGATCTTCCTGACCCAGGGATTCAACCTGGCTCTCCTGTATTGCAGGTAGATTCTTAACCATCTGAGCCACCAGAGAACCCCAAGTTTGAAAACAGACACATACACACACCTACACAAGTCACTGAATAGACTCAACCACAGAACAGAAAAGAGAGAAAAGAATCAGTGAGCTTGAAGACAGGCAAACAGAAACTACACAGTCTGAACAACTGAATAGATGGAAAGATAATGGTCACAGCCTCAGGAACCTATGAGATTATAACAAAAGATCTAATGTTCATGCTATCTGAGTCCCAGAAGGGAAGGGAGTTTAGAGTTGGAAAAGTATTTGAGAAAATAATGGCTGAAAAATCCCCAAATCTGGCAAAAGACATAAGCCTACAGTTTAAGAAGCTGAAAAAACCCTAAACAACATAAAATCCAAGAAACCCATGACAAAGTATACAAACTTCTAAAAATAAACACAATATCCTTAAAGCAGTGAGAGAGGAACCACCTAGATTCACCCCTAGGGTAAAACCAATTCCAGTGAAGCGGAACAATATTTTTTAAGTGCTTAAAGAAAAGAACTGCCAACCCAGAGTTCTATATCTAGTGAAAATATCCACCATGAATAAAGGGAAAGCAGGCACTCTCAGATAAAGAAAAACTAAGAGAATCTATAGCCAGCAGACCTACCCTAAAAGAATGGTTAAAGGAAGTTCTCTAAATAGAAAAGAACACGATAAAAGAAGAAATCTCTGAATATCAGGAAGGAAGGAAGAAAGAACAATGGAAAGAGTAAAAACAAGGGTAGGGCTTCCCTAGTGGCTCAGTAGTAAAGAATCTGCCTGCCGATGCAGGAGACGTGGGTTCAATCCCTGATCCCGGAAGATCCCACATGCCCTGGAGTGACTAAGCCCATGTGTCACAACTACCAAGCCCGAGCTTTAGAGGCCGGGGGCCGAGACTACTGAGCCCACGTGCGGAAACTGCTGAGGCCCCCACAGCCGAGAGTCTGTGCTCTGCAATGAGAAGCCACTGTGATGAGAAGCCCACACACGGCAACTAGAGTAGCCCCTGCTCTCTGTAACTGGAGAAAAGCTTAATGGTTGAGGCAAAATTATCACACTGTGTGATGTGGTTCTCAATGTATGCAGAGGAAATTCTTAAGATAATTATAAAGCAGTGAGAGGATTAAAGTTTCTACTGATCACTTGAACTGGGATGTTGACAAGCAGACTAGGGGAAAGTTATGCATGTATAAAATAATACCTACTTATTTTATTTTCAGTATTTCAACTACTGAAAAAGTTGTACAAAGAGAGCCACTCAATAACACGGCAGGCACTTCAGAATGGAGTTCTTAAAAAAATGTTTTAAGTAACACACAGGAAGACAGAAAAAAGAAAATAGAGGAATGAAAAATAGAGGGAAGGAAGGGAAAAAATAAAACAGCAGACTCCAGAGGTAAGATTTCCCTCCAGGATCCACCTGCTTTGGGATGCTTGTCAGGGACTTGAGGGAGTGGCTTTTTGTATATTGCCCAAAATTTACAGCTGTTACCACTACGTTAGTTATTTGAAGAGGAGCTTATTCAGTCATTATTGGAAGCAGTGTCTTATTAATTAGTTTTAGTAATAATGCTTTCTGTTTGTGATTTGGCTTAAATTTACTAAAGTATTCTTAAGTAAATAGATTCTCCAGGCAAGAATACTGAGTGGGTAGCCATTCCCTTCCCCAGGGGATCTTCCCAACTCAGGGATCAAACCTGGGTCTCCCACATTGGAGGCAAATTCTTTACCAGCTGCCAGGGAAGCCCAAATAAATAGAATGAGCATGTTAACTATTAAATACGTTCTATAACTCCATGATTTGGAAAATTTGACATAAATTTGCTTCATAAACTAACCTCTATTATTTTTATATAAAATAACTTCTATGATTTTGATATATTAGTCAAAATAAAATTCCAATCTTTATTTTATGTTGTCATGTATAAGAACAGCGAGAGACAGAGCAAAAAGTATGGAACCAGATGGTAGAAGGCGGTTCATCTCTTCTTGAACACTGGTGCCACCTAGTGGTTCCTCATGGCAGTGGTTTTGTGCGGTTCCCTCGTGCTGTGAGTGAGAGGTACACTCTTAGCTGCGGTGTGTGTGCTTGTGTCTGACTCTGCAGCCCCTTGGACTGGGGCCCACCAGGCTCCTCTGTCCATGGGATTTCCTGGCAAGAATACTGGAGTGGGTGGCCATGCCCTCCTCCAGGGGATCTTCCCAACCCAGGGATTGAACCCAGTCCTCCTGCATTTCCTGTATTGCGGGCAGATTATTTACCGGTGAGCCACAGGGAAAGCCCCACCAACAGAGGAATGGATAAAGAAGATGTGATACATATAGAAAACAGAGTATTACTCAACCATCAAAAAAGAGTGAAATAATGCCATTTGCCGCAGCACGGAAGGAGCTACAGAGTGTCACACTGAGTGAAGTGAGTCAGACAGGAGGAGAAACGTTGTACGCCATCCGTCCTATGTGGGATCTGAAAAGACTCACACAAATGAACTTACAAAACAGAAACAGACCCAGACTTTGAGAACGAGCTATGGCTGCTGGGGGAAGGGCGGGGGAGGGGATAGTTAGGGAGCTTGGAATGGACGTGTGCACACTGCTGTGTTTAGAATGGGTCACCGACAAGGACCTGCTGTACAGCACAGGGAGCTCTGCTCAGCGTCATACGGCAGCCCGGATGGGAAGGGGGTCTGGGGGAGAACGGACGCATGTCTGTGTATGGCTGAGTCCTTTCGCTGTTCACCTAAAACTATCACAGCACTGTGTGTTAATTGGCTATACCCCAACACAAAATTTAAAAGTTATTTTTTTTTAAATAAGTATACTCAGCGGGCACCAAGATAAACCCAAGAACTCCTCCACACCTGGGCTGCTATCAGTGCTCTCTGCCTCAGGGCAGGTCCCCGCCATCCACCCAGACGTGGGAGTCAGAGATCCGGCTTCACGCCTGACGCCCCATGCTCCCACACGCCCCACACTCAGCCCATGACCCACCAAGCCTCCTGAATGTCCCTCCAGCCACAGCCCTCGTCTCCACGTCTCTCATCAAGTCGCTGTCATCTCCCTCCTCTGGTGATCTCACGATGTTGCGTGGATTGGTGTAAGTGCTTTGTTGTTGTGTTGTTCAGTCACTCTTTGCGACCCCATGGTCTGCAGCACGCCAGCCTTCCCTGTCCATCACTATCTCCCAGAGTTTGCTCAGATTCATGTCCATCGAGTCGGTGATGCTATCTAACCATCTCATCCTCTGCCGTCCCCTTCTTTTGCCTTCAATCTTTCCCAGCATCACGTTTTTTCCAATGAGTCGGCTCTTTGCATTAGGTGGCCAAAGTATTGGAGCCTCAGCATCAGTCCCTCCAATGAACACCCAGGACTGATGTCCTTTAGGATGGACTGGTTGGATCTCCTTGCAGTCCAAGGGACTCTCAACAGTCTTCTCCAACACCACAGTTCAAAAGCATCAGTTCTTTGGTGCTCAGCTTTCTTTATAGTCCAACTCTCACATCCATACACGACTACTGGAAAAACCATAGCTTTGACTAAACAGACCTTTATCAGCAAAGTGATGCCTCTGTTTTTCAATATGCTATCTAGGTTTGTCATAGGCTTTCTTCCAAGGAGCAAGCGTCTTAATTTCATGACTGCAGTCACTGTCTGCAGTGATTTTGGAGCCCAAGAAAATGAGATCTGCCACTGCTTCCACTTTTTCTCCTTCTATTTGCCATGAAATGAGGGGACCAGATGCCATGATCTTAGTTGTTTAAATGTTGAGTTTTAAGCCAGCTTTTTCACCCTCCTCTTTCACCTCCATCAAGAGCTCTTTAGCTCCTCTTCACTTTCTACCTTTAGAGTGGTATCATGTGTATATCTGAGGTTGTTGATATTTCTCTTGGCAATCTTGATTCCAACCTGTTAGTCGACCAGCCCAGCCTTTCTCATGATGTACTCTGCATATAAGTTAAATAAGCAGGGTGACAATATACAGCCTGGACATACTCCTTTCCCAATTTGGAACCAGTCTGCTGTTCCATGTCTGGTTCTAACTGTTGCTTGTTGACTGCACACAGGATTCTCAGGAGAGGTAAGGTGGTCTGGTACTCCCATCTCTTTAAGAATTTTCCACAGTTTGTTGTGATCCACACAA